>NW_026902112.1:6089495-7289495 GCF_033783945.1 Neopsephotus bourkii
CAGTATGTTCTCTAGCTGTACTCTGTTGTTCTTTTTTCTCCATGTATCATGCTCCTCAGGAATTTTCCATTGCTACTGTTACAAAGCCATCAAACTCGACATTACTTAAAACTAATTCTAAAGGTTTCTATATTCCATTTTGAGATTTTGTGCCCCTCGTCTCATGTCGCAGGTGAATTATTCGGGGAAGTCATCCTTGGTGGGTTAATTAAAGGGGCTTTCTTCATGATGAAGCGATGATCAAATGGGAAGGAATCAACGACTGAAGGAAAATCAGAGCGCAAGGAAACGGTGATGAAGTAATAGTGGAATGGTAATGAGAGTCACAGGCATCATTTAGGTTGGCAAAGGCCGTAAAGGTCGTCAAGTCCAACCGTTAAGCTAACACTGCCAAGTTCACCAGGAAACCATGTCCCTAAGCTGGCGCTTGCCTCTGCACTTACAGGTGGAGAAGCTGCCCAGAGCTTCACAGCCAGCCCTGTGATGCAGTGTCCGTGTCAGCGGTGCTGATGTCACAGAGGCCACTGGGGGCAGGGGCGGGGCAGGCCTATAAAAGAGGGAACGCTGGGTGCAGTGCATCAGTGCGACCTGGTGAGGTGCGGGGAGTAGAGGGCAGGGACAGGGCTCCTGGGGGCCTGCCGAGGGAAGAGGGGGCTCCACAGCGCAGGGCTCTGGGCCTGTGCTGGGGGCTCACCTGCGTCTCCTCCCTCAGAGGTAGCAGAGGAGCATTTGGAGAAGCCCCAGCGCTGCTGAGACAGGGACTCTCCAAACACCCACCTTTGATGTCTGACACGTCCGCAAGGAGGTGTAGGACACCCAACTCGATGGCGCAGGGTGAGAGCAAAGTCCCCCTCCTACAGCCTGGCAGAGGGACTCCTGAGGCTGTGGGCATGGACCGGGAGCGTTGGCAGGGGGAGGCAGGAGCTCCAAAGCCACGCAGCGGGAGGGCCGCTCCTCTGCTTGGCAAGCGGGACCAAGGCTGGGCAGTGCGCACCCTCCGGGACATCCATGCCTGCAGTGCCCTTTCCTCTCCAAGGCTTCCAGCCCTGCTCAGCAGCCAGCTAGGCAGGGACAGAGCAGCCCTTGGGGGCAATCCCTCAGGGACGCACCCCTGGCCCCACAGATGTGCTCATTCTCAGTGGCATTTGCTCTCTTCCCTCCAGCATGCATGCTATGTCACCTGGTAGAGGCAGACCCAGATATCTGTGGCCCAAAACTGCATTCTCAATCGGTCTGTGCCCATCTCTTTTGCCTGGTGAGTTCCTCTGGGGCTGGTTTCATCTTTGCAATGCACCTGCCCTGCCACATGCCCCTCATCTGCCCCTTGTCTCTGCTCTTCTGCAGCTTTTTGCCACTGATCTTTTTCCACATGGGACACAACAGGAAGAACAGATGATATTTCATTCTACGGAAATTCTAAGCACAATCCATCAGGCAGCCCAGATGGTGAGGATCTGAGATGATCAGGGTGATTTGTGGAAGGGGAGGATTGCGGGAGCTTAACGCAGATGCCAAGAACAGAATCCCAGCCTTTCCACCCAGCTCTGGGATGGAAGTCTTGCTCCCAGCAGCTCCACGGAGGCTCCAGCACAGGAGCCTGCTCTGCCTGGTCGATCTGTGGCCTGTGATCCAGCTGGGGCCACATCCTGCACCCAGCCCCGAGGTGTGGGTCTGGCTGTGGAGACCCTGAGGCTGCCACTGATGGAGGCTGCTCTGCTCTTTCCAGGTCTGCTTTGTGTGTGGTGAGAGGGGGGCCACCATCACCTGCCAGGAGATGGGCTGCGACCGCAGGTTCCATCTCCCCTGTGCCGTGGAGGGCGGATGTGTCACTCGTTACCAGCTGCCGTACAGGTACCATCTCTACCCTTATCCCCATCACCGGGGAAGGACCCAGCGCTTCTCATCTCACCCATCCCTTCCTTCTTCCCCTAGTTCCTTCTGCTGGGAGCACCGTCCACAGCAGCAAGAGCTGGCGGCTCCAGAGGACACCGAGTGCCTCATCTGCATGGACCCTGTTGAAGGCAGAACGACCTATGGGACCATGGTGTGCCCAGCCTGCAAACATGCCTGGTTCCACAGGGCCTGCATCCAGGTAGGAGCTGTTCCCTTGGTCCGGACACGGCAGGCTCTCAGCAGCAGCAGAGCCTCACTCACGCTCTTTCTGTTTCTCCTGCAGGGACAGGCTCTGCGTTCTGGCGCTTTTTGCTTGCAGTGCCCTGTGTGTCAAAATAAGAGAGTGTTTCTAACAGAAATGCTCCACGTGGGGATCCGAATCCCAGTGAGGTTGGTGTCCTCCTGGCCAGCACTGCGTCACACCTGGACCTGCCCCCGCAGTCATGGCCCTCCGCTGACCCCCAACTCCAGGCTTTAGCTCCATGCAGGAGTTGGAAACAGGGTGTGGGGGGAAGAGCGGGGAGGCCCTGCATATGCCTTACGCTGTGGCAGCAGGGGCTCATCAAGTTTCCTTTCTCCATCAGACAAGCGACATGGGAAGATGACAATGCATACAGAGAACTGTACCAGAGGCACGGGAGCTGCGATGCCAGCGAGTGCCTTTGTCCAGGAGGCAGAGGGGTGGCAGAGCCAGACGGGTAAGTTGCCAAAGATGCACCCCGGGGCTCGGCATGGGATCTCTGTCTCAGCAAAGGCTCGAAGCAGAAAGGCTGAGAACAAGAGCTCTGCTGGACAGTCCCGTGCTGTGGGCACTTGATCCTTAGAGACATGAACCAATTTCTTTCCCCAGGCCTTGGCAGCTCTTTCTGTGCAGCTCCTGCGCTGCTGTGGGCACACACAGACACTGCTCCCAGCTGGAGAACAGCCATGAGGCCGGATGGGAGTGTGACAGCTGCGCTGGCCTGGGCACCCGTAAGTGTCAGAGCACCCGGGTGCTCCTGGACTGGGGCCAGGGGCCAGGCAAGGCCGGGCAGTGGGTGCCTGGTGTGGGCTTGGCAGAGCCTGTCTGCTCCAGGAGGGCTGGGGCACCGCTCTGGCCTACGCTGCCCCAGGCCTGGGAACCAAGCCCTTATTGTTCCTGCTTTCCCTTGTAGCCTCCAGTTCCAGGTCAGAGCTTGCTGGTCCCAGCACTGACAGCCCAGCAGTATCGGGGCAGTCTCCTGGATCTCTGCAACGGGAGCTCAGCAGCTCCAGCAGCAGCAGCAGCAGCAGCCAGGCAGCATCGGGGCAGACCAGCAGGTGCAGCAGCACCAGGCAGCAGGCAGCGGTGGCATCCCGTGGCTCTCCATCACAGCAAAGAAGGAGGAGCAACAGCCCCGGTGGGCCCGTGCGGGTGCGAGGCCGCTCCCGCGTGCGGCGTCGGGACCAAGCTCCCTATGCACGGCCCAGAAGACGCTCCCAGGGCAGCCGCACACCACCAGCACGAGCTGGGAGGAGCCCCTGCAGACCGGCTGCGTCCAGGCTGTCCCAGGGCTCACCAGCACGTGCGAGCCGCAGGCACAGCACCACCAGACAGCGGCCATCAGCATCATCCCATGGCTCCAGAGAACGACAAAGAGGCAGCGCCTCAAGATCCACCGGGCCTCTGCGGGTGCGAGACCGCTCCCGTGTGCAGCGTCGGGACCAAGCTCCCTATGCACGGCCCAGAAGACGCTCCCAGGGCAGCCGCACACCACCAGCACGAGCTGGGAGGAGCCCCCGCAGACCGGCTGCGTCCAGGCTGTCCCAGGGCTCACCAGCACGTGCGAGCCGCAGGCGCAGCACCACCAGACAGCGGCCATCAGCATCATCCCATGGCTCCAGAGAACGACAAAGAGGCAGCGCCTCAAGATCCACCAGCCCTGTTCACGTGCGAGACCGCTCCCGTTCGGAACGCCGGGCCCAAACTCCCAACACGCGGCGCAGAAGGTGCCGTTAGAGCACCCACACGCCAGCACCACATGCGAAGAGGAGCACACGCAGACAGGCTGTGCTGGGGCTATCCCAGCGCTCCCCAGCACCTGCTAGCAGCTGCTGCAGCAGTGGCAGGAGTCACCAGGGAGCAGCAGCTCCAGCATTGACAGCCAGGAGGCTTTACAGCCATGCCACAGTTCCCTGGCACCAGACACTGGCACTGCAACAATCAGGCCATGCCACGGCCTCCCAGCGTGCTCCCAGTTGAACTGTCACACCCAAACTGCCTACACATGGCCCAGAAGACAGCAGAAGAGGAGCCAAGCGCCAGCACCACGTGGTGAAAGGAGCACCCACAGCCAGGCAGTGAGGGACTGTCCCAGCGCTCGCCAGTACCTGAGACAAGGAGCCCCAGAACCAGCAGGCATCGGCCATCAGCAGCATCCTCTGACTCCGCAGCACTGGAAAGCGGCAGCAGCTCCATCCCCGCTAGCCCCACGTGGGTGTGAGACAACTCCCACTTGCAACATCGGGCCCAAACTCCCAGAGCACAGTCTGGACACCTCAGTGGGACCAACCGTGTTTCCCCTCCGAGCGACCGCTGGGATCACCCTCTATCGGCACAATAAAGGTGGCCCTTCATCTCTGGACTGGGAGATTCCAGGCTCCTTGGTTGGCTTCCTCCTCCTCTGCCTTTCTCAAGGGGCAGCATCAGTGGTGGACTTGGCAGTCCTAGGGCCTAGGGTAAAGGTTGGACGTGATGATCTTAAAGCTCTAGTTGATGTTAGTGATTCTAGTTGATTCTGTGATTCTATGTACTGTTGACAGTCACGGGTGCTCAGATCCCACAAAAAAAAAAAGAAAGAAAAGAACAAAAACACAAAAAAAAAAGTGGAAAAGGACAATTAAAATCAAGGGGCTTCCTCCTAAATCTGTTGCCCCCACGCAGAACCGCTTTGCTGTCCTGCCAGAGGTGAAGGAGGAAACGCACTTGCACCGGAAAGAGCCAGATGATGCACTGGTAAAGAAGATCTCTACTGGTGCTGCCAGGAAAAAGCAGTGGGTCGCAGTAGCAGGGGACTGTACTTTGAAAGAGACAGAAGCACTCATCTGTCGGCCTGACCCGGTCTCAAGGGAGGTGTGTTGCCTACCAGGGGCACAGATCAGGGATGTTGCAGAGAGGCTGCCTGCTCTAGGAATTCCCATGGACTATTACCAACTTCTAGTGATACATGCGGGTGCTAGGGATATAGATAGTAGTAGCGTGGAGAACATAAAGAAGGACTACAAAGCCCTGGGAGAGGTGGTTAGGGGCTCTAGAGCTCAGATAGTCTTTTTGTCGATTCTCCGGGATACAAGGGAGGACCTAAAAAAAGCTAGGAGGATTAGCCAGGTTAGTAAACGGTTAAAAGGGTGGTGTCATAGTCAGGGGTTTGGGTGTCTTGAATGCGGGAGCCAAGTCTGTAGGCCAGGTCTGGTGGGGACTGGTGGAGCTGGTCTGATGAAGAGCAGTTCTGGTAGGAGGCTTGCCAGACTGGTAAAGGAGGCTTTAAACTAGATGTTTTTGGGGGAGGGGGCCATCATTCCATCCCAAGACATCCAGTCAGTTGCCAGCACCTATAAGAAATGCTCGGAGCAATTTGGATGTATTCCAGCCGCTCCAGCCAATGAGCCGGCTTCATTTGGAGCTCGGCTCAGATGCCTCTATACAAACGCCCGTAGCATGGGGAACAAACAAGAGGAATTAGAGATGTGCGCACATCTACGGGAGTATGCTATAATGGGCATCACAGAAAAAAGGTGGGGTGGCTGCTATGACTGGAGTGTTGGAATGGAAGGTTACAGGCTCGTTAGAAAAGACATGCATGGCAGGCGCGGAGGGGGAGTTGCCCTTTACGTTAGGGATAGGCTGGAGAGTATGGAACTCTGTCTGGGGACAGGTGATCAGTTAACAGAGAGTTTGTGGGTCAGGGTTAAAGGGAAAACAGCTATGGGAGACATTACTGTGGGGATCTCTTACGGACCCCCAGATCAAGAAGAACCTGCGGGTGAAGCACTCTATAGACAGATAGGAAAAGCCTCACGCTCACAGGCCCTTGTTCTCATGGGTCACTTCAACCACCCTGACATCTGTTGGAACGAGGGTACGGCCCGGCACAAGCAATCCAGGAGGTTCCTCCATTGTGTGGAAGACAACTTCCTCCTGCAAGGAATAGAGGAGCCAACAAGAAGGGGTGCCATGCTTGACCTCATGCTCACCAACAGGGAAGGGCTCGTTGGAAATGTTGGAAACACTCCAAGGCAGCCTTGGATGCAACCATCAGGAGATAGTCAAATTTGAGATCCTCAGGACGGTGAGAAGAGCGTGCAGCAAGCTCACTGCCCAAGACTTCAAAAGAGCACACTTTGGCCTCTTCAGGAACCTGCTTAGTAAGATTCCATGGGATATAGCCCTAGAGGGCAGAGGGGCCCAAGACACTTGCGTGATATTCAAGGATCACCTGCTACAAGCTCAGGAGCCTTGCATCCCAACCAGAAGGAAGTGCAGCAGGAGGGCCAGGAGACCTCCTTGGATGCATAAGGAGCTGCTGAGGAAAGTTCAAATGAAAAAAGAGGCGTATAAAAGGTGGACGCAAGGACAGGCGGCCTGGGAAGAGTACAGGGATGTTGTCCAGGAAGCTAGGGACCAGGTTAGGAAAGACAAGGCCCAGTTAGAATTAAACTTGGCTAGGGATGATAAGGATAACAGGAAGGGATTCTACAGGTACGTAGCAAGTAAACAACAGATTAAGGACAACGTAGGCCCCTCAGGAAACTCTCGAGTACTAGCTGCGCAGGATTTCGAGAAGGCTGAGGTTCGGAATGACTTCTTTGCCTTGGTCTTCACTGTCAAAGGCTCTGACTGCACCACCCAAGTCTTGGAAGGTAGATGCAGGGACTGTGAGAATGAAGACCTTGGGCCCACTGTAGGAGAGGATCTGATCTGAGACCATCTTAAAAACGTGAATGCACACATGTCCGTGGGACCTGATGAAATCCATCCATGGGTCCTGAAGGAGCTGGCGAATGAAGTTCTTAAGCCACTGGCCATCATATTTGAGAAATCATGGCAGTCAGGTGAAGTTCCCGACGACTGGAAAAAGGGAAATTTCCATTTTCAAGAAGGGGAAAAGGGATGACCCGGGGAATTAGAGACCAGTCAGTCTCACTTCTGTGCCTGGCAAGATCTTGGAGCAGATTCTCCTGGAAGGCATGCTAAGGCACATTGTCCTGGGTTTAGCAGTAGCAGTCAGTTTTCTCCTTCTTGGTAGCTGGTGCAGTGCTGTGTTTTGACTTTCGGGCTGGGAACAGAGCTGATAAAAATGATGTTTTGGTTTGGCCAAGGACTTTGTGAGCCTCATGCTCTGCCAGGGAGGATGGGAAGCCGGGAGGCAGCAGAGACAGGACACCTGCCCCAAACTGACCACAGAGGCATTCCATACCACAGCACGTCATGCCCAGGGGGGAACTGGGAGTTACCCGAAAGGACAGGGGGTCTGTCGGGTCGGACTCGTTCTTTGGCGGGTGGTATTGTACTCTTTTCCCTTGCTATTATCTCTTATCATAGTTGTTAGTGGTGGTAGCGGTGGTGATTTATGTTGTACATTGGTTGCTGGACTGTTCGTATCTCAGCCCGTGGGAGTTGCATTCTTTCGATTCTCCTCCCATCCCTCTGGTAACGGGGAAGGGGGGGGCAGCCCCTGGGGAGGGGTGGGGGACGTGGGCCTCGATTGCTTCCAGCCTGGCACCATTCACTGGGAGTGAGTGCACAAGCCGTCTGGCTGGGGTTAAACCACGACACACATGAAACAGAACAAGGTGCTCAGTGATGTCGACGCAGGAGTCACGGACAACGCAGAGATGATCAATGTGATCAGCGATTGCCAATTTATTACAAAGTTTTAACTCCTTATATACCGTTTCTTACAGGCATTTACAGTGATTTGGTATATTATGATTGGATACGTGTCTTGAAGACCCTTAGTGACTAACACATAATTGGTTAAGCACAGGTGTGAGAACATGACCTCGAAAGCTTGCCAACAGTCCACAGTTCTCATTAACAGGGTGAATTCCAGCTTCTTCTTATCTTGCTTTCTTAAGCTTCCTCGGGCCTCTCAGGGCATTGCTGTATCTTTCAGGATTTATGTCCCAATTATCCATTCACCCGTGAGAAAAATGTCTCCACACGGTGACAGCCAGCATGGCTTCACTAGGGGAAAGTGCTGCCTAACCAATTTGGTGGCCTTCTGTGATGGGGATACAGAACTGATAGACAGGGGTAGAACAGTTGATATCATCTACCCGGACTTGTGCAAAGCGTTCGACATGGTCCCACACAACATCCTTGTCTCTAGATTGGAGAGACAGCAATTTGATGAATGGACCACTCGATGGATAAAGAACTGTCTGGATGGCCGCACACAAAGAGTTGTGTTCAGTGGCTCAGTGTCCAGCTGGAGACCAGTAACGAGTGGTGTCCCTCAGGGGTCGGTGTTGGGACCGGTCTTGTTTAGCATCTTCGTCGCTGACATGGACTGTGGGATTGAGTGCACCCTCAGCAAGTTTGCCGATGACACCAAGCTGTGTGGTTCCGTTGCTACGCTGGAGGGAAGGAATGCCATCCAGAGGGACCTCGAAACGCTTGTGAGGTGGGCTGATGCCAACCTCAGGAAGTTTAACCATGCCAAGTGCAAGGTCCTACACCTGGGTTGGAAAAATCCCAGGCACAGCTACAGGTTGGGCAGAGAAGAGATTCAGAGCAGCGCTTCGGAGAAAGACTTGGGGGTGCTGGTCGATGAGAAATTGAACATGAGCTGGCGTCAGTGTGTGCTTGCAACCCAGAAAGCCAACCGTATCCGAGGCTGCATCAAAAGGAGCGTGACCAGCAGGTCGAAGGAGGTGATCCTGCCCCTCTACTCTGCTCTTGTGAGAACTCACTTGGAGTATTGTGTGCAGTTCTGGTGTCCACAACATAAAAGGGACATGGAACTGTTGGAACAAGTCCAGAGGAGGGCCATGAGGATGATCAGGGGAGTGGAGCACCTCCCGTATGAAGATAGGCTGAGAAAGTTGGGGCTGTTCAGCCTGAAGAAGAGAAGGCTGCGTGGAGACCTCAGAGCAGCCTTCCAGTATCTGAAGGGGGCCTATAGGGATGCTGGGAAGGGACTCTTCTTTAGGGACTGTAGTGACAGTCCCTGTCAGTGTTCAAGACCAGGTTGGACGAAGCCTTGGATGAGATGGTTTCGTGTGAGGCGTCCCTGCCCATGGCAGGGTGGTTGGAACTAGGTGATCTCAAGGTCATTTCCAAACCTAACTATTCTACGATTCTATGATTCTATGATTCTATGAAGATGGTCAGAAAAAACAATGAATGCCAGATAATGTAAATATATCTCCGTAATTTGCAGGTCAGACTTGTGGTTGCTTTTATTACCAACAATTAAGCAATTCAGAGTAGATTATTTAACTCACAAAAAGCAAATATGCTTTGGGAAAGCTGTGCTGCAAATCATTCCCACTTTTTATCCCCACATAATCTTCAAGCACATCACCAGAAATCAGGTAACTTGTTCCTCACTGATGTCAAGGAAAAGAAGGACTGTGGCTTCCCACAGAGCTGCAGAATCACTGATGCTGGTAGGTACCTCTGCGGATCACCCAGTTCAACTTCAGCTCAAAGCAGGGTCAGCTACAGCATGTTGCCCAGGGCCACGTGCAGCAAGGTTTGAATAGCTGCAAGGATGGAGAGGCCACAACCCCTCCGGGCAGTCAGTGCCAGTTTTCACACACCCACATTGTGAAAAGCTGTGCATTTTGGGGTCTTTATTAACGACATTTCCTAAATTTCAACTTGTGCCCGTATCCTCTTGCCTTTGACTGGATACCACAAAGAAGTCTGGCTCTGTCTCTATATCCTCCCATCAGATATTTATACACATGGATAAAATCCCCTGAGCCTTGTCTCCTCTGGGATGGCTTCTTCCCATTGTCTGAAGAAGGAGTCATCTCCTTCTTTCTGATCTGGTGGTCTGTGGTGAACACCCACCACAGCACCACATCCAGTGGTTTGCTCCCTGAGTATGACCCAGCAGCTCCCAGCCGGCTAATTCTTTGGTCCCAAGGCAAAGTTCCCTCACCTAGCATGCAAAACCTGCTGTGGTTCCTCACTGCCCTCCTCTGTCATTCCTGTGATGGTTTTGCCCCGCTTGATCAGGAAGATCACATTTCTTTGTAGGCACCTTTGATCCCCAAAGAAGATCATAAAAGTCATAAAAGCCCAGTCCTTGCTGTTGACACCAAATATGCAAATAGTTGCAGGCCTACAGGGTCTGACAAGCACAACCAGTGTGTCCACGACATCCGAGGTCTCAGCCCTTGGTAAGCAGAAAACATCCCCTAGAACACAGGCTGGGTTGACAGATGAAGCCTCCATCCCTCACAGTCACCCTTGCCACCAGCCTTCTTTCTCAGGCTCAGATGCTTTATTGGACAGAGCTCCAGCCCAGCATCCGCACCCACGGAACTGAAGCTATGCTGTAGTTGCGTATCTGCAGGTGGAGGAGAAGCCTTCCTCCTGAGGCCAGAACTCACAAGCTTCTGCCTATGCCACCATGGAAATCTGCATTTCCCAGCCTGATAAGCACAGACTTCCATTGCATTCTTCAGTACAGCTAGGGGCTCAGGCTCTTGTATCTTCAGGGTCCTGGAGAAGACCTAATCTCTTCCTGGACCACTGCATCAACTGCTACAACAGCCAGCTGCTTTTTAAGGCCAGCAGCTATATAGGCTTCTCCACAGCACCTGCTGAAAGGGTGCATGATCTTCCCAAACTAGGAGTCAGCTGGGGAAGGAAGAAAGCTCAAAGCACCTTCTGGTCAGGCATAGCTGGCAGAGCTCATTACAAGTTGCTAGAGCCTGCTGGAACACAGGCCTCCTGTACTTATCCCTTCCCAGCTGCAGCCAGCGCCCTGAAAACCCTTGAAGAATTCCCAGTTCTCCAGCAGCCCTAGAAGTTCCCAGGGGATCTCAAAGGAAGGCGAAGAAACTACTCACCTCTTGGCTGCCTCTTTTAGCTGTACTCACCGCATGAGTTTAAAGGAGTCCTGATGACTGCCACAACCAACAGCAGCGTCTCTATTTTTTATGGATAATCAATACACCAGCCACTAAGTGGACCTTTGAAGGTCCATCCAACCCAAACTATTCCATCATTCCTTTTCTTCTACTCTGCTTCTGCTCCACACATAGTCTGGTGTTTGCCCTGGTGTCCGATTCAGAGAAAACTCCAGGCACAAACTTGCCAACAAACTTTTCAAGTTGACAAGCAGGTATTCTTTATTGCGGCGCCGGGAGACACGGGGGATAGCTCCTCCTAACGTGTGTCTCCCTATTGCCACACAAGCCGTCTTTTTATAGCCACTGGGCATAAATACATGTTCATGAGGCTACGTATGGATTACATCATTTTCCAGAAAGTTCCCTGCGTGCGTACACAATTGTGGTGGTGGTGGTCTCTGAGGGTCGTTTACTTCTTCCAACAATCTTCATCACTACTGGCAGCCTTTGAAGCACGCGCAGTAGATGCTCATACCAGTTTAATTGGGTCGTTAACACCAGAGACATAATAATCCTCCTATCCTCCTACTTATCAGTTAGTTTAACTGTAGCCCATCCTGGACACCTGCGGTTCCCAGATACTCCTTATCCCTGTGTCCTCTTCTTCTAGAGTCTTTTTCTTCAAAATATGTCAACTATAATGATTTATCTTGTGAGAATTCTCAGTATGTTCTCTAGCTGTACTCTGTTGTTCTTTTTTCTCCATGTATCATGCACCTCAGGAATTTTCCATTGCTACTGTTACAAAGCCTTCAAACTCGACATTACTTACAACTAATTCTAAAGGTTTCTATATTCCATTTTGAGATTTTGTGCCCCTCGTCTCATGTCGCAGGTGAATTATTCAGGGAAGTCATCCTTGGTGGATTAATTAAAGGAGCTTTCTTCATGATGAAGCGATGATCAAATGGGAAGGAATCAACGACTGAAGGAAAATCAGAGCACAAGGAAACGGTGATGAAGTAATAGTGGAATGCTAATGAGAGCCACAGGAATCATTTAGGTTGGCAAAGGCCGTAAAGGTCGTCAAGTCCAACCGTTAAGCTAACACTGCCAAGTTCACCAGGAAACCATGTCCCTAAGCTGGCGCTTGACTCTGCACTTACAGGTGGAGAAGCTGCCCAGAGCTTCACAGCCAGCCCTGTGATGCAGTGTCCGTGTCAGCGGTGCTGATGTCACAGAGGCCACTGGGGGCAGGGGCGGGGCAGGCCTATAAAAGAGGGAACGCTGGGTGCAGTGCATCAGTGCGACCTGGTGAGGTGCGGGGAGTAGAGGGCAGGGACAGGGCTCCTGGGGGCCTGCCGAGGGAAGAGGGGGCTCCACAGCGCAGGGCTCTGGGCCTGTGCTGGGGGCTCACCTGCGTCTCCTCCCTCAGAGGTAGCAGAGGAGCATTTGGAGAAGCCCCAGCGCTGCTGAGACAGGGACTCTCCAAACACCCACCTTTGATGTCTGACATGTCCGCAAGGAGGTGTAGGACACCCAACTCGATGGCGCAGGGTGAGAGCAAAGTCCCCCTCCTACAGCCTGGCAGAGGGACTCCTGAGGCTGTGGGCATGGACCGGGAGCGTTGGCAGGGGGAGGCAGGAGCTCCAAAGCTACGCAGCGGGAGGGCCGCTCCTCTGCTTGGCAAGCGGGACCAAGGCTGGGCAGTGCGCACCCTCCGGGACATCCATGCCTGCAGTGCCCTTTCCTCTCCAAGGCTTCCAGCCCTGCTCAGCAGCCAGCTAGGCAGGGACAGAGCAGCCCCTGGGGGCAATCCCTCAGGGACGCATCCCTGGCCCCACAGATGTGCTCATTCTCAGTGGCATTTGCTCTCTTCCCTCCAGCATGCATGCTGTGTCACCGGGTAGAGGCAGACCCAGATATCTGTGGCCCAAAACTGCATTCTCAATCGGTCTGTGCCCATCTCTTTTGCCTGGTGAGTTCCTCTGGGGCTGGTTTCACCTTTGCAATGCACCTGCCCTGCCACATGCCCCTCATCTGCCCCTTGTCTCTGCTCTTCTGCAGCTTTTTGCCACTGATCTTTTTCCACATGGGACACAACAGGAAGAAGAGATGATATTTCGTTCTATGGAAATTCTAAGTACAATCCATCAGGCAGCCCAGATGGTGAGGATCTGAGATGATCTGGGTGATTTGTGGAAGGGGAGGATTGCAGGAGCTTAACGCAGATGCCAATAACAGAATCCCAGCCTTTCCACCCAGCTCTGGGACGGAAGTCTTGCTCCCAGCAGCTCCACGGAGGCTCCAGCACAGGAGCCTGCTCTGCCTGGTCGATCTGTGGCCTGTGATCCAGCTGGGGCCACATCCTGCACCCTGCCCCGAGGTGTGGGTCTGGCTGTGGAGACCCTGAGGCTGCCACTGATGGAGGCTGCTCTGCTCTTTCCAGGTCTGCTTTGTGTGTGGCGAGAGGGGGGCCACCATCACCTGCCAGGAGATGGGCTGCGACCGCAGGTTCCATCTCCCCTGTGCCGTGGAGGGCGGATGTGTCACTCGTTACCTCCTGCCGCACAGGTACCATCTCTACCCTTATCCCCATCACCGGGGAAGGACCCAGCGTTTCTCATCTCACCCATCCCTTCCTTCTTCCCCTAGTTCCTTCTGCTGGGAGCACCGTCCACAGCAGCAAGAGCTGGCGGCTCCAGAGAACACCAAGTGCCTCATCTGCATGGATCCTGTTGAAGGCAGAACGACCTATGGGACCATGGTGTGCCCAGCCTGCAAACAAGCCTGGTTCCACAGGGCCTGCATCCAGGTAGCAGCTGTTCCCTTGGTCCGGACACGGCAGGCTCTCAGCAGCAGCAGAGCCTCACTCACGCTCCTTCTGTTTCTCCTGCAGGGACAGGCTCTGCGTTCTGGCGCTTTTTGCTTGCAGTGCCCTCTGTGTCAAAATAAGAGAGTGTTTCTAACAGAAATGCTCCACGTGGGGATCCGAATCCCAGAGAGGTTGGTGTCCTCCTGGCCAGCACTGCGTCACACCTGGACCTGCCCCCGCAGTTATGGCCCTCCGCTGACCCCCAACTCCAGGCTTTAGCTCCATGCAGGAGTTGGAAACAGGGTGTGGGGGGAAGAGCGGGGAGGCCCTGCATATGCCTTATGCTGTGGCAGCAGGGGCTCATCAAGTTTCCTTTCTCCATCAGACGAGCGTCATGGGAAGATGACAATGCATACAGAGAACTGTACCAGAGGCACGGGAGCTGCGATGCCAGCGAGTGCCTTTGTCCAGGAGGCAGAGGGGTGGCAGAGCCAGACGGGTAAGTTGCCAAAGATGCATCCCGGGGCTCGGCATGGGATCTCTGTCTCAGCAAAGGCTCAAAGCAGAAAGGCTGAGAACAAGAGCTCTGCTGGACAGTCCCGTGCTGTGGGCACTTGATCCTTAGAGACATGAACCAGTTTCTTTCCCCAGGCCCTGGCAGCTCTTTCTGTGCAGCTCCTGCACTGCTGTGGGCACTCACAGACACTGCTCCCAGCTGGAGAACAGCCATGAGGCCGGATGGGAGTGTGACAGCTGCGCTGGCCTGGGCACCCGTAAGTGTCAGAGCACCCAGGTGCTCCTGGACTGGGGCCAGGGGCCAGGCAAGGCCGGGCAGTGGGTGCCTGAGGTGGGCTTGGCAGAGCCTGTCTGCTCCAGGATGGCTGGGGCACCGCTCTGGCCTACACTGCCCCAGGCCTGGGAGCCAAGCCCTTATTGTTCCTGCTTTCCCTTGTAGCCTCCAGTGCCAGGTCAGAGGTTGCTGGTCCCAGCACTGACAGCCCAGCAGTATCGGGGCAGTCTCCTGGATCTCTGCAACGGGAGCTCAGCAGCTCCAGCAGCAGCAGCAGCAGCAGCCAGGCAGCATCGGGGCAGACCAGCAGGTGCAGCAGCACCAGGCAGCAGGCAGCGGTGGCATCCCGTGGCTCTCCATCACAGCAAAGAAGGAGGAGCAACAGCCCCGGTGGGCCCGTGCGGGTGCGAGGCCGCTCCCGCGTGCGGCGTCGGGACCAAGCTCCCTATGCACGGCCCAGAAGACGCTCCCAGGGCAGCCGCACACCACCAGCACGAGCTGGGAGGAGCCCCTGCAGACCGGCTGCGTCCAGGCTGTCCCAGGGCTCACCAGCACGTGCGAGCCGCAGGCACAGCACCACCAGACAGCGGCCATCAGCATCATCCCATGGCTCCAGAGAACGACAAAGAGGCAGCGCCTCAAGATCCACCGGGCCTCTGCGGGTGCGAGACCGCTCCCGTGTGCAGCGTCGGGACCAAGCTCCCTATGCACGGCCCAGAAGACGCTCCCAGGGCAGCCGCACACCACCAGCACGAGCTGGGAGGAGCCCCCGCAGACCGGCTGCGTCCAGGCTGTCCCAGGGCTCACCAGCACGTGCGAGCCGCAGGCGCAGCACCACCAGACAGCGGCCATCAGCATCATCCCATGGCTCCAGAGAACGACAAAGAGGCAGCGCCTCAAGATCCACCAGCCCTGTTCACGTGCGAGACCGCTCCCGCTCGCAACGCCGGGCCCAAACTCCCAACACGCAGCGCAGAAGGCGCCGTTAGAGCACCCACACGCCAGCACCACGTGCGAAGAGGAGCACACGCAGACAGGCTGTGCTGGGGCTATCCCAGTGCTCCCCAGCACCTGCTAGCAGCTGCTGCAGCAGTGGCAGGAGTCACCAGGGAGCAGCAGCTCCAGCATTGACAGCCAGGAGGCTTTACAGCCATGCCACAGTTCCCTGGCACCAGACACTGGCACTGCAACAATCAGGCCATGCCACGGCCTCCCAGCGTGCTCCCAGTTGAACTGTCACACCCAAACTGCCTACACGCGGCCCAGAAGACAGCAGAAGAGGAGCCAAGCGCCAGCACCACGTGGTGAAAGGAGCACCCACAGCCAGGCAGTGAGAGACTGTCCCAGCGCTCGCCAGTACCTGAGACAAGGAGCCCCAGAACCAGCAGGCATCGGCCATCAGCAGCATCCTCTGACTCCGCAGCACTGGAAAGCGGCAGCAGCTCCATCCCCGCTAGCCCCACGTGGGTGTGAGACAACTCCCACTTGCAACATCGGGCCCAGACTCCCAGAGCACAGTCTGGACACCTCAGTGGGACCAACCGTGTTTCCCCTCCGAGCGACCGCTGGGATCACCCTCTATCGGCACAATAAAGGTGGCCCTTCATCTCTGGACTGGGAGATTCCAGGCTCCTTGGTTGGCTTCCTCCTCCTCTGCCTTTCTCAAGGGGCAGCATCAGTGGTGGACTTGGCAGTCCTAGGGTAAAGGTTGGACGTGATGATCTTAAAGCTCTAGTTGATGTTAGTGATTCTAGTTGATTCTGTGATTCTATGTACTGTTGACAGTCACGGGTGCTCAGATCCCACAAAAAAAAAAAGAAAGAAAAGAACAAAAACACAAAAAAAAAAGTGGAAAAGGACAATTAAAATCAAGGGGCTTCCTCCTAAATCTGTTGCCCCCACGCAGAACCGCTTTGCTGTCCTGCCAGAGGTGAAGGAGGAAACGCACTTGCACCAGAAAGAGCCAGATGATGCACTGGTAAAGAAGATCTCTACTGGTGCTGCCAGGAAAAAGCAGTGGGTCGCAGTAGTAGGGGACTGTACTTTGAAAGAGACAGAAGCACTCATCTGTCGGCCTGACCTGGTCTCAAGGGAGGTGTGTTGCCTACCAGGGGCACAGATCAGGGATGTTGCAGAGAGGCTGCCTGCTCTAGGAATTCCCATGGACTATTACCAACTTCTAGTGATACATGCGGGTGCTAGGGATATAGATAGTAGTAGCGTGGAGAACATAAAGAAGGACTACAAAGCCCTGGGAGAGGTGGTTAGGGGCTCTAGAGCTCAGATAGTCTTTTTGTCGATTCTCCGGGATACAAGGGAGGACCTAAAAAAAGCTAGGAGGATTAGCCAGGTTAGTAAACGGTTAAAAGGGTGGTGTCATAGTCAGGGGTTTGGGTGTCTTGAATGCGGGAGCCAAGTCTGTAGGCCAGGTCTGGTGGGGGCTGGTGGAGCTGGTCTGATGAAGAGCAGTTCTGGTAGGAGGCTTGCCAGACTGGTAAAGGAGGCTTTAAACTAGATGTTTTTGGGGGAGGGGGCCATCATTCCATCCCAAGACATCCAGTCAGTTGCCAGCACCTATAAGAAATGCTCGGAGCAATTTGGATGTATTCCAGCCGCTCCAGCCAATGAGCCGGCTTCATTTGGAGCTCGGCTCAGATGCCTCTATACAAACGCCCGTAGCATGGGGAACAAACAAGAGGAATTAGAGATGTGCGCACATCTACGGGAGTATGCTATAATGGGCATCACAGAAAAAAGGTGGGGTGGCTGCTATGACTGGAGTGTTGGAATGGAAGGTTACAGGCTCGTTAGAAAAGACATGCATGGCAGGCGCGGAGGGGGAGTTGCCCTTTACGTTAGGGATAGGCTGGAGAGTATGGAACTCTGTCTGGGGACAGGTGATCAGTTAACAGAGAGTTTGTGGGTCAGGGTTAAAGGGAAAACAGCTATGGGAGACATTACTGTGGGGATCTCTTACGGACCCCCAGATCAAGAAGAACCTGCGGGTGAAGCACTCTATAGACAGATAGGAAAAGCCTCACGCTCACAGGCCCTTGTTCTCATGGGTCACTTCAACCACCCTGACATCTGTTGGAACGAGGGTACGGCCCGGCACAAGCAATCCAGGAGGTTCCTCCATTGTGTGGAAGACAACTTCCTCCTGCAAGGAATAGAGGAGCCAACAAGAAGGGGTGCCATGCTTGACCTCATGCTCACCAACAGGGAAGGGCTCGTTGGAAATGTTGGAAACACTCCAAGGCAGCCTTGGATGCAACCATCAGGAGATAGTCAAATTTGAGATCCTCAGGACGGTGAGAAGAGCGTGCAGCAAGCTCACTGCCCAAGACTTCAAAAGAGCACACTTTGGCCTCTTCAGGAACCTGCTTAGTAAGATTCCATGGGATATAGCCCTAGAGGGCAGAGGGGCCCAAGACACTTGCGTGATATTCAAGGATCACCTGCTACAAGCTGAGGAGCCTTGCATCCCAACCAGAAGGAAGTGCAGCAGGAGGGCCAGGAGACCTCCTTGGATGCATAAGGAGCTGCTGAGGAAAGTTCAAATGAAAAAAGAGGCGTATAAAAGGTGGACGCAAGGACAGGCGGCCTGGGAAGAGTACAGGGATGTTGTCCAGGAAGCTAGGGACCAGGTTAGGAAAGACAAGGCCCAGTTAGAATTAAACTTGGCTAGGGATGATAAGGATAACAGGAAGGGATTCTACAGGTACGTAGCAAGTAAACAACAGATTAAGGACAACGTAGGCCCCTCAGGAAACTCTCGAGTACTAGCTGCGCAGGATTTCGAGAAGGCTGAGGTTCGGAATGACTTCTTTGCCTTGGTCTTCACTGTCAAAGGCTCTGACTGCACCACCCAAGTCTTGGAAGGTAGATGCAGGGACTGTGAGAATGAAGACCTTGGGCCCACTGTAGGAGAGGATCTGATTTGAGACCATCTTAAAAACGTGAATGCACACATGTCCGTGGGACCTGATGAAATCCATCCATGGGTCCTGAAGGAGCTGGCGAATGAAGTTCTTAAGCCACTGGCCATCATATTTGAGAAATCATGGCAGTCAGGTGAAGTTCCCGACGACTGGAAAAAGGGAAATTTCCATTTTCAAGAAGGGGAAAAGGGATGACCCGGGGAATTAGAGACCAGTCAGTCTCACTTCTGTGCCTGGCAAGATCTTGGAGCAGATTCTCCTGGAAGGCATGCTAAGGCACATTGTCCTGGGTTTAGCAGTAGCAGTCAGTTTTCTCCTTCTTGGTAGCTGGTGCAGTGCTGTGTTTTGACTTTCGGGCTGGGAACAGAGCTGATAAAAATGATGTTTTGGTTTGGCCAAGGACTTTGTGAGCCTCATGCTCTGCCAGGGAGGATGGGAAGCCGGGAGGCAGCAGAGACAGGACACCTGCCCCAAACTGACCACAGAGGCATTCCATACCACAACACGTCATGCCCAGGGGGGAACTGGGAGTTACCCGAAAGGACAGGGGGTCTGTCGGGTCGGACTCGTTCTTTGGCGGGTGGTATTGTACTCTTTTCCCTTGCTATTATCTCTTATCATAGTTGTTAGTGGTGGTAGCGGTGGTGATTTATGTTGTACATTGGTTGCTGGACTGTTCGTATCTCAGCCCGTGGGAGTTGCATTCTTTCGATTCTCCTCCCATCCCTCTGGTAACGGGGAAGGGGGGGGCAGCCCCTGGGGAGGGGTGGGGGACGTGGGCCTCGATTGCTTCCAGCCTGGCACCATTCACTGGGAGTGAGTGCACAAGCCGTCTGGCTGGGGTTAAACCACGACACACATGAAACAGAACAAGGTGCTCAGTGATGTCGACGCAGGAGTCACGGACAACGCAGAGATGATCAATGTGATCAGCGATTGCCAATTTATTACAAAGTTTTAACTCCTTATATACCGTTTCTTACAGGCATTTACAGTGATTTGGTATATTATGATTGGATACGTGTCTTGAAGACCCTAAGTGACTAACACATAATTGGTTAAGCACAGGTGTGAGAACATGACCTCGAAAGCTTGCCAACAGTCCACAGTTCTCATTAACAGGGTGAATTCCAGCTTCTTCTTATCTTGCTTTCTTAAGCTTCCTCGGGCCTCTCAGGGCATTGCTGTATCTTTCAGGATTTATGTCCCAATTATCCATTCACCCGTGAGAAAAATGTCTCCACACGGTGACAGCCAGCATGGCTTCACTAGGGGAAAGTGCTGCCTAACCAATTTGGTGGCCTTCTGTGATGGGGATACAGAACTGATAGACAGGGGTAGAACAGTTGATATCATCTACCTGGACTTGTGCAAAGTGTTCGACATGGTCCCACACAACATCCTTGTCTCTAGATTGGAGAGACATCAATTTGATGGATGGACCACTCGATGGATAAAGAACTGTCTGGATGGCCGCACACAAAGAGTTGTGTTCAGTGGCTCAGTGTCCAGCTGGAGACCAGTAACGAGTGGTGTCCCTCAGGGGTCGGTGTTGGGACCGGTCTTGTTTAGCACCTTTGTCGCTGACATGGACAGTGGGATTGAGTGCACCCTCAGCAAGTTTGCCAATGACACCAAGCTGTGTGGTTCCGTTGCTACGCTGGAGGGAAGGAATGCCATCCAGAGGGACCTCGACACGCTTGTGAGGTGGGCTGATGCCAACCTCAGGAAGTTTAACCATGCCAAGTGCAAGGTCCTACGCCTGGGTTGGAAAAATCCCAGGCACAGCTACAGGTTGGGCAGAGAAGAGATTCAGAGCAGCGCTTCGGAGAAAGACTTGGGGGTGCTGGTCGATGAGAAATTGAACATGAGCTGGCGTCAGTGTGTGTTTGCAACCCAGAAAGCCAACCGTATCCGAGGCTGCATCAAAAGGAGCGTGACCAGCAGGTCGAAGGAGGTGATCCTGCCCCTCTACTCTGCTCTTGTGAGAACTCACTTGGAGTATTGTGTGCAGTTCTGGTGTCCACAACATAAAAGGGACATGGAACTGTTGGAACAAGTCCAGAGGAGGGCCATGAGGATGATCAGGGGAGTGGAGCACCTCCCGTATGAAGATAGGCTGAGAAAGTTGGGGCTGTTCAGCCTGAAGAAGAGAAGGCTGCGTGGAGACCTCAGAGCAGCCTTCCAGTATCTGAAGGGGGCCTATAGGGATGCTGGGAAGGGACTCTTCTTTAGGGACTGTAGTGACAGGACAAGGGGTAACAGGTTAAAACTTAAACAGGGGAAGTTTAGATTGGATATAAGGAGGAAGTTCTTTCCTGTTAGGGTGATGAGGCACTGGAATATATTGCGCAGGGAGGTTGTGAATGCTCCATCCCTGGCAATATTCAAGGCCAGGTTGGACGAGGCCTGGTGTGATATGGTTTAGAGCGAGTTGTCCCTCCAAATGTCAGGGGGGTTGGAATTGATGATCTTAAGGTCCTTTCGAACCCTAACTATTCTATGATTCTATGATTTTACGCCTTCAAGAATGTTTTCAGGCTGTCAAATCCGACTTTGTGAGGGGGAAAGAGAAAGAAGGGTCTTAAGAGCCCTTGGGACAGAATTAAATGCTAGCAGGAGCACATCCAGTACAAAGTGAGATGTTTTAAATCCTCAATTCCCTTAAAAACCATAACGCCAATCATTTCAACTTTGTTCTTTACTGCCTGCTTTCTTGGCTGCCTTTCATTTTGAGCACTTGGGGAGAAATTTCTCTGGACAGCAGACCAGCAGCGATCAAACTTTAAAACCCAATTTATGTCTTTAACTCCAATATCTCCTATATTCTGTAATGAGAGAAATGGGTATTCCATTGAAATCTAACACAGACCCAGTCTCCCAAGTTTGCACAAGGTGGCAATTCAGGGAAAAAAATGAAGTAAAATAGAATTTATATTATTGAGTGGGGCTGCTGAGGAGAGGAACATTTGTATTCAGGGTTTTATACATAGGGGGTTTTAAAGGGAGAAAGAGATCTAAAACGTTTAGCAGGGATAAAACTGTGCAGAGACTATTCAGAACTCAGGCTGTGTCACTCTAACCCTGTTCCCTTATTCAATGGAAATACAAGCAACCAATGCAGAATGCTCAATCTTCTGATTAAAAAAGAGAAAAGGGGAGGGGAGGGAACGGTTAACTCTGTGTTTGCAGGACATCACACTGGCATCTTTATTTTCTCCTTTATTTGGTAATTCACTTTTACAACTGCTCATTAATATTTCATGCTGCTTCTAAATGTCAGAGAAGCCATTGCTCCTTTGTCATGCTTCACAATGGCCGAGTGACAACAGTGGCTCTGACTCCAGTCTACTATCAGTGACTATCTGCATGGAGAGACACATCGCTGCCCTGCCTTTGTCACTCAGTCCCTGACACAGTGGTGACAAATGCTGACATGCCCTGCCATTGCCTTCAGCCTCCAATAACAGAGATCTGCCACTTTCCATTGTGCTGTCTGCACTCTTGTCCCCCTAAAGAAGAAGCTGGATGTTAGTGATGCTTGGTGATGCGCAGGGCTGCTTCTGCCAGATGCTTTTCCTCCAGTTACGTATTCAGATTGACCATGCTTCAGAAAGCACAGTCTTTAAATGGTGTTCTGGGACCAGCATCCAGCTTCAAGCTTGTGTGATAACGGTGTCTTCAGGGGGTTGAGGAGGAAAAAAATGCTCTCTTTTTTAGCAAAAGTGATAGGAGACAGTGCCAGATTTTAGGACAGATCATAAAAGTCCATAGATGGGAAGAAGCCCATTTCCCATCAGTGTCAAGGAGCTCTTAGGCTTGAGCTGGCAAGGCACAGTGTAATCCCAAAGCCAGTGCAGGGTGGTGCACACCAGATGTCCCATGTACCTTCCTTCCCTGCTGCAGCATCACAAACCGCTTTGCAGAAGTTCATAAAAGAAATGATCCTTCTCCCTTTCTCGAGTGCTTGGAAGGGTTTGTTTCTGACAGGCAGCACAAAGTGCTCTGGGGCTCCCTCTGACCCTGACAGTAATTTGCAGCCCCCTTTCCTCCCTGCTTGCAATACGGTACTGTCGTGATTTAACTCCAGCCAGACAACTTGTGCACTTACTCCCAGTGAGTGGTCCCATTGCCCCATCGAAGCAACCAGGTGATGATGTGCTCCCCTGGTTGACGGGTAAAATCTTTTCGCATATTCCGTAGCTCGGTTGAGGTCCGAAGTCGAGAAGTCACCTCTCCTTCTTCTTCTTCATCATGTGATGATGACTCCTGATCAGGTTCTGGATCGAGTAGTGGATACGTTGTTTCTTCATCTTGCTTTAACCTTCCTGCCTCCTTTTTGCTTTTTCTCTTGCGTACAGGGGCAACCGATATTGGTACGAATTGGTCCTCTGGTTTAGTTGCAGTGATTATCACTGTGGTTTGAGTAGCGACTGTACTTGTTGCTGGGGGTGATGTGGCTGCTGTACTTGGAGCTGGGATAGCTGCGCTGTCTGTTGCAGTCGAAGTTTGAGTAGCTGCTGTACTTGTTGCTGGGGGTGGTGTAGCTGCTGTACTTGGAGCTAGAGTAACTGTACTGACTGTTGCTTTGCCCTCAGATCCAGTGACATTTTTTTCCTTTTGAAGGTGCTGGAAAGCATTGAACATGGCCCTGTAAGCATAGGCCAAGCCCCAGCACGTTGCCATGATTTGTCCGTCTCTGGTATGGCCAGACTGACCACACACCTCATTTAAGTGTTTTACTAATTCTTCTGGATTTTGCAGTTGTTCAGTGGTGAAATTCCAAAGTACTGGAGGGGCCCACTGACCTAGATACTTGCCCATACTGTCCCACACACCCTGCCACTCATGGCTGTCCAGCCTCAGAGAAAATCTCTTGGTCCTCCTACTTCGTCGTTTAACCCCAGACAAGACCCAAACCTGACTCTGCTTAACTTTTGAAAACAGATGAAATAGTTGTGGGCAAAATACACTCTGTATACGTGCCAACATGGTGATCCCCATCACAATCAGCAAACAAGTCTCAATAGCATTAAAAGGCCATTCAAAACTCTCAAATGATGCTGTAAATGCTCTGGGGGGAGGACTGGGAGGGTAAAAGAATGCCTCCTTCACAGGTTGACCACCCGAGAAGGAGAAAGAATATGTGTAATTGCTAAGCACTTCTATTATATACCTCCCAAAGTATAAAGGTGGTGACCATACTGGGAACATAAGCCAGATAAGTTTCATGATCAATAATTCTATTGTGTTACAAGTCATTACCATAAAGTACAATGAGACAAGAACTTTAGCCCAAGCCCCACACTTGAAAAACACTAATACAGCAAATACCAGATCTAAGAAAGTTACAACATTCTGAAGCTGTGAGATCAAGAGGAACAACCTTGAAAGCCAATAAATCAGCATTGTGACGAGTGACTATTAATCCGGTCAGATCTGTTGTTATCTCAACCCCTTTGAGCCCCATGTTGGGTGCCAAAAATAACTGTCGTGGTTTAACCCCAGCCAGACAACTTGTGCACTTACTCCCAGTGAGTGGTGCCCGGCTGGAAGCAACCGAGGCCCACGTTAGTCCCCCCCTTCCCCAGGGGCTGCCCCCTCCTTCCCTGCTCCCAGAGGGATGGGGAGGAGAATCGAAAGAATGCAACTCCCACGGGCTGAGATAAGAACAGTCTAGCAACCAATGTACAACATAAATCACCACCGCTACCACCAACGACAACAATGATAAGAGAAAATAGCAAGGGAGAGGAGTACAATACCACGCGCTGAACCACGAGTCCGACCCGGCAGACCCCCTGTCCTTCTGGGTAACTCCCAGTTCCCCCCTGGGCATGACGTGCTGTGGTATGGAATACCTCTTTGGTCAGTTTGGGTCAGGTGTCCTGTCTCTGCTTCCTCCCGGCTTCCCCTCCTCCCTGGCAGAGCATGAGGCTCACAAAGTCCTTGGCCAAACCAAAACATCATTTTTATCAGCTTTGTTCTTAGCCCGAAAGTCAAAACACAGCACTGCACCAGCTACCAAGAAGGAGAAAAATGACTGCTACTGCTAAACCCAGGACAGGTACACATGCTTGATGCATTCAGATAAAACTATTCACTTGATGCGCAATATCCATTACAGAGTATCTAAGCATCTATTGAGGTTGATGATTCCAGAAAATGGCTGGGAGCCCTAATGAGTTTCCTCATTTCCAGCACTTTGCTCATCCTAGATAAATGGATGCAGGCAAGTGCAAAACGTGGATTAAGTCATCATAGGCAAAGATGTCAATACCAGCCTATTGAACCCACCATGCCCCCATGCATGCAGTGCCTTCATGGGGCATATTCAGCATTCAACCAACACACCCTTGGCAAAAGTCCACTCCTCGTTGCTATTATAAACAGAGGGGACAAGATGCAATAAAGGCATTCTTTCTCCTACTGAAACATTGAAGACGGCTTCTTTTAGCCTTAGCTACAGCAGCGCTGTTATCAATTACAGGCACTAAAGAAGAGCTGGCACTTGTTAGAGCCGAGCACTCTCCAAACCCCACTGAGAAAGGATCTCCTTTCTTTCATTGCAGTTTGGATCAGGCTCACAGACCTGATGGTTTAGAAGGCAGTTTTTTTTTTCCCCCTCCATTCCTTTGTTGCTTCTTCATTTCATGTTTGTGACTAGAAACCTTTTTTTCCCCATCTATATACCAGTGGCAGCAGGATGGGGCTGCATTATCCCCACCATTTCCATAAAACCAAAAATGTTAATTAAAAGCTGCATAGTGGGGCTGGAACTATCAGAAACTAGAAAGGGAACAAGAATGAGGCAGAATAGCAAACAGGGGCAGACTTTTGAAGCCCTTTGCACATGATGCTTTTCCCCATTAGAATACTTCCATGGCTGTTCCACATGCTTATCACAGCTCAATTCGTCTTGCACACAGATCTTACTGAAAGGTAATAAGCAGCTCCCAGCTAGAGAGTCTATTAACATGTAATCTTTGACATTTTTGAGTCATGGGTGGCTGCCAGACAGGTTTCTCCCTTTTACTCACTGAAATCCATTGTCTGAGGGTTTGAAGATCTGATTTCAGGCTGCATTTTGCTATATTCATCTTGAATGCGCTGTCTCCCAGTCCCATGGTGGGAAGGGGCACTGAAATTACCAACAGAAGTCTTCTTGAGCTCAGGGGGTAACAAACTGATCCAATGGTGACTGTGTTCACAGACTGAAATTTCCTTCTCTTTCCGTTTTCCTTTCCTTTCTGCTTTCCACTTCTTTTCTTTCTCCTTCCCTTTTCTTTCTCCTTCCCTTTTCTTTCTCCTTCCCTTTTCTTTCTCCTTCCCTTTCCTTTCTCCTTCCCTTTCCTTCCCTTCCCTTTCCTTTCTCCTTCCCTTTCCTTTCCTTTCCTTTCCTTTCCTTTCCTTTCCTTTCCTTTCCTTTCCTTTCCTTCCCTTTCCTTTCCTTTCCTTTCCTTTCCTTTCCTTTCCTTTCCTTTCCTTTCCTTCCCTTCCCTTCCCTTCCCTTTCCTTTTCCCTTTCCCTTTCCTTTTCCTTTTCTTTTCCCTTTTCCCTTTTCCCTTTCCTTTTCCCTTTCCCTTTCCTTTTCCTTTTCTTTTCCCTTTTCCCTTTTCCTTTTCCTTTTCCCTTTTCTTTTTCCTTCCCTTTTCCCTTTTCTTTCTCCTTCCCTTTTCCCTTTCCTTCCCTTTTCCCTTTCCCTTTCCCCTATTCTTTCCCCTTTTCTTTTTTTCTTGTCCCTTCCCACTTTCCTTTCCTCGTGTCCATTTGGGGACAAATCTTCACTTCCATACCCAAGGCTCTGTGCAGTGAACAGGCAGTGTCCAGATGACTGCAGCGCCTGCTGACATTACTCTCCATTAAGGGTTCTCTCTCTTGCTATACAAACAGCTCAGCTGCTCCTGCAGCAAGCACTGAACCCGATGCACAAAGGGAACATGATATGAGCTTACCCTGTATTATCAGAATGCAAATAAGGATAAGTTCAGCAGCTGCTTCAAAAGGCAAAAGCTATGGGGGGGGGTGTGACAGGCTGGGCACCTGAGGGTTATCCTCTCTCTACCCTTACCAAGTTGCCAAGATAGGAGGTCCTTGATATTCAGCCCAAGCAGCTTTGGCAGAGTAAGTTACAGGTAAGGAGCCTTACTGGTACTGCAAGTACCTCAGCATTCACCTTCCAGGCTGGTTGGACAGGGATCATAATTTCTCAGGTAACTGGAACCCAACTGAGATTTCAACTGCTACAGAAATGTTTCAGAATGTGAAGTAAATGTCATTGCTCTGTAATTTCATTATGTATAATGTCTGTTAGTTAATAATATGCACATAACTAAAAACAGCCAATGCAGTAAGCTCAGTCTTGCTCACCTTTCTGCATTACAGTTGGATCCCCACCGGTCTCAACATAGGGATCCCATGTCAGCTCAAACAGCTGTAATTATCTGTCCTTGAAATATTATTAAGAAAGCAGGATTATATGAAAGAATTAAAACACACACCAAAAGAACATGCTTAGTAATATAAGAAAATACATAGGTAGGCTAAGTCTGAATTATTCATGAAGGCTGAAAAGATACAAAATTGCACTGTGCATGTTCTACATCTTGTTTAGCTTGTTCAGAATGACTGCAATGAACTGGCAGCTGTATCCAGAAGAAAGGCTACCAGAATGCTGTAATAACTTCAGTTACTCTGGGCCACTTGCTAGAAACAGCGACAGCTGTGCAAGTCGTTCAGTTCACCTGAATGTCATGTAAATATATGGGTGTTTGACACCAAGTGATGTCTTTTTGGTATTTTCTCTTAACACTGCTGAAAACCGGGCAAGATAACAGCAACATTCAGGACAGAGTGATTACCATCATTGTGTTAATGGTGGTCACAGAAGAAAGGCTCAGGCTCAGTGAGCTCTGAATTGAAAATGAATTTTGCAAAAGAGGTAAGGAATAAATGGGAGAATCTGAAGCCCAGACCCATAAGGAAGTGATATACTGCAATTTACTGTGGACTATATAATCCTAAAGCAGAAGGATTCAAGCCTTTTAACAGAGAGCTCTGCCACATTAATATGTTTGCTGCATCACCACCACGAAGTGCCTCTACCCACTGTAATACACTGCCCCCCGGTCAGATAAAATGGCTCGCACCTCAGGTTCAGTAGATGGCCAGTTAAATCAAGCTGATAAAGCAGACAAATTCAGCCAAAGGAAAATTAAGCTGAACAGAAGATACGGTTGCCAAGGCAGAAATGAAACACACAGAGCAGATGCAGAGAAGCTGCTTCACTCCCAGAGAGCACAGTGCTGGCCACGGCAGGGAAACGCAACCAGAAATCAATGACAGTGTGTTCTACACGCTGAACAAGAAGTCATGCCATGGAATGCATGACCCAAACACTGTGTTTGCTGGAAGACAAAATGAGAGACAGGCATTGTTCAAAGGGCAGTCCAGCAGGTAAGTTTACTATCGTTTATAGAGAGTAGATCAATGTAAGAAGGCTCCCAATGAGAGAAGGAATTAATTGCAGCCAGCGTTGTTGGTGTATGTGCAGAGAAGGTCACTGTGGGGCTGGAGCAGGAGGTGAACAGACTGAAGATTCTATTACACAGTGTTAGATGGAAATGCAGAATAATTACTTTTGCAAGCTTGCAAAGGATTCAAATGATTTAAAGGGGATGAATCTAGCTGGAGCCCACTGCATCAGCTGCGTGACAGTAATTAATATGCAGATTACTTTGTATTTAGGCAACATTCTCCTTTCAAACTTTCAGTGACACTTCAGTGGCTCCTCAGGCCTTAGAATAGCTAGATATAGTGTGGAAGATGTCTTCCAAGTTCCTAATGTACCGATGAATTAATTTTCCAGGCTTCTTTTTGATGCCAAACAACTTAATTTGGGATTTAAAGTTCTGGTTTTACAATACAAATTTAAAAAGTGTTTAGAAAACAATGTTCAAATGACTTACAAATATACATATATATATATACTATATATATCTATATATCTATATATATCTATATATATCTATATATATCTATATATATCTATATACATACTATACTATATAGATATAGGGATATATATACACACATATACATAGGGATATATATAGCTATAGCACAAAGATCTCCCTATATAGATATATAGATTATAGGAATAGGTGTACTTGCTTTGGCTTGTATTTGTGCTTTGCAGCTATGTAAAGGCCCCAGAGAGCATTAGACATGCTTAAATGCTCTAGCTAATTATTCCCACATATTTGTACTGCAGTAGCACTCACAAGCCCATCACGCACGAAGGCCCAACTGCTTTATTCATCCTATCAATCAGACCTGAAGCTGCATGGACAGAGCTGGGTGGTTGTAACAGGCTCCATCTGCAGTCCCAGACAAGGCAAGGTGATGACTCAGGTCCAAGAGTCACCCAGGGAGCACAGTGAGGAGCAGCTGGAGACTGAGCAGGAGGCATGGCTGCAGACAAAGCTGCAGGGAAGGTCTGAGATCCATCCAGGAGACTGGAGAAGAGGCAGGACTGGAGACAAGCTACCTACAACCAAGGTCCGAGGTCCTTTTAGGAAACAAGGCCAGGCAGGTCTCTAAAATATCCATGGCATTTCTCATGTTGATCCCAGCTCCCAAAATACTTCTGTGGTCTGTCAGTTGTCTGTTTTACTGTACTGTACTTGATAAGCATATGGTTAAACCAGTCATGATGCAGGCAAGTGCTCTTGACACCCATGCTAAAAAGGAGAAACAAAGACTGGAGCCCAGGTTTTGTTACCTACTGCTTGATTTTCAAATCATTCATGATATTCAACACTTCAAAGCACTCCTCACCTCTCACAACCAGGACTTCTACATCTGTGCAGTCTTCAAGATCACCACCTTATCTGTTTCCTTTTTAAGATTACTAAATAGTCACTTTCACTCAAAAAAGGAATTGCATCCTTATTTAAGGTGTAGGTACCCGTCACTAACAAAAGATGCTCTTTTACCCTCTACTATTTTTATCTTACAAATGACAAAGAAGGATGGCGAGAAGGACTCAGAAGGATTGTGACACTTCTTGCACTCAGCAGACAACCTTATTATAGACAGGTTTCTAAGTTTTGTGTTACAGTGTAAGCAAGAGTTACACCTAGGGATAAATGCTTTACTATTAGTTGTTCAATTCTGCTAGGAAAATATGCATGCCATTACTACCCAGCTTCCACCTTGATCCACTGTGCTGTTGGATGCTCACTTAGTGGTGATGAGCCCCAAGCTTATTGGCACTGGAGAATTCGTTCTGGGTTTTGTGTGCTGATGCTTTATAATCTCTACATATGCATAGCTAATTTTGGGTTTAGCCACATTAGCTGTTGCTCTTGATCTCAAAAACCTCCTGAGAAGTGGTGTAATTCCACTGGTTCCCATTTTCATGATACACATGCGATTATTGCATGCCTAATTGGCAGCCTCACATAGGCTCAATTATTACTTTCTAAATCAGGTATTTAACTAGTCCTTCTAAATCACTGGGAGGGTGATTTACTCACAAATTCATACACCCTTGTGGTGTCAGCCCTAGTGAAATGGTTTGGGTTTGTGTTAAATCACACATCATCCACATCTTGATGCTTTCTGTTTGAGAAGCCGGATCTATCTCAGAAAAGGTAAACTCCTGTAATACACAGAATCCTTTGAACAAGCGCTAAGGAAGTCTGTACTCTGGTTTTAATACCCAAGCTCATTCAGCTTTCAGCTCCCCAAATGTATTTTCACTTCTAATGGCAGTAGCAAAATGAATGCTATCAAGGCTAATCAAAAAGGGGCACCATTTCCAAAACAAACTAAAAGCATTGACTGCCTCTGTAATCCACTGTAATGGTTTGTCCTTTATTTCATTGCTAGCTCATAAAGAATATTAGGGATGAGGCAGCTCCTATGCCCTCATTCCCATGTATCTTAGGTGTTCTTGTAAAGTACACTTGCAGTGTATTTCATTAGGGGGCATGACACAGAATGATCCCTCATTTTCCAGATTATAACATTCCTTGAAGAAAACCACACAACAAAGCTTGCTCTAGAAATTCCCATTAATAGCTTGATTTCATTCCAAAACACTGACGACCTTTTGATCCCTTTTAATTTACCGAGGCTGATAAAGTTATTTCCAGCTTTCCAGAAAAATTTATAGCATTCCCAAAGCCAGGCAGAGCTCTGTGCAGTGCAGTGACTGTAATTCCCCTCTTCATCCACCCTCAACAAACAAGAATGTAAAAATACTTTTATGGAGAATAAAAAGGTCATTTATGGCACTGTCAGAGATGTTTATTTTGTGATTCTGTATTTTACTGGCAGCCACTATTCACTTCAACCCTTATCCTGGACTTTTCTATGACAATAAGTGACATAAGAATAACAAATTTATTTTGTTATTCTTTAGTTTGTCAAAGTGACAATTTTGCTCTTATTTCACATCCCATTAAAGCCCATCCCATCAATTCCTTCCAAGTAAGCTCTGACAAGCATCCTTGTTCAGCGTGGCTCTGAATGTGAAAAAGGTCTTATGTCATTTTGTTCTCCTTTGCCATTATTAAATGCTCAGAAATCTGATGTGTAATTGAAACCTTTGAGGTCAGCTGCCCTGTTCTTCTGACCAGGTTCATTCCTAATGTCTGGCTGCATTTTACTCAATGACATGAGCAACTCATGAAGAGCAGCTTCTGCTATTTCAGGTCCTACCTTCCAAGCTAATAGCTCTCCCCAACAGGACGTTAATCCTGTTATTTGGCCTACAGTTTCTTTTCCTTGACAACATCCTCATCATCCCATGTGTCTGTATCATGCTAAACCCTGCCCATTCTGCTCTGGTGAAATCCTTACATATTGTTGATGAGGGTACAATATGGGCACTTGGTATCAATCACCTGGTCAACTGATGTGAATACTTCAGGGATGATGTTTCTACCACTGCCCTGGGCAGCCTGTTCCAATGCCTGACCACCCTCTCAGTGAATAAATCATTCCTAATATCCAGTCTAAACCTCCCCTGGTGCAGCTTGAGGCCATTTCCTCTTGTCCTATCAACTGTTACTTGGGAGAAGAGACCAGCCACCTCCTGGCTCCATCCTCCTTTCAACCTCCTTCCCTTCATCTGAAGGGTTTACATATTAATGTAAGATTTATTAGGCACATTAAACTTCATTTAGAAAGAAGAGAGAGGGAAAAGAGGTAGCTGCACAAAAACAATAAAGCAAGTCTTGAAGTCTTCAGCTGAAGAGTAGGAATACACTGACTAGCTGGAGTGACATGCCATCCAGATGCTGCTGCTGCAGCAAAGGTAGTCTATTTCATAGAATCATAGAATAAATAGTTAGGGTTGGAAAGGACCTTAAGATCATCCAGTTCCAACCTCCTGCCATGGGCAGGGACACCTCACACTAAACCATCTCACCCAAGGTTTTGTCAACCTGGCCTTGAACACTGCCAGGGATGGAGCATTCACAACTTCCCTGGGCAACCCATTCCAGTGACTCACCACCCTTCCAGTAAAGAACTTCTTCCTTATATCCAACCTAAATTTCCCCCATTTAAGTTTTAACCCATTACCCCTTGGCCTACCACTACATTCCCTAATGAAGAGTCCCTCCCCAGCATCCCTATTGGCCCCCTTCAGATACTGGAATGCTGCTATGAAGTCTCCACGCAGCCTTCTCTTCTCCAGGCTGAATCTCCAGTAATCCAGTAATTGATTCCAGCAATCTCCAGTCCTGTACAAAGCAGAATTCCAAGGCTTCAAATCCAAGGGATTATGTTTACATACAAGCAGAGCATTTTCATCCATTAGAATTTAGCAAGAGAGAAACGTGATGGTTTCCTTTCTTTGCCTCAACTGTCTTCAAGATTAATGGGGGAAACACAACAGACTTCAACAGAGTATTTTGTTAGGAATATAGAAATTTGAGGCACTTTGAAATGTGAGGCACTGCTTTTAATCCCTTTAAGTCTAATACTGGCAAGTTGAGAACAGGAACATATGAACCTAATGAATTACCAGTACCTTTTGGAATTATAGCAGAGATTAATATGATACTGCATATTTATGTCATAATATCAATCTTAACACTCTCAGGATGTGCCAAAATACACCCCTGTGACTGAGTGAACATGAATGTCTTCCAAGATGAAAAGCTGTCCTCATTTCAAGGAAGAAACAAAGACAAATGCAGTAGTGCTGCTACTGATGGAAATGGTGTTCGCTAATGATGGGAAAGCTGGAAATGCAAACTGAGAAGCTGTCAAGCCATGTGCAGTACAACTCAGTAACCTCAGTGTCATCACATTACAAATGGGAGAAGAACATTGCAGTTTATGACATTATGAGCAAGGACTGTATTATTAGCATTACCTAAAGAAACCATGCTGTTGCTAATGATGCAGTCTGCAAATAAGCTCATGTCTTTCGCTGTTGAAACCTTGACATCCAGCTCAAACATCCCTTCAAAAATCAGAAACTGTAATCTGGTAATTAACTGCAATTAAGAAAACTCCACAGCCACAAACCACAAAACAAACTGAAACAATCCTTTTACTCCAATTTGGTTACACCATCTGTTTCGCTCAGCTTTATGTGCACTCTGATAAGCCACCCTTATTTTCAAGCAAAAGAAGTAAAAAACAAAACTCAGTGTTCTTTTCAATTCCAGTTGCAGAGTCCTCAGTTGAACCTCACTGTTCTTACATAAACACAATTCCACATTTAAGCAAGACACTGAAAGACAAGCTTGCAGTCTTTTAAGGTGTAAGACCAGTTGATAATTCTTTTACCTCCACAAAAGATTAGGTGTGACTTTGGAAAAGAGTTCACCCAAAGTGGTCAGTCTTGAGTATTCAGGATGCTTTTATACCAAGAGTTTGATATTCAGAAGGGCCAGGTGCCTAAAACTTCCTCACCTGATCAGTTTTCACGTCTCCATGGACTAGACTGAAGCTGCAACAGGATGGAACAGCTAAGGATAAGCCTCCTTCACAGGCAGGCACAAAGACTTCAAGCCAAAAATCATGTCCCCATCCTGCAGGTGAGCACAGCTTCAAAAGTTTGCCCTCAGATGCCAAACACTTGGATCTTAAAACATCTGAATATTCCTACAAGAATATTTCTGCTACTTCCTTTCTTCGCTGTGCTAACAGTACTTGCTCATTCTTGAGATACAGGGGCTTATGTATTTTGGCTTGGGTTGGTTTTAAGTTTGTAAAGCACATGGCCATGTTGTGAGCACATCTATTGCAATGTGAAAGCATTTTTCTTTATTAAGACCAAAGGGATTAAGTGTCATATCCTATATGGCAGTGCTAGGATGTTGTGTGGACCCAGAACTTTGTAGTTTTAGAAGGAATTTATTACAGCATTTTGAAAATAAGACTTGCAGCAATGTCCCCTTCTGTAATTGGCTGAAAACATGCAAATAAAAGCATTCAGGTATATATACTCAAAGAGTGTAATTCCTTGTTATAGTAGGAACAATTGATCTAACATAATTTCTGTAGTACTCCTATCTCTAGCTGTGATTTCATAAAACCCAAATTTGAGGTAAAACAGCAAAGCAGAAGTATGTGTTTCCTTTCTCTTTTTGTCCCATGGGTTGCAGGTGAGTGATACAGACCCTGTACAAAGCCTCTATTAGTGCAGCTTCATGTAAGTTAGGATGTTACAACCACTGGTTAAATCCAGAAACAGAGCTGGGATCTAGAGGAACCACAACCACCCACGGAAACTAAACCACATCAGAAAAGTAGGCAGATGCCACCTTCTCCTCTACTCAGGAAAGAGATATTACCTTCTGTGGATATAATAAATTAGGGATGTGAAATACTTTGGGACCTCCATTTACCATACCCTCTCCTGTGCCTTTTGCCCTGTGGGGTTCAAATTTTCCCCTTTGTGTACAGATGCTTATACCATCCTGTAACATGAGGTCTTTCCAGAACTAGTGCTCCTAGTTAGTTCCTAGTAAGACCTTTTGAAGAACACAGCTTAGCACAATAATCTTACTTTGCATTAAATAAGACTCTGCTGCCAGTAAAATGATTTACAGCTTCCTTTTTTCATTCTTTGCTTCCAAGACCTATCTCCATTCTATGTTCAACACAGTCCCAGAAACATTTGATGTGTTCTTAGCTGTGCATATCAGTTACTCGATTTATGCATGCATAGGCTTTGAAAGACTAGTATTTGCCAAGTGTTAGCCTAAAGCCAGAGTACTCTTCAGGTGTTAAAAAAAGAGGAAAAAACAGAAGATCATATAGTGTAGTAAATGCTAATGAAAATGACTAGTGTGTGGGAAGAATGTATAATCTGCAGAAACAGGAGCTACTTGACTAACAAAATAGTAACAGCTTGTACCCCTGAACTGAAAAGGTCACTTAACCCTCAGTTACGATTAACTGGATAAAAGGAGGGGAATCTACACCAAAAACAATCTGTGCTGTTTAGGTGCTAACAGAAGCAGAGCCTGCCAAGCTACAGATTTAATTCTTACCTTCTTGGTTGTTCTAAATCCAGATGAAAGACAACTGGAGCAGCCGTGGCGGCTCCAAACAAGCGCCTGGTATAAATAAAGCTCTTTGTTTAATTTGTGCTTCTGAAAAAGCGCAAATCTTTGGACATTCACTTTGTAAAGTACCATTGCTTACATTAAAGAGGAAGTACTTACCTCCTGGTAGCATTACAGAAGTTGCTATTCTAGAAAGAAGAAAATGTACTCATTATGGAGGTGAAAAATCAATGTGCAGTATACAACACAGCAGAAAGTTCTTCCTGACTTAAACCTCCTATGTTTCCAACCATTGCATTTCCAAGCAGAGTTAAGACTGAAATTGAAAAGTATTTTTTAAAGAAATAACATTTTTTTAAAAAGGGATGAATTAAATTAACAAAAATGTTTATGCTTTAGTGTAGGAAAATCTGACATAAATCATGCCTTAAATCACATTAGGTATGCATGGCCATGACATACTGGAATTAAAATGAACAAAAAGCCCCAAATCAAAACCCTTCCTCCAAATGCAGACTTGCCTCTCACTAGATGTAAGTACTGAGTCGAACTGGAAATAATCTACTTAAGAACTCTTGAGCGATGCATAGCAAAATACACTTCTGTTTTCCTACCCCAGTTGGGTGATAATAATACAATACATGTCTGAACTGATTCAGAAAGGTTTTAGGTTAAGAATATAGCTGCCTCACCTCATACGATTATGATGCTCTTCCAAAGGTGGTTTTAACTACAAGTGGGCCATGAATATTTCAGTAAATTCTAAGAAAACCTTTTCAGGATGCTTTCTTGTCTGTTAGATAATAGAAAGCATTATTCTTGCATATCAACACTGACTTTTAGCCAGTAATTACAAACCCAAAGTTTCTTCTGCTGATTAATCAAGTTGATACATTTTGTGAATCACTTTCTATCATGTTGCAAATGTTACTAAACACTTCATGGCCCATTCTAGTCACCATTACTGAAGATATAAGAAATCAACACATCTGTAACCGGCTCTGGCCAGTTAACACCAAATGGCAAAAAGGTCTCCATCCAAACATAATGTCCCTTGGGCTTCTTGGGCACTTTCAAGATTAAACCAGAGGAAATATAAATACCACCAATGTCAAATGATTTTCAGTTCTTTTCCATCCCTATCACCACAGTTGAGAGAGAAGCTACCACTGAATGTTTGTACTCTTGATTCTGTACAGCCTTAACAGAACCCAGCAGAATGAGAAGAGGCAGACAACCAACTCACTACATTAACTCCCCTTGAGTCAAAAGCTTTTTTTCACTCTTTTACCCAGAACATCCACAAACAAGTTCAGTCACACAGAAAGGTCCACCCAGACTTCATTATGCCACTTTCTTGATTAGAGACTACGAAGTGGAGGAATAAATCGTCAGAGTCAATGCAAACCAGAATTTTTTACTTGGCTGTGAAAGCCCAACACTTAAGAAATCAGAGCATTAGAAGACAACATGACAGTTTTGTTATTCATTAATAAATTTTATGGCTCAAATTCAAAAATATTAAATCAGAAACAATTCAAGATTCAGGAATTAAAACCTGGAACTATATACATGCATAATTAAGAATATCTAGAGTCTTCTCAATATTTACTGAAGCTTTTTGTACAAGGTTCTTTCACGTGACCATATTTACAAACTTAGCTGTTTAAAATATATGAACATACATCTTTTATAGCATTTACAAATTATTTTAATAGAATTTCTGAATAATTAGAATATTTTTTTTTCTCACTAACAAAATAATATTACATTGATTTGAGAGATCTGATTTCATCATATGGTACCAGACAGGTGCTTATCCAGTGGAATATCTATTCAATTATCTAAACAGAAGACATTGAACTGGTACCCAGAATTATCACATATGGCTTTTAAATACCTCCCAAACTCAAAGGATCATCTCACAATTGCAGCCCGTCTGTGGTATGTTTCGAATTAAAGTCTTGAGGCTTTGTATGGGTTAGATCCACAATGCAGCAAAGACGTTCTAGGCATGAACTCAGAAACAAGAACCCTTGTAACTGAGAGAAAAATAACTGTGCTTCCAGTGAATTAAGCACATATTAAGTATGTATAAAATGGGATGTGCGGCGGACTTTTCTAGACATTCCAGTTACCTTTATAGGATGTTTTATTGTCACAGGATAACATGGTTTTGACCAGACAGTCTTTCTGGGGATTTACAGGAATGAAGTGAGAGAGAGGGCCATGAAGATGATCAGAGGGCTGGAGCACCTCTCCTAGGAAAACAGACTGAGAAAGAGAAGAGAGAACGTGGCTCCTGTGGAACCTCACAGAAGACTTCCAGTACCTAAAGGGACTGACAGGAAAGCTGGTAAGGGACCTTTTACAAGGGCAGGTTAGGATAGAACATGGGGAAACGGCTTTAAACTGAAAGAGGGGAGATATAGATTAGATATAAGGAAGAAATTATTCCCTGTGAGGGTGGTGAGGCTCTGGCTCAGGTTGCCCAGAGAAATTGTGGCTGTCTCATGCGTGGCAGTGTCCAAGGCCAGGCTGGATGAGGCTTGGAGCAACCTGCTCTAGCGGAAAGTGTCCCTGCCCATGGCAGAGAGTTGGAACTGGATGAGCCTCAAGGTCCATTACAACCCAAACCATTCTGTGAATCTATGATTTCTTATATACAGAAAGTCTGAGGAGGTTTTGTACATAATGTAAGTTACTGATACAATCTAACCAGTCAGATCACTATCTAGTAACAAGGTCTCACTTCACAAATTAACTAAAAATGTCAGTTTGCTTACTTTTGTCTAGGAAAAATAAAATCCCAATCTTTTGGCTTTGGCAAATCAAGTAGCCATCTCCTCTGTTCTCTAGAGCTCCTGCACTGTTTGTTCCACAGTCTGCTCTTCTACAGGCTGCATAGCTTCCTGAACATAAACTATGAATTCCGAAGCCTCTCCACCCTGCGTATAGACAGTGACTGTCTCAATCCCCTCCACTTCATCTGATGAAACTACCAGGTGATGCTGCTCAGACAGCTCCACTGAAGCTTGCTGCAGTGTCTCTTGAATCATCAAAGTGTGGTTGGCTGATTGCTCCTCTTCTTTTACCTAAGGAGAAATTGAAGAGGTTACAGGAATTTCACCTTTCCGAGAAGTACCCAGTATTGTGATGATTACTGGGAATACAGCACAGAAATTAGCAATCAGGTAGTTTTGAAAGCAAATGTCAGTCTGACAGAGAATTTGTTGTGAGCACTTCTGATTAATAAGTGTAGAGATAGAATACTGAAAGCAGCAACGCAGCACCTCAGTGATATGCGCAGGGAGCTGCATAGTTGCACAACTTAGGTATTTGGGGACAGTTTTAATCTTTAAGCAGTCGCTCATTCAAATCTGCTCTTACTGAAATAAATCTGAAGTCAAATAATTCCTCTAGTAACAGTGAGATGAGAATTCATCAAAAATCACATGAAACCACATCTGGTGTACCCATCTTCCTCTTTTTTTTTTCCTATCCAACCCATTGCTTATTGTAAACCTTAACAGACTTTCATTAGAAAGCTGTGAAATGTAAGTATTACTGAAATAGACTCCTAAGAGCCCTCCCGGTTTGTGAAGCAACAATTTTTACATTATTGAAAGGACAGTAACTGAAACAATTGAAAATAACAGCATTTTTACTGATCATTCTGCTTCCTGACAAAAAGAAAAAGCCAATACAATTTGGAATCTCTTGCAAAGAGTTCAAACAGCTGCCTGTCAATTATTAAAATGTAGTACTTACAGGAATCCGAGAACAAATATTACTTAACACATCCATATAGAATTTCTACACAAAGTACTCCAGGCCAGTAAAAGCACATCAAAACCTGTAAGTCATGTGGAGGAACTGCATTTTCACAAGTCAGGGATAAAATCATGTACTTTTGAGGACAGGATGGAATAGCAATTTTTTGGTATGCAAGTTATATGCAAAGGCATTTCTTAGATGTTTTCAATACATTACCATTCCCTGTGTTCAGTAGAGAGAGCTGTTGCATTTCACAGAACCACAGAATTGTTTAGATTGGAAAAGACCTTTAAAAATCTTTAAGTTTGCTTGCTTTTGTTTAGGAAAAAAAAAACCAACTTTTGGCTTTGGCGTATCAAGTAGCCATCTCCTTTATTTTCTAGAGTCCTGCACTGATTGCTCCACAGTTGATTCTTCTACTGGCTGCATAGCTTCCTGAACATAAACTATGAGTTCTAAAGCCTCTGCACCCTGTGTATAGACAGTCACTGTCTCACCGATCATCTGTGTTCAAGTCCAAATGTTAACCCAGCATTGCCAAGTCCACTACTAAACCATGTCCCTAAGCACCCCATCCACACATCTTTTAAATACATCCAGAGATGGTGATGGCACCACTTCCCTGGGCAGCCTGTTCCAGTGCTTGACAACCCTTTCAGTGAAGAATTTTTCCTAATATCCAATGTAAATGTCCCCTGGTGCAATGCCAATCTATTTCCTCTTGTCCTATCACTTATTACTTGGGAGAAATGACCCCCACCTCTCTCCATCCTCCTTTCAGGCAGTTGTAGAGAGCAATAAGGTCCCCCCTGAGCCTTCTCTTCTCCAGACTAACCCCTCTCCAGGTCCCTCAGCTGTTCCCCATCACACTTGTGCTCCAGGCCCTTCACCAGCTCCATTGCCCTTCTCTGACCCCACTCAGCACCTCCATGTCTTTCTTGCAGTGAGGGACCCAGAACTGAACACAGGATCCGAGGTGTGGCCTCACCAGTGCCCAGTTCAGGGGGATGATCACATATCAAGTTCAAGAAAATATAGTTAACATCAGTATTGCTGCTTATGAGGGGAGTGGCAACAGAAGGGAAGAACTACAGAAGATATTCCAAGCATGAGTTTGACTCCTTAGAGACCAGCAAGTAGAAAGGCTCTGCTTGTTTGTTTTCCTGCTGCTCTTTCCTAATTTCTCTTTTTTCCCTAAGCAACCATTCCCATTTTTGTACACTGTCTTTTTATTCCATGTTTAAAGTATCTGTCAGTTGAAGAAGATTTTAGGCACGCACAAACCCCTTAGGACTTCCCTTTGAACTTTCGCTCAATCCATCAGGCTATACAAAGCTTTTTCTCCAACAATAACAAGTGTGTTCAGGTGTTAAATTATATGGAGGCCTGAGAGTCAGTATGCCTGTAATATATCAATGAAATATACATGGATTTTTATCTGGTGAAAGATTTACAATCTAAAGGGAATCTTGCCATTGTCACTGACCTTAATGCAATGGCACAATCATACTTACTGGCGCTGATTCTGGCTTTGTTGCACAGGATTCAGAGTATAGGGATAAAAGGATAGGAGTGAGCTGAAGTCCTTTCCATGTTCTATTTCTTTTACCAAGCATATCTGAACATTTTAATTGAAAGTTACTTTAAACAGCTTCTGCTGGTTGGATGCTTGCCTTGATACAGTAGATTTGCAACTACCCTCAGAAAAGCTAATTTATATTGTCATAAAATATGGGCGCCAACAAAGTACCCTTTCCTAATGGAAACTTGAGCCCCTCTTTGAAAAGCAAGGAGCTAAACCGTTAAAAGAAACAGCACTGTCTAATTCCTTCTCTTGTTCCTCCCCACCCTTCCCATTTTGGTATTTTCATTATTAAAGAAACTGTAATTTCAACTGAAAGCAACAGGAACATTGTGAATTCATAAACAGGACTCCCTTTTCATAACTGTCCTCGACTCTCTCCTGAGACTACTGCTTCTCTGAGGCTACTTTCCTGCTCCAGTGTCTGCTCCTGCATGAAAGAACATACGCAAGATCTACTAATGAAGATCGTAACAGGCAGACAAAAGTGTAATCGCCAGCAAATACAGGTGAGAAGCTGCAGTTAAAGAGGTTAGGTAATTAAAATCTCACAACCTGTTATGAATCAGCTCACAATTACAGCCCTTGATGATAGAGATCCTCAAACTAACACACAGAGGAGTCTAAAATTTGGCCCTTCAATTATTTAATACACACTAAGCTTTCCTGTGTTAGTGCACTCTGTGTTATCCTCTGACAATGTGCTTTCAGCCAGAAAAATTACACTACATTTGCTAGGAGCTGCAAGAATGCACCACACAGTCTAAGAAGGATCTTGTACAGTCTCATTTTAGTCATCTTAAACCAAAACCCGTAAATAATTTTGAACACAGCTTTCAAAGTGTATATAAATAACGAAGAAAGAAAAATAACTAAAGCACACTTGACAAGAAAATGAAATGAAACCAGAATCTCATTCAAGTCAATAGTGGTAATCTAATATTTTTTTCAGGTTTATATGCTTTTGAAATTAAAATGGCCAATAAAGAAAAGTTAATTTAACCTCCCTACCTGAGTTTATCGATGTGGTTTTATTACCCTTGTCATGGAGGGTAAAGAAGACTAATGCCCTTATTTCTGATGGTTCTAGCTTCCAGTATCTTTTTTGGACAGCTATCTGTAACCCTTTTAGTTTGACAAATCACCACCTTATTCTGGATATTTACATTTCAAGTCAGATCAATGTTTACATGCGTGCTTCTGCTTGGTTCCTATTAGATTGTTCCACAGGGAATCATCTCCAAGTGTTAATTTACATTCCTCAGACTGATGAAACAGTGGGACAGCTGCCATCGGAATGAATGAAGTCACTACACTCAATTCTTTTTATTGTCACCTGTTATCTTTTGAAGAGTAACATCCAAGACCTCTTTTCTGTTTGAGAGGCAGCTGAAAAGCATCTGGCTGCTTACCCTTCTCTGAAGAATGACAGCAAGCAGCTGAAGCCACAAACAGCTGGCATATTAAATCAATTCAGTACCTGCATCGAAATTCTTTACTAGATAAATTTGTCTCTCAAAAGCCAATGGGACTTCCCCCCCGATGCCTTCATAAGAAACTCAAAATTTCTAACTTATAAACGTTCTTAATTTAAATATCTGAGGACCATCCAAATACATATAAGTGACATCTCTTAGAGGAATCGCTTCCTCTCAAAACAATCAAGTATTTTTAATGCAAGAGAAATTAATTCCAGTCATTAAGGAAGATGACTTGTGCTTCTTCCCATCCCTGAAAAGGAGTAAAAAAATATTTGCAGTAAGATGCTAAAGCCTCTTGCTTATTCTAGAGCACATCCTGAGAAATAATATCTTCAATTTTCTTTGAAGTCAGCAGGAGTTGCAGGTCCACAGTGTTCAAAATAGTCAAAATCTTGCTGGGCTAGACTCCAAACCCTCATCAGAATCTCTTCCTTTATTTCAGTTTGAATGTTGCCTTTCAGTATACCATGAAGAAGAAAAATTAATCACAGAGATCTTGCAGGAGTCTGAACCCTTACACTTGGTTACAGATGCTCTTATTTATATCATGAGAAAACCTTATATATATGATGTACCAGCTTCTCTACCATTTTGTTCAGTGCCATTTGAATAATTTGAACTCTCTCTGTTCTAGTTTACATATGGATATATCGTGTGAAAACCACACACAGACACACAGAGAAAAACTCTGCAGTTTGATCATATGAACCTCTATAATGAGCTACAAAACAAAGACAATCTGGCGCTCCATAGTTTTGGAATACTTTGAGAATTGAATATGACAGACTTGCTTTGCATAACATAAAGAATGCAAGCTGGCAAACAAACGATCATACTGGGGAGGCAGACTTTTACAAAGTCTTAGAAACTGGCTGGTTGAATATATCCTGACAGAAAGACTGACTAGCACCTCATCTGGGAAAAGGCTGTATCACCACATTTCCTTCTGAGGAAGTATGGCAACATTGCCATCAGTTCAAGAACAGGAATCTTGCTATCTGATTTTAGCTATGTGTTACCCCAGTCAAAACTTTCCTTTGATGGCACTGTCACCTTAAGCATCAAATTGCTCCTTGCCCTAAAGCAAACAGAAACTTGACAATCAACCTATATGTAACTCCATGTACTAGCAAATTTTCTAGATGAACACCAGCACCAACCATAGTGCAGTTATAAATCAGAGCCAGACCAAAATAAAAGGTGTGTTGCTGCAGCCTTTGACATGACAGCCATGCTAATATCATTATTTATTTTTGAAGATTTGTTACACTCTATAATACTGTTCTGTGATCGGCTTCAAGCTGATGTGTAATCTTTGCTGTGCATTGCTACTGCTGCCACTTTGAAGAAAGTCACTGTAGGATTTTATTGAAGCCTGAAGAGATCACAGAATAAAAGGATGAAAGGAACTCAAATAAAGGGTGAAACGCATGGAAACCCTTAAGTGTTTCCTTAAGCTTCACAAAGATCTGCTTAGTTACTGAAACGCTTGATATACTTACACTTCAGAGCGAATTATGCAGAAGTCTAGGTTGAAAATAGGTCACTATGCTTTTCAGGAACAGCGTTAACCCTACGCTCCAGGGTGTATAGAGGCAGAACATCAGTCCTGTCTCTTATTACTGAATGGGAGAAAAGGAAAGAATTCAGCAATTCAGCAGCCAATTGCTGCTCTTTGTTGTTACCAGTGCAGTGCTTTGGACCAGAACCTGGACTGTATCAGATAAAGCTACGTGCAAAATGTATTTCATGGCCCAAAGACCTTATAAGTTCAATATAAAAAGCAGAAAAAGAAGAGTGGGGGAGTACAACATAAATGAGACAGGAGTAGTCTTGTGTAACAGACATTAGTATCAATATAGCAGTATAACGACAGATAATTACTGTCACCACATTTTTGAGGAGTAATTGAGAGAAGACAAAGAGGTACACATTGCTCTTCATTAAAAATCCACATAACTAAGCACAATATGGAATAAGGTATTAAGAAACTTGTTTGAAAAAAGTAATGAGCAATTAAATCTTCATGGCCTCAGCAAAGGTAGGAGTCAAAATCTTCACAGTTAATGAGAAATGGGTTCCTAAGCCAGAAAGGAGTAAAAAGCATTGGAAATGAAAACAAATGTCTGTTTGACGTGGCACAAAAGAACATCAGGTGAACGGAACTCTGTCAGGAAGGGCAGAAAAAAATCAATCTTTGAATTCTTCTGAAAGAACACAAAAGGGGCAAAACACACACTGTGAATGTTAGGAAAAAAGTTTTTTGTTACCAAAACTCTGCCACGCAAACCCAATACAATATTACAGGCTTAAGCATGGCAAATTAGCAGCACAATTGTCTATCAAAGTCCCAGTCAAAAACTTTGAAAAACAGGTAACACACAGCCAAATTTAATGAGTTGCTATTGCATGTTGACTAAATTCCTGCTTGAGACCAGGGATCCAAAATTGACTCATCTGCTTCAGTAATTTGAGGCAAAAAGAAAAATGCAACTTTGGATAAGGAGCTCTACATGGTTTCTACCTTTTGTTTCAAAGGCATCTGGTACAATTCACTACATTTATGAAAAACAAAACCATTAATTAATCAAGAAAGTAACTTTCTACAATTACACATTCCTGCTAACAAGCACTGGAAATGGAACAGCAACAACCGTGAAGAAAATAATGCTGATGGACACAGAGTGAGAAGGGGAAACCCTTCTGATGCAGCGAGGGATTCAAGAAATAAGCTTCAAGGATGAACAATACTTCCTGCCATTTCTAAGCACCTATTACGCTCTTTCTTACTTATTCTTCAGACTTGGCACTCTTTGCTCTCACCTTTTCCCCACCTTGTTACATTTTTTGGCCTTTAAGCAGTGCAGAACAACTCACCTAGCAGGCCATAAAGTAATATCCATTACTTTTTTCAGAAAGAGATCCACACTGGATCGCTAGTAACTGCAAAGGACTCAAACTGACAAGGACACACTTCTCCTGACATGCTGTGATCAAAGCTTCAGTGTGGATTTTTGCCAATCTCTGATCACACTGGTAACACTTCATATCAATGATTTTCTTTTTGGGCATTTGGTGTGTATGATGCTCCTTAGCAGCTGCATGTTTCCGTGGTTGTCACGCAAGATTTCTCCCAAATTAAATACCAGAAAAAGTTCAACTTTGATGACAGGTCAGTATACTGACTCTTAGGCAAGAATGAGCTGAAGTCATTTCAGACTCTAGACACCACCTCTGAAAGGCCTCACATACATGACACTTTCAGACTCAACAATGATTTCTATATCCCAGTCATAATCCAAGACAATAAAGGCCTGCATTTTGGGGCTTTAAAATGATAAACTGAATCCCAGTTCTGACTAGGGCTGGTCATTGCTATGTTGTCAAGTTGCTTTCTTTTATAAAATCACTCCTATGAACAAAAAGATATAAAGTTTCCATTGTCAGAACTTAATTTCTTTTCTTCCAACATCACATTGAGGAGCTGGGGGCTTTGAACAGACAATCTGATCTTGATTTCACCTCCATTATGATGTGTATTCACGATTTCAGATACTTGCAATAAGACTACAGGCAACCCAGAACAATAATTTAATAGAACACCTCAAACAAAGTACCCTTTCTGTCTTGTGGCTTAATAGAAAACAATTTAAAACAATATACCAGTATAATATATATATGAAATATACCAGTAATACCAGCCCAGATCTAATTAATGCACTGGACATCTTACAATATGCTAAGAAGACTTATGGATAAAGACAGATTTCGTTTTTGCAGGCAAAAGTCTGGCATTAATCTGAAATACTGCAAGCACTGCACACCAAAAGTATCTGAGCACAGAGGTTAAGGGAAGTGCTGAAGCATGAAGATGGCAGCACTACTGATAAAATACATCTGGATTCACACGTAATTTCAAGGATTAAGTGTAAATGACACTTCTATGGGTGAAAAGTAAGGAAGAGAACAGCTGTGGGAGAAAGTTCCAGGGGGAAACAGGAGACAAATAGAGAGCAACAATATAGTGTTAACTTTTACAGCAATAAGTACATTCTAGTAATTCAGGATTTAGAAGTTCCTTGGTGCAAATACAGAACTATGAAAGGAACTTGCAAGGGCTAGCAAAAAATAAGACATGAAGGTAAGAACTGCTGAAAGAAATAGGTAATTTATATACTTGGAGGAAAAGAATAATACCAACGTAGCAGCTTAAAACTCAGAACTGTAACTAATGTTGTTAAGGAAAAAAGTAGAATGAAGATGCTAAGGACAGACTTGCTGAGGCCATTAAAGAACAAGAGTGGAAAATCAGTGACAGCTGACGCTGACGCATTGCTGACATCCTGAATGAATTTCTTTTTCTCACAATCCACAAGAGAACCTGAAGGTCAAGGAAGAAAGAGTGGAATAAATCCTCCATGAGGAAAGTGAAATATGAACATTTCTTAAGATCACATCAAGGTTAACCATTAGGAACCCGGCATAATTAAAACCTGACAAAGTCGTAGGTACAAATGAGCAGTATCTCATAGAAAGCTACTCAGAATTGGAGAAAAAAAGAAAAGCTGACAATACTGGGCAGGAGAGGATTACAGTCAGGTTAGCAGCATTTAAAGACTGCTTTCCCTCAACTTAAAATTGGTTGTGGCTGCAATTCTGAAACAATGTTCTAGTAGGAAGACAAGAACTGGAAAGGAACTAAAGCTGTGGAGCAAATCAAAGTGACTGTGATAAAACACTGATTTTCATAAAACACTGATTTGCATAGAAAATTAAAAGAGAAAAGTTAAAGGAGAAAAATTTAAAAGAGGCATCATCATCTACAGACCTCCCCTGGTCCTTTCACTTCCACTAAGCCAACTAAAGGTAACTAAGCAGTCAAGTGGGCTGTCAGTAGCCATACTGCCACTTGATCATTCCCTGGGAAAGCAGAGAATCCTTGCGAAAAGAGGCTGGCATTCCAGTACATGCAAGACACATGTTAATAGAGGAATGGTGCTTTGAGCATCACAGTAAAGTGTTAGTAGACTCCAGCGAAAGCAAAGGTAGCACAAGATCGCTCTGAAATTCTTCACTGCTTTTGCTTCTGTGGAACTTCAAGGTGGGGGGGGGGGGGGAGGAACACTTTCTACTAACAAAACTCTGAGGAGGGGGAGAAAACAAATACGAAAAGCAGCAAAATCTTCTGTGCTCTGAGAATGCAGTATTTGATTTGACAGAGGAGTGAAGATTGCAACAGTTTGACATTGGACCAGTGAGAGTCACTGATGTATACAAGGCAAGGGAAAAAGAAGTGACCACTGCTTAGCAGCTTGTAAACTCAAAAGCCTAGAAATATGGATTAAAAAGTCAGAGGGAACATTAATTTTGAATATAAAAATTTCTCCAAAAAACCTACCACTAAATTCAGATGGCCTAAAAAAGAAGAGATTTTACGATGAATCAGACATTGATCAGGTTTAATAACTGGAGGAGGAAGAATCACTGAATTTTCTTAATAACGTGTTTTTAAAGTTTAACATTCAAATATCAAAACGTAGGTTTCCGTGAAGAAGAAATACTCAGCAGAAGTCTTGATGTTTGCAGTCCAAAGCCACCTCAAATGTACAATTATTTCCTTCTACTTGCTGATTTTGTGTAACTTATTCTTCATTTCTGAAGTGCTTTATTAACACTGTGCTTTACGAATATTTTTAGCCAAATCTGTGCAGTACCAAACTTCAAGGAAAACAGACACACATTAAAGTACTTTCACGAATATCTCATGAGGTATGTCCCATTTTAAGAACTATACTGCTGCCTACCATCAATTCTATTAATAATCAGCTGAATTCACCATTTTTCTGGAATAAGAATTCATGCAAAACCCTGAAATGGATCAATTTTATATATGCTTTTTTTTATACTGATCTGTATTTTCTGGTCTTGCACAATTTCTCTGGAAACAACAAAATTAACCACAGATCTTTTCAACCAACTGCAACTCAATTGGATTTTTCTTTATTTATATTAAGTGTGAGTGCCCACACTGACTTCTGTCTCACATAAGCGACTGCTATAAAGGAGCACCTGCAATATTGTTCTCGGAGCTGTCATATGCCCACAGACCACTTGTGTTGCAACCCTCAGTGTGAACTCAGACTAAGAAGTCTCATTTTCTCCCCAGAGTACATGACTTCAGGACCCCACAAGTCTGTCAAACCTCAGTCACAGGACAGCACTGCAAAGGCTAATGACAATGGCTCACCCTTGGGTACAGTCCTACATCACTACACTGCATAAACAATGCCCTTCCGTGCTCTTCTGTATCTGGATCAAAGCTGTGCAATGGACCTCCTGATTCTTTCAGCTGACAATGGAACTAAGTGACCATGCACAATGCAGGTATATTAAAAAGCCTGAAAATATCTACTAGAAATAAAAGGTCTGTTTGCACACACATATACATAGGTATGTGTATTTGTTGACTTATATTTTATATACATGCAAAAATGTCTGCATTTTTATACGTGTATATATCATAAAATGATTTTGGTTGGAAGGGACCTTAAAGCTCTTCCAGTTCCAACCCCCTGCCACAGGCAGGGACACCTTCCACTAGAGCAGGTTGCTCCAAGCCCCATCCAACCTGGCCTTGAACACTGCCAGGGACAGGTCAGCCACAGCTTCTCTGGGCAACCTGTGCCAGCACCTCAGCACCCTTACAGGGAAGAATTTCTTCTGAATATCTAATCAAAATCTACCCTGTTTTAGTTTAAACCCATTACCCCTTGTCCTGTCACTATTTGCTCTTATAAATATGCTGTATAAACATGTATGTGTGTGGGCATATAGGCACACATACACGCAACATGTAGTAAAGTATTACTTTAGGAAAAATTCTATACATGTCTTGCAAGGTCATTCAAAATTTATCCCTTTCAAAGTAATACTCATTTCACAATAAATCTGTGAAAATTAAATATAGCCTGTTTAGAGAAGAAAAGAGCTCTTACCTGCTTCACCACTGTTACAGTGCCAGGTGCCATGGTAACTACAGAAGCAACAGCAGTGGTGTCATGGGTTTCTGAACCCAACTCAATGATTTGCTGCAGGATGTTTACAGCTGCTGGATCAAGCCTTTCACCTGATCAGAAAGACAGTAAGCATAAGATCATTACAGTAAAACAGCTCTAAGGGTATGTGAATCTAAGTGCTAGAGGCAACTCTTTCCTCTCCTGCTTTAACTCTGACTCACAGTGCTGTTCATACCTTTCAAATAGCTCAGTAATATGACAATTCAATAACAAATCTATGGCAGGAAAGTAGTCACAAAACAAATTTGCCTGAGGAATGTATGAACAGGAAGTGAAGCCACACTGATCATTTTCATGCCTATTTGAAAGAGATCTGAAAGAATCCATTGGATAAATAAACAACAGGTACAACTGACAGCAGTAACGGCAAATTAGGAGCCTGCAAGAGTTTACAAATCCAAATGTGCATTTGCCAGACATTCAGCTGAAGTAGAAGCTGAACACTATACCTCTATAACCACAAGAGCTATTTGATATACTACAAACCTCTGCTTACCATCTGTCTGGCCACCTACAACACCCTTCAATGTAAAAGAATAACTGTGATGGAGATCTGGGTCAGATAACTTCATTTCAAACAGAAAGTATTTGCATGATCTACACAAGAAACAATTTTATCTGAGTACTGAAAACTGTTTGCTTGCTTTAGCTTCTTTTCCTATACAACTGCCTTTAGACAGCATAATACTGGTTTTCATACCTAGAGACAATATACTTAAAGAGTATCTGAAGTTGGATGCACTAAAAAGCAACTCATTCTACTCTGCAAACTACATATTCATTCTTAAAATCAAAACTTAGGTACAGTATATTCCATGACCGTGTGTATTTTCATTTAAATTTATAAAAGCTTAAGTAAAGTTCCCAAGAGATTTTTTACTCATTCAGAATTCCCAGTCATTAAAATAAAACAATATACAGAAATTGTCAGTAACTTAATTGCAACATGCTTGGAAATGCGATTAAAAGTAGGAGGTTTTGAAATGTACCTGTATTATAAACTGTAAAGACCACAATGGTAAACAACTGTAAAATGCTATCTTCTGCTAGCCAACACATTTCTTTATATATGTAAACCCAAAATATATTAACACCTGGTCTAGGCTCTGATGTTTTAATACTCTCAGAAACCTGGAATTTTTTCCGCCTCTTCTAGGTTTGTTATTTCCCACTCAGCAGCCATTACCTAATCCCACTCTGATTCTTCCTCAATTTGATATGGAATAGTTGACACAGTTTTGTGTACCATCAGAATTAAGTTTGTTAGTACTGTCTTGGGAACATGGTAAATGAGCTATTCCACCGTGTCACTTCTGCAGTCTGGCTGACTTAAGCAGGGAGAAAAATAATAGCTAGAGAATTGCCATTAGATACACGCCATCTACGCTGCCAAAATAGCTGATTTCGCAATGTACTTAATAATACAGGCAGGAAATTTCACACCCCTAATAACCGAGAGCAAAACAGTGCATAATAAGTATTAATAACTTAAGGATATAGAAATTCATAAAGAACAATCATTTCTCATTATTTATCCCCAAAGAAGAATCCTGAAAGTAAGTTCTGGATGGCAAATTTCATCATTTTTAATTGACAGCAGATCATATATTGCCCAGTATACTCAAAAGAAAATTGTATTCAAGAAAAAAGAAATTTTGTGTTCCAACCTGAAGAAAAAGGTAACTTACCATTCTCAGAAGTATATCTAAGGTTCTGTAATGCAGCCACAGCAGCCTGAGTGCCCTGAACATCTTCTCCAGCCTCTGTGATATGGAGATATTGAGTGGATGCTTCTTCAGAAACTTCAGCAGTTAACTTGAAAACAAAACCCAGACAAGGCATGAATAATCACACTTCCATTTTAGCAGTCTAGTGACAGTCAAAGTTCTGAGTTTAAAGGAATGACTTTTGGACAAAAAATACTGTAACTAAAGTTATGGAAGTACTGAAGACTCTTCATTAGGGACTGTAGTGATAGGACAAGGGGTAATGGGTTCAAACTTAAACAGAGGAAGTTCAGGTTGTTCATTCCTGTGAGGGTGGTGAGGCACTGGAATGAGTTGCCCAAGGAAGTTGTGAATGCTCCATCCCTGGCAGTGTTCAAAGCCAGGTTGGAAGGAGTCTTGGGTGACATGGTTTAGTGTGAAGTGTTCCTGCCCGTGGCACAAGGATTGGAACTGGATGATCTTAAGGTCATTTCCAACCCTAACTATTCTATGATTCTATAGCTTTCTATAATTCAAATGTATTACATGGCAGCTGGGATACCATCCCATAGTTTTCTTCTAGATTCTACTTCAAAAGTTGTTTCAAGTATGCTAAATTAGTGTGACTTTGGTTTTGTTGCACAGTTATTTTAGAACTAACAACTGACTTCTGTTGTACCAGTGTCTAGTAAAGACCTTTTGGGGAAAATTAGTCTGTAACACATGTCCTTGCAGACCTGGTAAAATGCCTGTGAAGTCTGAAAACAGCATTTTGTATCAGGAAAATTATTCTTTCCATAATTGTATTTTTTCAAGCTGTCGGTATGCATTCCTGCTCTGATGGGACTTCTTTATAGACGTTTGAGCAGCAGAGATGTGCCTGCATCCTGGATGTCCTCTAATTTTTTCAGGTATGGGCATCTATTGGGAGAGTGTATAGAGAACTGTTTGCAAAATTAATGTGGATACAAAACTTTGAAGAGCTACATTTTAAAACACTTGGCCTTTTTTGAATAACTGACCATGCAGAATCTACTCTTATTTTTCAAGGACTTAATATTCCACCTGTGGATACTCAAAACCTGTTAAACAGGAACTGCAGAATGGCTCTTTTGAATCAGGCATTAGATTTATAACAGGGGTTAAACTGCCTGAAATTTAGCAGAACAAGTCTTAAAGTGTGGAGGTCAGCCAGCTGCACTTGACTTGTGGCTTCTTCCTCTCTGGACACCAACAGCCTACTCAGGCAGGCGCAAACACTCAGCTTGCCAACTCTAATTTTTACATATATGGGTCTACACAGTTCAGTGGTTTCCCCACAGCTTCTGGATCTACAGTCAGCCCTGCTCTGTAAGACTAACAGTTTTCATTTTAGAATGAACTGCTATGCACATAACAGCAGAGGAAAGCTTGAAAGGTGAAGCCCTCTCAAGGGCCCCAAACAAAGAAAATTAAAGTTGTTGGCTTGGTTTTTATTAACCCAGCTTCTTCGGTCTAACTTAAATATTTTAAGGTCTGATCTTCGTGATGCTGTGATTTCCTATACTTTGGATTGAAGCTGAAAACACAGTACAAGTGACAGAAGACTTACTATATACTTATTTTGTATAACTGGATTCTAGATTCTAACCTTCTCTGGTCCAAGCCCTAAGCTATTTTCATCAAGTCAAAATAAACTTGCAGCTTTGTGCATCTTGCAGTAAACACCAGCAAATATTTAGCATGTAACAAAATGCAGTAAGTTTTTAAATTTCACACTTTTTCACTAAAACTTTCACCCTTTATGCTGCAAATAGAGGATTTGGGCCCTAAAATTCAGGAATAAACACTTACAAGGAAGTTAACCATACCAGTTATTAAAGCAGTCAAGCTTAACAGTCATAGAGAAGTATGCATTCAAAATGGAGATGAGAATACATGACCTCCTGATTGCATATAAGGTCAAGAACACTTTCTGGAATACTTCTTATTCTTATCCTAACTTTTCTCCCTATATTTATTTATAATCTTGCGCCAAAGCCATGGCAACTTTGCTTTACCTCCCACTTGGTCTCCCCATCATGTTCCACCAGCTTCATTCCATGCTTGTTTTTAAGGTGTCTGTTGAATTCCCATTTTGTGCCGTACACAAAGCTGCAGACAGGACACTTAATGCCACCTATAGGGAAACACAAATAAATTCCTTGAGTTATTTTCACACAAATTCTTTTCCAAGGCAGTAAGAACCCGTTTAATTTGACCCCATCTTAATCAAGTCACACAGCTGTAATTTAAAAGGCTTTTCTTTAGCCATCTGCCCAACATGAAAAAAGGGGAAGAAATACAGTAGTTGAACTTCTGTAGTGCTTAAAGGGCTATTTTGGATTAATGGTAATGGGAAGAGTCTGGAACAACTCATGTATCTGGGAAGCTATTGCAGTCCTGCTTTCGTGACTGCATGCCTCCCTTTGGTGAATGTTAAGTTTCAGGAATGCTGTTCCAATCTTTCCCCTTCTCTACATCTCTCCCTGGGGAAACCCAGCAGCAGACCAATTAGAAAGAAAGAGCAGGAACAGACAGCTCTCTGCATTAGTCTCAGATACAGCATCACTGAGATGAACTAAAGCTCCACCTTTAATTACTGGTTCCCTGTTGTCTTGCAAAGCCCTTCTGTGCCAGCCTTTGAGACACAATGCAAAACCAGAGTGTACTCTTTCAGTCAGTGCTGGGATTTCTTTTGAAGTGCTTATAAACACTAAGATCTCAATATTCAATATACACAATAGTGGCATACTTGAATCATTTTTAAAACATGTATCTTCTCTAAGACAGCTGTTAGAGTTTTCTCAAGTTTCAAACAAACGGTATTTTTTTTGGCACATTATCAAAGCAAACTGGAAGAGTTAACATTGTAATGTCATCTTTACCCAACTGTCTCCGCTTTTGAGAGTTTCTACTGTTTGTTACTATACAAAACTGTAAACCTAAGTTTTCTATCTGCAAAATGATGCACAGCATGAATTTAGCACAAGGTTTACAGTATGAGTGTACAGGATCACAGAAAAAAACCTGAAAATGACAAAATCGTAAGTATCCAATTTTCTACACTAAACAGCTTTTACTCTTTTTCCCCTGATGAAAGTCTACTGGTCAAATGTCACATCTCATCTGCTTGCACTTATGCAAAGAAGTATTGCTCCCCCCCCCCCGTTGACTAAAGCAGAACAAAAATAATCTGCAGGTGATAAATGGTTGCATTAGGTGATCAGATCACTCTAACAAATCTAATGGCTAGGGAAGTGTTATGCCACTTTAGGAACTATGACACCAGATGGCTGACTCCACATTATCACGGCAAATGATGACCCTTACCCATCATGTCCAAATGCCTCAAATATACTCTCATAAGCTGGTTATAAGCCAAGTCCTCACTGCATAGTCTTTTATGGATCAGGTAATTAGAAAAGTATTCTGGTTTACATTAATGGAAACTCACCTTATGGTATTCTACCAGGTGAAAAGAAATAAACTTCTTATTTTGATAAAAACAGAATATAACTACAGCCAGTCACTAGGGTCTTTCACTGTGGATGAGGCCCTTAGTGATTTAGTGGTGGACTTGGGAGTCCTTGGGTAAATGTTGGACTTGATGATCTTAAAGGTCTTTTCCAACCTAGCTTATTCTATGAGTATTCCTATAGGATTTCCCCTTCTAGTTCTCAATCTATGATAACTCTTCATCAAACTTCACTATTATAGCAGATGCTCAATACTGCAACTCTAGACAAAACTGAGATAATTTCCTTATTAAGGGAAACTCAAAAGTTCACAAAAGAAAAATACCCCTGTTCAGACTGGGACAAAGATACTATCAGTTACAGAAAATGAAATTAAATATTCATTTCACACCAATCTGTGCTAATGGCAAAAACCTGCTGTTGTGAAAGAGAGGACACATTTCTGCATTACTCTGGTAGTGAAACTATAATAATAATACAGCAGAAGATTTAAAGCTGTTCCCTCTTCTATGAATCATTCATTTATTCATAACCTAATTCTAGGAATCTTGAGATGAGTCCAGCTGTCTACACTCATACAAATATTTCCAATTAAGATTATCTGCAATGTCTGCAATGCAGTCAAAAACCAGTTGAGAGTGGAGAAGACGAACAAGTATGAGGCCATTCACTCCAGGTTCAGTGCCTAACTTAGAACAAGCAGAATACAATATGAATAGATGTAGACAGCTTTTACTAGACATTAATCTTTGTTAGTTTCCTTTTAACATACATGAAGGGCAGCATATACAGTAAATTTGGATTTAATATGGAGCTATAGAACAATGGAAAAGCATAAATGTGTGTAAACAAACATGTAACAATGGCCTTAAGTGGAAGGGGAGAGGAAGATGAATATCATAATCCTCCCAGCGAAGAACTCCAGATGCTGATAACTTACTGAAAAACCCATTCCAATGCTAACATCAGAGGGAAAATACCCTTCTTATGACTCGGAGAAACAGTGGAGGGGCATCCACAACACCAGGCAGAGGAGTAAAAATTAAATGTGTGTGATACTATTTTAATTGTATTAATAATACTATTGTATATTAGTACTCTATTTTATTGTTTCTTTATAATAATAAATAGATTAGAATAATAGTGATTCTTGAATTAGACTGTTAAGATTTCCATTATACTAATAATACTTACACAGATAAGGTGTGCTTCCTTTAACCAGAAACAAGATTATCAGCGTAACAATTTGCAACATGTTTTACCTGTACTCTCTTCCCTCTACCCATTTTTGTAGTGCAGAATGATTTGCTGCCATTTACTCTTCAGTCTCTTCCCTCACACATTTGCTCAACCTTACCTTGAGTTCAACCTTGCCAAATTGTCCTAGAAATTTATCAGTAGAATGATAGAAATTCATCATTCATTTCAACAGATAGTAATACTTCACTTACAAAAGGAGACAAACATGTGAAAATGATAAATGTATGCAACAAGGAACAGCACAGGCAAGGTCAATCACACCACCCTTTAGAAACCAAGAACTGAATGAAGGGTAAAAAGTGGCCATTTCAGAACTAATGAAAAGTAGCAATGGTTTATAACATAACTCCCAATAAACAAAGGAACACGTATCACACAAAAGTTAACTTTACACCAAACTCACTCAGCAAATATTAAGTCTACTAGACGGTAGATATATACCTTGTTGGATCAGGGCTTCTGCTGCAGGCTCCCCAGAACCTACGTTTACATACTCTTCATTAGGATGCTTTCTGTTGTAATGCCTCTTCAGGGAACCAGATATGTTGCAGGAATAGTGGCAGTGTGCACAACGGAAAGGCTAGGAGCAGAAAGGAAAAATTAGACCATATTTCTTGTCCTCTTCAGGATACAGGTCTAAAGCTGCAATGTTTCCAGAAACCATGTTCATTTCTGGTTTAGACATCTTCCAAGGAGACCTTCCAAACTTAAATATAAATGGAAGTTGTAACTAAATGCTATCTAAAACTTTTTATTACGTGCATGAAACTGAGTATTCTCACCATTGTAAGTGTATTATCTACTTTCTGTAATTCAGGAAGCTGTGGTTTAGTAATTGATGATCGCAGCCACATGAAGCCTTTTCTACTACAAGGAAGTGACTCAGCCACCATGAGCTTTGGTCTGAAAAGGGAGGTTAAGACAGATAAAACAACTGAAGCTACAATATGATTGTGCACCCCACCTAATTTCACAGGTAACAGTACCTGACAGGGTTGATCCCTTTCCTTTTCTTCTCTCTCCAATATACTTTCAACAGCTCCTCTTTCACTGGCACCCACATTCATCTGACCATTTGGTAAAGTAAGTTTTGGGAACTAAAATAGCTGATTTTTAAGGATATATCTGCCTTCAACTGACAGGGGGGGACATTTCTAAGGAAAAAAGCTTAGGAAAACAAGTGTTTGTGCCTAATGTTAGCCTTTGAGAAGAACTTTCTGACTGAGAGTCACAGTTACAGGAAGCTTAACACAACCATTAGAGTCCTGGAAAAGGTTGCGACATTCACCAAAGTCCTAGGGGAAAAGTCAAGTACCCCTGTATGGGATACAAAATACACAGCAAACAGGCCTGAGGATGGCTCGTACAGAAACGTTTATTAAGAAGCTGAATTTAAAGAAGAGAAATGTCTGCAGTCAGGGTGTGTTGAGCAGAACATTCCCCTAAGATTCTGGCTCACGACCTTCCTTCAGGCTCCAAACAGCAACAATAAGGAAGAAAAGTGGTGTTTGGATCCCCTTAACCTTACATTTAAGAGAGAACTGTAAAATTCAGCTATTCCGTTTTTCAGAGAGGGATACTCTCCTTTCTGTGCTGAAACAGTCTTCTTTCCAAGAAAACATTTCTGACAGACTCCTTTGTTCTTGTACCACTTTCTACACATTTGCATGTCTGTGTGTTACCTGCTATTGGATAGCAGGACTGCAAATTCATGGGACTTGGAAATACCACAGAATGGTTTGGATTGGAAGAGACCTTAAAGATCATCCAGTTCCAACCCCCTGTCATGGGCAGGGACACCTTCCCTAGAGCAGGTTTTTCCAAGCTCCATCCAACCTGGCCTTGAACACTGCCAGGGATGGGGCAGCCACAGCTTCTCTGGGCAACCTGTGCCAGTGAGTCACCACCTACCTAATCTAAATCTTCCTTCTTTCAGTTTAAAGCCATACCCACTTACCTTATCCCTACATGCCCTTATAAAAAGCCCCTTTCCAGCTTTCTTGTCAGCCCCTTTAACTGGCACTGGAAGCTGCTCTAAGCTCTCCCCAGAGCCTTCTGTTCTCCAGGCTGAACAATCTCAACTTTCTCAGCCTTTTTTCTTAGGAGATGGATTATATTACCATTAGGTCACATAACTACTGACATGACTGAGTTTGATATGTTGCAAATAACTGTCCCAGAAGGAGGCAATGTGTTACTAGCAGTTTTTGAACTCCTTTTGACAAATACTCCCAACTGACCTATTTCAGTGTTTTGCAGTTCTCTTGATAATGCACTGAATAGGCACACTTATATACAGGCTGACAGAGGAATGAAAAGAGGTGCTGAGTCAACGGTTTTAAATCTAATCCTGAGGTTAGAACCGGCTATGTTTAAAGAACTGCATTATGAGTGCATTCATCCTGTTAGCCATTAAAAAGAAGAAAGATGTATTTTCATTTACACAAAATCCTTTTAAAAAGATAAGTCCCCAGCAAAGCCACATACTGAAGACATAAAAATTATTTGTTCAAAATGTACCCTCTCTTTAGATGACTTGCTTCATTTGCTTTTATGTCTTGCCTTCCAAAATTTAAACCATGAATCAAAAGATCGTCTTCCTTTCTGCCTTATGGAGGTACATAGCATTGGTACTTATTAAGAATGGCTGAAGTGCACTCCTTATAGAAGCAGAATTATTTGCTAGATAATGAAAAATGGTGCAAATGAAAATAGCATGATAGTTGCAATAAGAAATACGCTCATAGCCAAGAGAAACTGTTACATTAAAATGAACATTTTCATACAAAATACTGGATTTTTCTGGAAACTCACATTATTTCTTTTTCCTCAATGTAACATTTCACAATTCATTACATCAAAACCGATCATGCTGAGAACCAATGTGAAATTTAGGAATAAAACCATACTACAGTTTATTGAAGTAAAACATATCTCTAACCTAAACACTTCACAGAAACATTAAAAATCCTTAAAACTTTTTCCAAGACATATTTCAGATAAATGGGGTGTTTTAGAATTAATTCTCTTCAATTTTCTTCTAGTATATGAACTTATCTCTAGTACAACAGAATGGCAAACCTTCAGAGAAAATTAAGGTGGCAATGAACAGTGATGGATGCAGCTTGCTTTCCTATTTCCCTACAACATTTTAAGGCACATGTTAAGACGAGTTGTCTCAAGCACTGACAATCACAAAAATCCAATAATGTGTGGCTTATATTGCAATATGTATTTTTGGCAAGTAAAGATACTAACTAAAAATTGGCCAAGGATAAAACAACCCTATGACAAAAGTCTGAGTATAAAGTCAAAATTCCCCAAATACTAATATGTTCAGATGCACAACTGTCATCAAACAGGAAAGTGTGCCAGTTTTAAAACTGTTGTCTGAAGTTCCATGCTTTTCTAAATCACTTATCAATAAGCATGATTTCTGTTTTCTTACCTTAAAAGAGACATGTTGTTCCATATGACGGAGAAGCTGTGGTTTTTGAGCAGCTGTATAGTCACACACTGTACATTTAAACTGCTTTCCTGAAATAGGAATAAAAAATGGAATAATTTTTTTCTATTGAAGGTCAGAAAATGACTGATTATATTTCCTCATATGAACAATATTTGAAGTCTGACACTTACTCTGCAAAATTCTGGTTAAACAGAGGTAAGAGCAGGGTAAAGAAGAAAAAAGGCTTGAATGTCATCTTTGAATTATGAGCATTAAATAAGCTAAATGCTTCTAGTAGGATAGTAACTTGGGAAAGAAGAAAAATAATTGTTATAGTGCAGCCTAAATGAAAGGAGGAAATCAATTATTTACAACTGGAGGCGCAGTTACTTTGCTACCTGTAAAGTAGATTTGGAAATCCTTAACACACAGGTGCTTGTTTATGTTCATGTATTTTTACCTACTTCTCTCCCAAGCACTGAACTGTTATGATTCAAATACATTTTCCTTTCAAAGCATTATCTCTCCCAAATAACCTTTTTTTCCTTATGATTTAAAACAACACAATTTCCTTCCTTTTATTCTCTGGGGTGCATACTCCCTTTCTCCATTATTTATCTTTAAGACTCTATCAGCCTGCTACCTCCAGCCAAATAATAAGATGTATTAAATAGAGAAAGACTTCATTCTTGCATATTAACTGCTCATAGCTGGTAAAATGTATTTGACTTGATGTGGAATAAGCATGTATTAAAAACTAATGCAAAAGCAAAAGAAGTAAAATGGAGGATGGAGAAGAACAATACAAAATATTCTGTATTATCCTGAAGAGATCAGATTTCTTCAGAAGAAAAGTTAAAAGTATTTTATACTAGGCGTGAAAGTTTCCATAAAACAGAGCTAAAAAGAAACTTAATACAATTTCTGACATCAAATTAATATAATGAAACCCAGGCTTTCTGGTTTATTTCTAAGCACAAACAGTAATAAGCCCAAACTACGGAATTGTTTTCTATCATGCCACTCTCGAGAAGTCCGTCTTCTGAAGAACAATAAAGCAGACAGAAACCTACTTTATATTCCACTGGTTAAATTGACCTTGCAGGGCTGATATTTGAACAAATTGCCTGGATTCACAAGTCAGGAAGACTCATAAAGAGCAAAACATCTTTCAAATTCAGTCTTTGTGAAATACCTAAAGAACACTGGATATGTGCTAGCAAGAACTTCTGAAGTGCTGTCACTTCAGAAAGGGACATTTGGGCAAAGAGAAACTGTCAGCATTCAAGAGGCCAAAAGTCCCTTGACAAATCTGACGCTACCTTCCTGGTGACAAATGTTACTTTATTTTTCACAAGTGTCTGGAATGCATGAAGAGGTTACTGGGGTGGAATTAGTGAGGGAAATTTCTTAAGACTCCACAGACAGTCAGATTCTATTTCCACAGAGCCGATGGCAAAATGTATTTCCAAAGGTATGAGGAATTTCCTGGAACACTTTTGGAAGCGTAAAAAGCAAGGCAAAAGAGTGTAAATCTTGGATTTATTTGCATCAGTCAAAGAGAAAGGTGCATCAAAAAAGAATATTCAATCACCTCAGTTATTGCAAGAGGATGATGACAGTCTGAAGCCAGATAAAAAAGGCTCCTGGTAATAACACTGCCTCTAGAGTCATGGTTTCAGCCTGACCTAGCAGCAAATGGTAAAAGAATATAGTTCCATGCATGCAAATAAATGTTTAAAATTAACTTCATACCTTTAAGCTAAAGCCAGACAAGGCAGCTCCTGCACAACTACAGTGCCAAATTTCAAAGCAGCCTCAGCTGAATTGCAGTAATGGCTTACACACACATATATTTTGTTGAAGAAGTAGAACTAATTCCCAGGTAAAATAAAATTCAACTTTCATTGCTGAATTTCACTATTTGGACACACCAGATGGTGAAAACAAAACAGAAATATTTTGAAATAAAACCCCATGCAGAGAGGTTTTCAAATAGTCTAATTGTGCTCTGAATTTCCTTTTAATTCAAATGCAATCTGCCTCCTTCTCCCAGCCAGGAATCAGCTGAGGATTGCATTTGATAACTAAAATCTTGATTCTTGCATATAAAGTCCAGATGTATGGGCAGCACCTGCTTGATACTGACACCAAGTTGTTTCAAAATCTTGGAAAGTACTTCTGGAATAACAAGTGACTAACTAATGGTAATACTACAGTAACTATAGGCTTCCTAAAATATAGAATCATAGAATGGTTTGGGTTGGAAAGGACCTTAAGATCACATAGTTCCAACCCCCCTGCCATGGGCAGGGACACCTCACACTAGACCACGTCACCCAAGGCTCTGTCCAACCTGAACACTGCCTTGGACTTGCTTGTCCAACCTGAACAGCAATCCTTGAACATTGCCAGGGATGGAGCATTCACCACTTCTCTGGGCAACCTGTTCCAGTGCCTCACCACCCTCACAGTAAAGAACTTCTTCCTTAAATCTAACCTAAACTTCCCCTGTTTAAGTTTAAATCCATTACCCCTTGTCCTATCGCTGCAGTCCCTGATGAAGAGTCCTTCTCCAGCAATGTATCAATGAAAAAGGGATCATTTCCTTCACTTATACATGCAGATAGAAGCATAAATATCATAAATATCTCTGACAAAACCTTCACATAGATAAGAGTTGCAAGAGAGCATCGAGTACTTTCTAGAAAAGGATAATACTAATGAATATCCAATTTTTAATAAAAATTGTTTAAATGAAATGGTCAGTAGAGTGAAATGAGGATTCACAAGGTTGCACGAGTAACAACAAGCAAGCTACTAAGTCATAATGAAGGTCTGTACACCGTATCTTGCTCTTTTCAATATGATAATCACAGAGGAATAAAATATTCTTCTATCCCAAATTTCCATACAAAAGATAATAGTTTTCTGGATTTGCATATCACTTCTTTCTGTTATCACAGAAATATTAAGATTACAGAGCAAATTCAGCTGCTGCATGTGTGCGTGTAGAGAACACATGCTTGCCTCACCACTAGATGATTAGACACAGAGCTGCACTAGCCTTGCCTCTGTTGGGCTACTGGATTTGCCAACTCCCAACAATACTCTTGCAGAAGATAGTAAGAGACATAATTATGCAACTATTTGTGCTTTCAAATTTCTATTGAGATCAACAATTGCCTGTAAGAATATAAAGATATAAAGCAAACACAAAATGTCTCAAGTATTGCAGAGACAACCGGTTTTCTTTCACAGATACTAATTTTGCAAAGGTTTGAATTATATTTCACAGTGTCTCACAGGGATAAACAAAATCTGTAGGCAGCACTTTGTTCAACTGAAAAATGCTTGTTAGCAAGGCCCTGTAGTACAGCCAGTATTTATTGCTTTGGAATAAGCTTGCACTTAACAAACATACACTTACCATCAGCAGTATGAAGGAGTTTATGGCTCTTCAAAGTGCCTTTTGATTTGAACTTTTTCCCACACATATCACAAAGGTGTGTTTTCTCAGTGCTGTGACGATTCATATGGGCTTTCAAGTTACTCTTGCTGCGAGTGGCATACTCACAGAGGGAGCATTTGAAGGGTTTGACACCTACGAATAAAAATATGATACAAGCAAGCTGAACCTTGTGATGACAGCAGGGACATGTGAGCAACACAAACAAGTTCCAACAGTTTAAAATTTAGCTATCTGCATTTAAGAAATCTCACCTACAGCCTCTGCGTAAATGATACCGAGCTCTTGACAGCATCATTTAACTTACTGAAAGGAGGGTTTCTTTCAGAATTAAGTACTTCCCTACTGAAGCCAGGCACTGGGTTTAACCAAGGATATATTAATGTTTTGATCTTGGTGTGTCCATCCTCCATTTTGAAGTAGAGCCCACTGCCTAAATTGATGCCTAGCTGGTATACATAGCAAATATCCCTCTAAAAGTTTTCAGATAACTATCATAGAATCATAGAATTGTTTGGATTGGACAGGACCTTAAAATCATCGAATTCCAACCCCCCTGCCACAGGCAGGGACACCTCACACTAGACCATGTTGCCCAACACTCTGTCCAACCTGGCCTTGGAAACTGTCAGGGATGGAGTATTTACCACTTTTTTGGACATCCTGTTCCAGTGCCTCACCACCCCACAGTAAAGAGCTTCATCCTTATATTTAACCTGAACTTCCCCTGTTTAAGTTTTAACCCATCACCCCTTGTCCTATCACTACAGTCCCTGATGAAGAGTTCCTCTCCAGCATCCTTGTAGGCCTCCTTCAGATACTGGAAAGCTGCCATCATTCTTCATTTAATACCATAAAGAATGAAGAAACCTGTTTTAAGGAGGACTGGTTAATTAGGTACTTGTGCAAAGCTGTGTTTTATTGTTAGTTACTATCAGGCTGGCTAATGGCTCACATTGCAGTACTTGTTTTTTAGGTTATTATTTTTGGCCCCCTTGCTAAGATGCAAGCACTTACAATTTCACTTCTCTCAAACAGTCCAAAGTATGTAAGAGAGAGAGACACACAGTATGTCATCTAACAAGTCTACAAGAACAAAGTAAATCCTTCAAGAAGTCGAATAAATCTGAATTGGCAGAGTAGTTCAACAGTTTCATGAGACTCTGGCAGTTTTAGAATGATATTCATGACCTCAGAACTAGATTTACAAGCATGAGGAATTATAGCCTACTTTAAGCAGATTTGATTGCACACTTTGATTTGGAAATAAATTTCTATTCACCTCAATCTCACACTAGTCAGATGGGTTCCAAGCCTTCTTGGCAGAACAAACAAACTGTATCTAAAGGAATACACAAATAATGGCTCTAAGCCTACAGTTTTGCATTACCTAAACTCCTTAATGGAGTAAAGGCTACTGGAAAAAAGCACCACTACAGTACGTAGACAGGTGAGCTCATAGCTAAAGCACTCAAACAAATACGCAATACTAGAAAAAATGTCTGAAGTATCTGCATGGGAACAAACACTTTGGAACCAAAATGGTGATTTGAGAGTATCAAAACTCATTATCCCCTTTATGCAGAGAGAGGGCTAAAGAAACCAAAATCATGCTCGAACACTCTGTTCCATAGACTATTAACTGATTAAAGAGCATACAAGTGGTCTTCCAATTGTTATAAAAATGGACAGACTGGGTAGACACAAGATTTTGCTGGGCATAGATTTTAAGTTCAAGGCATTTTCAACCCGTGTGTTGCCACATCACTGGAATTTCTCCCTAAAAAGTCATAGATATGATCAGCATTCTTATGGATTTTTTCATCACTGTTTATGTCCATGTCAGCTATTTGCTATGCCCAGCATGATTTAACTAAAATACATACAGAATTTATATGTATACATCAAAGCAACCAGATTTCAATTGTTTTCCTAATAGATTTCCAATCCAAGTATTTTTGGACAAATGTGAAAGCAGCAGTTACCCATGAAAAGATACATAAAATCACTTGCTTGAAGAGACTGAGAATGCATTTAATTCACTCCTCCTTACTCACTTTTATTACACAATACTTTCATAGATGTTTATGAATGAGCTTTTGGGAAAAACTGAATCAGAAACATACTAATTTTATAAAACATTTAAGCTGTCTATTCCTGTTATGAGCGTGCAGCTCATAACATGTGATCCAGAATGTATTAAATTATTTAGCCTCCAGTGTAGCTTAAGGATTTTGATTCAGGTATAGCCATAATTTTTAATTCCTTTTTATATCATCAAAGTTCATGTGGAATGAGACTGATTATATACCCAAAAGCTTAAAAGCAGAGTTTTACCTTCATGAGCCCAAATGTGACGTTGAAGGTCTGATCCATTCTTCATAAAATAAAAATCACAGTAGGGGCATTTCACAGCTCGCTTTCCAATAAGTCCTTTCAGCTGAACTCTTCTGCCAAGAATCTCAGAAATAGTCGTCATTGAAACCTCTGAGAGAAATATAAAAGGTAATAAAAAACAGAAAGACATGAGGGAATTTGTTCTGTAAGTAATATTGAAGAGATAGATCCCGATTCACTCCAACTTTTTAAAAGATCTACTTCCCCTACTGCCACTCAGATAACACCTGAGCAAAAAACATAAGGACATTATTTCCTGCAGGGTTTCAATTCATATCAGCCATAGTTATAATGGTCAGAATGTCTGATAATCAGGTATAAACTACAAAGAAAAGAACAGACTCATGAATAATGCTATTGGAAGGACCTGTAAGGTCACCTCTCCAAGTTGGGCCAACTCTGGAGTTCCAACTTAAAAGTTACATCAAGCTGCTCAGAGTCATATCAAGTCCTGTTCTGAACATATCCAAGGACAGAGATTCTACCACCTGTCTTGGCCTGTTCCAGTGTTTGACAACCTTTACAGTCAAAATTGTTTTTCTAATTTCTAATAAGAACCTCCTTGCTTCAACTCATTGCCCTTCACTGTAGAATCCCAAGCAGATTCTGGCTTTGTCTTGATTCTGGCTCTGTCTTCTTCTTAATGTCCTATCCTGCCTGAACTCACATGCACAAGGAAAGCAACCTCAAAAGGGAAATATAAAAGCCCATGAACTGAGCAGAGAAATGTTCTGAAAGTACCCAAAGAAAGGAAAATACAGACACAAGTCTGAACCCTCATCAGACTTCTATGGCTTAGATGCTTCATTCATGAGTGAAAGCTAGTGTGTTCCCTCCGCAGGGATCTATCTCGTGTCTCAAACTATTAAGAAGCAACAAATTAAATCAGTGAATGAAAAGATGGATGAGAGCTGCGACAAGAATCCAAGACTCAACTTTCACTGCTCAGTGTCCATATCATTTGGCAATAAAGCCAAGCTCTCTTATCATCTTGTTTTGAATACTGCTCTACCAACGTCTACAGAGACTTTTGTCCTACTGCCTTCACGAGATCAGAATTCAACTCCTATTCTCTGCAAACCTAGAAGGATCACTCTTTTATTTCATACTTTGATGAAACAGAAGAGACACGAAAGGGGTCACACTGAATGATATTAAGTAAAGAGAGGGAGCTTCAGAAATAGCATTTTAATGATAAGTAAGAGAGGGCTTCACTTTAATTTTGATATGTCGTTTTAAAATCCAATTCCTTTTAACAGTATCCATTTTCCCTTTCAACTTTATTATTTTCTATTTATGTTTTTAAAAACAACTGCACCCATTCCACTGCAGTACTTGTTATTTTCTGTCAGGAGATCCCTCACATTCATTTGGCTTGCAATGAAGTATGCTGTTCAAATAAAGGATTGATTTCCTCCTGATAACAAGGACAGCACACCCAGGAACAGATATGTGTGTTAATTCTCCTTCATACATTTAAACAGTGTTATTGCATAAGTACTGCATAGGTATATCTCAGATGCAGTATTTCTTTAGTACCAAGGAGATATATCTTATAAATCTGGTACTTTGCTTGCAAGTTCCATTCACCTGCAATATACAAATTAAAAATGAAGTGATCGTGCCCCTCTACTCTGCTCTCGTGAGACCTCACTAGGAGTACTGTGTGCAGTTCTGGTGTCCTCAACATAAAAAGGACATGGAACTGTTGGAACAAATCCAGAGGAGGGCCACAAGGATGATCAGGGGACTGGAGCACCTCCCATATGAAGATAGGCTGAGAAAGTTGGGGCTGTTCAGCCTGGAGAAGAGAAGGCTGTGTGGAGACCTCATAGCAGCCTTCCAGTATCTGAAGGGGACCTATAGGGATGCTGGGGAGGGACTCTTCATTAGGGACTGTAGTGACTGGACAAGGGGTAATGGTTTAAAACTTAAGCAAGAGAAGTTCAGGTTAGATACAATGAAGAAGTTCTCTACTGTGAGGGTGGTGAGGCACTTGAATGGGATGCCCAGGGAAGCGGCGAATGCTCAAGGCCAGGCTGGACAGAGCCTTGGGTGACATGGTTTAGTGTGAGGTGTCCCTGCCCATGGCAGGGGGGTTGGAACTGGATGATCTTAAGGTCCTTTCCAACCTTAACTGTTCTATGATTCTAAAAAGAGGACACAAAATTAAAAGGCTGTTCAGGTTTTCTTTTTTTAATCTTTCCTCTATTATAAGCCAGAGTTTAAGAGAAGCCACTTTCCTGTGTCAAAAATTGTACATTATACGTTTAAAGGGATTCAGCTACCAAAATGCAGGAGTTTAGCATGCCAGGGCTCTAAAGGTAACTGCTATTTCTGGACCCCTGACACAGTGTACTCTAATAATTCAGCAGTTCATGGACGAGTGCTGACCAATGGCAGCCTGTAAGGACACAGTACATAATGTATTGCTAGTTCACAGATCACATTACGTAGGGAGGCCTCCTACACTCCCTAGCTGAGACAGCACAAATGATTTACAGGCCCAGTGCTTGAGATTCAATTTCTATGCTTAGTGGGTGACACACCTCCTGACTACGGTATAGCACAGAAACCCCTCATCTCCATTTGCTGCATTAGACATGTCCTGATGTATGACAAGCCCTTCAACCACACTGTTGTAAAGTAGCCTGCAAATAAAGAGGTTTGGTAACTAAAGAGCTGAAGTGAGAGTTAGTCTGAAATTGAAGGAAATTGTTTAAAACACGGGTCTAGCACTATCTAGTGGCAGTAGGAAGATAAGAAACTACTGCTTTACCTATTATGTTGAAATTCTGACAAAGCCAAGAAAAGTTACATCATTTTAATTGGATTTTTTCTTCCCTAAACTCAAGTTTTTAGTGTGGCTGGTATTTTCTTTCTTAATATTATGGCAGGTGATAAGTAACACTGTAGCAAATGTTGGCCAATGCAGTCAACTCTCCTTTACCCACAGTAGCGGGGCCTTTGTATCTGCCCTGGGTTTAGATGGAATAGAGTTAATTTTCTTCCCTGCGGCTGGTGCAGTGCTGTGTTTTAGCTTTAGTCTGAGAACAATGCTGGTAATATATGGATATTTCAGCTGTTGCTCAGTAGCACATATTCTGATCAAGGACTTTTCAGTCTCATGCTCTGCCAGTGAGGAGGGGCACAAGAAGCCAGGAGGAAGCAGAGACAAGACACCTGACGCAAACTAACCAAAGTGGTATTCCATACTGGGCCCAGCATATAAACTGGGGAGAGTCATCCAAAAGGGACTGATAACTGCTCGGGTTGGGCTGGGCATCAGTCAGTGGCTGGTGGTCAACCGTATTATGTATCACTGCTGTTTATTGCTTGTCTTCTTCCCTGTTTTAGTCTTGTATCTCTCTACTTGCTATTTCCCTTATCGTTATTATTATTAGTATTAGCAGGAGTATTATATTGCACTTTAGTTATTAAACTGTTGCTATCTCAATCCAGGCGGTTTACATTCTTTTGATTCTCCTCCCCATCCTGCATGGGGAGGGATGAAGGTAGGCTATGACAGAGCAGCTGTGTGGCGCTGAGTTACCAACTGAGGTTAAACCACAACACTATCCAACATAATACTGAGGAGGAAAGTAGAGACACATCAAAGCAGCTCTTCCGAGCTCTTACCAGTCAGATTTAAATCAGTGCCTGCACCAGTCACACTTTGGCACTGAAGTCCCAAGGTTTGAGAAGGGATTGTTTACTCAGGCACAGCATGTTGACTCACTGCACATTTTATGTTGAGCTTGCACTGATAAATCAGGTTCATTCTAGTGATGATTCACTAGAATGAGGGGTATAAACAGAGTTTGAATGGACTGCAGTGGTTATCTTGGATCCAGCCAGGCTTGTCAGCTCCAGTTTAATACTGATCATACTACACCCCAGATGGTTCTAGCAAGAGACCTGCTGCAGACTTAAGTTGGCTCTGGAGGTAAAGCCCAGCCACACACCAAATGAGCACAAGCAGCATCAGCTCAGGGACTTCTGCCTTCACACCAATTACCTATGGACACAATAATGTGTAATAAATGCCTTTCTGTCAGTTTATATATGGCCATTGGGAATTTTATGTCTCATGGGTTGTTATAGGATGTCTGTCTGCCTAATTCCAAACTACCCAATATTTAATTTTAATTCACCTAGGTCCTCTTTTGGAAATGACTTCCCTGCCAGATGAAGAGATTTCCTAGCACAATTACCTGATAGACTCCACATCACACAAGCTGGAACAATGATTTTTTTTCACTCTAAATTCTAACATCTGCAAACCCACTACAATTCTTCTAAACCAGTTAAATTAGATGTAGACTCTTCTCTTCTGTTGGAATATAATCACACTGCTCACTCTAAACCTTTATCCCTTTATGGCAATAGACTGAGAAATTTTCCTTGATTTTTCCTTACCAGGGTGATTTGTCTTGATGTGAGATTTTATAAGTCGATCTTCAGAAAATGACTTCTCACACACAGGACAGGAATAACTCTTTTTATCCTTAAGCAAGAAAGGAAGAAAGATTGCATTATCAGTCTAGTGGTGTAATCACCATAGTCATTACTCAGTAATACATGGTTCTCAACAAACTATAATTGAAAGTTCAGCTTTTAAGGAAAGAAATGAAGATATTTATAGTGAAGTAAGTGAAGGAGAAACATTAAAGCATTCTAAGCACACCATTAATCCCCATGAATGAAGGGCTCCCAGTTACAGCACATGAGAATATTCACAATAAATGTAAGCATTATGTTCTGACTGACTCTTTAGAGAATCAAGAGTTGAAAGATGAGGTCACATAACAGAAGAAAAGGTATTGATGTAAGCAGTAATATTCTGGGTTTTTTGAGGTTTTTCACAAGTCTACCCTTCTGAAACCTAAGTATTAGATCTCACTATTCTGAAGATACCCACCAGTAGGTATATTTAGAAAATGGCCTAAAATTGAGCACAGGAGTTAACAATGACAGATGCCAGTACTCACTGTCTTCATTTCTAACTACTTCATAAATATTCAGCAGTTAATGTATTGCCAATAAGGTATTATTCTCCTATTTTGATTTCAAAGCCAGCCTGTAAATTGTCTTTTATCAGTTTCACTGATGTTATGGAAGATTAACACCATCAAACAAGTTCAGCTGGAGAGTTTTGATGCAATTTCTTCCTATATGCAATTTTAGTGTAATCGTATTTTTAATCTTTTTGCGAATGCATCAAACTCCACATAAAAATGTAGGATTTTTCTCAATTAATTGGTTTTTGGAATAGAAGATTCAAGGAATCTACAAGTGCTGACAAAATCTTACTGGGAAAGAGCTGTTCATTTGTGGAATTAGGGTCTTTCAAATGATACAACTTATTACCCCTAAACCTGATCCTGCTGATTTCACACTTCTACCTGAACACGTTACTCAAATGAAAATTGGCAGATTAACTCTAATAAAACCCTACAGCAATGTTTGAGCCTCTTCAAAGGCTGGGTTGCACGATCACATTCATAATCTGGCACATGTAAGAAAAATATAAGCACAGCATCATTTAGGGGCTGCTGAGGAGCCACCTGAAATTTGACAGATCTCACTCTGTCAAACTGTTCCTCAAGGTTACTATATAACTGTGTTTAAAATACACAGTACATGAAAATTGAAGACCAGCAACACTCGACTGTGCATTAGAACTATACTAGTGTCCTGGGTTCAGCAGCAGCAGTCATTTTTTCTCCTTCTTAGTAGCCGGTGCAGTGCGGCATTTTAACTTTCAGCCTCGGAACAGCGCTGATAACACCGATGTTTTTAGTTGCTGCTCAGTAATGTTTACTCTGACCAAGGACTTTCTGAGTCTCATGCTCTGACAGGGAGGAGGGGAGGCCAGGAGGAAGCAGAGACAGGACACCTGACCCAAACTAACCAAAGAGGTATTCCATACCACAGCACGTCATGCCCGGGGAGGTAACCGGGAGTTACCTGGAAGGGCACTCTCTCTTCTCGGTTGGGCTCGTTTCGGTGAGTGGTGCTGTATTCTCTTCCCTTGTTATTTCTTTTATCATTATTATTATTGGTGTTAGCAGCAGTGATTTGTGTTATACCTTAATTATTGGACTGTTCTTATCTCAGCCCATGGGAGTTGCATTCTTTTGATTCTCCTCCCCATCCCTCCGGGAGCTGGGGGAGAGGAAAGAAAGGGGGAGTGGGGAGTAGAACCTGTGTGGCTGACTGGGTTTAAACCACGTCAACTAGTTATTTTCATTTATTTATATTAGTATACTTTCATGCACTGTTAGGCATTGCTGCTCTTTAATATTCATTGTATTAAGTGTTTCTTATTGTGCCCAGAACACTAAGACAAATACACAGTGCTGTTTCATAAAGTTAAATTAGAAAAAAAAAAACAACCAACCAACACTCCCCTCCACATACACTACTTTAAGTTAAATACTGCAATTGTCACAACTCTACATTCTTGCTAATACTTTTCAAGACAGCAAGACTAGAAGCCTGCACCTGAAAGAGCCAAAATCATCAGTAAATGCATAAAAAACTACAGAGTAACATGAAAGTACAGGCAAGAACACATCTTTCTATGTGAGGATGGTAGCAAAATAATTCAAAGAGCTTTCTTTAAGCAGCCAGAAAGTCTTCACACCAAGTTCCGCAGCAACCGATCTTCAAAAGGGGTGTCTTTTTCAGTGTAACAAATTGCACTTCGGAGCACTAAGTCCCTTCAAAGTGACTGTGTCAAGCGCCAGCCTCTCACCAAAACCATCCAGCTAAAACCAAACCTTTCACAGCTTTTTTGTCCTGGCCAGTCCCACAGACCTTTGGAGCTTACATTGTTAGTTCTGACTGTTTTAAGTGCACTTCTCACGCAGCACTGAGAGCTTGTGACAGTGCTGGTCCCTCCGTGTAATCCCATTACTCTGAAAAGCAGACTTCAAGAAATCCCCTGTTGCAAGCTAAGTATTTCAGAGCATGCAGGTCAACGCACAGCTCCAAAGAAGGTCTCCACCACCACAGCTCTAGCTCTTCAGAATGTCCTTGTCACACATGATGACAAAGACACTTTGAAGGCCTTCCTTAAGCTGAGGTTGTAGTAATATCTTCATAACATTCTCGGCATGCAGGTTTTCCTCTGGTAAAATTAAAAGTTATTTAACCTATGCCTTTCTGGAATGCCTGCCTTTTAAATGTCCTTATGGTTGTTTTTTGAGGGACACAAACAGAAGCAAAGTATTGGAGAGCTGGATCTACCTTTGTTGGGGACCAGCTGCATGGTCCAATCAGCTACTTCAAAGTCACTTCCACACTTCCTGAGACTTACTTAATCCCCCTATTAGCCAATTTGAGAATATCTAAGAAACTTAATTCTAAAATGAAGTGAGCTTTCTGATTTAAAGTACTGTGCACGTTCCACATCAGGAATGAATTAGGGCCATAAATATTCTTAAACCTAGCAAAATGCTTTCCAACCCTAACTATTCTATGATTCTATGATTCTAAAAAGACTAATCTAATACTATCACAGAACTTTCTTATTTATGCTAAGTTTAATTCTAAAATAAGGCTGCTTACATATACAGTGATGAGAAGAAAAATGAAAAACCTCTGTATACGCAGCATTTAAACCAACAGACCACTATGGAGTTCATTTAATGAATCAAATAGTACTAAATATGACTTACATGCAAAACACCAGAAACATTAGAAGCTATCGTATCACACTCATCAGGAGTGAGACATTCTGATGACGCAAATATCTCTTATGAACATACGTAGAATACATATGATCATATATTACAGCATCCACATGGTAATCATAGAATCATAGAATAGTTAGGGTTGGAAAGGACCTTAAGATCATCAAGTTCCAACCCCCCTGCCATGGGCAGGGACACCTCGCTCTAAAATCTTGCCACTAATTTCCAACAAGATTGTGTGAACTCCTGGCAGCTTTGTTACCAATTCCATTAATAGTGTAAAATTAAGACCATGGCCACAATAAAAAGTGTTTAGGCCCAAATTGGACAAATACACTATAGAAATGAAAAACTCATTCCCCTACTTTTGTACAGTTTTCTAGAGGACTATAGAGTCAAAGCCTGCTCCTACATCTATTCAGACCAACAGAAATGTAATTCCTAATGCCTAATGAAACACAATTAGTTCCCTCAGTTATACTTCCAAAGACTGAGGATATCCAGAAATGTTCATCATGCCATTAAAATCAGAATTTTCACAGAAGATCGCCAAATTACGCTGATGTCCTATTAAAATGCAACTTGGCTACAAGGATCTGATGTACCCAGGAGGTGGCTACACACACGTGTGAAGGAGGCTAGAGAAGAATTTGCTAATGGTTAGACAGACTTATGAAGTCTGGCAAGCAGCAGAAATCACGGCTCACAAAATGACAATCACCTGCACACTGTACTGCTCAAGCAAGTTTTTTGTGTGTGAAATTACTAGTAAAGATAGCTGGCATTCATTATGGAAGCAAGGACCAAGAACAAAAGCCATTTTCCAACTGAATGCCTGATCATTACATCATAGATTTTTTGGTTAATTCTCTCCCTTCCCAGTACTTTGCATTCTTGACTACACAGTGGCACTGGACCAGAGTGCAGTGGTATCACAGTCAGACCAGTGATGGTCTGAAAATTAACACTCCGCAGGAAGGGGAAATAAGCAATCGCAGCTTAAGTATCTCACTTTCTACTGACAGCTCTAACTATGCTGTTACAGGAAAGGTCAGCAGCATAATGAAATTTCTAAGCATCCTTTCAAGGGCAAGAATCATTTACACCGCAAAACACAGGTGACAGCAGATGTAGGCACCTAATAGCAAGTGGTAGTTCTGGATGTGAACTCTCATTTTATTTAGGAGCTTCTCTTGTAGCATCAATTACATATATAGATTTAACATCATTTCAGAGGTCAGCACACTGAGTACTGTAAAACCCACTGGAAGTTGTAAACAAACTCTGGTACCTATGTCAGCATTCTTTAGCTCCACAACTCATCCCTAATGTTACCACTAGCTCATTCACAGAATCACAGAACCATAGAATACTCAGGGTTGGAAAGGACCTTAAGATCACCTAGTTCCAATCCCCACCCATAGGCAAGGACATCTCACACTAAACCATGTCACATAAGTCATTATAAATGGCCCATCCCTTTCCTAGCTATTATGACACTGAAGTGAGTCACACATGTCACATAAAAGCCAATAATTGTCTTAACTGTCATACATAAGCCATAGCGGTAAAAGGTATGGAAAATCAGGGAATATATGCAAAGTTCTGGTTTTGAATCAAGCTGAGCCTCTATTTCCAGACTTCAAAAGTAAAACTTCCCTGTAAAAACAATGTGCAGCAAATTCAGAGACAAGAGGCAGCACATACAAATTCCTCATCATCATCATCTCCCAGGCGATAAATAATCCCAAATTCAGTACAAGACTTACATGGTACATGAACAGTAAGGTGGGTCACTATATACTGAGTGACAAGCGTGAACAGTAAGCTGCTATTTAATAACCATCATTCATCCTATTACCCAACTAATACAGGGATTCAGGTGAAAAGCAGCCAGCAACAAGGTAACGAAAGATAAGCATTCATGCAAGACACTGAGCTGAGAGGTTGGTATCTTCTTTTGATATGTTGGTATCTTTTATGCTCCATCCCTGGCAGTGTTCAAGGCCAGACTGGACGGGGCTTGGAGCAACCTGGTATACTGGAAGGTGTCCCTGCCCAGAGCAGGGCAGGGACAGTTGGAACTGAATCATCTTAAGGTCCCTTCAAACTCAAACCAGTTTGTGATTCTATGATTCTGTCTCTAGGGAAGATTTAATTTTAATGTTTACTGATTTTGCAACCTAAAATTAACATTAAAGAAGCTGTCCACATTTAGGTGTGCATAGTTTGTTTAAGTGCTATATTTTGGAATGATTGGCTCTGTGTGCATTAAGCAAATATACCAAGCAGTGGGATCAAAGGCCAATATGAGAACTGCCAAGTTGAGTCACTAAATTCTAATACATAAATTTTTCAATCTATTTAATTACTCAAATATATTTGACAGCAAGTATCAGTAAGCATCCTTCTGAAAGATCTCACTGTGACACTGGTTTTAATTATAAAATGCATTTTCTCAGTTCTACTTAGTATCATGAAAACAATGCTCCTGGTGGGAGCTGAAGGATACTCATCACGCTTGAAAAACAGGCACTTATGTAAGGATATGGGACACCTCATCTCAGAGGCTTTAAGTAGTCTCAGACATCATTTACACAGATTTGTGCCATCAGATGGACATCATAAACACAATAAATTCAAAAGCAGCCTAAAACAATGTCTATTATTTGAGCTTTCTGCCAATTTCATAACAAATTCACTTTCTGTTTAGGGAAAAAGGGGAGGAAAAAACGTTCCCTTTTGTGTCACCTCTTCCATTTTGTCTTTTTAAATCATAGAATCATAGAATAGTTAGGGTTGGAAAGGACCTTAAGATCATCAAGTTCCAACCCCCCTGCCATTGGCAGGGACACCTCACACTAAACCATGCCACCCAAAGCTCTGTCCAACCTGGACCTGAACACCGCCAGGGATGGAGCATTCACAACCTCTGTGGGCAACCCCTTCCAGTGCCTCACCACCCTCACAGTAAAGAATTTACTCATTATATCCAATCTAAACTTCCCCTGTTTTAACCCATTACACCTTCTCCTATCACTACAGTCCCTAATGAAGAGTCCCTCCTCAGCATCCCTATAGGCCCCCTAATCTGTCCTGTAGTTACAAAGGACTTTAAGAAGAGTAGGAGGTGCAGTGTTCTGTTCTGTTAGAGACACCAACTTCAGCTGTTGGAAATGCTGGCCACGAGCCTACCTGCTGACTGCAGAAGATCACCTGAAACCATTAGGCACTGTATATTAACAGCTTTTTTAAGTAGCTGAGCAGAAATCGGCCACATCCTGGGAAAAATTAACATGAATCCTTAATTCAAGCATCACATTTCACTATTAAAAGGAAGTGTAACAACAGTATTTATTACTGTATTTTAAGTGAGTTGTGACGTTGCTTTCTCGTGATTAGGAGGGATTTGTTGTATGTGGTGCATTCTGTCAAGTGTGTGTAAGATTTATTGACAAGACAATGCCAGCAAAAACCATAATGTTGTGTAAAGAAGAAAGATCCGTCTGTGTGAGTATTGCCTTGCTCTTAAAGGACAGAAGAGTGAGTGTTGCAATTAAACAACTGGTATTTTCTGCTGGAATAAGAATAAAAATATATTCAGAAGGGTAAACTGCCTTTTGGAAGTGCTTTACTGCATAAATTATTAAAATGCCAAATTGCTAGGATGTAGTTCATGCCAATTTTCTGGCAGTTATCAGTCAAGAAAGATTAAATACAAATAGCATGCCTGTCAAACACTTTCTGAAATGCTAAACTGTACTTTATTCAACACCACTACCTTCATGTAAAATGTGTGAGGTCGTATGTTCCACCTAAGCACTCCAGATGGCCTTCAAGAAATACTCTGGTTAAAAGTAGACTAAATTCATTATGCTGGGAGAGCAGGCACTTGCTGAGCACCCTTTTCTAGAGGTCAATTTGAAACAGGAAGGAACTTACCTATGTTCATACAGTGTGAGTGCATGCACATTATAACCCAAGCCTACATACAAGCCTAGAACGTCCCAGATCAACAATACATTGAAAGTAGAAAGGATCTTGCCTTTCTGACAGTATCTTAACCTATTTGGGCCATTCATGCAAAACAATAAAACAACAAGAACAAGCAAGGCAATGCTGATGTAAAGAAAATAACTGTTTTTTTCTTACTCTTGCAAGAAAAACATGTAAATAATTTCACTTTCTCATTCCTTAGTTTTAAAATATTTCTCATTCTGAATAATAGATTTTTGAAAGTATATCATGAAAAAATGCAAGCAGGGTTGATGTAGAAAAGATTTTTCCTCAGAAGATTATTCATGAGATAATGTTGGATCAGAGCAAGACCACAAAGCAGTGTATTGCACAAAGAGGCTTGCAGTCAGGCATGCAGCCCTTTGCATAGTTTCACATAAAACGTAACAGGGCACACTGAAGGAGACCTGACCTCTTTTTAACACAATGGCATTCAGAGATGGAAGGCTTCATGAATAAGATAGGAGCCTTTAAAACGTGATCTCTTCATCTGTGTAACAGCAGCAGAAAATGATAGGTGTTTAAAGAGATTGGCTGCAACTAGTTAGAGCTATTAGGAAAAAAATAACTCTTTTCAACTTAAATTTCTTCCTTCTATAGTAATTAAGAGAGGAACATGTTTTTGTTCTACCATTTTATGAAGGAATGGAATTCAGGTCCATGGATGGAATTAAGTGAAGTAACAATACTGACCTCATTTTACTCTCTCAAAACTCAAGGAATCTGAGAATACCAGGAAAATAAAAGGGAGAAAATGGATACAGACATATCCTATAGGAAACCACTACAAAATGGACCACATATCTAGTTGCTGTAACTCATGTATTCCCTGCATAGAAGAAAGCAAAGGATGCTTGGGTAAGAACCTGTATCTTCAAATATTGCCACACAATTCCAAACACTGTGATAATGACACTTGAGACAAAAGTACCATTTTGTTTGTTACTCACCAGTTCCGTGTGAACTTTAAGATGTGCCTGGAGCTTGTATTTATCAGGAGTAGAGTAGTCACAATGTTCTGTGGGACACTTCAGCAAAATATTACTGTGTTTCTGAATGACGTGACGCTTAAGGCAGTTTTTGGTGATGGAAGAGTAATTGCACTGGGAGCAGTAATATAAATGTTCTCGAGTATGCGTACGAACGTGCATGTCATAATGTACCTGATACCAGAACAACTTGCCTGAAAATAAAATTAGACATGAGGAAAGTAAATTCTACACAACTGCAATTGAAAATTCTAATACAGAACCAGTTTTCTTCCAGGGTAAAACACACTGCTTGAATCCCACCTCTTCTGGTTTACTGAAACGTTGCTCTAAAGTCACTCTGCTACTGAAAACCTGTTTACAAAAACCACTTTTGACCTGCAACAGCCTAACAAGGGCAACTTTAATACAGATCAATGATCTTTTTCCTAATGAGAAAGTCCTTTAAATCTGTTTTATTCTAGAAAGAGTCTGAATGCAACTGCACACCAAAAGAGATTTGTCAAAATCTTTTTGTTGGTTCCTTCTGTGTTATTCCTCTAAAAGCCTTTCTGGCATAATGGCACCAACAAGTGTACAGCAATTCATCTAATATGCAACATCATGGTGTTTCAAAAACTTCTTTCAAACTTTGATTTCTCCCCTTCTCAAGACTAAAGACTACAGGATAAACCCTAAATTGTTTCTTTTCCTGTCAAGACAAAAGTTTTCAGTTAGAGTACATGGGAATGGTGTATTCCTCCCTCTATCATAAATTCAAGCAACCAAGTATGATCAGAACAGTATTGATCTGATACTATGCAATGAAAATTTTCAGTTAAAAATACATGGTTCAAAACAAGTCACAAAAATATACCAGTACACATGTATCTACTGTACAGAATGATTATTATTACACATAGAATCATAGAATAGTTAGGGTTGGAAAGGACCTTAAGATCATCTAGATCCAACTCACCTGCCAGGAGCAGGGACACCTCACGCTAGGTATCCCCACATACTACATGAGAAAGAGTCTGAATTTTGTATTAAGCTGATAATGAAGTTTAAGTATTAAAACATGGACTGACTAATGCTTATCTCATGCCTAATCTGCTGCGCTTGGCCTCATTGAAAGTTATGAGGTGGGAAGAGGCATGTGGACAGAAGTGATCTATCAAATTTCACATCAACACAAAACCAAGTATAACAAAGCACTTCTTTACCATATTCCACTAGTGGGTTTTTGAGGAGATGAGTCATTTCATGATATTTACACAGCAAGAAGTAAATCTCATTGGACTACAGAATCCATACTGAACTACAAAACTAATACTGCTGCAAAGATACACAAATACATCAATCACTAGTAACCAGAGAAGCTAGAAAAAGATGGCTCACTACATAACATTTTAAACCCCCAAACAAACATAAGTCCACTGCTCCTTACCACAATATTCACATTCTAAGTCTCCATAAACCTTCCTTATCCTCTCACACAGCTCTGTGTTCATTTGTCTCTTCTGCAAACTATCCAAGATCTGCATAAAGGCAACAGCTCCACTCCCACTGTCTGGTGTAGCTGCATTAGAAAAGGCTCCCTGTGGACCAACAGCTGCATTCGCTGCTGGTGCTGGCAGAGGGCTTGTGGTTTCTGCTTGGTTTTGAATTGGCACACTGCTCGTTTCTGATTCACTGGAAGGAACAGGCTGATTTCTCTCCTCAGAGTCTGAAAGGTTCTCAGTCACTGCATTATCCTGACTTGGAATTAAACTTTTGTCTTCAGACAGCAAAGGCTGAACTTCTTCACCCTGCTCGTTTACTGAGCTGCTGGGATTAACTTCCTCTTCATTTGCAGGAGAGCCTTTTAACTCATCAGGACCAGAAGTACCATTTTTCAGCTGAAAGCAGTCTGATGCTACACAGGACTGAATGTCTGGGACTGCTACATCTGTTGTCTGACACGGTGTCTCTGCTACATTCTTCGCTAAAGGATTTTTGAATGCTAAGGAAATGGTCGTATCCATTTTTGTGTCACCATTAGATTGACCATTATGGTTTACAGCTGCAGCTGTTGATTCACCTTTACAGTCAGATGGTTGTGGTGTGTTACCAGCATCGGTACTCATCACAGTCAACTCATCTGCACTTTGTGCTAGCTGTTCACCAAGGGCTTCTGGCTGGATATCACCTCCCGGCTCAAGTAGGCAGAAGCTCTGATTGATAGAACTGTTAAAAACAGAAGCCTCCTGCAAATCTGCATGCACATCTTTGATGTGAGCACGGAGTCTTACAGAACTGACAAACTTCTTCAGGCACACGGAACACACGTATACAAATGGGTGCTTTCGAACATGAAGCTCAAGAGCTTGGTATTTAGTGGCTCCATGACCACAGAGCTCACAAGCAAAGGGTCTTTCATCACCATGAACAAGCATGTGCCGGTCTCGATCGAGTTCATTCTTGAATTTACGCTCACAAATATGGCAGTCATAAAGAAGTTGCCTTTTGCCCTCTCGTGTCATCAAGCAAAGTTCATCAAAAACATCTTTCACCTTTTTATCTTGAAGGTCATGTGCTTCCTTGATGTGCTTGATCAGGTTTTTCACATCTGAGTATTTCTTTTTGCAGAAGCGACAATGCTGCTTGATTTTCTTATGAACTCTTTCAATGTGGACTTTGAGGTGGCCTTTGCTGAGACAAGTGAACGAGCAGTAATCACAGCTAAACTTCTCCCCTGTATGCTTCCGCATGTGGACGTTAAGGTTGGCTTTGATTGCGCTGGCGTAACTGCAGTATGAACATTTATAAGGTTTTTCATTTGTATGGATCCTCAAATGTGCTTGGAGAGAATGTTTAAATTTGAACACTTTGTTACAGTATTCGCATGTGAAAATCTTCAGTTGAGTTGGACCCAACCTAAAAAAAACAACAAACCAGTTAAGTTTACAGCATCGAAACTTTGTAATATTTCAGAATTACCCCAAATATTCATAATGGACAGAAATGCTTGTTTTTAAAGGTATTTTCCATAGGCCTTTTAAAATCTACAACTTATGCACAGCCAGGCTGAGAAAGTCGGGGCTGTTCAGCCTGGAGAAGAGAAGCTGTGTGGAGAAGGAGGACCCGGGTAACTATAGATCGGTCAGCCTCACCTCCATTCCTGGGAAAGTGATGGAACACCTTATCCTTGGTGCCATCTTAAGGCATATCAAGGATAAGAGGGTTATGAGGGGCAGTCAACATGGCTTCACCAAGGGGAAGTCACGCTTGACCAATCTCGTAGCCTTTTATGAGGAAATAACACGGTGGATGGATGATGGCAGAGCGGTGGATGTCGTCTACCTTGACTTCAGCAAAGCGTTTGACACAGTCTCCCACAGGATCCTCGCAGCTAAATTGAGGAAGTGTGGTCTTGATGATCGGGTAGTGAGGTGGACTGTGAACTGGCTGAAGGAGAGAAGCCAGAGAGTTGTAGTCTATGGGGCGGAGTCTAGTTGGAGGCCTGTATCTAGTGGAGTGCCTCAAGGGTCGGTACTGGGGCCAGTATTATTTAATATATTCATCAGTGATTTAGATGAGGGAATTGAGTGTACTATCAGCAAGTTTGCTGATGACACTAAGCTGGGAGGGATGGCCGACACGCCAGAAGGCTGTGCTGCCATCCAGAGGGACCTGGACAGGCTGGAGAGTTGGGCGGGGAATAACTTGATGAAATATAACAAGGGAAAGTGTAGAGTCCTGCATCTGGGCAGGAACAACCCCAGGTTCCAGTATAGGCTGGGGAACGACCTGTTAGAGAGCAGTGTAGGGGAGAGGGACCTGGGGGTCCTGGTGGACGACAGGGTGACCATGAGCCGACACTGTGCCCTTGTGGCCAAGAAGGCCAATGGCATCCTGGGTTGTATTAGAAGGGGGGTGGTTAGTAGGTCGAGAGAGGTCCTCCTTCCCCTCTACTCTGCCCTGGTGAGACCTCATCTGGAATATTGTGTCCAGTTCTGGGCCCCTCAGTTTAAAAAGGACAGGGACCTGCTGGAGAGAGTCCAGCGCAGGGCAACTAAGATGATTAAGGGAGTGGAGCATCTCCCTTATGAGGAAAGACTGAGGGAGCTGGGTCTCTATAGCTTGGAGAAGAGGAGATCAAGGGGTGACCTTATTAGTGTATATAAATATATAAAGGGGGAGTGTCACGAGGATGGAGCCAGGCTCTTCTCAGTGGCAAACAATGATAGGACAAGGGGTAATGGGTACAAACTGGAACACAAGAGGTTCCACTTAAACTTGAGAAGAAACTTCTTCTCAGTGAGGGTGACGGAACACTGGAACAGGCTGCCCAGGGAGGTTGTGGAGTCTCCCTCTCTGGAGACATTCAAAACCCGCCTGGACATGTTCCTGTGTAACCTTATCTAGGTGTTCCTGCTCCGGCAGGCGGATTGGACTAGATGATCTTTTGAGGTCCCTTCCAATCTCTAACATACTGTGATACTGTGATACTGTGTGTGAGACCTCAGAGCAGCCTTCCAGTATCTGAAGGGGCCTACAAGGATGCTGGGGTGGGACTTTTCATCAGGGATAGCTGTAAGACAAGGGATGATGGGTTTAAACTTAAACAGTGGAAGCTCAGGTTAGATATAAGGAAGAAATTCTTTACTGTGAGGGCGGTGAGGCACTGGAACCGGTTGCCCAAAGAAGTGGTAAATACTCCATCTCTGGCAGTGTTCAAGGCCAGGTTGGAGAGAGCCTTGGGCAACATGGTCTAGAGTGAAGCATCCCTGCCCATGCCAGGAGGGCTAGAATGGATGAACTTAGGTCCTTTCCAACCCCAACCATTCTATGCTTCTATGATTATTTTTCAGCTGTTCCTTTTTTTAGAAGGCTCAGAAATTATTTCAGTTTCATTAAAATGGATAGGGAAGCATCTCATTCACATTTTGCATGAACACAAACGTAAATAGTTCAGAATTACCTGCTTGATTTCATTGCCTGTTCATACGGGGTTTGCTGAATGGCATATTCTTGATAACCTCTTCGTTGTGATGGGTCTTGAACTGTTGCCTCTGGAGCTGCGGGTTCACTTTCTTGGGGAGCAGCCTCAACAGGAACAATTCTTGTGGCTCCTAAAAGCAAGAACAAAAAATGCTTATTAAAAATAGCCTAGTAAAACGTGTTATCTATAATACATAAGCATAAGCAAAACATAAAACTCTGTAATCATTAGTGCAACTATTTTGGTTTCTGTCGTTAAATTCGTGTGTGTAAAATGATAGACACACTTCAAGAACCCATCAGTATTTACACCACAGATCTGCCTAAATAATAAGCCACAACTGCTGATTCTAGGGACTGTTCATGGTGCTTGATTTCTGCTATTATGTGATCCTACATCTAAATATTTCCACATTCTAAAAACTGTAACTTTTCAAAATGAAATTTTAGTATATTTGTTTCTTCCCCATATTATGTCCTTTAAAACCTGAGACAAGCTGTTTAATCAGTTCCACAAATAAGGCTGAGGAAAAGACACTGTTTAGTCTATTTAAAAGTGCACAACTTTTCCTTATACAGATCTTTTACTGCTTATATTTTGGGGCATACTGTCATCCTTCAGAATAAAAGAATACATTCCATGTGCACTTCTCAATCTCCATTAAAAGCAGAAGGGGCTCTGCTAAACGCAATAAGATCAGATTCTGTCCCTCAGAGCTTTACAGTTAGTTAAGGCACAAATAAGCATATTTTGAGATGTGATCGCGTGGAAATTACTTACTTGGGTGTTCTTTATTTTCTGAATAGTAGCAGGAAAAAATTAATGTTGGCCATCTGTAGTGAGCACTGAAGGTAGTGAAAATCCATATCAATATTAATTTACACTGAAAAAAACCCCACTGATGTATATCAAACCAAGCACCCATTACTGACTGATCACCTTCTTTTAAACTTCTCATCTACCCATGTGTTCGATGGGAATGCTATTATCTTCAACAGTTGAAATTAGATATATTTGTGTATTTATGTACTTATCCATGCACACATTACAATGATTTCACACTACTAACAAATACTATAGAAAAGTCTTCGAAAAAAATTAAATGCTACTTTCTGATCTTCTAAGTTTTCAGCCTATGTTACCAGAACACTGTAACTTCTATTCTTCCTGTCACTCCCTCGCATAAATGCCAGGTTGTCTAACAGGACTCCATCTATTAAGCTGGACTAGAGTAGCCCAGTGAGACAGGAACTTGTCATATAGTAGTGTAGATGCAGTTCAATCAGTAGGTTCAACATAAAGATGGATGAAGACCTTGGGCCCACTGTACGAGAGGAACTAGTTCGAGACCATCTTAAAAATCTGAACGTCCACAAATCTATGGGTCCTAATGAAATCCATCCATGGGTCCTGAAGGAGCTGGCAAATTAAGTTGCTAAACCACTGGCCATCGTATTTGAAAAATTATGGCAGTCAGGTGAAGTTCCTAATAACTGGAAAACGGGAAATATAACCCCCATTTTCAAGAAGGGGAAAATGGATGACCTGGGGAATTACAGACCAGTCAGTCTCACCTCTGTGTCTGGCAAAATCTTGGGGCAGATTCTCCTGGAAAACATGCTAAGGCACATGAAAAACAACAAGGTGCTTGGTGACAGACAGCATGGCTTCACTAAGGGGAAATTCTGCTCGACCAACTTGGTGGCCTTCTATGATGGAGCTACAGAACTGATGGACAGCAGCAGAGCAGTTGATGTCATCTGCCTGGATTTGTGTAAAGTGTTTGACACTGTCCCACACGACATCCTTATCTCTAAATTGGAGAGACATCAATTTGATGAATGGACCACTTGGTGGATAAAGAACTGTCTGGATGGCCGCACACAAAGAGTTATGGTCAATGGCTCCATGTCCAGCTGGAGACCAGTAACGAGTGGTGTCCCTCAGGGATTGGTGTTGGGACCGGTCTTGTTTAACATCTTCATCGCTGACATGGACAGTGGGATTGAGTGCGCCCTCAGCAAGTTTGCCAATGACACCAAGCTGTGTGGTTCTGTTGATACGCTGGAGGGAAGGAATGCCATCCAGAGGGACCTCGACACGCTTGTGAGGTGGGCTGATGCCAACCTCAGGAAGTTTAACCATGCCAAGTGCAAGGTCCTACGCCTGGGTTGGAAAAATCCCAGGCACAGCTACAGGTTGGGCAGAGAAGAGATTCAGAGCAGCGCTTCGGAGAAGGACTTGGGGGTGTTGGTCGATGAGAAAATAAACATGAGCCAGCTCCAGTGTGCGCTCACAGCCCAGAAAGCCAACCATATCCGGGGCTGCATCAAAAGGAGCGTGACCAGCAGGTCGAAGGAGGTGATCCTGCCCCTTTACTCTGCTCTTGTGAGACCTCACTAGGAGTATTGTGTGCAATTCTGGTGTCCTCAACATAAAAAGGACAGGGAACTGTTGGAACAAGTCCAGAGGAGGGCCACGAGAATGATCAGGGGACTGGAGCACCTCCCATATGCAGATAGGCTGAGAAAGTTGAGACTGTTCAGCCTGGAGAAGAGAAGGCTGCATGGAGACCTCAGAGCAACCTTCCAGTATTTGATGGGAGCCTATAGGGATGCTGGGGAGGGACTCCTCATTAGGGACTGTAGTGATAGGACAAGGGGTAACGGTTTAAAACTTAAACAGTGGAAATTTAGACTGGATGTAAAGAGGAAATTCTTTCTTGCTACAGTGGTGAGGCACTGGAATGGGTTGCCCAGGGAGGCTGTGAATGCTCCATCCCTGGCAGTGTTCAAGACCAGGCTGGACGTGGCCTTGGATATGGTTTAGAGCGAGGTGTCCCTGCCCATGGCAGGAGGGTTGGAAATTCATGATCTGAAGGTCCTTTCCAACCCTAACTATTCTATGATTCTATGATAAAAAAGACATTAGACACCAGACCAGTATTCCCATATGTGAATATTTTTAAAATGGAAGGAAATTCTTCTATATTTAGTATGACTTTGTTAAAAGAAAATAGTTCTTGAACTGCTCTATAAGCATGGCTACCTCTTCCAGGCTTCTCATTTCCTAAAGTTTAGACAAAGATCCTCATTAAATGCTCTGCACTAAACCTAGTCTGTATCCTTCTGCCTTTCAGCATGTTTGACCATTTCCTGAAAAGACTGAACTGTTTAACAGACTTTTATGCGACCAGAACATTAATCACCTAAATCAGCTGAAAAATAAAGCTTTAAAAAAGGTAAAAGCAGCTTTTAATATTTTTTATAGGTTAGCTCACCATGAGGTTAAACATTTTAACTTGGACAAAGAAATAGTAACTCAGACAGAATGAAGATTACTATCCTTTTCAACAGAGTGGGACATTAGATTGGCTGAGCCAAATCAATCTGCAGCTCCATGAGAACAGAACTACTTGCTCAGAAGGGTGATCTTTAATTTTCCTCACCTTGCTTAATGCCATATTTGCTTTAAATCAGTACAATGTTAGCTTCTTTTCTCTAGCTCTCCACTCACCTACGTACTTGTGATGAAAGCACGCGAGTTTGCAAAGATGAAGAGGATCAGAAAAGGTGTCTCTGGCTAAGATCTACACCATGCCTACACAATGATCTACACAATGATCCAAAGGACAGGAATGTGTGGCTACGGGCAGGAGGACCACACTGCCCCTGTGACAGCACGCTGTTCTTACTGACCCAGCTACTTTAAAATGGGTAGTCCCAATCCTCCTCCTTTCCCCCAAGAGACTCATATTATCACCACTTTCCCTCTTCCCTCCTTTGAAACTCCAGTGGTCCTAACATGAGACATTCCAGTTTGTAAAACTGGCAGTGAAAATACACATGTATTTATTTATAGCCTGGAGAAGAGAAGGCTGTGTGGAGACCTCATAGCAGCCTTCCAGTATCTGAAGGGTGCATATAAGGATGCTGTGGAGGGACTCTTCATTAGGAACTGTAGTGATAGGACAAGGGGTAACAGGTTAAAACTTAAACAGGGGAAGTTTAGATTGGATATAAGGAGGAAACTCTTTCACGTTAGGGTGGTGAGGCACTAGAAGAGGTTGTCCAGGGAGGTTGTGAATGCTCCATCCCTGGCAGCGTTCAAGGCCAGGTTGGAAGAGGCCTTGGGTGATACGGTTTAGCACGAGGTGTCCCTTTCCATGGCAGGGGGGTTGGAACTTGATATTAAGGTGCTTTCCAACCCTAAGTATTCTATGATTCCATGATTTTACCAGCTTCCTGAAGCAGTTTACTACAAGTGCCAAGGCAAGAAAGAGAAACTGGGACTCAAGAGACAAGCACGAAAGCTCCCTTGACATGAGTGTGATGTTAAGTCCATTCACATGTGTCACAAACCCACAACCATCATACTGTGAGCTACAAGAAAGAAGTGAGCTTAAACACAGAAGACTGTTCAGCTTAATAGAAACAACTTTCATCAGTTAAACCAAGTCACTCCCAAAGTAGTAAACAAAATTACATTCTTCCTCTTCTTCCCTGCTTCCCAAAAACCTTGATGGGTAAAGGAACCAAGTGTTCATAAGTTACAGCACAGGATACAGTAGCAGGGGGATACAGATGGCCTTTTATAAATAGTGGTTCTTCAGTGGAGATCAGGGAGAGAAAAATCTGCACTGTGTTGTAGCAGGAATTTGTAGAAGAAAAAAATTTCAACTCCTTTAGAAATTAAAAAAATAATTAGAATGGAGAATTTAAACAATATATTGTGCTGTTTTTGTAGGTATATGTACTTTGTATATCCTAATGTCTAAGTGGAGATCAGTCACAAGCTGCAGTCCTCAGAGGTCAGTATTTAGGACTGGCACTGCTCAAGAACTTTGCCAGGGACACGGACAGCTGGATTGATGCACCCTCAGCAAGTCTAATACTGACACAAAGCTGTGTGGTGTGGTCAACATGCTGGAGGGAACAGATGACATCCAGAGGGACCTGGACAGGCTGGAGAGATGGGCCAATGCCAACCTCATGAACTTCAACAAGGCCAAATACAAAGTCCTACACCTGGGTCAAGGCAACCCCAGGCACAGCTACAGGTTGGGCAAAGAGGGAATTGAGAGCAGCCTGATGGGAAGGACTTGGGTGTGTTGGTCAATGAGAAACTTAACATGACCCAACTTCAGTGTGCGCTCACAGCCCAGAAAGACAACCATATCCTGGGCTGCATCAAAAGTAGCATGACCAGCAGCTCGAAAAAGGTGATCCTGCCCCTCTACTCTACTCTTGTAAGACCCTATTTGGAGTATTGTGCACAGTTCTGAGGCCCTCAACACAAGAGGAATGTGTGCCTGCTCAAGTCCAGAGGAGACCACACAGATGATCAAAGGGCTGGAGCACCTCTCCCAAGAAGGCTGAGAGAGCAGGGGTTGTTCAGCCTGGAGAAGGCTTCAGGGAGACCTTAGAACAGCTTTCCAACACCTAAAGGGGTGCTACAGGAAACCTGGAGAGGGACTTTTTACAACACATGTAGTGACAGGACAAGGGATAATGGCTTTACACTAAAAGAGGGTAGGTTTAGATTAGACATTAGGAAAAAAAATTCTTTACTGTGAGGATAGTGAGGCGCTGGCACAGGGTGCCCAGGGAAGCTGTGGCTGCCCTATCCCTGGCAGTGTTCAAGGCCAGGTTGGATGGGGCTTGGAACAACCTGGTCTAGTGGAAGGTGTCCCTGCCCATGGCAGGGGCATTGGAACTTGATGAGCTTTAATGTCCCTTCCACCCCAAACCATTCTGTGATTCTCTATTTGGAGGGACCTAGAGACCTTGAACACAGGGAACAGTCTTCATGAGCATACATGGTTGTGTCAGATTAACTGCAGCACAGTTTTTCATAAGCATTGCAATTAGGAATGAAAGCGAGTAACTACAATTATAGGCACATCTAAAAATACTTTATTTTGAATGGCAGATACCTTTGTTCACGGTCTATGTTTAATAACCAGCAAGTAAACTCTGCCAAGCATTCAGTCTTCTGTGGTTTTTAAATGTCTTTTATTTCCTATGTTTAAATTCTGTAATATTGCCAAAGCTCCTAAAACCAATTAGTTATTAATACTCAATTAGTTTGGTTCAGAAGAGATTCCACTTCAAACATTTAAATTGTTTTATGTGATTTCTATAATACTTTAAAGACTGCAGCTTCTCTGGACAACCTGCGCCAGTGCCTCATCACCCCCACAGCGAAGACTTTTTTCCTCCTATCTAATCTAACTCTCCCCTCTTTCAGTTTCAAGCCATTACCCCTCGTTATATCCCTACATGTCCATGTAAAAATTCTTTCTCCAGCTGTCTTGCAGGCCCCTTTAGTTATTGGAAGGCTGCAACAGGGTCTCCGTGGAGCCTTTTCGTCTCCAGGTTGAACGCCACCAAAACTCTCAGTCTGTCTTCATAGAAGAGGTGCTCCAGCCCTCAGATAATCTTCCTGGTCATGTTGAACTTCCCATCAATCAACACCCCCAAGTCCTTCTCTGCTCAGCCCTTATTTGTGTTTGGGATTTGCCCAACCAAGGTGCAGGATCTTGCATTGGCCTTGTAGAAGTGCATGCTCTTTGCACGGGCCCACTTCTGAACCCTGTCATGGTTTTTCAACACCTGCACAGAAAAAAAACCCTAAAACTTTTATTCAGACTGTGTTTAGTCTGAGAGTTAATGCAAGCTTTCACATTTCTAAAGCTGTACATCTATTACCTTTCATATGCTTTCCAGGTACACATTACAGTAAAGGAACACAGGGAAGAAAAAAACATAAATAAATCAATGTTCTGGAAACCTACAAACTAACTGTTGTGTTTGAAGGGGTTTTTAAAAGATCAATTTAGTCATAATCTAGTGAACTCATGACGTAGTGTTCCAAATCTAGATAGTGTATAGCAGAATTACAGCAAACTGTTAATGTAACACTTCCAAAAGCATCTTTCACTTAAGAAGGAAGACAAACAGTCTGAATATTTCCTCTATACTGTGGATAAAATACAACTAATTCTTGAAGGCTTCTCTATGTTTCTAATTGACAGAATGCTTATCTGACATCTTCAAAAGGATTTCATAAGACTGGACACAAAGACGTGTTTCAATGCATATAATAAATAACACATTTTAGTTGTTTCGAAAGCTCTAAGCAAAACACATACTCAGGAATGTGCTAACAAAATATATAATGGATCATGTGTTAACAGGAATGTAATAACAAAGAGAACAATAAAGCTACAAAGTTGAAAACAATGCACAGAAGTTTTTGAAAGGGATTCTGCCAGTCAGGTGAGTGAATGGTTTCTATAAAGTGGCTAATGCATGTCTAGTGTTAAAATAAATAGTCTGAAATTATTCCAAAATTCTTTTATGAAAAGGCACTATAGGAATTTATGAATGAAGAATCCTTCAATCATGATATAGAAACTTTACTTGATTTTCAAATATACACACACACACACTTTCTGTCAAACTATTTGTATGCGGAAATATTAACATTACAAATAGTATACAGTAGATATATACTGTGTTTTCATAAACAAATTTACATTTAGCATAAATATACACACAAATCAGGAGCTGTAATAAAGATATTACAGGAGAAAAATACTTTCCTGTTCTTTGGTCACTGTTTATCTGTTTCACCTTTAAAACTATTCACATCACTATGTAAGTGATGTTAATGCAGACAATTACACAAAGGTATGACAAATGATGGACCTGGGAAGAAGTGTGATGGTAGTTCCAAAATGCTGTAGCTGCCAGATGCAGAGATTCTGCATCAAGCTAATCAAATAACACTAAATATCTTTCACACAATAATCATCCTGAGCAGTTCAGTCTTAGACCAATGACTAGTTTTATACAGTGCCAGCACATACAAAACTACACTTGATTATACAACTTAATTCTGATTACCTGGAATAGCTTCATGGGCTGTCAAAACCACACTTATAATAGGATTTTTAGCTCCTGAAACCTGCTCGGTCTCCTTAGTAGATGGAGTTTTCTCTGTTTTCTGAGCTCTGGGCCTCTTTGGAGTTTTCTCTCGCTCGTCTTCCTTCCTGTCAAGGTCAACGTCAGAATCATTACCTAAAGAGCAAACATCAGAAAGAATGTAACTACGTACAAAAGAAATGCAGGTAACACAGTCACTAACACTACAAGAAAGAATGAGGAGGAAGTTAATACCACTCTACAAAGAAATACATGTTACCAGAACAATAGGTGCTGCATGATTCCCTTAAGGGAGCTTCTTTCACCTCAATTTAAGAAAACAAGTGTGATACTTATGCAAACAGATAAAACAGGCAAAATAAAGACAAACAACCCAGAATTGCAAAACTGGACTCTCAGAAACATTTGCGTTCCTAAATTATTTTGTTGTTACTGTGGGTTTTTGTAAAAATTCTACAAACTCTATAGAATTTCCTATGACTTCACCCTTAACAAACAAATTATTTTTCCCCTTTCTACATGTAATTGTCCTGCTGACCTCAGAATTACTTGTCCTAATACTGGATTCATGACCTATCTTTTTTAATGGAAAGTCATCCAACAGTCTCTTTTGATTATGCTTTTTTCCCCCACTATTACCATGACCCAATAGCCAGAAACATACTTTTCCTTTTCAGTGTTGTTGCAATAATTAACATTGAAAACAATTGTTTGTTCAATCTAACTCCTGACATGTAGAAGTGTAAGCCTTCAAAACGAAGAGTCACATCATTCCTGTTGCTATTCAAAATCATAGGATCACAGAATGGTTCGGGTTGGAACAGACCCTAAAGACCACCCAGTTCCAGCCCCCTGCCATGGGCAGGGACACCTTCCACTAAAGCAGGTTGCTCAAAGCCCCATCCCGCCTGGGCTTGAACACTGCCAGGGATGGGGCATGAATGCCTTCAGCTTCTTAAATGGGATAACATTTGGACCTATTAACCAGAAAGCAATGCAATAGTTGTATTTAAAACACTCATCTGAAATAAGAATGAATAAACAGTAATAAATAATCATAAGTTGTTTCTTGAAGCTAATTCTTCCTTAAAGCAAATGTTTATATATAAAGAATTTGTACAAAGAATAAATACAGACGGCTGAAAGTTTATACCAACAAAATTTCATTGTATTAGATGAAGTGGTAAAAAATCAGGCGAGAGAAACCAAGTTTGGCAAAGTAAGGCATTATATGAACGTCCCAGAGGTAATGAGTATGGAAAGCAAAAACTGATGGAAGAAAGTTATAAATGAACCCAGTGAATTTCTTTTCTTTCTCACTCCACTTCCTCCCTCCCCTCCCCTGAATCTAAAGCAGGTGACACAATCTCCAGGATAAGTTATCGAATGTATATTCATACTGTGCTGTAGCTGCTCCACTAAGTTAGAGAAACAATATACAAATAAAACCCAGAAACAGCAAAGCTGTAGTATGTCTAGAGTTGTTTATGACATGCAAATAGCAAGAGCAGGAGGAAGAGATGCTACATGCAATCAGCTGTGTTTTAATTTCATCAATGCTTTCTAAATATTCAGCTGAGATTCAAATGAGTCTGTCCCATGTGGCCTTCTTAGCGTTAGGACTGACTACGTAACTACCACCTGAATAAACTGCAAGCTCTGTACTAGATCCAAAACCAGAAGGAAACAAGGTGTGTAGGTCAGGCAGTCATAGGCAGAAATGTGTAGTGACAACTCACAGTGACTTTATGCTAACCTGTAAATCTGAAATTCGTATTTACAATACCTACAATGAGAAACAACCACACACAAACAGAATAATTCAAACACACTCAGCCAACCAACTTTCTATGTAGTTGAGGTTTTTACTCCAGCTTCCACTTTCTAGGTTATAGAAAACTACACTCTGCTTGAGAGCCCCCTGCTCTTCAGTGGTAATGGTTTCCTCAATTTTATTAGATAACTTCTTTACTAGATGCCTCTTCTTAACTATCTTTTTCTCTGTAAATTTCTAAGATTTTGGAAAATATTGCTGGTTTATAAAGTTTCTCATTATGTCCCCAATTAACTCCTTAATAATGTTGTAAATTATTGACGTTGAAGCCACATAATTCTAAACCTGACATTTCTCTGCAACAAGTCAAAGGGATATTTGAATATAAAAACATATCCTGGCCTTGAACACAGCCAGGGATGGAGCATTCACAGCTTCCCTGGGCAACCCATTCCAGTGCTTCACCACCCTCACAGGAAGCAATTTCCTCCTTATATCCAATCTAAACTTCACCTGTTTAAGTTTTAACCTGTTAGTTACCCCTTGTCCTGTCACTACAGTCCCTAATGAAGAGTACCTCCCCAGCATCCTTACAGACCCCCTTCAGATACCGGAAGGCTGCTACGAGGTCTCCACGGAGCCTTCTCTTCTCCAGGCTGAACAGTCCCAACTTTCTCAGCCTATCTTCATATAGGAGGTGCTCCAATGCTCTGATCATCCTCGTGACTCTCCTCTGGACTTGTTCCAACAGTTCCATGTCATTTTTATGTTGAGGACACCAGAACAGTATACAATACTCCTAGTGAGGTCTCACAAGATAAGACAATGAGATAAACTTTAAGGTCCCTTCCAACCCCCACCATTCTATGATACTATTCTATAGAGTGGTCAAGTCCAGTTCTGATACTTAAACATTAGAATTTATTCACTAATCTGATGCATGCTGATGGCAGTGGCTCCACTCTCACCCTTTCTGAGAGCAACAAGCATCTTCCAGAAACAATCTGTTGAGAAGAGGCTGGGGCTGCACACATTACCAGTACCTTTTACTATAAAGGCAACTATTTCATAGTGTAACCTGAACAAACAACAAAGGCTCTCTATGAAACCACCAGACCAGAAAAAAAACATCTTAACTCTCAGTAATAGCTGCTTTCTTTCTGAACTCTCTCTACACCAAAACCCGCTGAACTATAAAGTGTGCTTAAGGGAAGGGTTAATAGGGAGACAAAAGCATGTTTTAATGAAAAACCAAGAGTTACAACTTTGACCACAAGGGACCAAACTGCCTTTCCATAATATGGGACCATCTCATCAGTAATTTAGATGTCTTACAGGAAAAACAACTACTTAAGTGTTAGCACTGTGGATTAGAGTTATCAAAATAAGTGCACCTCTTATAAGTAAAACAAGCCACCTCTATAGTACAATTCCTGTTGTATTATAAAGGAAAACCCATAACTGATTTTAAGATGATTTATGAGAAAATAGAATATATGCAACTTAGAATAGCTATGTCAAGTCTCTCAAAGCAATAAGAGTCTTTGCTTGGTCCTAAACAGATTTATTTAGACAAACTGCCTCACTTTGCATATCCCTTGCCAAGAAGTCAGCTGGCACTTTGATTCAGCAGATGAATAAACTGACCTCCCCTATCTAGCAACAGGCATTTTAAATGCCTGCTCCTGCCTGTGCAAGAAATACAACACTGTGCCTGTGTCTTTTAACACATTTAAGGAATGGTCATGTCAGTGTTGATGAGTAAAGATACTGTCAGCTCCGAATTAATCACTGCTTTCAGAGTCCTGCCGAGCTAGATCTGTCCCATGATTCTATCTGTGCCACTAACTGAAGGTACTGCTCTCTGCATTCGTAATTGGATGTAGGACATCTAGCAGGCACAGCTACACATCCTTAACTGGCATGTTTTTAAACTATGCTTCATATAAACTACTATTTTTTAATCCCCTAAAAGATGCTGGTATTTCACAGTAGCAAGGGAACAGCTTGGGGGAAAAAAAAGAAAAAAAAAACAAAAAGGAAACTGGCCATACAAAATGAACACATGCAATTGCTTCTCCTGCAGACTGACATGATACTTGCAGAAAAAAAAAAAAAAATCACTTAAATCAGAATCCAGCTGATGGCAAAACCATGTTAAACTAAGGTCAAAAGTGCTATCTTTAAGAACGGTGCAGGTTCTAATTCAGCAGGAATGAGTGGTTCACTCCAAGAATCTGCCCACTACTGTAATCTGTCTTCCACCCAAATCACATTCCCCATCCATCAAACATCCTCTCTTATATCTACCAGAGATTCAGTTCATGCTGCAGTGTGGGAGAGGGGTGGCAGTTAAAATGATTAGCTGTTGTCTATGCCTCAAAACAAGCAAGCTTAGAGGCAGCTGCTGGGGAACTGACCCAACCCAGATACAGCCAAACTCCTCAAACCCATCCCATAGCAGTGGTGCAGGCTGAAGTGGCTCCACTTTCTGGCTGGGAGCAGGCACAGTGAAGACATGTCAGGTTTCCCAAGCCACAAGACAGAAAAACCTCTCTGGGATCATCCTTCCTCACCTGCGTGTGACACTTAGCGTTGCAGCCCTTACTACTTCTCACTGTAAAACTCTAATCCTCTTTGTGAGAGACTGAACAGTTGCTTATGGGGAAGCAGCATTTCAGGAAGTTTAAGACAATCATTAGTACAATAAACATGTCTACCTTGTCTGGCTTTACTCTCAGTTTTGCTTCAATGTGCTTTTTGCATTCAAAGAAACTGACAATTCCATTCCATTTGAAATCAACACTGGGGATTACGAGTCATTACCAATCAGGTCACAAGATGGAAACAGTTTCACAACATGCTTCAGACATTTTTGTTGGATATTTTCTTACCTCCATCTCCTTCTTCCTCTCCTTCACTTAAACCAATAATGCAGATATGTTTCCTCAGCTGACGTGTGTTGGAGAACTTCCGATTGCATTTCCTACATTCCAAGCTTCCTGGTGAGACTTCAGACAGTTCTGTTCCTTCTTCTGTCCCAGGCAGAGTTTCTTCACTTGGAACAGGGTTACTTTCTGCCACATCTTCATCTACACAAAACTTCTTGGTAGAGCCTTTTGGTCTGCCTCTTTTCCTCTTCGCTACAAGAAGCTCTAGAAAGAGATTTAAAAAGAAACTGTAATTAAATTCCATGGCTAATCAGCCAATATCAATCTGATCTGTGAAAAACAGAAATAGTACATTAAGTTTGACAGCCTCTATCCTTAAAGCTTAAAGAAAGTTTAGCTTCACACAAACTCATCTGAGAACAGTGGTATTTGTTTGCATTTCTGCTAGCTGCAAAGCTGCAAAGTTTGAGTTACTGAGATTGGCAGATATCAAAGTGTCAGTTTTACAGGAATTATACTGCAGGCACTCTTTTAGGTTGTTCTGTAACTGTATCAGCATGCATATTCTACAAAGTTGACCTGCTCTGTTCTGACACTCAACAAAAAGCCTTTTCAATTTGAAGCACTCTCAAAGAAATGGCTCAAGTATTGACAAGTATTCATAGAAAACACATGTCAATGTGTATCTTTGTTTAAAAAGCAAAAGCTCATTGTCCTTAAAAGAAAACTGAACAGTATTTTGTATGGTTCTTTATTAACACTTCTTAGTCAAAAATTGGCATAAAAAAATCCTTGGCAACAAATAAATTTCGTGTGGTTCTTTATTAACACTTCTTAGTCAAAAATTGGCATAAAAAAAATCCTTGGCAACAAATAAATTCCAGAAGTTATGGAAAAAAAAAGTTTCCTTAGTGAGTATTTCAAGTTATTAAACCTGAAGTCATTCAAAATTCTTAATAAATACAATATATTTTCCCATTTTTCCCTCAGTGACATGGTTTCACGGTGGTCTTGGCAGTCCTGAGATAATGGTTGGACTTGATGATCTTAAAGGTCTTTTCCAACCTAGTTGATTGTATGATTTCCATATTTCTGCAGAGGAAATACTGGTAAAATCAATGAGATGTAGTGAACATAGAAACACATGGCAACATAAAATACTTCGCACTATTTCCTGATGATGATTTTTCTCATTGCTGCTGTAGTTACTTCAAAAGCCACCCTTGCTATCACCCACTCACAGGTGTAACTGTTGACTTCACTGACCAAACCAACTAGATCCCAAGGAAACTTCTAGCTAACAAAAGCAGATAGTCAGAGGGAAAGGGGGAAATTTCCAGATAGTGATCAAGTTATCTTAGGAGATTTCTAAGTTACTTCTATTGAATAGTTTAATACAATGACAAGAATCAGTCTCTATCAGTCTCTTTCTTGTTAATCATGGGGGTTGCTTGCTTGTTTTTGTACTTCCTTATACTGTGTTTCTTGAAGAATTAACTGATTGTTATTGCACAGGTTTTGGTTATTTACTTTAACCTTCCTCTTCTGAAAGAAACTGTTCAAACAGCAAAGCCTGGTAGCATTTAAATAGGTTTTCTAAAGTCTCAGCAGACATCTGATGAAGTATCACATCTACTGCGTTTAGAAGAAAAACTACTGTGCATTGAAGGCCATGGTTTAGTGGTGGACTTGGCAGTGCTGGGCAAACAGTTGGCCTCAATGACCTTAAAGGACTTTTTCAATCTAAATGATTCTATGATTCTGTGAAAAGAGCTTGTCTGATGTATGGAGAAACAGGACAGTCAGGCTTCCTCCAGGATTTTAGCATTCTTTGTATCTCTTGTTAGACAGTTGAGCTTTTAAATTAGTTAACATTTGTCTTCTATAGTGAAGAAACAGAGAAACTACTCCTCAGTGTCGTTCAGATCACGTAAGGCCTGCATTGTCTCTGGATCCCAGGGTGACCACGATCCCAGTTAAAGAACTTTCACTTATGTGCAGTGACTTCCAGCTTTCAGAATGAAAAAGAGCTTGATACCATCATTGTAATTGCCAAAAACCCTGTAGCATAATGTGCATTATACGTGCTGAGTGAAACACAGGAGAGGTGAAGCTCCTGTCAGCCATCACCTTTTAGAATCAGAGACAGGCACATACAAAAATTTCGTGAAGAACTCTGTTTGTAAGGCTCAGAAATAAAACAAGCAAACTTAAATTTTTGGCATGTTTCAGCTTAAGGCAGTCACAGCAAAGGAGTCCCTTAAAGCTGTTCTTTTATACCAAAATATTTCCAAATCTTGAGATTTGTCCAAAAATAGGAAATAAAGTTATTCTCCATAGAATTTAATGCTTTTACTGTTGGTTTGAGGGCTTGTTTGGATTTGGTGGTACATTTTTTGTTGCTTTTCACAGTGCAGATGGGCTAAGTATGAAATATGTCTTCCAGGTTACAAGAGAGAAATGCCCAGTAATTAAGCAACTGTTGCAGTTCTAAAAGCTTGAAAGTATCCTGCGATTATTTAAGCTAAGAAAGACTGGTCTATGCCATACATAAATTGTGCCTCCTACAATGAACTTACATTTATTCTCCTCCTATACCAGAAACCTTCACCAGTGTATATCAAGAATAAATATTAAGAACTATACAGGGTTTTTATTGAGTATTTATCAAGCCAGTAGCCTACCTTCTGCCTGATAAATGGAGACTGACAATGTAAAAGTCTGAAAAATCATGAGAGAATATTAAATAAAATACAACCCCCAAATAATTTTCAAGTACATGTGCCAAAAGACCTTACTAAATTGGTTGAGTTAGAGCATATGGAAAAATAAATGACCTCAAGGAATCTTAGAGGAAGATGATGCAATAGAACAGGAGGTGGCGGCAGCATCTTATTCAAAATCTGTTCAACATTTCCCTTACATATATGAGGCAAAGAAATACCCACATACAGAGAGCACAGTTTTGAGTTAGTCATGTAGCTAATATCAAGTGAAAAAGAAAGCTTTCTGTTTTGTTATAGGAGTGATTGAGTACCTGCCTGCTTAAATACAGAATCACAGAATCATAGAATCATAAATGGTTTGGATTGGAAGGGACATTAAAGCTCACTCAGTTCCAACTCCCTGTCACAGGCAGGGACACCTTCCATTAGATCAGGCTGCTCCAAACCCTGCCCAACCTGGCCTTGAACACCGTCAGGGACAGGGCAGCCACAGCTTCTCTGGGCACCCTATGCCAGCGCCTCAGCACCCTCACAGGGAAGAATTTCTTCCTAATGTCTGATTTAAATCTACCCTTCTGATAACACCAAAAGCCTTATTATCAGCAGGAGAAAAAGCAACCCTTTCATGTAAGTTTTGCAACCCTCCCTCGCAGTGTTTTGCATTTCTGTGCTACTGCACTCCAGTGCAAGTAGTTTTGTCAATTATCAGCCAAGAGGGGTGATGACACCCAGACTGTAACTGTCTTCAAGGTTTCATAATCAATAAAGCATGCATCCCATAATGCAGATATAGCCTGAAACAACTGATGACCCATCAAGGAATAATATTACAAATAGATGATGCTAGGGCCTCTAATGCTGTCCCTCAAATCATTACCAATCTGACTAAGCAAAAAAAAAACAACCAACCAGAGTTCTGACCAGCACTTCAAGAAGATGGAGATCACAGTGAACAGTTATGACAAAATCCTAAGCACAAGTGAGCATGAGTGACTGCAGTTGATAAGTGAATACCTGTCATTTCCCAAAGATGTCACATTCCAGCGCTGGACACAATGCGACCTATGCATAATTTGTATGACAGCAACATCTGCCTAAAACCTTTGGTTCTACTTGACAGCAAAATGCAAATACCACCTTATCAAAACAGTTAGAACAAACGATCTGAATAGATCATGACCTAACTATGGAAAAGTGGCATGACTAAATAAAATTCAGCAGAGAGCTCTGCCAATAAAACAACATTAGAGTAATAACCACATATTACTTGCCTAACATTCTGCTTGTTCACAGGACTTATAAAATCATCAGTTTATTACTCCGGCAGAACAAAGAGCTCCATTAACAACTCAGTGTTCACTCGTTTATACCAATTCTAGAGGAGCTACAGTGTTTATCAATACTTGGAAGAGAAACTGTGCTTTCAAAGGATAAGATGTTCACCTATCAGTCAGTGAGTACTAAAAGGGAGTTTCTAAGACTATCATTTATCAATCACTTCTACTTTTAGAGACAAGACTGAATTACTATAAAAAGAGTCCACTGAGAAAAAATTTATAATATACATTTTAGAAGTTTTATCATTGCAGATTCCATAACAGGAGGGAAAAAATGCCTGGGAAGAACTCCCCAAATTCCCTATTTTCTAAACAGAACACAGGAAATAACTGAACAGCACTTCAGAACAAACTACCCTCTCCTCTGAGCAATCTGTGTGATGGGAAAGAAGAGATATGAAATATATTTCTAGAATACAAGTTGAAAACTATCTGAAAGTTATTTACCTTGACATTCTTACTGATAGCAGAGGGCAGAGAGCTGGGCTACGTAATCTGAAAAAGGCGGCACCATATGATCATATAAGATGATGAAAAATATTCACCAATAGAAAAGGTAATTTATGAATGTGCAACTTAGCAGATGAAGGTTGTGTTTTACATATTAGATTTGCAAAGTTCTTAACAGCTGCATATGTCTAATTTCTGCTGCTTCATATCATAACAGGAATTACATACTATTCTCATAAACGTACAATGCATGCTTAATAACTTACCATACAGAAAGTGCAGATAGTCCCTGACACAAATGCTGATAGACCTTTACAGAAAAGCCTTTTTACTAAAAGGAGTGAGAATAAACTACAAAGTACTAGTCCAGCTGTACTCAGAAACACAATTTAGTCAAGGGATAACAGGAAACAAAGATTTCAGAAAGGAAGATGCATTCTGCATGTCTGGAAAATTCATTCTGTAGAATTAAAATAAAATTAGAATGGCATTTTGAAACTTGATGCAGATCTGATATTTACTCATCTCTGATGCACTGCTAATTTTTAGGCATTTTGTAAAAGAGTAATCTGGTGCAGTTTTTCCTCACCAATCACCTGAATAGATAGCAGCTATAGTTGAATACTATATGACTATTATTAGAAATATCTTCTTATGTTGAGGAAGTTAATATAACTGCTGAATTAATGCTGGTAAATAAATGAAGAAATATCACATGCTTCTGTTAATGATTAAAAAAATAATCTATTAAGTATGATATTAGAGTGGGTTTTATTCATGAGCACACAGTTTTTAAAATCCAGAGAACATAACAATTAGAATATCATAGTAGTTTTGTCAAGGAAGAGGTTTCCCAGCAAGATAAATCCATTGCTCAGTAAGGGCCTAAAAGAAGATATAATCACAAATTCTGATTCACTTTCAGAATATTTGTGATATTATAAGGGATTGCAATAAAAATCAGTTAAAAACAGAATTAATGTAGTTTCTTCCACTGCAGAGTAAAATTGTTCTGTGTAACTAATTTGACCTTTGACTACCAGATTGCTTTACTTACCAGTGCCAATATCAAAGCACAGTTATAAAATACAAATCATGCCACTTTTTTTTTTTTTAATAGAAGTATTTGAACCACAACAAGCAAGTTAGATCACTCAAAAAGCACACCACCATTCCTAAGCCTCATGACATGTCCCCATCCATGGTGGCCTGGTTGCTTTCCACTGCTATAAAACAGGTCAGATTAAAGCTGTTGGAAGTAGACTCTGCTATACCTGACATTTAAAATTAATGGCCCAATGTCATCATTCCCTATCACATGCTGAGTTTATCCACATCTGTCCTCTGACCTATTTCGAACTGAATAAAACTAAAGGTGGCAGTTGTTTTATTAAAAAACTAAATTACTTTAAAAATTACATTCCTCTCAATGTATCAACATACCTTCTCCATCTTTGTTGATGTTTGTGGATATTGTTAGTGGTTGGAGAGGAATAATGATGTCATCCACATTGGTCCCTTCTTCTGTATGCTTCTCAGAGACATGAGACAGCAGTTCAGATTGATTTGGTGAAAATAAGTTACAAAGCTTACACATGAAGATGGAATTGATCCCTGAAAAACAAGTTTAAAATGAGCAGTTAATCACTTGTTTATATTACTCGTAGTTGTTGAGGTTTTGGTTCAGCTAACACAGTAACCATCAGTAAACACACTAGACAGCCAGTAATGAGCTGAAACAAAGAATGTTACACTGTTAAACGAAGACATTCACAATAAATCCCCAATTAATTCAGTTAAGAAATGGTTAAACTCCTACGCACATCCTCACAGGGAGAACAAATCACCCACTCAGAAAAATCCATCTTTAAAGTGTTCTAAATGTTAAGAACAGCAGAGCTGACTCTCTTGTATCTATTTGCCCCTAAGAAGACACCTAACCTAACATTTGCACCTACAACAAAAGCATCCTTATCTTTGAAATAATACAACTACGTAAAAGGCAGAGGATATCTTCATCTCTTTGAAGATGTATTTGCAAAACAACACAAATACCTGATCCTGTTATTTGAAGCGCTCTGTATTACACACACAGGCAGCTCTGTAATGGATAATACACTTCTTAGGAGCTCAGTAGGGTTCCTTGTCAGGCATTCTGCTGTCTTGAGCTTATAATAAAGAATACCTGCTTGTCAGATTGAAAATTTGTTGGCAAGTTTGTTCCTGGAGTTTTCTCCGAATCAATTCACACACATTTCTAGTTTGATTGCCATACGTTTACAGTGGAAAAGTTCCTTTGAACTAGTTCAGCTCTAGTCAGCATTCTTCTTTTATTTAAGAAGAGTAGGAAAGGTGAATGAAGCCTGTTCCTGATGCAGTAGATAACTGTTCTCTCTAAATGCAAATACACATTTAAAATTCACACTACAAACCTATGAACATTTACCTAAAGGTTTAACTAACACCGAACATGGATATTCCATTACCTGGATGACACTTCTGGTTTGAGGTTTTATTTGCCACTGTTTTTGCTTCCTGATTTGCTGGTTGTTTTCCCTAAAAATTCAGTCTCAATGTTTTGTGTTTCCTGTCTCCTCCTCGAACAGCTATAATCAGTACTCACACACCACCTTCCTTCTTACTCCTCCCACTGAGGACTTGGGCAGAATCACAGAACAGCTAGGGTTGGAAAGGACCTTAAGAACATCTAGTTTCAGCCTCTGCCATGGGCAGGACACTTCACACCAGACCATGCTGCCCAAGGCTCTGTCCAGCCTGGCCTTGAACACCCCCAGGGATGGAGCATTCACAACTTCCCTGGGCAACCCATTCCAGTGCCTCACCACCCTAACAGTAAAGAACTTCTTCCTTATTATCTAACCTGAACTTCCCCTGTTTAATTTTAAACCCATTACACCTTGCCCTATCGTTACAGTCCCTAACGAAGAGACCCTCTCTGGTACCCCTTCAGATATTGGAAGAAGAATTCCCAAACGTCTCTGTGGTTGTTTAAAGTGCCTGATTACACAAACCCATCAAAAAGAAGTAAAGTTGGAACAAAACCAGGGGTGAACAGACCAGGTGGCAGAGAACAATGTTAGTGAAGGTGCAGAAAGCATCAAGAGAACATGCAGAAGATCCATGTGTTTTGCTGAGAGGAGAGATGGAAACAAAACCTGAGTAAAGAAATTATTTTAGGAAGAATGGCTGGAAAAGGAGGTCGGATCATAGAATGGTTTGGGTTAGAAAGGACCTTAGGATCATCCAGTTCCAACCCCTCTGCCATGGGCAGGGACAGTTTCCACTAGACCATGCTGCCCAAGGCTCTGTCCAACCTGGCAGATAGCAGAGGATAAACCCTGCTGATCACAGGCCTAAACAACTAGATTAGGAGTAAGAAAACAGTAATTGATTAACCAGTTGCTAATTAGGTGGTGTAGCAATAGAGTAATGAATTATAGCCAATTAAGTGTAAAAATCAAATAAGCAATAAGTAAATTAGCTATGCAGAGAATCAATGATTAATGAATAATTAATGATGTGGGAAATCAACAGAGCAATTAATTAGACAGCAATTAAATATGCAGAGAAAGAAAGGCACAGTAATCAAGTGTGCAGGCAAACAAACAACAGGAATTACAGCCAAAACCAAATGGGAACATTCCCTTTACTAAGCACACTTTGTGTTAATCCATTATCTTCACATTGCCCATGTAAACTGTGCTAAAGGTACACTGAAGCAAATAACACCAGTGTCCTTCTTCTTACATGGAAAAGAGAAATGTTAAGCTCTATGTGAAGTTACTTTGTTTTCGTTTTTCCAAAGATCCCAGCATATTTCTAAGTCTTTTCTTTACACTGAGCATGAACACAGCTAAGGGAAATCAACAAATGGATTACTAAAAACAAAGAGAAAGGTGCAGACTAGGAAGCAGGTTCCTTCATTTCCAGCCCCCTTCACAAAGTATAAAAATTGCCTATGATGTTCGGCTTTAAACCTGGATTGGGAAGGAAAGAAAGGAGGAGAAAGAAACATTTATCTTAGAAAAATCACTGAAATTAATGCTATTTACGGTAATCAGGTAATGTATTATTGACATTGTGAACTCACAGCCCAAAAAGTACACCTACACCCAGAAAGACAACTGTATCCTGGGCTGCATCAAAAGGAGTGTGACCAATAGGTCGAAGGAGGTGATCCTGCCCCTCTGCTCTCATGAGACCTCACTTGGAGTATTGTGTGCAGTTCTGGTGTCCTCAACATAAAAAGGACATGGAACTGTTGGAACAAGTCCAGAGAAGGGCCATGAGGATGATCAGGAGACTGGAGCACTTCCCATATGAAGATAGGTTAAGAACGTTGGGGCTGTTCAGCCTGGAGAAGAGAAGGCTCATGGAGATCTCATAGCAGCCTTCCAGTATCTGAAGGGGACCTATAGGGATGCTGGGGAGGGACTCCTCATTAGGGACTGTAGTGACAGGACAAGGGGTAACGGGTTAAAACTTAAACATGGGAAGCTTAGATTTGATATAAGAAGGAAGTTCTTTACTGTGAGGGTGGTGAAGCACTGGAATGGGTTGCTCAGAGAAGTTGTGAATGCTCCATCACTGGCAGTGTTCCAAACCATTCTATGATTCTATGACATACGCACTTTCAACCATTGTATGGCAAAAACTAGTCCAGATTTAAATAAATATTTTCACAGGAAACACAGCAAGGAAACATTTTTTCAATCCTGTGCAATGTATGACTGTGGTTTCAATACCTTTGAGCAACAAGTGCTGCTTCAGTATTTCAGTAAAATGGAAGTAGAATAATAGAATAGTTAGGGTTGGAAAGGACCTTAAGATCATCAAGTTCCAACCCCCCTGCCATGGGCAGTGACACCTCACACTAAACCATATCACCCAAGGCCTCATCCAACCTGGTCTTCAACACTGCCAGTGATGGAGCATTCACAACCTCCCTGGGCAACCTATTCCAGTGCCCCACCACACTAAAAGGAAAGAATTTCCTCCTATATCCAATCTAAACTTCCCCTGTTTAAGTTTTAACCCATTACCCCTTGTCCTGTCACCACAGTCCCTAATGAAGAGTCCCTCCCCAGCATCCCTATTGGCCCCCTTCAGATACTGGAAGGCTGCCATGAGATCTCCACGCAGCCTTCTCTTCTCAAGGCTGAACAGCCCCAACTTTCTCAGCCTATCTTCATATGGGAGGTGCTCCAGTCTCCCGATCATCCTCGTGGCCCTTCTCTGGACTTGTTCCAACAGTTCCAAGTAACTGTCAGGTTTTTTATGTTACAAAAAAGGATCTTTAAATGAATCAAGTTTTGATTACATCCACTTGAGGCTCAGAAGGCTATATTTAGCCATTAATTTATTCCTTAAACCTCTTCCTCGACCTTATGACATTTTAGTTATTTTAATGAAGATGTCAATATAAACTAATTTCATTTCTCTTAATTTTATAGAGTAAAAAATTAAATAAATCAATACTTGTCTCCTGCTGTTTTCTCTATTTTGATTCATACAGAAATTAACGTGCAGAATTCTGGCAGATCTCCAAATTCAAAGCATTGTCTTCAGTAAACATTAAGGAAGAAGTATATCAAACATGCCACTATGTGCTATTATCAGAACGCAGCATCACAACAATACCTATTCAAAACTAACTGTTCTAAAAGCAGCAGGCAAGAGAACAGAAACCTATTTTAGGGCTTCCTTCACCTGAATTTGAACCACTCTGAACAGTAACACTTTAATTCACCAGCATAAAGTAACTGCTGAGACCAAACCCCCAACACAGAACATATCCAGTCAAAGCAAAGGAGCACATGGCCATGTCTGTGCTCACTTTTACCTGCTGGCTAAAATCATGGTAATTTAATTCTCTGTAGTTAATTGCCACAAATGTTCTTTAATAGGAAGGAAGGAAGTTATGACAGTGTTGCTATAGGATGCACTCCTGCAAAAACTGAAAGATGGTACCAAGATCTACACTGCTTAATATGACTTTATGGAAAGCCTAACTACACACTAAACATTTTTTCTAACAAAGTCATATGCTTAGTTTAGCAGGTAAACTACATCTATAGAGGCTCTCAGACATTACAGAGAGCTGTGTAAGACTAAATTACACTGAAGTTTGTGAATGCTTCTGATTAAGGAATAACCTGCATTTAAAAATCTAAGCAGTACAAATATATCAGGACAGAGAGAACAAAAGCAGAGGGGGAAAAGCACTTGGGACACGAATGCATAATGGTGCGGTTGCGAGCAGAACTAATGTGATAGTGCTGTACACACCAAAGGGAAGAGGACAAATTGAGAACAATACAGAGAGGAGCATCAGGCTTTAGCCAAATTTAAGAGATTATGAAAATACTTTAAAATTACAGTCTGAAGGACAGGTGACCACAAAGACTGAAGTGATTCACCTTGCAGTGGTAAAACCATGAAGACTGTTTTCCAATGATGACATAGAAGTTAATAAAATTTTAATGGGAAACAACAAAGAACAGTTGTAACAAAATCTGTTTACTGTTTCTTTACAGTTGTTTGTAAAAAGACAAACATACATACTACTGCGATAACACAAGAAGCCCGAGATAAGGTATCCTGTAGACAAGGTGGTGAGGCACTGAAACAGGTTGTCCAAGGAAGTCGTGAATGCTCCATCCCTGGCAGCGGTCAAGGCCAGGCTGAGCAGAGCCTTGGATGACACAGTCTAGTGAGAGGCATCTCTGCCCGTGGCAGAGGGTTGGAATTGGATGATCATTAGGTCCTTTCGGACCCAAACCATTCTGTGATTCTATGATTACTGACGAGACATGCATTCAAACAAGCTGCTGAAAAATACTGCTGTGATGCCAGTTGGACATGACCACCTTAAAATGTTGAGGACAGAAAGTATTGTTTATGAAGTAATGCCTTCTGTTAGAAGCAGCTTAGGGTCAAATCTGATCACCAGGCTATTTTAACAAGTAACAAACTCCCTGAGGAATGAAATACTCACATTGCACAGAAATGCAGTGTTAGGACTACATGAGTCTGACCACAAGGGTAAGAACGACTGTGAAGGGGATAAAAGGGTAAGAATGACTCACTGAAGGGGATAAAAGAAGTTACAATGACATATAAAAACAATCTATTGTAGGCTTCATTTATCGGTTAAATGTCAGGTCAGAACAGGATGCCATGATTAAATGTTGACACCACTAATGGGTAGTCTCCCAGCAAACAGTCAGGGAAACCAGGTAAGGAGAAAAAAACTCTTTATTTAAAGAAAACACAGGACCCCACTCAAAGTGACAGTATTTGAGAGCTACTCTGTAACCATGATTAAAGAGATACTCAAAATGCTCTAAAAGTGATAAAAAGCAAAATGTTTGCGTTTAACTTCAACAATGTGAACTATATAAAGATAAAAAGAGTCTTTAACAAAACAAAAACAAACCACAAAAAGGACTAAAAAGGTTCCAAGAAGAGTTAAGTCCTTGAAAGCAGCATTTAAAAGCATCAGATCGGATGCTAATCATCAAAGAGGGTTTTAGAAGACAGAAGAAAAAAAAATACCCTATCACACAGCTAAGCAGCGGTGAAAGAAAACTTTAGTAGAAGAAAACATCTTTATAGAGTTTTGTCACAAGAGGAGACATATACAGATTGTAAATTTAATGTAAAACAGGCAGGCCAATATGGAAAATTTTATCAGCTTGAAAATAAAACGCTACAATTTTTAAAGCACCTCAATAGTAACAGTCCTGCCCAAGAGTCCCTATAGTAAAAAGTAATCTGTGTATGAAAAGACCCTTCAAAGAAGAGGAACCCATAGCAAAAGAGGCTTTTTCAATTTGCTGTGCTCTCTAAGGGTTTGCAGAGGTTTCCTATGCAAGATCTCACAATTCTGGCAAACACTTTAACAAGAGCCTCAAAACAGAGTTAAGAACTGCACTACTCAAACCCCAAACCTTACTGTTGTAATAGGCAGTCCTAGAAAACAAATCGTCCTGTAACACAAATGCCTATAAAAGCCAGGAGAGAAGTCCATACTGGGCTTACATCCTTGCATACTGTTCCTCTAACTTAAAAAAAAACCAACCCAATCTAAACTGAATTACTATTACTACCACTAAAATAATCCTTAAAAGGTCCAGCAATAAGGACAATGAAAATGAGCACAATTCCATACAAGAAACAGTTATATAAATTAGCATTTTTCTGCAAAAAAAAAGCAAAGCATAAAACGAAGAACTATGAAATCATGTGTGTCATGGAAACCACAGCAAATTACCTCTCTAAAACCACTATCTGCTTTCTTAGCTCATCTCTGACTGATTTTCAGCTGATCCCTTCCTGCTGCTGCACTGGGAGAAGCAGAGAACATGAAAGGACACAGTTGTGCAGGTAAAGGTTAGGGGGGTAAAGGTTTGCCTAATGTTAAAAATTCTTGGAAGAAAAGTCCATCAAACAACTAGAAAGTGGAGAGACTCTGACTGGGGTTCTACAAGCCCAGAAGAAGGCCTGGAGTATTCTGGGCAAATACCAGTGTGGGCTTGTCCTGTCCTTACACTTGCCTATTTGGACACCCATTGGGAGGCACTGCTACAGACACACACATCAGGTGTGCCACAAAATTAAGATCTACATCTTGATACTTTAAGAATCACAGAATAGTTAGGGTTGGAAAGGACCTTAACATAATCTACTTCCAACCCCTGCCATAGGCAGGGACACCTGCCCTGTTACCCAAGGCTTCGTCCAACCTGGCCTTGAACACTGCCAGGGATGGAGCATTCACAACATCCGTGGCAATCCACTCCAGTGCCTCACCACCCTCACAATAAAGAACTTCTGCCTTATATCCAGTCTAAACTTCCTCTGTTCAAGTCTGAACCCATTCCCTTTGTCCTGTCACTATAGTCCCTGATGAAGAGTCCCTCTCCAGCATCCTTGTGAGCCCCCTTCAGATACTGGAAGGATGCTGTGAGGTCTCCACACAGCCTTAAGTTGCAGTAGAAGCATTACACAGTGTAGTCTTCAATGTAGGTCAGTCACTCCAGCATTCAAACACTGTAATATTTCACCAACATCACATTTGACATAAAGGTATCATTATCTCCAATACAGAGGAAGACAGACTAGTAACAAGCTAGAGTTCTGCCTTCTGGTAAGCTAATTTTAGAACATTAATTTCAGTTACTGGAAGACTGAGCATCCACGTTACATCGACTGGCTTCAGACTTGTCTAAGATATGACCAGAAACCAGAACTCGCCCCATGCTACATGAGCGAACAGCCACCCCAGCAGGAAAAGGGCACAAGGCTCTTATCCAATTTGTATCCTCACGCTTTTACTACAACCAAACATATTTTTATTTAACTAGTTTGCTATTAGATTTGTCAAAAGAAACTTGCTTTTAAAACTACTGAAGCTTAAATAATGAAGGCAAATAAAAGCATATGTGGTATTTTTCTTTTAGCTTTACAAATGCTACTGGGAAGAGTTACATAAAGTTCTTCAAAAGAAGACAATTTTATATTGGCTAAAAATATACAAAATTCAGAACCGGATTAAAAACTACGCTCTAATAGCTAGAAAATTAAGTCATTTGCAGCAGTTTAGAATAGCCAGTTTATCAAACATATAAACAAGGGAGCTTTTCCATCATTAAAAATAAAAAAACGTAATGGATGTGCCGAGATGTTGTGTTTTTTATGTGCTAAGATCGCCCTCATGTGGCTAAATGCACCACTGCTGAAGCTACCACTAAAATACACTTGTACGGTATCGTACCATCAACCGCACTACCAGAGATGCCGAAAATACTCGTAATCGCACACAGAACAAACACGAACTGCCTGATCAGTCACTGACTTCTGGATACAAGGGGTAATGGGTTCAAACTTAAACAGGAGAATTTCAGATTAGATATAAATAAGAAGTTCTTTACTGTGAGGGTGTTGAGGCACTGGAACAGGCTGCCCAAAGAAGTAGGAAGTGCCCCATCCCTGGCAGTGTTCAAGGCCAGGCTGGACAGAGCCTTGGGTGGCATGGTCTAGTGTGAGGTGTCCCTGCCCATGTCAGGGGGTTGGAACGGGATGATCTTAACGTCCTTTTCAACCCTGACCAACCTATGATTCCATGATACCCTGGCTGAAACACTTCAAACCTGATTTTGGAAGTACACGTAAGAGAAATGCATTTGAAGTTGAATACAGGTCAGTAGTTGCAGGACCAAACATATCGGATACTCATGACAGTGCCAGGTTCAGTGACCCTCAGAACACTTTTCAGTAATTAAACTGAATTAATACAAACTTATTAGTAGCAATAGTAGTAAGAGAATTAGATCCTCATTTAGAGTTAGATCAGGGAATATAAAACAGTCCTGGAATGCTTTCATAATAGTACTTAAACACAGCACCTGTTAAGACATTCTCTTCACATACAAGTTATTCTGATAGTGCCATTTGCTTTGGCACAAAACCCTGTTTGAGTTGTAAACTAATTGCAAATACTCGATAAGGCAGCCCGAAATAAAACTTAGGATTCTAAATATTAAAATGTCATCTCAAGGAGCAAGGACCAAAAGCCACATTTGAACATACAGGGTAACTGGTGAGTCATTGCAACAGTGCTTCACAAACGTGTACTGCAACGAACAGGTAGGGATTGTGAAATGCAGAGCATGTACACAGCGTTATTGTGGCTATCAAGGTAGTTCTACTTACACAGTAATCCCTGTGCAAGTCAGGCCAATACAAGGCATATAAAGGACTGCGATAACAATGCAATGGAAACGTCTGCCTTTTAACTCGCTCCCTTCTGCGGCTGAACCGAGCTAAAACTATTTACACAAGCTGCTAAAGGAAAGCAGGAGTGTTTTAAACCCAAACGTGCCTTACTCCACTATAAACACCACCCGGCAGCTGCTCCTTTCCAGGTGCTCCCCGACTCCTCAACAGGACAGGCAGCAGGGGCACTTCTGGGCTCCCCAGCCCCGACACCCCGCAGGCACCACTCGGGGCCCTTGACCGCGGCCGCACACAGATCCCGCGGCCCGCGCTGTGGAGCTTCCCCCTTCTTGGCCCCGCGGGTAAAGGCGGCTCCACACCCCGGGGGAACCCTGCACCCGTTGTCCTCCCCCCCCCCAAAGAAGCGATGAACATGGTTCTGGTGTGCCAGCACAACCTCCCGCCGGTGAGAGAGCTACTTTTCGTGCGGATGAAGCGTGACGACAGCCACGCGCCGGAACTACTTCCCTCCCCCCGTCCCTCACCGTCAGCAGAGGCCGCGCCGCAGGAGGATCCGTGCGCGCTCCGCGGGCCCCGAGCCGCCCCGCTCACCTGCGGCCGCAGCCTCCATGACGGCGGCGGGGAAGCGGCGGCGCCTGGGGAGGAGGGGAGCTGGCTCAGAGCCGAGAGGCGCGGAAAGAGTAAAAACAAAGTCCGCTGTTCGCGGTAGCGTGCCGGGGTCCCGCGGACCTCCGGCTTTGGTGAATAAAGGCTTATGTGACTCGGTGCGGCGGCTAGGGCCCGACTGCGTGAGTGGCGAGTTATGGCGAATCTGCCGTGTCCGACACGGCGCCTTCTTCCGCTGCGGTGGCGTACGGCGAGCGTGAGGGCGGGACGCGCGCGTGCGCGCGGCGCCTGCGCGATGGCGGCGGCGTTGTGCGCGCGCGGTTTCTGTCACAAGCGCGTCCGCGCTTTCGGGTGTCCTGAGGTAATTCCTGAGGGATACACGGGCTGTAGGCACATGGGGACAAGGGCGGTGTCCTCCCGGTCACCCATGAGGCTGCGGGGGCCCAGAGGGTCGCTCTGCTGGAGTGAATTCACCGTGTCCGGAGCAGCCTCAGCCGTACCCCGGACCCTGAGGAGGAGGCGAATGGGACTTGCACTGCTTATAGTGACACAGCCCTTCGGTAACAAAGTCGGGTTAATTTACCCCCAGTAAATTAAAAGTGTCTTAATGAACCTGCTAGGTCGTATTTACTAGATAACTAGATAAGCTTGGGGGAAAAAATACAGTTTACACCATCATAAATTCATAAATGAACGCTGGAAGCTTCTGGTTCAGACGGGTGTTTAGCCTCATGCTTAACACCGTGACTGGTTTATAAGTTTATTTTTCAGAAGTTTAATGTTTGCCTTGGAGAGCAGCAGATCAATGTGTGTCAACAGTCTGGTGAATCACATTGTATTGATGCAACTTCTACATTGCGAATTTGGGTATAAATAATTTATTCAGTTTTTCTTGATAGGAGCTTGAAGACAGGAACTTCCATGGCAGAGCACAACTGGTGGCTCTGGAACACTGGAAGACGCACTTGTGCTTCCTGTTCTGTTTTGTTTCTACGCTATCACTCAAATCATCACAAGTATTTAATGTATTCAGTATTAATGAATTCAGTATTAAATCCCATAATGTCTGTTACTGTGTAGGAATCTCATTACCCTTCCTGAATATTAACAGTGTTACATTATTTTTGTCATGCTGCAGATGTACTCAGTTATGTGTGAAGAGTAAAAGCTGTCAAAACGGGAATTCATTTCAGTATTGATTACAGTAATGAATCTGAATAATTTCCTGTTGTAAAGGAAATAATGCATACAGAATAGCTGGGAAATAGCTTATAAAAACATTAGCACTTATATCTCATTGTGACCAGTAAAATTCAGCCACAGGCAGAAGGACATAAAACCTATATATTAGTCCCATAGACAGTTTTAAATCTAGAAAATATCTATACGATGAATTATATAAATACGGGCTCCAGAGCCCCAGTTCACATTCCACACTGCTCTGGGACTGAGCTCGCTCTGTCATCATAGAATCATGGTTAGAGTTAGAAAGGACCTTAAGATCATCAAGTTCCAACTCCCTGCCATGGGCAGGGACACCTCACACCAGACTGTTTCCCAAGGCTCTGTCCCACCTGGCCTTGAGCACTGCCAGGGATGGAGCATTTACCACATCTTTGGGCAACCTGTTTCAGTGCCTCACCACCCTCACAGTAAAGATCAGATACTGAAGACATAGGACAAACTATAGGCCTGCAGCCAAAGGAAGGTGGGTCCCTGTTACTTAACTCACTGGGACCCATGGGAAGCTGCAGTTAAGGCTTGCAGGGTGGGAACATGGAGATTTCTAACAAGCGCTAAGATCATTGTGGATGGAAACATAAGCATTGGGAACAGAAGGAACTGAAGAAGGGCATTTGTTCATTGACACCATGGCCTGACTACATATGGCTCCTCAAGATATCCAGGTCAGGAAAGCAGAGGGCAGACAAAGGAGACACAACAGGAGCTCAGCAGTGTTGTCAGTGACTCACAGCATGGGGTGAGGTGAACACACAGTAGATGAAAATTACTGTCAGCTCCTAAATGGCACAAAAGACACACACCCAAACACGAAGCTTGCCAGTCAGGGAACAGTCAGGGGACATGATGATGGGGACTCAGTTGCCTGTGTCTCTTGTCCCCTGTGCCACCACAATTCCACCCAGCCTATCTGAACAAACATTGTTGGTGCTTATGCATGTGGAAGGGCAAATGCGAAGAAGTGAAATCATTTGTATGTTAAAGCGGCCACCTCTCCTATCCGGTGTCATGTTCTGTGCTGCTGCTTGCAGCACTGAGCAGTCTTACATTGAGTTTTGCTGTATTAGTTGCTACAGATGCAGGAGGAGGCTTGGCCAGAGCCAGCCTCAGCCTTAGGCCCCAGCAGAAAGACTGAGCAGCTGTACAGCTGAATCTACCAATCCCACTATAGAAGCATAGATTGGGTTGGGTTGGAAAGGACCTTAATATCCGGTTTCAACCTCCTGCCATGGGCAGGGGCACCTCACACTGAACCATGTTACCCAAGGCTCTGTCCAACCTGGCCTTGAACACGGAGCTTTGCATCTGACTCAGTCCAAATGTTCTGGGAGCTCTGTCTACCAGAGGTCAGATGAGAAGGACAAGAGCAGAAGCTGCTGAGGTGCCTGCCCTGGTCACAGAACCACATTAAAGCAAGGTTTGTACAACTCTGAATCACAGTTTCCACAGCTTCAACAAAAATATATCCTCAAGTTCTTCCAGAAATTCCACCATGTGCCACTATGGAATATGATGTCCACCATGTAATTCATCACCAGCATGATTGATGCTGCAGCACACACCCAGCTGATTCAGCTAACGGAGTCAGTAGCATCAGGTGGAAGTGCCAGCTCAAAGCAGAGGACAGAACTCGCCTCAAGAGGGAATCTGGTCCTGGGCTGTTTATTGATCTGCCTGTCCCAGTTTCCTCATTGACTAAATTCAAGGCCCACTCCACCCATGCATTCCCTGTCTCTCCTTTGTGTCTCTTTGTCTGACGTCTTTTACTACCTTCTAGCTCCCAGTTTCATTCACATGAATATCTGTCTCATTTTCCTCAAAGGCTCTTCCTAGGTCCTTTCTTTCACCCCAACTTCTGTCCAGCCACTTGCAGATAAGCTCCTTCATGCACAAGTGTTCATCAAATACAGCCACCAGTTCCCTTTCCTCAATCCACCAAGTAGTTCCTTGTTCTAGCCTCCATGTCTAGCCAATATCAGCTGACTGCTCCTTAACCAACTCTCATATTATGATAATAGAATAAGAACATCACCACAATAACAATGCAAAACCCTACAGAGTGCTAGGGAATGCGAAGTTCACATACAGATCCAGTTAAGCATTGAAGAGGGCTTCAGCCTGCTTTTGGAGTTGGAATCCATGAAGAGAGATGTCAATTCCTCATAGAATCATACAGTGATTTATGTTGGAAGGGACCCTAATGATGATGTAGTTCCAGCCCCCCTGCCACAGCTCTAACCCTAATGAGAGCAAAGGGTGAAGTTTGTTGAGCAATTCATTAGTTCTTCCTGGGATTTCTAAACTGGTTTTCCACTAAGAAAAATCTAGCCATATTTACAGCTGTGGAGGTATTCAACAGTGTCCTTTTAAGATAGATTCTGGGAGAGGACATGAAGGAGAATATTCTCAATATATTTTAAATGTCTAATTAGGATACATAAGGTATATAATCTAAGTTAAAAGCAAAAAAAAAAAAAAAGAATAAAACCATGGGATTCTTCCAAAGAGGAGCTCAAAGACCAATATTAAACAACAATATTAGATGGTTTAAAGTTAAGTTATCTCCACCTTCTTGTGAATAATACTGCTGTTTATCCCATCACTTTGATTACCTGCATGGCAAAAGCCAGTCCACCATGACACAGATTTAAAAGGAATTTTCAAAGCTCTTCACAGATTTTTTACCTCACTTTTATTTCCCCATTGATTTCAAAGGGAAATCAACTCAAGCTGATTTCCTGCTTTGAAATGCAAAGGAGGTGAATGCTCAGAAATTATAGGAGGTTGTTTTGCACTAGTTTTATGCTTAAAAAAAAAAAAAAGTTGTCATTGCTTTAGTGTAAATGCCAATTTTTTCTTCCTCAGTATCTGGGGTAACTCTATGTGCTTATTATTTTTATCTGCTACGTTTCATATGGGGTTCTGTGGTTAGGACTGCACAGCTGCTGTTTTCCTTTTACAGAACATTAACTTTATGCTTCCAGTAACAACTTTATAATGAAAATGCTAATAAAAATGGGGCAGTGCAAACTGCACATTTAGAAATCTTTCCAGAGCTTAGGATAAGGCTTGCCATAATTCTTGCCATTTCAGGATTGTAGAGCCTATTGATACTGATTACACTGCACAGTTCATTTAAAACTTATCTCCTGCAGGCCTGAGAGAAAGGCAACAATTATAAATAACTTCAGGAAAAATACATACTGAAAATGCTTCTAAAAAAACACATTCTCAGTGTAGCAATATAATCACCACAAGACTTAGAAATACCCTGTATTAATCACATTCTTGCTTGCAGGTTCATACTGTTTAATCCTATTCCAACTGTGCAGCATGTTTTTCCTTTGCTACGTGATGTCAGACTCTCTGGAGACAGCAGCACAGCTGGAACACTGCAGATTTAAACGGTGCTTTTCCTTGTTCTTTTAAGGAGTTTTTGATTGGGGCTTTCTTACAGAGGCTCCCATGAGACAAAAACTGATGTTAAATAAGCAAAAGTTAAAACGTGAGGTTCTGTTTCTTCACTCTGGTACAAAATGAACACCACACAGCTGGACTGAGAGAGAAACACATGTGAAAAAGCAAACTTTCCCCAAAGCTGCTCAAAATGTAGCACTGATAAAATAGGTTATGTATATTTGTGATGATGTATAGAAAAGACAGTGCAACATCCAAACAGTACCCTGATTTCATTGTCTTCACCTTTACTGTAGTGCAGGGAAAGAGGAAATATATCCCAAATAGAACTAGGAAATTCATAGTATGAACAGCTTATTCTCAGTACCACTGAGAGGCAGTGCTAATGAGAAAGGCACAAAGACAGGTGTAGGAGACAGACATCTTTGTGCCAGTATTCCTGCTGGGAAAGTTGCCACTGCTCTCACTGAACAGTGAGCTATTTATAGGATGGTGGAGCAGAGAGGGAAAACCACCAATCATCCTGGGCTTGATTTATTAACTCTACAGGAGGAATTTGACTGCAGACTACACAGATCTGACCATTCCTACATGGTTGCTATGATTTTGGTTGAATTAGACATTGTATCATATGTTTGGCTTTAGCAGGCTGCTATTCTTAATTTTCATCAGTTTTCTGCAAGATTAGCATGCCGTTAAATCATATAATGGTTTGGGTTGGAAGGGACCTGTCAGTTGGAAAGGTCATGCAGTTCCAACCACATGCCATGGCCAGAGACATCACACACTAGATAATGTCACCCAAGACTCTGTCCAACCTGGCCTTGAGTTGGACTTGATGATCCCTATGGGTCCCTTCCAACTTGAGTTGTTCTATAATTCTACTTTCCTCTCCTGACTGTGTGAACAAGTATGCTAACATACAGCTAAACTCTACAGAGCCTGCAGAAGCATACAGGCTTTCCCACGGACTGCAAAAGGAGGCTGGTAAGATTGCTGTGACCATCTAAACACCACTGTAAAGGAGCAAATGCCTACTTCAGAAACAAGGTAAAAAGAGTTAAGGTATTCAACTTGTGTGATGTCGATATCATTGATTTGCTCATTAGTCTTCGCATGTTACATTGCAACTTCCACAATTATTACAGCCTGATAATTCACTCTTTGACACAGTAAATATTGATGACAGGAAAAAGTACTTAAAAAGAGAGAAGCTGCAAATAAAGTCTTTTTTTCAGGGTAATACTGCTTGGCTGGCAAAAAGTCCCATTGCTACCTCTTTGTTCTTTGCTCCTTGCAAGGACGAAAATGTATGCATTGCACAGTGTTTCTGGGTATTTAAACTAAAACCCCCTTCTTCCTTCTGTCTTACAGCTGAATTTTGCAGGTGATAAATTACACCACAAAAATGTTTTAAGGAAAATTAATAGTTTTATAAGTTTTCCTAAAATCACAAACATTGCTCATTTTTTGAATACTCCAACTACTAAACGTAACAGTAACAACACTGAATTGTGAAGCCTGCATAAGAGACTTAACTCCATCTACAAGGACTGGCAGAGGCTCCAGTTAAACTCCTTAATTGATATGAGCTGTTTGAATATCCCTTTTTTATTGCTTCTTCAGTTTAAGCTAGTATCTTCAGGTTTCACTGTGTAATACCTCAAAACCAAGCAAATGCATGCTCTATCTGGGATCATTCTCTTAGCTATGCTACCAGGGTTTTCCAGGTCCAGGAATGATTTTCATTCCCTTTCCTCCCTGATAAAAATGTGTTGAGTGTGTTTAATTTCTAACTCCAGGGCTCAAATGAAGTAACTGCTCAAATTGGAGGGTAAAAGAAACTAAGTTTTGTAGCTTACACACTTGAATATTTCCTGTATTTTTGGAGTGTTCCTTGGGTCGTTTTCTGTGTTATTTTAGCAAGGAGTGATAAATGAGGCTTTGAAGATTTAGCTGTGTTTCTTTCTACCTCACTTCTCTTTCTCAGCACAGTTGCATAATATGTGAAGTGCAGGCCCTAAAAACCATCTGCTTAGTCTACTTGCATTAGTACATCACATCAAGGATTTGGGGGTTTGTTTTTTATAACAGACACTATTACTTAGACATCTAAAAAGCATACAGGAGTTCAATTTTCATGTTTGTAACAGGGAAGCTGATAAATCAGTCATCCCTGTCATAGCTGTCAATTTATCAAAACTTGTTTATGATTAAACCCACTTATGTATTGTGTACACTTCATGTGCTTTACCTGACTGCTTACATTTGCTCATATTTATTATCAACTGATATATTCCAAAACATAACTGAACCCTACTTATAATCTTGTTCATGTTAATGAAAGCCAGAAGAAGAGATTCAGAGCGGCTCTGCGGAGAAGGACTTGGGGGTGCTGCTCAATGAGAAAATTAACATGAGCCGTCAGTGTATGCTTGCAGCCCAGAAAGCCAGCTGTATCCTGGGCTGCATCAAAAGGAGTGTGACCAGCAGGTAGAAGGAGGTGATCCTGCCCCTTTACTCTCATCTTGTAAGACCTCACCTGGAGTATTGTGTGCAATTCTGGTGTCAACATAAAAAGGACATGGAACTGTTGAAACAAGTGCAGAGAGGGTCCACAAGGATGATCAGGGGACTGGAGCACCTCCCATATGAAGATAGGCTGAGAAAGTTGGGGCTGTTCATCCTGGAGAAGAGAAGGCTGCATGGAGACCTCAGAGCAGCCTTCCAGTATCTGAAGGGGGCCTATAGGGATGCTGGGGATGGACTCCTCATGAGGGACTGTAGTGATACAACAAGGGGTAATGGGTTAAAACTTAAACAGGAGAAGTTTAGATTGGATATAAGGAAGAAATTCTTTCCTGTTAGGGTGGTGAGGCACTGGAATAGGTTGCCCAGGGAGGTTGTGAATGCTCCATCTCTGGCAGTGTTCAAGGCCAGGTTGGACGAGGCCTTGGGTGATATGGTTTAGTGTGAGGTGTCCCTGCCCATGGCAGGGGGGTTGGAACTTGATGATCTTAAGGTCCATTCCAGCCCTAACTATTCTGTGATTCTAAGAAGATATGTTAGAAATCAGTGAAGTCAACCAGATGTACCACATTCAGTGGAGTCAGAATCTGGCCCTCAGTCACAACTATGCATTGATTAAATGTTCTCCAGTCAGCACTACAATTCTGCTATAACATCAACCATCAGATCTCATTGATAGCTGTGAGCTGTCACTGAGATCAAGGCATTGGAAGCCATTAGTGTGACCTCACTTAGATATTTTTCTAGCAGAAATACTGCAACTCAAAGAAGAATTCAGGGAAATTCAGTGCAGTTAAGATTTTCCAATATTCCAATATCTGGATGCACTGGAGGAAATCTATCTGAGAATCAGCAGACACTTCACATAACAGTTCCTATGTCTACAAGAGCTTCAGTACTGAAGCTGTCAGTGAAAGGTCAGAGCTTGGCACAGTGCAAACCTCCTGTCAGAACCAGTAAATTGATGCTTAATGAAATTTATTGTTCAAACTCTAGTAAAGCTCCACCAACATTAACTACACATTGGGGATGTCACACAGGTTCATTGCTACGCTGCTGACTCTTAAACTTTATGGCCAATGATCCTAAAGGCTCACTCACTCACCTAAAAGGGAGGGCTCAACTTCGAGATGTTCCCTTGGATGATGTCCCTACTCAAGGGAGAGTCCTCACTGCAGCCCTCACTGCTCTGGGGAGGAGTGACTCCAGATGGCACCCAATGGGCTTCGTTGCTGCCCTGGTGGGATCTGAGCTGTGGTCAGATGTGGTCATGTACCCCCATGAGCTCAGGACCCAACTTCCTGCCCCTGCACCCACCGAACACCACCATGTGCGTGGGACAAGAGCTGTGCACATGGGAGCTCTTCTGGGATCTGTCTGTGGGGAGAAGGTTCTGTGGGCTTTGGTCAGTGCAGGTGGACCTGACACCTCCACATCCCCATTCACATAGAAATAAGCATTTCAGTTCTCTCCCTGTGTCCCAGGAAAGCTTCTTCTCCCTGTCTTTGTGGGAGCACAGAGAGGGATCTTTTGTCCATGAGAGCAGGCTGAAGCCTGCCATCTATGGCTCTGGGGCTTGACATATAGTCCTGTCTCCCTTTCCCCCCAGAAGGGGCTGATGCCTACCTAAAAGCTACCAGCCTGGCAGGGAAGATCTGTCACCCTTCCTGGTCTATCTTTTGTCTCTCCCACCCACCTCTTAGCCCCTCTGACACACACTTCCATCCTTCCCCCAGTAATCAGCTTGGAACTGCAGAAACTCAACTTTTCTTTCCACCATCTACAAGCCCATACAGATCCCTGCACAACCTATCTCAAGTCGTCTCTCACAAAATACATGTAATGCTGTAGCCATTCTCCTGTTCCTGTACTCCTGGATGGGAGCAGCACCATCAGTAGTCCATGGGCGAGCTATAACATGGCCATGGAGTCTGCAGAAGGTGTTGTCCTCATTCACAAAAAGAGAGTTTTAATGAAGGTTTGTAAGGATGACGAGTTCGTTTTTAACAGATGCTCAGGAGGAGCAACTCCAAACAGCAGCTGTGCTCAGGACAGTGGCAGTGAATAGATGACATTATACAGATGGGCTGCTTGTGTATGTTGTCATGTCATGATTTGCTAGAAGATAAACATGGAGTTTCAGTTTGGGCATGAAGCTTTTTTTGGGGTAGGGGGAGTTTTATGCATTGTTACCATTTGTAAGTATCTCAGTTTAAAAGAAATGGCCAAGCAGAGGTTACCACTCTGGTACCAGTTTCTTTTTTACTTTTATTCTGCTTATATTTAATACATTTAAATAAAATCACATCCCATTTTTGGTTCAGAAAAATCAGTTTGTAGTGTGGCCAGAAGTGATTCTTACTTATCTTGAAGTTTTATCATGTAGCATGCTGACTTTGGGAAATACTATTTTCGAGGCTACTTAAGCACCTGATTACTTTATAAACCTTGCGAATTAGAAAATTATTTGTAAATGGGATATTGTCACCCAATACTCTTTCATAGTTTTAATATCTTTTTTACTCATAATCTCAAGAAGTTGATTCTTATGCTCTGTGAAGTTTTCCTGTGCTCCATAAGAGATGAAGACTAGTCCACGCTTCCAGAAATCCAGTACCAGGCAGCAGAATATGAAGCAGAGTTTGAAAACTGCAGCTCATTTCAAGTAAACAAATAATGCCAGGAAATGAACAGCAGCAGTAGCATTTCAGAGTGTATATTCCAGTAGTTAAAACCCTCCCTAGCTGCTCCTGATAAACTCCACATGGGGACATCAATATCTTTCCATTTAGCTAAAACCACTTTAATGTGTTCTGACATATGAAATAAAACCAGAGCCAGTTTTGAACCCAAAGCTCTATATAAAGCACAAGGTACAAGTGAAATGCTCCATCCCTGCCAGTGTTCAAGGCCAGAGCCTGGATGATCTTAAGGTCCTTTCCAACACAAACCATTCTGTGAATGTAAGATTCTATGAAATAATGGGAAATACTCTTATCATACTGCCTCTGCCTCTCTAGCAGCTCACATTGTGTGTACTGGGGTATTTAGGCATTGAGACCAGAAAAGAAAGTTCATACAGCAAAATGCAGCAAAACTCAAGATGTCTCTGCTCGGAACTGTGTCCAGATGGCTCTTGAGTATCTCCAGCGAAGGAGACTCCACAGCTTCTCTAAGCAACCGATTGTAATGCTTACAGTAAAGTTCTTACTCATGTTCAGGTGGCAGTTCCCATGTTTTACTTCATGCCCTTTGGCTCTCATCCTATTGCCTGGCACTACTGAGAAGATTCTGGCCCCATCCTCAGATATATATAGACATTGATCAGACCCCCACTGAGCCTTTTCTTCTCTAGGCTGAACAGTCCCAGCTCCCTCAGCCTTTCCTCACAGGAGAGATGTTCCAGACCCTTCATCATTCCCACACCTCTTCGCTGTGCTTTGTCCAGGAGCTCCACATCTCTCTTGTACCAGGGAGCCCAGAATGGGGCACAGTACTCCAGGGGAGCCCTCACCAGGGAAGAGCAGAGAGGGGGGTTTCCTGGGTACACATTCCATCTCCTCTGCAGCTAGGAAGCAGAAGCTATAACATTCTCCCCTATATGTTGTAACATAACCCCCGTTCAGTATCTGAAGGGGGCCTGTAAGGATGTTGGGGAGGGACTCTTCATTAGGGACTGCAGTGATAGGACAAGGGATAACGGGTTAAAACTTAAACAGGGGAAGTTTAGATTGGATATAAGGAGGAAGTTCTTTCCTGTTAGGGTGGTGAGGCACTGGAATGGGTTGCCCAGGGAGGTTGTGAATGCTCCATCCCTGGCAGTATTTAAGGCCAGGTTGGACAGAGCCTTGGGTGGCATGGTTTAGTGTGAGGTGTCCCTGCCCATGGCAGGAGGTTGGAACTGGATGATCTCAAGGTCCTTTCCAATCCTAACTATTCTATGATTCTATGATTCCTGATGACTCTTACTACTAAATTAGAATCCAGGTTAAGGAGACATCTGACTTACAAATTCCTTTGACTTCAATTGTGAAACACCCTAAAATCATTAATAAAACACATTTCCTATCAGATTAGTAGAAAGTCAGTCTAACTGGTTAGTCAATTCAGCTGATTTATTAATATTTGGGGAAATGTCTGTGTTAAATAAATGCATTGAGCTCTGTACTTAATGTACACATTTTCAGCATGTTTTCCATGACCTTCACTAACACAGTTCGGTTCACAAAGCATCTTTCATCCCTGCCACGTCCCATTTTCCTGTCAGACAACGATAAGGCTTGTGTAAAGTTTGGAAAGATCGTTTTTCGCTTTATTAAAATGGCAGATTTTTAAGATAAAGCCATGTTGTTTACAGGAAATTATTCCTCTGCTGAGAAAGAGATGTTATCAGACAGCCAGCGATCCAGACTGACATAAACCGCATTTCCTTCATCCCATGCAGCGTCCATGGGTTGGGCTTTCCTCTCCTTCAAGGACATGTTCAGGGACTGCTCTTCCCTCATTGGTAAATCCCAAATGTCCATGTTACTGAACTGGCTGAAGACTCCAGCATCAGTTGAATTCTTCCTATTCACACTCAACTACTATAGAATGCTGTGGAAGTTTCAAGTGGTCTTAGTAACGGCCTTACTCACCACATACACAGAACCCCTAAAAACCAACTAAGATGGCTAGAACTGGTTTATGCTGTCACTGGTGCCATGGAATTAGGATTTAATCTCTTTAATCATCTCCAGCACAATGTGGTCCACCCACCCTGACAAACCCTGACCAAAGCCCACGGAAGCCTCTTCCCACAGACAGATATCAGGAGAGCTCCCACATGCACAGCTCTTGTCCCACACACACAGGGGTGTTCAGTGGGTGCAAGGGCTGGAAGTTGGGTCCTGAGCCCCTGGGGGTACAGGCTGCCCAAGGAAGTGGTGAATGCTCCACCCCTGGCGGTGTTCAAGGCCAGGCTGGACAGAGCCTTGAGTGACATGGCTTAGGGTGAGATGTCCCTGCCCATGGCAGGGGGTTGGAACTGGATGATCTTAAGGTCCTTTCCAACCCAAACTATTCTATGCTTCCGTGCTCATCTCCTTCCTTGTTCTCCAGTCTGTTTTCCCAGATGTTTCTCAGTTTGTTCGATATAAAGGGCAACTTTAATGATCTGTTGGTGTGTTGCTGCTGGGTTATTTTTAGTATTACACAATTTATCTATTTCTTCTTTAACAATGAGCAAGTAGGTACCAAGCAATAAATCACTGCTGCAATTAAGAACTGAATATTCAGTATAAGATTATAGATTATTTCTCTGGCATCAGGGTATCAGAAGTTACTTTCCAAGCTAATACATATTATCACAATTTGCAATCAGAAAGTTTTCATCAGTTAAAGACTGCTGCACAACAAACATGTATACCTGTATACAGCCAATATAAGTCATAATTTGAGTATTAAGACATTAATTAACAATGTAAATACAGCCTTGGCTTTCAAGACATCCAAAAACGAATCTGCACAGATATACCTCAACATAGTGTTAGTGCTGCAGTTTGCACCAACTTGTAAGGCACGTGCAACACTCACTGAGCCTTACTAGCACTAGGAGGTTGGGACATACTTTTAACCTTTTGAATAGCAGAACACAGACTGTGAACAGCCCCTAACGCTGCAGTGGTACCAGGAGCAAAGCTGCTCACAGCCCATGGTGAGCAGTGTTCTGTTCCACTTCCCTGCAAGGCCCTTGATGCTCCAAGTAGACACGTTCCAGGAATCTCCAAATCATAACTGGAACTCAAACCAGAACACATGTGGGAGATGAATGGGATGGTACAAACTGAGTCCTCATATGTCCACCTCAAACTGCATATGCAGAAATAAATCTCAGTGATGGAGAACATTTCAGGTTTCCTTCATACACTGAATTCCACAGTTCTTGTTGCTACATTTGGTTGTGTTGTGTTTTCTTACACTAATTTCCACTCCTGCTCCAGAACATTTAAGGTATCCCTATTATTTCATTCTAATTTTCCTCCACATGGATTTAGCTACTCAGAAACACAAGTCATTACAACAGCAAGAGACAAGTTTGTTCAGCTTCAACATGTTGCCTTAGATTGCTCAGGTATATTTAAATGAATGTTCAGTCTCAAACAAGATCTCAGGAATCCAGGACAAAATACTTCAATGAACTCACGTGGCCTCAGCCTTCACACAGCTCTTGTCTGCACAGGTGCTGTGTAGCGTTTCTGGGGAGCAGGAACCACAGATGGAGATTACTTCATGCGCAGAGGAGGGGGGAAGCCTCCAAATGTTGAACAGTTGTTCTTTGTATGCAGAAAACATGAGCTCAACCATCTCTGCTGCACGCAGCTGCGGGTTCACAGACAGGGATCAGGGCTTCAGAGGCCACAAGGAAGGCACCGAGGACTTTGATGCATTGCTTTCAAGAGGGCATAAAAAAAACACTTGGAGGAAAACCACAGGCAACTACTCCAAACCCCAGGCCCTGCTCTTCACAGGCATGACACTCAGCAAGTGAGGACCTCTGTACTCATCCCTAGTACAGGGGGGACTAGGATCCCTAGTACTCCTTCCATTTGCCAAGGTAACTATACGTTGTACCTGTGTTGACAGCACGCAACAGCCCCAGTTAGTAACTACCTGTGTGCTCACAATTCCTGGGCCTCTGCACCACCAAACCTGTTTTCCTTCAAGAATTTTACTCTGCTTTGAAATCAGTGCATTGCAACAATATCAGAAACTGATCCAGGACTCTAATGTAAGGAACAGTCACAGGCTTCATCAGGTTAACAAGACAAGGAACTTACTGATCACCAGTGATGTGTCAAATCTGCCTCTTCCATTCCCAAACTGATTATTACACTTAGCGCTGCCCAATTCTGTGACTTCTGCTTCAGCTCCTCCTCCCCACCAGAACAGCACTGCTGTGCTGAATTCCTGTTGTGCCCTCCAGCAATCCCAAAGGCAAGCTCACGTGGAATCCATGGCATAAGCATGCTCTTGGGCAACACTTTAAGAGACCCAACCTTCTTCAGCTGCAAACAACACCATGTGTGAGACACTTCTATTTCATGTGCAGAAAAAGAGATCCTTGTATTTCAAATACTTGGCAAAAAAACCTCAAACAAGAAGGCAGTGTTGATTTTTACATCTTATTTATTTCCTGCAGGTACATATAAGCCACTTCCATTTGCTTCCATGTGCAAACATGTGGCTGAGTATATGTATTAGGTTCTAGTACAACATAAACGTACGCAGTAGTAAAATTCCACAGGACTGTACTGACAGATTGCACGTGAACCAAGCCTATAAAAACAAAGTTATCTGGCATGGGGAAAGGCCAGGACAGTACTGACCAAAATGGCTACTAGATTCATCATGAGATAACATGTTTACTTTGATCAGAGAAGTTTGTTAACAGAGAATGCTTCCTTTCTTCTAAGACCAAGTACTATACAGAACTCGGAATGCTAAATATTTACAGCAAGGAAAGCTTGGAAAACAACTACCAGCACTTTTATTTCTTTTGTAAAAGAAATCAAGATCTGTAGATTCTGCTTCAAAGTCCTTTTTATAAATACATCTACATGACATCAAACCAAACAGATCGCATTTAAAAATGTGATTTTAACTCAGCCCCTATTAAGTTGCAAGCTGCTTTAAAGACAAATCTCTGCAGAGATACTAGCAATGAATTACATCTGTAAGTTTACCACCTTCTGTCACCACACATATTCTATGGCACCAGATAGGATGCCCAGGTATCAGAAACAAACTACATTTTGCACTGTATGGATGTCCTTGGTTGAGGTCTGGTCATTCACTGCCTGCTTGAAGAGCATTACCATGCTGCTTAGTCTGGCTTTCCCAGGGCTAAGAACTCCAAAGAATTCTAATTCTGATAAATCAAAGAGAAAATCTTTCACTTTTCTAAGTATTTGTATCTTTGACATTATTGCTTTAGGCTGGTTTGGCATCACTTAAGAGTTAGTTCTGGAGAAGTGCTTTCAAGAGCTGTTATTTACATGACAGGTAAACCTTCACAGTGACATGGATGGGGGCAGCACAGGCCAAGATAACCATATGGCAAAACAGTTTACCCTATGTACTGTCAGTGCAAAAATACATACTGTGCTGTCAGGTTTTAACCTTCATTTTGGCCTTGGGTTACATCCAGCTCACAAACAATGAGCATTACCCAGTCATAAGGAGACTCAGAATGTGGAATTCTGGAAAAACCCTAACAACAAAACATAAGGCATCTCAGGTAAAATGCCTGCTTAAGTGTCTGACAGCATTCCTAAGAATTTTTCTTAAGAGTCATAAGTAACAGAAGCTAAGACAGACAATTCATAAAGCAAGTTTATGGATAACTACAGGAAATGAACCACCACTTCCCGTTATGTCTCAGTGAAGCTCGTATCATACTGCAGTGAAGAACTGTTCCGAGTGACACACAGACAGCAGCTTTGTATCTACAGGTTTCAACAAATCATACCTACACTATTAGTAACAATCTGGTTAATGCACAGCATCATGATTCATGTGAAGGCAGTTCAACTGTGTCCACAGAAACAGCGTTGGATATATACTATATGTATGTCCACATAGGTATTCCTGACAGCTTGTCCTTCTGACGTTGCCCAGGAATAGCCAGGTGCAGCAAACATCTGACTGAAAGCTAGAGCTGGTACAGCTTCCAGTCGGGGATGTTTACAACACCAGGCTACTACTACACACCACAGCAGCCATCCAACAGTGCAGAGCAGCCGTCACCTTTAGAGGAGGGGAGAGAAAGGAAGAAAAGATTTAAGCCATGCTTCCAGAACATTCCAACAATCACTGCCCAGCTAATGCTGAAGAAAACTTTATTTTCACATTCAGTAACACAGTTCTAGAGTCTCATTAGATTAACAAAGTTTCTAAATGCAACACCTAGAATACAAATTCTCAGATTTTAAACATATATTATCTTTAGGTTTGTATTTCTATTATCATATATTTATTCATTAATATGAATTTCCATTATACATTAAAATATAAAAATAGTAGCGAGTTTTTTCAGTGATCCATTGACTTCACTCCCCTATAATACCCTTATTCCTGGAGCTCTCAGAAATAAGTGGATTTCCACTTTGGACATCCCCTGAATTCTGCAAATAGCCATCCTTCCAGAATCATTGATATTATTTAATAAAGCTATATGCAAAGTTAAAGACAGAAGCAAAACGAGCCATGTGCATAATAAAGTTATTTATTTATATATCATATATATATGTGTATCAGGAACAGAAATTTGACAGATTTCTGAAGGTATTTACTTTCAGTGTCAGAATTCTACCTCATCAGTTTAAAGCTCTCTTAAAGCCCAGGAGTAAAGCCACTTCTCTTTGGGTATTAGTATACAAGTACATACTAAAGGAGAGTGACAGGGTGGGAGGGAAAACCACAACAACATCAGGATGGAACCATTTTACTCCCCCATCTTCAACAAGATCCTGTCAGAACACCCACGAGACTGCATCCTGTTCTGCAACAAGCATTTCCTCCAAGTTAAAAGAATCTTGATATTATTAATAGTTGATATTTACAATGTATAACACTTAAGATGGGAAATAATTTAAACTGAAGTAACTCATGAAGTACATTTCCCTAAGTTACTGCACAAATTCCATACTGCTGTACATAAAAGTAATCCAAAAGCCAAAATTCAAAGGCCTCCTGCACTGCTCCTGCTGTTGTAAAAGTCTCCCCCATCTTTCATTTGATCTGTGAGTTGATCACGTTCACATAATACTTATATGCCTTCATTTTGTAGTTTATAGTGCAACATTTTCCTTTTACTAACAGAGCTGAAAGCAGATGATGTATTCCCATTTAGCAGGCTTTATCCCTTCAGAAAGGGAAGAATTTTGCATGTAAAGAGTTTTCTACTGCCAGGTTAAATGCAATTTAAGGTTGCTTGTTCCAGGGGAAGGTGTGTGAGGGGGTAGGTCTGTTCACGCAATTCATAAAAGAAGAATCTATGACAAGTTTAAAAGCGGAGAAAGATGACATTATTCAGGATTTCTGTTACAGAAACCCATTCACATCCCATTTTGAGATAAACATTTCTTCCCAAAACATGAGAGCTTGTTGGCAGTAACCAACTTGTTACAGCAGCATACAGACATTAAGGAGGGACCTGCATGCAGTCACTATGGATACCACACTGACCTTCATTAGTTCTGGGAATAAGCAGTTAAAAAGCCAGTGGTCATTTGCAACAAAGGCCTCTTCAGGCTGCTCCAAACCTGAAAATTCCTATTTGACACTGGACAGAAATAGGCTGTTTCATGCAGAGGTAGGCACATGGTATTTGACTAATTCGGCTGCTGAGCATTAAGTTGCAATGAACCATTTCTTATACTGCTTTCCTTTAACACGTACTTCTTAAGGAATAACGAAGGTCACTTCAATGTCATCTGCCCAAAGAAAACAAATTCTCCACAGCCTCCTTTTAACACGTAAATCATCACAAAATAGCCAATACATGACAACAAAATCTTGTTCTGCTTTATCAAACTGTTAAACTTCAAATACAGAGCATCTTACACAGGGATTCCACTTCTGTCAAAGGAGTCAAAATTTTCATTTCCAAATGTGGTCTTAAAGACAGAGCCATTACAGATCACTTTGTCAAACTACATGCTTGAAAGATACAACTTCTATAAGAGGCCTATTAAAATTGAAGCTGTGTATTGAAGAAGCTGTGAAGAAGCATCTTCAGCTATTTTACCACCTTTTCAACATAAGCAGGCAGCATCTCCTGCCTTTGTTCAAGTCACTGCCCTCTCCTTTCTGTAAGGCTTAAAAGCACTGAAAATAGGAGTTATCCTAAAGTCATCACAAACGGGAATATTGAGTGCTGGCTTCTAATGCCTTTAACTGTTTTTCTTAAGAGCAATAATGATTCCATTCTTTGAAGCATGAAATCCCCCCCTAACTTTACACATAGAATATGAAGCAAATCTAAGACTACCTAAAGTCCTTCTGACACAGGAAATGTTTGTATTTGTCATTTTCCAACAGCAACATACAATGACCCACCCAGGAACTGTTTGTTCAGCTGTCAATACTCCAGAAGAACAGAAGAGTTTTTAAAACTGAGAAAGGGACACTGTAACGAAACCTTAAGTTTGTGTTCATCCACAAGTTCCAAATCAAAGGCACAGAGATTTACTGCAATATTCCCTCAAGCACTGTTTTACTGGTCACATACAACTTTTACTGCACCTTACAAAAGCACATGGAGCAGAGTTCAACAAGACAAGAAAAATCGGGAGGAAGGAGAAAGGAAGAGGGTGAGGAGGCAAGCAGCCAAACTGCTTCTTTCCCTTCTTCCTTCATCTTAAGACATCCTCTGTCTACCACCAGCATGATCACTACAACTCACTGACTCCAAGAGCAGCCCTGCAGAGAAGGACTCGGGGGTGTCAGCTGATGAGACACTGAACATGAGCTGGCTTCAGTATTCACTTGAGCCCCAAACCCAACCTTTTGATGCATCCCAGGACATGGAGTGTGACCAGCAGGTCAAAGGAATGATCCTGCCCCTCTACTCTGCTCTCGAAAGGTCCCACTTGGAGCACTGTGTGCAGTTCTGGTACCCTCAACATAAGAAGGACATGGAACTGTTGGAACAAGTCCTGAGGAGGCCATGAGGATGCTCCAAGGGCTGGACAACCTCCCATATGAAGACAGGCTGAGAGAGCTGGGCTTGTTCACCCTGGAGAAGGCTTATGGGAGACCTTAGAGCACCTTCCAGTACCTAAAGGGGGCCTACAGGAAATGTGGTGAGGGACTTTCTATAGGGGCATGTAGGGTCAGGGCAAGGGGGAATGGCTTTAAAAGAAAACACAGTAAATTTAGATTGGACATTACGCAGAAATTCTTCCCTGTGAGGGTGCTGAGGCACTGGCACAGGGTGCCCAGAGAAGCTGCGGCTGCCCCATCCCTGGCAGTGTTCAAGGCCAGGTTGGATGGACCTTGGAGCAACCTGCTCTAGTGGAAGGGGTTGGAAGTGAATGAGCTTTAAGGTCCCTTCCAACTCAAAACACATCTGTGATTCTATGATTTTGAAGCCTCAGTTGTCACACAGTAATAGTTAAATGTAAATGGAGTCAAAGGAGTCTGCCTCTGCATGCACCTCATGTGTGTGTGCTTGGAGTCAAGGTCTTGTCAATCAGTCCATCCATCAGTCAAAGCAGTTGAGCCACAGATGCCTGATGCAAGCAAAAAAGCAACTGAAACTGACAGAGGAACCCAGATACTCACTGTTGCTATGAATTTTTTTTAAATCCTACATATTGACCAGAAAAGAATTGATAATCAAATATAAATTTATATATAAAAGGATTGAAGCGCACAGATTCCCAAAGTAGTAGGAAGAACTTCCCAATGGAAGTCAACAGCCAGCCTTCATCAGCTTTCTAGTACTTAAATAGATGTTTAGATATGATAGCATACAATAGTCTGTTTAAAGACTAATGCTACGTGAATTGATGTTCTCTCACTCTGCTCTTTTCTCCCTCCCCCAAACTCCTCCTAAGTATAAAAACCTTGATATAAATTTAGACATTTGTTTTTAATGGATTCTTCCCCTTTTTACCTTACAGGAATGTAATTACACCAAACTATGTATACAATTCCATTACTTTGATACTATAGTTAAGTAGCCAGAACAGATTTTGTACTGAGGTCCTTCCCCCCCACCCCTTCTACTTTGGTGGAAGATATGGGCTGGGGAGCAGAGAACAACTTCTGTTCTCTAGACAGTTTATTTCTAAACTAGACGTTCCAAGAAATTCATCCAACTCTGAAATATCAAGTGCTTCAGCTTTCACTATTTTTATACATTTTTAACTACCCTTATAGTTCACAAGTACTTTTATTCCACTTCCTCAGAGATCACAAAGAACAAAATAAGCTATCTGCCACTGGGCAGAGTGTGCCTGAATCAACATTACATTTTAAGGACCATTTCTCACAGCTCGTACATAATCCAACCCACATCATCTCCAACAGCACTTAAGTCATGCAGTGATTTCACATCTGTGTTACTGCCTTGAAAATTGACTCTGCGTTGTGGTGAGCTTCAAATACCCAGACTGCAATACTGTAGCACTGGAAGTTAACAATGCAAATGAATGATGATGGAGGAGGAAGCATACATGAGTGGTTTTCTCACTGCACTTCCTGGGTATGTTAAGGAAGGACACTTTGCTTCTCTGTATCACTAACACATACACATCAACAACCAGCAACTTTGGTGCAAGAGGCAGAAGGAGTTTTTAAACCGGCCTGTGAATTCTGAAGCAACAGAAGAGATTGAATCTAATGTGACTCTGGGCCCTCCAAACTAAGGAGGATGTGTACCTGCTTGAACAAGTCCAGAGGACACCACAAAGATCATCAGAGGGCTGGAGCACCTCTACTAAGGAGACAGACTGAGAGAGTTGGCTTGTTCAGCCTGGAGAAGAAAAGGCTCCTTAAGGGGAGACCTTAGAGCATCTCCCAGTGCCTAACAGGGCCTACAAGAAATGTGGTGAGGGACTTTTTACAGTGACATGTAGGGATAGGACAAGAGGGAATGGCTTTAAACTGAAAGTGGGGAGATTTAGATTAGACAAAAGGCAGTTGTTCTTCCCTGTGAGGGTGCTGAGGCACTGGCACAGGGTGCCCAGAGAAGCTGTGGCTGCCCTATCCCTGGCAGTGTTCAAGGCCAGGCTGGACACAGGGGCTTGAAGCAACCTGCTGTAGTGGAAGGTGTCCCTGTTCGTGGCAGGGGGTTGGAATGGGATGAACTCTAAGGTCCCTTCCAATCCAAACCACTTCATGGTGATTTTATTCTATCTCCAAGAAACTATCCCCAGAAAAAAATCTGCTTTCAGTGTAGATCTTTATCATGAATGAGGCAAAAATTCCTTTTTTGTAAGAAGGACCAAAAGAGAAAGGTAAATAACTGAAATTATGAAATTAGAACTATACTGTGCACAGCAATAATGAGTTGTATCTTAAACCTGCTGAATCTCTACAACTGAATATCCTTTGGAGATACTTAATTACAAGCTATTAAAACAAGTTACTGGAAATATTTCTTGGCTACCTCTAACATGTCTCCTCGTTATTCTGAAAAGCCTTCAAATTCCTAAGCTGGGTCCATAGTTTGCCTTTTCTTCTGTCAAGGTAACCTGAATCTCCAGTCCAAGATGACAAAGCTGTCTGTAGAAAAGGAGCTCCATCTTCTTAAAGGCATCTTTAAGTGTAAGATTCTGGAGATCCCCCAATCTGAAAAACACAAAGATCACATGACTGAAAATACAGTAACTGATCTGATCAGGACAAGGGGTGATGGGATCAAACTGAAAGGGGGGAAGTTCAGGTTAGATCTAAGGAAGAAGTTCTTTACTGTGAGGGTGGTGAGGCGCTGGAGTATGCTGCCCAGATAAGCAGTAAATGCTCCATTCAGGCAGTGTTCAAGGCCAGGTTGGACAGGGCTTGGGTGACATGGTCTAATTTGACATGGTCTAGTGTGAGGTGTCCCTGCCCACAGCAGGGGGGTTGAAAGTATATGATCTTAAGGTCCTTTCCAACACAAACGACCTTATGATTCTATGATATCTCTTAAAGAGAGTGAAAGGCAGATGCAGGAGGGCAAAAACCAACCCAAACACCTGACAAGAAATTGAAACAAATAATATGTTTAATAGATGTTCTTTGAGTAGTAGAAGAGCTCAACCTAAATGCAAATAATTCAGTATTTACTATTTCCAGTAGCAAGTTGAGGCCTTCCATGCCTGCTGCCTCAACTACAGCCAAGCATGAACGGAAAAACCTCACTAATAAGAAGAAACCCAAAAAAGCCACATCAATATGTCATTTGTTAGGCCAGACTGTGTTTTCTTTTGGGTTTTGAGTGGCTACCACTTGAGTCTGGTGCAACAGACTCTAATCACTGACGCATTTACCACACTCCTTCACTTAATGACTTCTTACTCCCATTTGCAATTATAATTCTCTGGTGATATCAGCTGCCAACAATAGTTCTCTGTAACACTGTGATGGAAACAAGTTGAGTATTGCAAGGAGAGATTCATACTGCAAAGTCCCTTCACTGAACAAAGCCAGGTCTGGGTAGGCTGCTACCCTCAGCAGTCCAACAGTTCAGTCTACACCATGTTACTGGATTGCTAGAGAAACTGCTAAGGGCGCCAAGAGATCTTTAGGCAATAGAAGCCAAATATTCCCATGTTAAGGGTAGTCCTGTGTGAACATATTCCAATCATTGCAAATAGTACAGCTGCAAACTTGACAAATCCTAGCATTCTCCCACTTCCTTTTGGTAGGCAGAGTCTGGAGATTGTTACTGCAGCCTTTGGGGAAAGTACAGCATTTCCCCTGGTGTATGAAGCGAGTTCAACTCCTCCACTGCAATTAAATCCTGAAGGATATCAGACTGAGACGTGAGCTGTAAACCAGTATCAATCCTAACCTTGCTCTTTACTTGAAAGAAAATAAGCTCAGCCCAGCAAGCACCAAGCAAACATCAGATAAGCACATGGCACTTGGCTTTACAAGTTTCTGTACTTTTTAACTTGGTTTTTGCATCTTTGTCCTTCCAAGTTCAAAGCAAAATAAGTTAATTATTTGTTTTGCAATAATACCCAAGAGACCCACTCTTTTAAGTGCACACACACAGCCTGTGTCCACAATGGAACAGTCCACACAAGCACAGCGTGCAGCCATGGCACCCACTTCAGCATCAAGGATCTCAAAACAAAAGGCATACAATATAGAAAAACGTGACACAAAACACCTTTCAACTACTCTTAACATGATTATCTCTATTTAAGATGTAGATTTCACCAAGTTCGTTTCAGGGTTTATTGACAGTAATTGGGAACAGACACAGTGTGCTGGCAAAACAGCTCATTTGGAAAGCATTACTCTGTATTCTCTAGTCAGTCTTGCACAGGATCTGACAAGTATACTTAGAAAATTACTACTTCCACTCTCAAAGACCATCTCCTCTAGAATCGAGCCACCTCCTTCAATAACTCACAACATAACAAGAACTGAAATAGTCACATTTAGAGCTTAGTTACTGCACTACAGTAAGAAGAGGAGCCACTCAAGTGTTTGGAGGGAGAACAGAAGTTACATTTAGCAAGAATTTTGTCTCTAAATCATGACAATAGTCTTTGATTTTCATAGTGACTGTTAAAAGTTTTGCTTACCAACCACATGGCTGGAGGCTGCGTGGAGACCTCAGAGCAGCCTTCCAGTGTCTGAAGGTGACCTACAACTATGCTGGCAAGGGACTCTTCATCAGAGATTGTAGCGATAGGACAAGGGGTGATGGGTTCAAACTGAAACAGGGGAAGTTTTGGTTAGATATAAGGAAGAAGTTCTTTACTGTAAGGATGGTGAGGCACTGGAACGGGTTGCCCAAAGAAGTGGTAAATGCTCCATCCCTGGCAGTGTTCAAGGAAGGCCGGGTTGGACGGAGCCTTGGGTGACACGGTTTAGTGTGAGGTATCCCTGCCCATGGCAGTTTGATCTTAAGGTCCTTTCCAACTCAAACATTCTATGGCCCTACCAAACGCACTTACCAACTACCATGTTAGTCTTCTTTTGCTGTGTTCTACACAGAAATTAACAGTAACTAGAAAAAACATCATGGTATTCACAGAAGGTTCCCGACATGCACAAACCCCACTAGACTCATGTCTAGGACCCCAGGGGCCAGCACAGGGCTCCGAACACACTCAGCAGCAGCCAGGAAGACAACACAGAGAGCAGCCTCAGAAACAGACAGGTGACAGTAAAGTACAGAGGTCAGAGGAGAAGGGGAGGCTGACACTGTGAATGCAGCATTTCTACCAACAGAGACAGACATGACAAACCTGAGGATGGGGTCAAAGAAACCTCACTGGCTTCAAGAGGGGAAACCACAGAGCTCTGCACCCAAGGCAGAAGAGCCCCATGCATCAGCATGTGCTGGGGATAGCTGAGTAACAGCCCTGCTGCAAAGGGACTGGGTGCTGGGGCAGAAGGCAGCTGAAACAGAAGCCAACATCTCGCTGCAGAAGGCAAACTGCAGAGAAGACTACAGGGAAGGGATGCTGAATGCTCATGTGAGGACCCTCACTTCAACAGGATGTTGAGGAACCAAGGAGGGTCCAGCCCTGGGCTACCATAGTGGTCAAGAGCCTCAAGGGCATCATCCACAGGGAAAACTGAAGGGAGAACGCCTGCTTCATCTGGCAAAGAGACCATCTAAGACCTGTCTACAGCTACAAGATGGGACCTCTAAAGACAGTCAAGACAAACTCTCTCAGCACTGACTGACAGTGTAAGACAGAGCAATGGCCACAAAAGGCAGCACAGAAAATGCAGGTTGGACACAAGGACAAACTTCTTCACCAGGAGGCTGGTGAAGCCCAGAAGAGGCTTCCCAGCGAGGCAGTGGATTCCCTGTCCCGGGCTGTTCTCATGGCTTCGTAAGACAGAACCATGGCTGAGCCCACCACTTAAGAGCCCTGCTCTGAACAAGTGGTTGGACCAGAGTGTTCCAGAAGTCTCTTCTGACCATTATCCTTGCAACTCTGTGATCTCATAATTCCTGTGATACACTTCCAGCACCTACAGCCTTGTTTACAGAATTACCCTCCGACATGAAGTCAGTAAGTCTTTGGAAAAGGAATTAATTATCCATAGATGACATCAGTGCAGACTTTACTATATATAGCCAGGTATTATCAATACACTGCAGTGCTGGCAGCTCCAGCAAGTTCTAAAATCACAAATATTTAATGTTAAAACTATTTTAATCAGCTGCTGCCAAATACTAAAAAAAACCCCAACCAACCTACAGTGAAACCAGAACTCTCCTGACTAACCCTACTGAAGTTAAATGTGCTGCTAAACACCATTCTATGGGCACCTGTGCAGACTACGCACTGTTCTGTCAGGAAAAACCCCTGTTCAAGAGGATCATTTTATGCTGCATCTTTAAGAACAGGCAATGTGAAAGCTATTGGCACTTAGTTTGCTTGTAAAAGCTCCCTCAGAGTGAAAAAGGCAGAATATTTCCTCTAAGACAATTCTGAAGTGTTTTAAATGTCACTCAAGCAGCACACAGATGCCTCATGTTTAACGACACTACAGATTAAATGGCTATTTGTCCTTTGCTAGGCTGTATTTTGTTTCCTACCAGTATCAAATCCTGCTTTTCAAATCAGAATAAACTAAATACAGAAGATGGACAGTGTGACCAAACTTTTCTTTTTGCACACTATAAATGCCGAGCTTTAGGGATAATCAGAATTAAAGCAGTTACAATAAACAAACAGTTTAGAAGTACTTTAGGAGGAGAAGGACTGGTTCCTACAACTCACTCCTACAGCGACAGAGATGAAGCAACTATTCAATGCAACAGACAAAAGAGCCTGGTGAAGGGGAAACATAGGTCATTACCTGACACCATAATCATGCTTTTTTTGGTTCTTTGGGCCTGTGAATCTTTGGTTATCTGATGCTGTCACCAAGCTTCAAAACAAGATTGAGAGGCACTCGATCAGTAAGACTTGTAGCTAAAATGAACTCTCTTCCTTGCATTAACTGGTGTGTTTCTTTTGGTTTATTCCCATGTATGCATCTAAAAAACAACAAAACCTACACTCACATTAGTAGGTATTGTACTGCAAGAGGAGGAGCTCAGCAAAACACAGTTTGTGCTGAAGACAATATTGAAGCTACATATGTTTCACAGGATCTCACTTCAGAACTTGCTCTGGTCCTACCTATGCTCTAAACAGCCTTAAACAAAATACATTAGCCAAGTCCAGAAGCATAGCTTTGAATTTGGTTTCATCCAAAGGACGTTGATTGGCATGTCCAGCAGGAAAGAATGTCCCTATCCAGCCTATAGTGACAGGCATTCTGGAGATAACACAGTTACTCCAAAATTAATCGGAAGCAATTTTCATTAGCTGCATGTTAAGGCAAAGAACCTAAACACTTAAGTCCTATGCATGTCTACAGAGTAATGCATGAATGCAACACTTATGTGTAGCTGAGATCTTTGTCACACCTCAAATAGAAAACAACTGTGCAGTAAGAACATCACTCAGCACAATTTAGGGTTGCTTCATAATTATCTTAAGGAGGGAGGCCGTTACACAATGACCATTCCAACAATATGAAGAGAACACTCACCCTACAGAGCCTGACTGAGAGTGTACTTTCAGGATGGTTTACACTGAATACAGTAAGAGCACTAAGGCAGAAGTACAGTCCTGTGCTTCCTGGCTTCCAGCTGAGGGTGTCCAACTTCCTCCATTGTTACAGGGATTTTATAATGCCATGGTTCATGGTGCCAGTTACTTGGACAAGCAGTGTATCAGCTACAAAATAATCCTGGAAAAGAAAAGGAAAACACATCAGCTTTTTCCCTACAGCAGGTAGCTGATCTCAGTCACTGAACAGCACTACAATCCTTAGGACTCAGGAAGAAGGTGTTGTATAGGGCAGGACTGCTTGCTTCGGTGGCTATGTAGTGTTAAACCAATATAGACAAATGGCTTAGCCACAACAGGAACCTTTCTCCACCATCCCCCAAGAAAAAGAAGATAGCAATACGTAAGACCTCTGGTATCAATTCTTTGAGTGGGAAACAGTAACGTAAGCAAGCTGTATATCTCAAAGACACAGTAAAGAACCAGCAAATAAAAGGAATCTGGCACAACCATGCTCCCTTAAGGCTAGTGCCAACTTTATAACTATTCTGGATCAGCTTCAATACTTCCATGTCTTGCAAGAAACTGGCATTTGGATAAACCAGCAGAGGAACACCAAGATGCCTTTCACCCTCTGCAAAGTTCACACCAACTGCATGTCTGAAGCTATCCTTTGGCATTTCTTGTTAACACTGCATGTTAAGATGAAGCAATTCCCTCAGACTTCCATGCCAAACACAGTCAGCAGACCCCACCTCTACAGCAGTCAGCTTAGCAGGACTTAGATGGCAATTCCTGAACGCTGGAGAGACTTGACAGTCTGTTCTCTTACTGACGCTCCACCTGCTGTATGCTGACATTACAGAGTGGTCCAGGCAGCATCCTGACCTGGGAGAGGCAAAGACAAACAAGAACAATGCAGGAGTCAACTAAAATGTTCTGAGTAGTCAGAAGCATCAAAAGCACGTCAGGCAAAACCTCCTCTGAAGACTTTGCCAGTATAAGACATGTCTGAGTACTGATATTCCTGACAAATACTTGTGGAAACCTCTAAGGATGTGGTTCAAGCCTGCTTTGGTGGCTGTTTGCCTACTAACACATGAGCATTAGTAACTTTAGGTCAAGAGCAGAGCAGTTTGCATAAGTGATGCAAGCTAAGCTCCCACACAAAACCATCATTAAGTCTGGAGTTTCTGCATTGCAAATATGATTTTATCAGGATTGTAAAGTGAGCTTTAGGAGAGCCCAAAATAAAAGATCATTAAAGACAATCTCCCCAAAACAAATTAGCCAAATACCCAATTTACAGCTGTCCACCTCATTTCAACACATTTACATATGAAATATAACATCTACAAAAATAAAACATAAGCAAACACATGGCTCTTCACAGGAATCCTGCCATGATCCCTTCATAAACCAGATCTTGTTCCCCAAAAGATGTTTGAACCAGGATGTTACAGTCCTTAACACTTATTTCACCTGTTGAACAAACTGAAAGGTGTCATTCACAGCCATCATCTGCTTCAATTGCTTTTGCAGAAGCCAAAGAAACCAGGACAGGTAACTGAGGAAAACTGTCAATATGTTTGGAGATTGGCTGATTTATAAGTTGAGTCCTCAACCTCCTCTACACTGTTCACCTGCAAGCGTGAGACAAGCCACTGAAAGCACTTTTTACATCCATCCACTGCTTCTACTCATCATCTGAGTGACCAATTGCAAATGCTCAGTTTTGCAGACCTGTTGGATCTCAAGCAGAGGTCAGTGGGAGCCACATCAGTACAACAGAAATGCTGTAAAAATGGCAAGAAATTCCTCTAAGGAATCAATTCAATTAAAGAAATGCTCAATTTCATGTGCAGTTTGTAATTGTCTTTGAATGTGAAGAATTCAAATGTTACTGGTACTGAGCGTCAGGCATCACACTTCTAGAACACTCTGTGAAAGTAATTAAAAGTTAACCTGTACAACGGGACCTGTGAAGGTCCACTGCAGGAAATGCCGCAGATACAGGCTTCCAGCCACTGTTTAAAATAAACTCAAGCACCAACAACAGACCAAAACTCATCTCTCTTCCACAAAGCCACGAAGTGTCAGCTGCCATCGGCTCATCTGCCTTAGGCTCCATATAAATGCAAGAGCGGATCATAGTTGGCAATATCTGTCAAGCTGCGTATGTAAATGAAATCTCATATTTAATCTTTCAACTTCCAACTTAACTACAATACTATTGAAAAGTAAAAATCGTCAAACTAATTATGTTCTCCAACTTAAAGCAGTAGCTTAAAAGACAGGAAACCTCACAGAGTTCTCAATAACCTGTGCACTGCAGTGCTTTGGTCTCCAATGACCTGAGAGCACAAAGATTAACCAGACAGCTAAAATAACTTGACTCTACAGGGGTGGAGGAATGACTGAAGCTGACAGCCACAAGTTCCAGTTAACAGCGTATTGTAAACTGTCTGAACTATTACGGAAAATTTTGGAGTAACAGATTTGTAGTGCACCAGTAAATTGGCAGAAAACCAGCATTCATCTTTTCACTTACAGCAGGTGATTTAGGAAAACATTCCCCCTTTTCACAGAATCACAGAATGGTTTGGGTTGGAAAGGACTATCCAGGATCATCCAGTTCCAACCCCACTGCCATGATCAGGGACAACTCACCCTAGACTATGTCACCTGTCTCTGTCTCTATGTCAACTGGACTCTGTCCAACCTGGCCTTAAACACTGCCAGGGATGGAGCATTTTCCACTTCTTCGGGCAGCCTGTTCCAGTGCCTCACCACCCTCACCCTAAAGAACGTCTTCCATATAATTAGCAGCCTTTGCTAACTGTAGCAGAAGTTTGGTTTTCTTGGGCTCCCTGGTATTCTTAGAAGAAATGTAAAAGTAATACTACACATAACAGCAACTCAGGTTGTGTAAATAAAGGTGTTTGTTTCTTAATTTACATATAAGCAAGAAATTGGGTATCATTAACTACAACAGTAAGGAATTTGTCACTGCCATTTGTGTTGTGTAAGAAAGAACAAGTAAACCACTACTTCTCCCTGATGTTGTAGTATGCAACTTCATGTTAACATACAGAATCACAGCTTCAATTCATTTGCTAGAACCAAGGTATGTTTAAGTACACAGATTCATTTCACTTTCCTAAGATTTACTGCTTCTAGTTAATATTTGGCATAACCTGACTTTTCACTGCAACACCAGCTTAGCACGTCCGGATCCAAGCAGTGAATTTATCAAGACAAGTCATGCAGTCACCATATTCAAGTGAAACAAATCACTGTGAAATTTTGACAAAGCTTTTGAATTCACAGCAGTCACACAGGCTGAAATCAGATGAAAAACGCAATGACAATCATGCCTAAACACATAATATCTATGGATATCAACTACTACATTTATTTTGTAATTAATAATATTAAAAGTATCAGAAAAGGAAGAATCAAAATAGACAAATGTGCTTTTAAAGCAAGGAAAATATCACATTTTCCTATTAAAGAATGTCCTGTATCACAGATGATTCAAGTTTTGAACATAGCAAGCTCTCTTCAGTGTTACAGTCTGCTACAGGGGCTAGAGATACAGCATAGCAACCTCCACAAAGCTCTAGAAGTCACCTTATCTTTGCTTGATATTTCCTTGAAATACTCCCTTGATATATTCGGGGCAGATGAGGGACAGGCTGCAGAAGAACTAGCATCCCTGACACCAGAACATTCCCCATGTTCCAGTGACCTCAAAGTGCCTGATCTTGTCAGCAGACGGCTTGGTTATCCCACAGCAAAGGGCTACGTGAAAACAAAGATGTCCTTGACCTCCAGGGAGATCAGAGAGTTAAGCTCAGAGAACCAGCATCAAGAAAAGTATTCCTGAAAACACTGCCTTTGTCTTACAAGGACAAAGTACACACCTGCCGAAGTAATATTGGAACTTAGCTGTAGTATTTGTCTTAACCTAACTTGATGGACAAAAATGTGTTCACACATCCTTCAAGAAGCAAGTGCAATATTGATTACTCAAGTTCACATTTTACTGGTTAGGTTCACCGAATAGCTCAAGCAAAATTCCAAATGAAGTAGGCTGAGAAACAATGATGAGAAATTACACAATCCATATATATAATCAGATCACAAAGTTTATCAACATGCTAATAGTATATCATGTGGTCTCTATAAAAAGCTAAAGATACTCTCAAAAGACATCAGGTTAACAATACACATTACACCAAAAGTTACATTACAGTTACAACATACACTGAGTATGTAGTAAGAATGAATGTTAAAATAATGATGCCTATCAAATATGGGCCAGTCAGCTGGCAGAGTGAGTATGGATGCCACAAACAACATATGGCTTTCATGCCCCAGTCAGGGCGCAAAAGAAAGGAGTATGTGATGGAAAACCCACCGCAATTTCAGGTTTAAATGCAAAATCAAAGCTAACAGTGATGCCAGAGTACTGCTGCGAGTACTGAATCTCCAGGTCCAACAGCTGAGCCCTTCGTTAGAAATTCCAGGTAACAGCAGTTTAACAGGTCACCATTTGCTTAAACAAGAACAGTTTCCAATCCGTTCTATTTTTACCTTTTTCCTTCCAATATCTATCTTACCAAATAACTCTGCCCTCTGTTTTACTGTTCTGTTCACCTGGTACTGAGCACACAGGGAAAGGAAATTAAAAAGGTTAAAAAAGAGAAGCTACTCTGTGCCAGCAGCCCCAAGCAGTCTGTACCCTGGGATACACACTTAGGAAGCTCAGGCATCACGGAGCATTTTCTGCCAAGCTGCAGAAGGTCAGGAGGGCATCTTCTGTTGCCAAGCATCAGCTTTGGGAAATGGTACCTTCCAGAAGGTACATATTTGAGTCCTTGCTGTAGGTTACCATAACCTACATAAGTACATAACATACCACTCACCCAAAACTGCCAACACACCCTGTGATCTCTGCATGTAGAAGTACTCAGTGCACCAAACACTGAACGATGAAGTTGCCAGTTTAAATTAATACACAGGCAAGAGCTTGGTCTTCAACAACCCTCTGAAACACTGAACATCAGAAGAACAACAACCCTGTACTTGGCTGAACCATGCTGTATCTGCAGAGAAAACAATGAAGTGAATAAAGGAAGTCCTCTGAGGCCCATCTGGCATTTTGATTTATTACACTCATGCTAAGCCTCCAATGTTCATTCTCCACTCAGCTCTGACACAGCATAAGATTTGTTTTGGACTAACTTACTTTATTCCTATGTTCTTTATATAAATTGCTCACATTCTTACAAATTCCACTAATACCACTTTGATACCTAATATCATGTTGATTCAGTGTGAAACATAAGAATTCAATCCAACTTTTTAGTGGCTTAACTTCCTCATTCCCACAGGATTCAACATGTCCTGAGACATGAAACAATCTTATCTAGGGCACTTGTGAATATTTTAGTATTTTTTTCCTTATCTTTCTAACCTTCATTTCTGCAGAAATATCCACCAAATTCCCTCAGTCTTCTTGTGCTGTTTAAACTCCTTCCTGGTGGTATCAGACTTGAGGCATCCTAAGAAGACAGCGTGTAAGGAGGAAACTGATAGATTACTAAAGGTTAATTTCAAGACCAGGAAGCTTATCTATGCAAAATACACTTTAAACTGCAAGGTGGGTTGTGCTGCTTCTCCTTGTGTGCCAGCTCAGACAAAGCAATGCCTCTTTATTAGGCATTCTCCAGTTAGACCAGTGCACTGCTGGTTTAACTTACGGAACTTATTAAAAAAGGAAAAGGCAGGAACATTTTGAACAAAAATACAAACAGGAAAGACTGGGATTGCTATTGTATTGGCAAAGTTCACTCATCAGCACAACTGTCCCTTTGTTCTTCTTTACCTTCATTGCTCCTACAGTGCCTCCCCCAGCAACAGCCTGGAAACAATGAGTGAGGCAGGCAATGAACGGTTAGGCCAGACAGCTACCAAATGTTTTCCAACAAACTACATAAAGTATGCAATATAAATAGGTCATCACAAATATGTCTTATTAAAAAAACATTCATGATCATACTACATACCTGTACTTCACAAGCACTGTGATTCTAGGTCATTTTAGAGTCTTATTCCATGTTATGCATGAGCTGAATAAACTTGCAAGTGAAGTCTACAAAGCTGAAGAGGTTTTTAACATTTCCAGTGCACAGTTCTGAAAGCACCGACCTTTCTACTCATCCCAGAAGTTCCCTCTGACAGTGCTTTCACCATGATACATGCTTCCAGCTACAGGTTTTCTACCCCTCTGTTTCCTAGATCACAGCAGTAAAACTCCCCACCACTTTAACCCAGAACCAAAGCAGCATGCAAACAGCACACTCACTTGCACAAGCCTATTCAGCTTCTGCTCAGTCTGATTATTCACCTGTTTTGTACTGACTGCCATCTGCCCATGCCTCCTCCTGTCTCTCTCCGACAATAGACTTTGTGCCATCACAGAAGCTTTATTTTAGCACCTTCCTGCACACTATTTCCAGGTCACTGATACATACAGCAAATAAACTTAATTGCAAGATGGTTTCCTGTGGCTCCCCAGTCATTGCATTTCAAATCAACTCCAACAGAGAGAAGGTTTTGCAATGTAACACTTAAAAACCGCTCTACACTTATTTCTTTAAGTGTATTTATATACATAAAATATGTATGCAGATATATTATACATATTAAATATTTATATCTTTACATACATATTGAAGACAGGAAATCTATTCAAGGCTAACTCAGTCACTACTCATGCTCTCTTTCCCATCTGAACTGCAGCATGAGCACTCATCACCATCACATACACAGAGGAGTAAGCACTCAGGTATTTTTATTTTAGGCAAACAATCCACTGCTTCACAGAAGTTGACAGTTGTCTCCATTAACTGCTATAGCCAAATCTTACCACGTTTTGAAAAGGACACTGGGATTAATTACGTACTTCCAATCTGGCCCTTTTATTAGTATCAGGAATGCTCGTTTCCTAAGTTGTACATGACAGTCGCTTGAAACTCCATCTGGCTTTTTTGACTTACACCAGGAACTTCCGAGCTACAAGAGTTCATGAATATATTAACTGCACTCATTTCCCCCCCAAAGAAAGAGAAATTCAGCTTTCAACAAGACACTTAACTCCAAACAAACCACAACCCTGCAAATGCCTGTTAACACTGGGAAATTTAGGCAATAACAGAGAAAGATTTCATAGCTCTTGACATAAGGAGGGCTTGTCTGGAAAAGCAGAAAAATAAATCCAAAAGCCTTCGTCTGCCACTGACCTTTAGACCTGACACCCACTGCATCCTGTGGGAAACTTTTTCCAAGAGCCAACTTGCTTATAAGTATTTTAGCAGATTTAAGCATCCAGGCTACATTTTACTTGCCTACATCTACTGAAAAGGCTATTGAATAATGACAACGTGTATCTAGACCTTCACATAAGTACGTGTAAAGCAATAAACCAGACTGCAATGGAATCAAATGTGCTACACGGGCAGGTGCTTCTGAAGTTTTATGTATTTATTTTACCAGGTTTACTCTTGCTTTTGAAGTAATTTCTTATTTTTATGATGTTTACTTACAGCTGCTACAAGTCTCTGAAATGTGTAAAACAGCACTGCTGTCCATTTTCCTGCGTATGGTTTTAAAAGAGATTTGCATATCCTCCAAAAATAACAAAAGCACTAGAAAAAACCCCATGCATTCCCAGATTTGTGTGATAAAAGCAATAGTGATAATTCAATTCCCTGAAAACTCAAGTTCCTCTTAGATGTTCTGCCAATAAATACCCTTAAACTCTGCAAGAAGGGCTCACTTACAGGAATTTGTTTAGCTTTCAAGTGTCAAAGCACTGCACCTGCTCCTTTTCAGATAACCAGTCTCCTTGTCAAGTCTTATATTGCTCCATCACAATGAGAAATTGTTCCATGCAGTATGGGATAGATCACTTGTGGAAAGTCACAGGGAAGATTTCATTACTTCCATAGGCCCTATCTGCACTCCTCTCCAGGTTTGCTTCTCCTCCCTGTCAGCCCTTCCTCCCTTCTGCATACATTTCATCTACTGAAAAGGCTATTGAATAATAACAACATGGATTTGGACCTTCATATAAGTATCTGGAAAGCAATAAAATAGAATGTAATGGAACCTTGAATGTGCAGAGCTGTACACCCTGGACATGACTGCACTACATCACTGCTCACATGGAAACTTTCTGTCTGTTCAAAAGAAGCCAAGGGGCCACACGAGGACAACTACATTCTCCAAGACAGGTAAGCAGGAATGCGGCTCCCTCACGCTGCTACAGCACTATCAAAAGAGCCTAGAGTGTATTTAACAAACATTTTATTATGTCAAGCTGACATACTAGATACAGTTCAAAGAAGGTGCATGATTTACTTAGAATTAAACTATAAACATTATGTTACTGCAGGACTGTATGCCACCAAGTTTCAGTTAGATTTAGCAGGCAAGGCAAACAAAAGAAATGTTTGGTTTTGAGAGCTGATAATGGAGGGTTTGCTTCAATTTCACGCAGCAAGTGACAGCATCTTCATTATGCATGACTAAATGCCAACAAGTTTATAGCATCAGTATCTGAAGACACAATTCTTCTCAAAGACCTAGTAACAAGAGGAGGACGGTAACAGTACATAAAAGCATTTATTTTGTAGTCTTAGTATTACTGAAGCTTCTATTGAAACTTTAGTCCTTCGAGTTTTATGGCTGGTTTATCACCAGCCATCAAAGCTACATTAGCAGCCCATGTATGTATGATATAGAACAAGGCTTCTGCCCACCAAAACCTCTCTCTCACGATTATCTCCAGAGCCACACTACCCCACAGTGGTTACAGTTCCCACTACCAACGGGGCAGGCGGATGAGCTGTGTCTCGCTCTAAGTTATTCCTCTGATGTCTCCTAGGAGGACAGCATTACGCTCCTGGCACAGATCCCTTCAGCATGCTCATGAGAAATTCGCATGTAGACATTTGAGACAAGCAGCAGCCAGTAACTATTCAGCACTCAAAGCCTACAGTAAGATAACGCCAGTGAGTTCTCATGCACGGGAACAGCAGGACAGGATGTACAGTGTGAGCTTACATAAGACATGAGGCACTGCTGGGAACCCAGAGAAGTGAACAGCAGAATGGCTCAGGAAAATGCTGATGTCACTCGGATACCGTTCGGGTGGCGCTGGCCAAGTTTCTCTGATCCTAGAACTGGCCTTTCTCCCTGTTCATAAAACCTCACAGTTTGTTTTACCCACATCTTAAAGAAGAACTTACTTTCAAAAACTTGTTTTTTTCCCTAGGAGCAAGATGAGAGAAATAAAAAATACAAGAACACACCAGATTTACTGTAGCACTTATGAACAATAATCTAACCAAAAATGTAATGAAGAGCTAGAAAAAGCAAGTAGTTTTGTACACAAGTACTTGCTCCTAATACTTACTGAAAAAATAGTTCAAGCACAACTTCTCTGTTTTAAAATATGACCTCTGCAAAGCTAGTAAGGTCAATGAGACTTACAGTAGTTATTCAGTGAGCCTTGCTTGCATAAATTAAGGATGCCTAAGGGCAGCTCTGAAACGGGGTATTTGATTTTTCCAGGGCACCTACATATTATGAATTAACAATGAATTTTACCAGAACAGCTTTCAGTTTTTGTTAAGAAAAAAGAAAAAGAAAAAGCAAACTAAACAACCCAAAACTGTGTTGTGTGCACCTTCTCCTCTCTCAACACATAAAAGCTTTCCTACTGAATGTTAAAACTCGATTATGGAAGTTTCATATTAACTTGTGTAGAGCAGTGAGAAACTACAGCTCAAATTACTTTCAAAAACCCCCTAAGATACCAGTCAAACACTGCTTCCTGATGCATCCATCTACAATAAACTGATAAAAAGAAGGCAATCTAGCTGCAAAGTTAGTACAAAGTAAAACTGTAAAGAGGTAAAGCTTACTCAAGTCAGTATTCACAGAAGAAGCAGCAACTCCCAGCTCTATCCTTGGCTGCTCTCACCCCTTACTGCAGTGGCTGCACACTGCTTCCGAACAGTGTGTGAACCTCAAATCCTGTACAGTTCTGGGGTTCCTGGCTTGAAGCTTTTATTTATGGCATACTTAAGGCATTTGATTTTCTACAAAGAGCATTAAAGTGGGAGGGAAAATACTGTTCCTAAACCTGAACTACTCAGTTTCTCCTTTTATTACACGTGTAACGAACCCACTGTCACTCCCTTGAGCTTTTCTGTGCAAATACAGAGGCACTCGGAGACAGCTTGGAGTTAACACAACCACCCAACCCTGGCAAGTACCACTCAACGCTATCACAGCAAGCTACAAACCAGTGCCAGAAGTAATTTCTTCATCACAGCAAGTACATTATAATTCTTCTCTCTCTTGCAGTTCCCTACCAAAACACTGCGTCTAGTTCAGAGATGCCAACTATCAGAGGTAATCAGCCATGTTAGGGATTCATAAGGTTTCCTCAGCTGTGGAAGAGGGCATCAGCTTTGTTCTAGGCAAACAGAAGGAAAAAAGCACACACAAACTATTTGAAGGGTGAAATGGCAGCTTCCTGAAAGCATATTAGCACACACTCTCTCATAAATGTATGAAGAGTGATATGACCACAGTGCAGACCATGGAATCACAGAATAATTAGGGTTGGGCAATATCACAGAATAGTTAGGGTTGTGCAGTAACACAGGTTACTAACCATCCTTTTATGCAAGTGCCTGCTTCCAAAGTGCAGCTACTACTGGGAAATTCTGCAAGAAAAACACGCGCATCCTGGCTAGAGCCTCCATCCTCCTATAGTAAAAATCATATCTCTATCTACCTGTTATTACTACAGCAGATAAGCATTTCACAGCCATTAGTATGTTTATTCACAGGATGTTTTTGGAAAGCACCACTGTTCCCGATTCATAAGCAAACAGAGGGCTGATGCAGAAGGACTAAACCAAGGTCACAGAGTAGGTCTGCGGTAAAGTAAGAAACTTCATCTGGGTTTGCCTTCATACAACTAATACTTTCTATTAATGAGTCACTGCTGCTCCTCTGAATTATTCTTTGAGCATGAAGAGACAACAGACTGCCTGTGGCATTCAAACTCCACATGCTAAATAGCAGCTTCACTCCAGGGCTTGCTAAAAAATATCAAGCCCAAGGGCCTTGTTCTGTGCTAGCTCAGAATCTTGCTTCAGCACTGGGCTGCTGGAGGGAAAAAAAAAGGGATATATAGCTATATATAGAGATAGATAGATATAATAAGTGACATGCCTTGTTTGCAATCCAGCTAACTAGAGACAAAACCCAGTCCCTGAATAGTTCTACTCCCTCATACACAGACCACCGGGCAAGGGCAAAGTGCAGGGAGGAAAGAAGTCAACTGGGGAAACAAGTTATGCAAAGCTGGGGCCGGGGCAGGGGCAGAGCTCCCCACAGACCCCCCCTTATTCTCCCCCTAAAAATAAGCAGTAAGAAAAGCGCCCCAAGTTCTGTTCCCATCAGCGAGGCCGAAGGAGGGGACGTGGAGCACAGCCCCCAGGGACTGTGTGGTGGGAAAGCGACCTCCGGTGCGGGGGGAGCGGTGAAGGGCGCGGAGCTCCCCGCGGGCTCCCCACGCTCCCCCCCCCAGCCCCCGATGGCGGCTGCAGGCCCCCAACCCTCCCACCCCACAGCCGCCAGCTCGGCCCTGGTCCCCTCCCCACGCGAGACCGCGGCCTGCGCCCCCCGCCCCAGCCCGACCCCACCTCGGAGCTCCCCGTACCTGTGAGGGGACTCGGCGGGGGAGCACTGGAGGTGGGGTTACCTCACCCGGCCTGTTCGCAGCCCCTCGCTGGCGGCCGCCGCCCTCACTTCACCACCGGGTCCTGCGGAGCCGCTCGGCCGTGGCTCGGCTCGGCTCGGCTCGGCTCGGCTCGGCTCGGCTCGGCTCCCGCCCGGCCCACGGGGCCGCGTCTCCTCCTTCGCCTTTACTTTGACCTTTTCCGCGTCCCCGCTCCCTGTCCCCGGCACACTTTGACGTCACTCCCATGGCAACCAATCCCCGCCCCTTCCAGCCCGCGCGCGCGCTGCCCACACCTAACCCCTTATCCCCCTCTTTGCCCCCTAGCCCCCCCCCCCCGTGCTTTCTGCCCAGTTACGCACGCACGCACGCGCAGCCGGGAGGGGCGGGACATTCTTCCCCTCGTGGCCAATGAGCACGCACGGTGCGCGGGGCGCGTGTTCTGCGTAGCGCGTCTGGTGCGTGAGGCGCGCGGTGTCTCTGTGATCAGTTCCCGGTGCCCTAGGTACTGGGGGGGCCGTGCTTCGAATCCTGTGTTCAGCTCTGGGCCCCTCACTAAAAGAGAGACTTTGAGGTGCTGGAGCAGGGCCGGAGAAGGGCAACGGAACTGGTGCAGGGCCTAGAGCACAAGTGTGATGGGGAACGCCTGAGAGACCTGGAGAGGGGTTAGTCTGGAGAAGAGAAGGCTCAGGGGGGACCATATTGCTCCCTAGAACTGCCTGACAGGAGGATGTAGTGAGGTGGGGTCGGTCTCCCAAGTAACAAGTGATAGGACAAGAGGAAACGATCTCAAGCTGTGCCAGGGGAGGTTTAGATTGGGTATTAGGAAAAATGTCTTAACAAAGAGGGTGCTCAGGCATTGGAACAGGCTGCCCAGGGCAGTGCTGGAGTCTCCATCCCTGGAAGCATTCACACACCATGTAGATGAGGCCCTCGGTGACATGGGTTAGTGGTGGCCTTGGTAGTGAGGGGGTAATGGTTGGACTTGATGATCTTAAAAGTCTTTCCCAAGGTAGTTGGTTCTATGGCACCATGTGTGTTGTGTCACCACCACCATGCACGTCACTGCTTCCGCCCCAGAAGCCCCAGCAGTGTTAATGGGGATGTAGCAGGGAGGACTGATGAGCATTCAGGAGAGCACAGAGGGACGGCTGAGTCCTTGCAAGGCACATGCTGCAGCAAGAGCAGGGTTGGAGGGGTTGGAGCCCAAGCAGGGGGATGCTGGATGTGGCTGCTATGGAGCAGTGTGTTAAAGTAAATGCTACTCGTCCATCAGCAGAGGTAGGGGCAAACAGGGGATGACGTTATTTCACACTTACGGAGTTAGTATTTCCCCCTGCTCCAGAGGGAGAAGGGAAATCCTAACACATGAACTCAAACACTGCTTTTTCTTCGCACGCACATGCACAAGCCATGCTAATGCCATTGTAGTTTGCCTGCTCCTTAACATCTCTGCTGTTCTTCCTTACCCCATGGTATTCCAGCACTCCTCAACTCCTCAGCTGCTTCCCTACACCCCAGCTTACAGCATTCCCATTGTTTGGGGAGCTTATGGGCAATTGCATTTACTTTCTCCAAATACTTGGCATAGATAACCATGCATGTACTACATGACATACAGGAGGCTGCATAGCTCAATGCCTCAGTGCATAAATTTTTTATGTCTCAACACTTTGCTTCAAACTCTGTCAGCTGTGAAAAGGCTCCACACAAACGACATGAAACCTGTGCAAGGCAGGTGTGTGACTCAGGTTTGTACCTTGTTTCATGAGAGGTGTGCGCATTTACAACGCATTACATGTTGGAGGCTCTGAGCTGCGATAAGTACACAAGTAGGATGTTTTATCAGTTAGCAATTACACTGTATCTTTCACCTACTCTACATGAAGAATGCACTGTGTACTTTGTATGTGCCACATACTCATAATAGCTGTAAAATGACAGTTTGAAATGATTTATAATCATAAATACTCATTCAGAAATATAATCCAAGATCAATTGGGCATGCAGACTGAGATGTAGTTAACAAACCCTGCCTGAAGGTGTGTAAAAAGAGCATGGGTGCAGTTTCCCTGCATTTGAAATGCAGTTCCTTTCTCCCAGACTGTTAACAAACCAATTTAAATCCTATCCTGGTAAGACTTGCAGTGTGAATTCATATATAGAATGGTTTGGGTTGGCAAGGACCTTAAGGTCATCTAGGTCCAACCCCTCTGTCCCGTTAGGGACACCTAACACTAGATCGTGTCGACCAAGGCTCTGTCCAACCTGGCCGTGAACACTGCCAGGGATGGTGCATTCACAACTTCCCTGGCCAACCCATTCCAGTGCCTCACCACCCTAACAGGAAAGAATTTCCTCCTTATATCCAATCTAAACTTCCCCTGTTTAAGTTTGAACTCGTTACCCCTTGTCCTGTCACTACAGTCCCTAATGAAGAGTCCCTCCCCAGCATCCCTATAGGCCCCCTTCAGATACTGGAAGGCTGCTCTGAGGTCTCCACGCAGCCTTTTCTTCTCCAGGCTGAGCAGCCCCAAGTTTCTCAGCCTGAAACTGCTCTGGGTCTGGCACAAGTTTAATAATGAAATTATTTTGAAGGAAGCTTTTTAGCTATCAGTGACTTTATGACATGGCTGGCAGGGCTGTGAAGGGGATGAGTTTGGCCACATGGCAGCAACCGGGACTGACTTTATGCTAACATGTCAGACAGCCATCTGGGTCTGATGTGATGGTCAACCACCATGAGACATTCAGACACGAGAACTTGGGCATTTGTATTTGTAGCACTGAAAAACAGCAGTGTCCATGTTACCGTCTCCCCCTAAATCCCTCTTGAGTCAAATCAGGAGGAAGGCTTTGAACAGCAATGCCCTTGGGAAGGGCATAAATAAATGTGCCACCAGGGATATATCCATTTAATACCAGCATGTCCCCGGAGAAGATGTTTACTTCCTGCACACCTGCTGTTGACCCCTAGTTCACTGAGGAGAATACATCTTTTTCTCCCTGGGGAGAATCCATGCTTGTGTTCTATATATTGGGGTAGGTAAATAGCCCTCAACATGAGTAAATTAATGTAAAATAGACTTATTTGGCATTTTTAACCATGAAATCTTACAAATACCAACAAATTGGACATGACGAAGAGGAGATGGCACAAAAATGTCGGCGAAGGAGGAGATGGGGAAATCAGTCCTGAGGAAGGCTCTGGCACTCGCAGGATGTGAGAGAGCCAGAGCTCATCAGTTCAAATGTAATCTCCCAGAAAGAAAGAAAGGGGCAAGCAAGGGTGTCACCTTCCTGCACAAACAATGCTGGAGTTCTGTGCCTGATTTCCATGAGAAAGGCCACTCCTGGCATTGACATTCTGTGGCATCAAGTCCCCACCACAGACCTCCTCAATGTGAGGCTGAAAGAGGAGGGGAGGAATAAACTCTGCTTTCCCAAAGGGCTGGAGCTGCCGAAGAGGCCCATGGAAAGCCAATTGTGCAATGAGAGAAAACAGGGAGAGAGGATCCCTGCTCATAGCCACAGTGAAAATATAAGTGGGAGGGGGGCTAAGAGGTGCTTTGATGCATTTACATCAACTTTATGTGAGCAGCACTGGGTTAAAGTGAAATTGTTGATGAGGACACTGACGTAGGGTTGCTTTTGAATCCTGAAGTGTTTCCTTCGTATGCATAACATCCATAAGTGCTGCTGATTTCCAATCCTGGCGCACAGAGTTTTTATGAGTACTTTTCATCTGTCGATCTTGGAGGGCTTTACAAAGGAGAGAGCTATAAATAAGACAGATGGGAAAGTGAGGAATAAAGAGGGGCTTTTAAAGGGTGATAGATCGTTTCTTTAAGGGTTTCTGTGGATAAGAACTAGATAAGAACTGCCATTTTACTGAGTATAAAATATTTTGCAACTGCACACTGTGCCAAATTACTCAAGCATAGATATTTATGTTATTAAGGTGAAAGTTTTGTCATGCTGTGTGCAAATTGTCTCTAGCTAAGCTTTTGGAAAATACAAAAAGGAAAGCATTTAATGTTCAATTTTAACATACTGTATGGATGTTTTAGGCACTTTTAAACTGAACAGATCAAAGCCCTTTATTCCTAAATGCCAGAAATCCAGTGATATTTGTGTAACTGTGTAATTTGACCTGTCTGTTTTACATGTTCCCAAGGGCTTATTATAGGCAGCTTTCAAATTAAGTGGGCTGGAACATTTGATGCTCTCTTCCCTGGTTTTCAAAGCCTTTGCAGAGCCCATACTGGGTGAGTGACGCTGTTGTTAAAGTGGTCGCATTTTAGTTTTATCACGAGGTACTCAGCACAACGAGGGAATGGAGATTACCCTGGTCCTGATTCCAGCTCTGCCACTCCAAGGCAGCCATTTCATTTCTGCCCCCTTCATCTTTCCCCTCCATGGAACAGGGTACAATATTTCCTTATCCTCCAAGGTGTCACGAAACTTAATTAACCTTGAGGGAAGGAATGGGTGAATTGCAAGCAACAGGGATAGAGTGAGAAAGGCAGTTTAAGCATCTCTGTGTTGATACTCACCTGCATGGGGCCGCTTTACCACAGATGCTCTTCAGTGCCACAAATTTGGCAAGCTTGGGAGAGCCTCAGATAGTGTCCCTGCATTTGGAATAACATTATTGTATAACTGGCAGGCAGCCGTAGGCTGATGGCTCAGGGATGTTTTATGCAGCAATCCTTTCACCCAATGGTGACCTTGTAACTGGATCATAAAAGCCATATTCCACCCGCAATTGCACCTGAGCTGCCACTATTTACATTGCAATAGCACCTAGAGGCCCCATTGTATAAGGCACAGTAAAACTGTCACTGCAAGAGACTGAAAGTGGGAGGGGAATCAGGAACAGAAGAAAAATGTTTGTCTCAAGGACATATATCAGAAAAGGAGCTCAGACAGGAGCAAAACTCAGGTCTCCCAAGTCCTGGTAACAATGGGGTTTAAGGAAAAAAGGTGTATTTATATACTAGGAATGTAAATCGCTGGGATACCACAATGTCTGCAGCAGGTTTTTTCCTTTATTATTTTTCTGGCTGTAAATGTGCTTGTTTGGTAGTTTAGGGGTTTTCTTAGACACTAATATTTAGACAAATACTAAATTGCAATTAAATTGTCAATACCTTCATGAGATGCATGATTTTATCTGAAGTATGTTATGATTTTCCTAATAACAGACCCAAAGGATCAACATTTTTTGTGTTTGAAGAGCTAATTGTTTCTGAAGCAGTGCTTGCTGGGTTTGCAGTGCTCTTTTGTAGGTCATGAAACAATGAATTTTCAAGTCACATCATCCTGCTTTCTCTCCTGTGTGTTTCTATGTCACTATCAGCTCTGCTTTGGTTTGATCTAACCAGATGGTATCTCACAAGATGCTAGACATGAATATTTCATATGGTTTAGAAACTGTTTTTCCTTGCTCTTCAGTGGTAAAATGTGTTGATTTAAGACTTTTCACAACTTGAGACACTTTCTGGCATGGCTCCGTAACTCAGGCCAAAGACAGCTGAACATTGTTGTCATCTCACAATGTGGGAAGCAGAGGATGTTTTGGGCTGCTGGAAAAATGGAGCTGAAATTTTCCATTAAGGATAAAAAAAAGAAGAAAAGCATTTGTCAGGCAGCAATCTTCCAATCTAGCTGTACTTGGGTTACATTTTCTGGACATAATGTGGAAAGTCAGAGGCATTAGATCAATGCAATTTTTGATCCATCGAACCGGCAGCCAAGTTAATCTCCCATCTCTGAGCCAGTGAATACTTTGTTTTCATTCAAAGTCAATCATCTTATTTCACTTTAGGCCATTTCTAACACTGTTTTCTTATTTACAGTGTCAAAGTCTTCAGCCACCGTATCCTGTGATATAAATCAATTAGCAGGTACCTGCCTTTTACTCAGACTTTGGTTTTGCTTCTCTGTGGAGGCATGAGTGTTTTCTTTTTCCCTAGGTGTGTGTTGGTTTTAGTGGATAATCCATATCGAGTTGCAAGTGTTGCACTGAAACTTTGGAACTTGCAAACCCAGCTTATTCAGTTTCTTCAGCCACATACGAAACTCTTTATTTTAGCTCTAAGCATTCTCAGCCATGATCCAGCTCTGGATTAAGACACACAGAGCTTGATATTCAGTTTCCCACACATAGATCTTCAGTGACATTTAAGATGTCCTAGAGGATTATGCCTAACCTCCATCTCCTGCTGCAGAAGGTGGCAAATCCATTGTGTAATTTCTGCCAGTCCTGTAAATGCATCTGAGATACCCTAGGGCATCTCCAATGACACTTGATGCTTGCATATCAATTGGTTAAATGTAAATGCCTGTGTGTGGTTATCTACCTCCAAGCTGAGTGTCTGTATTCCCACTAGAGTCAACAGGGATCCAGTCGGCAGAGCCTGCAGAGTTGACCATACAGACCTTAAGCATCCACTTTAGGGTATGTAATCATCATGCTTTTCTGCTTGACTTTCAGATGACCCATTTTTGAGAGCAGGACATATTTTGCTCTTTCGTGAGCATGCTGGCAACTGATTCAGACACTCTGTATACCAAACAGTGCTACACAACTCCTTCTGTAACGTAGAAGGAGCTGTGTAGTAAAGAACTGAGGATCTAGGACTTTCTTTCCAGCTATAAGGGTGACACCTCAAAAAGGAAAGCAAATTGCCAAGCAAAATTCCTCCTTCACTCAGCTGTGCTGCTTCTTGTCCCCCAACAAATGCTTTGCAATCTCCTGGAGTCTTTGATGGTCCATTCATAGAAGTGAGCAGTTGTGGTCACTCAAGCCAAGCTTTATATCAATGTGCATCTGCTCTTGTTTAATTTATGCTCTCCACCATACGATACTCTAGTTAGGCACAGAATCTGGTAGGTATAGTTTCCATCTAATATCAATTTCCAGGTAAGTAATATCATGACACAGGGGTTGGAACTACATGATCTTAAGGTCCTTTCCAGTCCTAACTATTCTATGAATCTATGATCAGGGAGGCAAGTGGTGAATGGTGGTGGGAAGAAGAGCTGGAGTTGAAGTCAGCGATCCAAGGTGCTTGGGAAGATTAAGCAGGTGTAGCACAATCCAGAAGAAAAGAAATAAGAAAGAGGGAGATGGGAAGGAGAATATAGAGACAGAACTGGGAATAACAGGTATTACTGCTTGAGAAGCAGTGTCAGACAATGCTGGAAAACAGAGGATAAAGCACAAAGAAGGCGTTGGTCCTTTGGCTGGACTTCAGTATCTCCCTAGGACATCAGGAGAACAAAGTGTTGAGATTAACAAGAAATCTGTGAAAGCAAAAGCAAACACTCAGGGTGTGTTTATTAAAGCAACTTAAAGAGCAGTGTAACTTATCCCTGATGGCAGAACAGCATGGGGGATGCAGCATCTCTGCCCTCCAGCACACCAGCCCTGCAGGGCCAGAGGCAGAACAGCTCCTGGGTGACAGTCCCATCATGTGCTATTACAAACAGCCCCATGATCTGGTTCAAAAACTGCCAAACTCTGTCAGAAGAATAGTTTGGTTGGTCCCCCTCAATGCACAGCAGCTATTAGGCAGCCTTAGGACATTCCTATTTGGGTGGTTAGAAATCTTCTGGACTAATTCTTTTCTGGGCCAATTTATACCACTTGTTTTTTCACCAGAACTGGCTTTTCACTTACATAGTTCTCCCCAGTGTTTCCCTCCCTGCTGTATTTGTAGAAAGCAGTCATGTTCCGTTGCAGCCACTCTTCTGCCAGGCTAAACAAGACTCGTTATGAAACAGGACATTATAAAATAGGTTCTCCATTCCTGTGGTCCTTCAGAAAGTCCTTCCTTTCACCTAGTCCACACTGAATTTGCCTTTTCTGAACTCAATCAGTTAGATGTGATCACAGATTTCCAGAGGGGATTGATGGGTGGCAGCATTTGCTTGGGACCGTAGCTGCACACTACAGGCCTCTGAGACCCACTTTCAGCTTTGCCAGTTATTACACTCTTACAGCATCCATAGTTTCTATCAGTCACGGTTCCTACATCCCATTCCTGCTCCTCCCAATGGAGTACTTGATGGAATGTGGGTTTTCAGACTTAGCCGTTGCCCCCAACATAGGTAGGACCCTACAGATCTTCTGGCTGGTGATAGCTTGCCTTTAGGAAGGCCCTAATTTCCACTCATTCTTACTTCTAGAAATGTGGAAACCCTTTGCACAAGACAGGTTGGATTCATACCTGCATTTAAAATGGCAGCTCTCAGCTCCTGACTACTTTTGGATTTGCCACCTGTGTCCAAACACAATGTTTGGAGTCCAACAAAGGGACAGAAGATGTGTTGCACACTGAGCAGCACTTTTGGGCTCTGTAAGAGATCCCAAGCACACCATCCCTCCAGCAATGGTATGAACATAGCGCTAGTTTCTCAGCCATACCTTTGCAAGGAGCATTTACTGCTATGCTTCCCTTGGAAAGACAGAAGCGGGGTGGTTTTTTTCCTTAAAAATCAGAACAAAACAATTTATATGTTCAAAATAAAGAAGGTGTGATCTATCCTTATGACCCTTATTGCAGTTTGTCTTCAAGAGGACTTAATCTTCAACCTGCATATTCCAGGCATGGGAGCACTCTTGCAGTGACTGCAAATGTTCTTCCTGACTTATATTACTTTCCTTACTTATAAAAACTAGTTCACCACATTTTTGTTTCACCGCTGTTGTACTCACAGAGTCATTGAAGAGACTTCTGGAGGTCTGTGGTCCAACCACTCGTTCAAAGCAGGGCTCCCTCTAAGTAGCAGTTGGTGGGCTCAGCCATGGCTTTATCCTACGAAGCTATGAAAACCCTTAAGGACAGAGAGTCCACTGCCCCCTGTCTGGCTAAGGGGCTCAGCTTGGTCACATAGAGGAAGCCCTGAAACCCCATGGCCAGCGCTTGGGCATGGCCAAACCCTGCCAAAATCAACACCTTGAGCAGTTCAGTCCATCAGCTCATCCATGAGGCTGCTCAGGCAAGATCTGCCCTTGAGAAGCTTTCATTGCCTGTTTCACAAAGGGAGAACATACAGACGGACACTTACTTAGAGTGTCTTCAACACTGAAGTCTCTCACCCAGAACATCCAATTTTATCTATTTAAAAAACAGATCATTCTAATTTGTCTTCTAATAAAAACAAACCCTTCAAAGTCAACTCTCTTCTGGTTTGATGTGCTAGCTTTGGGAACAGTTTGCAAGTGGATCTTCAGTAAGGCTTTGGCTCTGCTTTGGTCTCATCACAGACCATCAAACCTGCCCTTGTCACACCTCTGCTCTCCTGCTACACCTATCAGAAGGATTTGGCTGGAGATCATTATAGTCTCTGCTCACTTCTGAGACCCCTCCACGGAGTCATCTGTCTCACTGAAAATGAAAAGAAAAGGTGTTTTTTGTCTGGTCTTAGTCCATAATTAGATTATCTTTAGCAATTACTCCACTCTGGTGAACAGATATACTTTTACCCTGTTCTCTTCTTAATTGTGATAGAAATCTTTTACTGTGATACGTCTTTTGCCTTGCTGTGTTAACTTTTCTCCCTAATGTCTCGCTAGATCAGAACAACATCTGTGTACACCATGGAGGCCATGGTTGCCATCACTTTTTTATGAATGGACCTCTACCAACCTTCAGCATTCTGCGCAGAACACCATGTACAGGTATTACCTAAAAATTAATTGTATACCTTATTGGAAACATGGCTTAATGTAGCTCCAGAGACTGGCTGTGAATTAATTCCTATGGCTGAATATACCCTACCTGAAATTTCTTCTGAACACCCTCAGGTGCTGAGGACAGACTAGATGGAGGGCAGAGGGAGTTATCCAGCCTTAGCAACTGATCTGCTGTCCTGAAGGGCTATGTGTTATGCTGTGTTTTACTGTGTCAGACCCCCTCTCATGGGGATGTATCGAACACACAAAAATTTTTGCCATCAGCCATTTCCCCAGTCTCTTTCTTTTGTGAGAAGTGGATCATGGTCCTTTGTTTACCTGCTTGGTTAATTATATCCAAAACCTGAAAGCATTCTGTTGGTTTTCTTCTATAGTGATCAGTGAGGCAAAATCTACAAAATCATAGACTCATAGAATGGTTTGGGTTGGAAAGGACCTTAAGATCATCCAGTTACAATCCTTGTGCCATGGGCAGGGACACCTCACAGTAGACCATGTTGACCAAAGCTCTGTCCAACCTGGCCTTGAATGCTGCCAGGGATGGAGCATTTACCACTTCTCTGGGCAGCCTGTTTCAGTGCCTCACCACCCTCATAGTAAAGAACTTCCTCCTTATATCTAACCTGAACTTCCCCTGTTTTAGCTGGAACCCATCACCCCTTGTCCTTTCACTACAGTCCCTAATGAAAAGTCCCTTTCCCACATCTTGTAGGCCCCCTTCAGATACTGGAAGGCTTCTATGAGATCTCCACATAGCCTTCTCTTCTCCAGGCTGAACAGCCCCAGCTTTCTCAGCCTGTCTTCATATGGGAGGTGCTTCAGCCCCCTGATCATCCTCATGGCCTCCTCTAGACTTGCTTCCATAGCTCCTTGTCCTTCTTATGTCAAGGATATCAGAACAGCACATAGTGCTGCAAGTGGGGTCTCATGAGGGCAGAATAGAAGGGTCAGATTCACCCTCTTCAACCTGCTGGAATAACAATACTGAGGCCATTATCTTGTTCAGGACTGACTGACATGGTTGGCTACAGCTGTATTCTAAAACTTCTACCATCCAAACTAGGATGGCCTCATCCAGGCTGCACCAGCTCTTGCATGGTGAGCAGGGACTGTTTGGGAAAATTGTAGCTGGCTGAGATAAATCCAACACTCTTCTCACAGGGTAAGATAGGAAGGATTCAGTTTCAGTGCCCAGCATCTTTCCTTGCATTTTTGCATCCATTTCTATGGGTGTAACCTGCATGGCAGCTCTGCTGATTTATGTTAAAACAAATCATGTCTTTAAAAAACGGAGGGAGGACCCATAACTGTAAATCAAGCATTGCAGCTCTGATACTTGGAAAGATAATACAACAAACTATTTGCTCATCCCTAGAGTATTACAAGCCTACTAGAAGCAGCCAACATGGATTTGTTAAGAATAAAGCATATCACATGAATTTAGTTTAGTTCTTTAACCCAGTGGATAAAGGCGAAACAGTTTTCTTGGCTGTAGTAAACATCTTGGCATAGCCCTGTGAAATGTCCTCACTGACAGATGAAGAAAACTGGTCTAGATGAGCACTGCTTAACCCAGAGGATGCCCCACATCAGCAAAGTCCAGCATATCAAGCCCCTGAAGCCACTTCTGTGATGAGGCATGAGGAAACTTCTACCAGCTGGAGCAAGCCATGGGCTTCCTGAGAAGGAGGAACATCTTTATTCGGAGGAAATTGCTATAAGGCAGAGAGCACAACTGTCTGAAAAAGTCATGCTCAAAGAGAACTTACAAGTTATTCACTTTCCACCACCCAAGGTCAGTTCTACCCCAATTTCACAATGGTTGGATGTTCTCGTCAGCTTTCCTGGTGATAGAGAGCATGCTCTTACACAGTTTGCAGAAGATAACATTATGGGAAGAGGTTCAAGTGGTTTTTTTGGAAGACAGCATTGGAATTCAAGTGATGGAGAATGCTTTCAGAAATAGCCTATAACTGACAAAGTAAAATTAAATAACAGCAAGTGCAAAGTACTTCACCTTTGGAAGAAAAATGAAGTCTAAAACCCCCAACCCAAATGGTGAATATTGGTCTATTCCCCAGTATAGTAAAAAAAGAGAACAGGGCTGTATTAGATGAGATGGCTGAATATAAGCCAGCAGATAAGATGCTGTTGAGCTATTCCCGTGTATGTCACATGGAACAGATGAAAGGCTATTATTCCACTCTGCTTAGCAGGGGCGAGACCTTTCCTGTGGTGTGTGTCCCATTTTGGGCACACACGCTTTAAGAAGTAGGGTGTGCATCTGTGCATGCATACATTTGTGTGTATCAGGGAAAGCTCAGCGAGAGCGACAGCAGTGCTAAGAGATTTAGACAGCGTGACCTATCCAGAAAGAGCAACCAAAGCAGGGGTTATTTAGTTTAATAAAGAGAGCATCAAGTGTGGATGTGGAAACAGGCTTCAAGCAGAGAACAGTGCTACAAAGGGGACACTCACAAGAGGCATTTGTTACACACCAAGAGCAGCCTTGCTTAGACATTAGGAAACACTTAACAATTAGGAGGATAATTACACACTGGGACACTAGGAAGGCTATGAAAGCCAGGATGGGGGTGGCAGGCACCTTTAAAGGTATATCTACCTTTCATCACACCTTAGAGTGAAGAAGTGGTGTGGTGTGAGTGCCCCTCTTGCACTGTGGTTCCCATTCCTCTCCACAGTAGGGCAGGAGATATTTCCAGTGGCAACAAAGAGTAGGTGGCTTTGTTATCCTGAAGTCTGTTCTCTGTTTCTATCCCTTAGGATATTCTTAAACTTCCCACTGAACTCACATTGATAATGTTTTTAAAGCAAAAATTGCCTTGTTATTTTTTTAATTTTTACTTGTTCTATTACAAATGACAATCTTTTTATTTTCTTTTGTTACTGAATATTTAGTCCAGTCATTTCCAAGAGATGGGATAAATTGTGACTGTATGGTTGCTTTTCAGTATCGCATGCCAGCAATTACGGTAATAGCATTACCTTCCTTGCTGGTGCCCAGTGTAACACGAGATCTTTGCCTTCCAAATCCTTTCTGCTTTCCCTTATCACCACATTCACTTTCTGGAAGCTGGCCAGATCCATGTCTGCAGGCCAAGGTGTTCAGACCTGGTGAGGGAACAGAAAAGCAGTGTTTTCCCTGCAGTTCTTTACTCTCAGGTGGGAGCTGTCAGGTTTCTCGGTTGTCAGTTCCTCCGAGGAAGGCTCACAAGCACAAAGCAGCTTTGCAAGGCAGAGATGGGTGACTGGAAAAGCAGAAGACCTGAAGGGCAGGTGCAGCTCATACCATTTCCCCATCCTAAAGAAAAGACAATAAAAGGCAATTAAAAGTGAATGCATAGCCCCCCTCTCCCTAATTCTAGTCCTCCTCTGGTAGATACATTGTATTTTCAGGATTTACCTATTTCTCCATTACAGTTTTTAATGTCTTACATCCAGTGAGTGTGAGGAGCAAAAGAAAGCAAAAATCGAAACAATATCCAGAAGAAAGGGCAGCAGTTTATTCCTCTGGGATATTCTTTAGGGTCTCTCAGTGCCTCCACTGCCCTACTTTGATTAGATGTCCCTTCTCCACCCCCTCCCCCCCCACCCCCTCCCCCCGCATGTCTGAAATCATGTTAACTTGTTGACACAGTCATTTTGGGCATGATGAGTTTTGAAACTACTGTTTTAAAGCAAAGGAAAATCCTGACATGTCCATGAAGTCAGGAGTTGTCAAAACAAACACTGCTATTTTCTGAATTGCCTCAATCTGCACCTTCTTGTGCTTGTTTCCTCTTTGCCTTGCAAGAGAGTAGAAGCAGAGCTGTGGTCAACAGGCACACAACCTTCTCAACCTGAGCTTTGTTTAAGCCTGAAGAGAAGGGAATGTGACCTTTGCAAGTCATTTGCAGCATCTTGCAGTTGGCTTTAAGCTTTGCATCAATTGGCCTGATCCTAGCTTGCTGTGCAGTCACAGCATGTCACGTGCTCCATGCATACAAGTGCTGCGTGAGAGCTCAAGGCAGATGCATGCAGACATAGATCATCACACTGGCATATTTCAGATACATCTTCATTATGCCATGGACTGAAAGACTAGTCCACATGAGCTCAAGCTGTACAGGACTCTTGCTCATTGCAGTGCACCCCAGACCGGTCTCATTTAAAAAGCTTATTATTTTACCTGTGTTTTCTTTCCTATACTGGATGTGGAATAGCTGTATTGTATTGCACTGCACTCTCTTGCATAGTAGCCAAGTTGCTTTGTACACTTCAGCTTATTAGTGAATGGAATTCTCCAAAAGCTGGAGGGGACAGCACATATTTGCACACCTTTGAGTCAGTTATCCAAAAACTTTATGAGGTATCTTGGGGTTTGCCTAATTCAGAAGCTAAAAGGGAGCCCTTATACTTCAAACTAAGAAACTTTGAGTTCTAAGGGGTTTTATTATTATTTTTAAGATTAAGCAGATCTGTGTCTTAACAGAAAAGTTCATAAGCTTCCCAGGAATGCCTGCAAGAGGAGCAGACAGCACAAGAAGGGGTAGTGAATCTTGGCAGAGCCAGGGATGCTTGTGCCAAGGGATGCTGGTAGAAGTAATGGCTTGGCTGATGCAGAAGCTGATGGTCGATGAAGTTGACCACCTGGCACATGAGCTTGGATGAGGTGCCCAGCTTGGTGGCAGGTGGTTTTCTTCCTGAGCATTAGCTCTGCCAGCACAAACCCATTCATCAGTGTGAAATCAGTGTCACTGTAAATACAGAATCTGGCCTGAATCCGGCAAAGCATTCAGTGCCCCTGTCTCTTTGTCAGTGAAGCTGGAATTGCAGGTGATCTGTCCTGTCCAGATTTGATGCTGTTCTGTATAGTAGAAAGAAACTGTAAAAGGCTGTAAAAGCCAATTTTTTTCCCCCAAAAAGGAAGAAAATTATAGCCTTTCTTCTCTTTGTTACCATGTTGTAAAACTGGTATTTAAACAGTATTTTCTCCCTGAAAATTCAGGGAAAACAGCAAAATTAAAACAGCTCAGATAAAAGCACCCACATTTTCTAGTGACCTCCTCCCATCTCTCAAAAAACCCTGAAACAAACCAACGAAATGGAAAAAGCAAACTAAGAAAAACAGGGTTGTTTGCTCATTGATATAACAGTAAAAAGAATCAGCCCTGCTGAGGAATTTCTTATTATTTTCAGTCCTGCTCGGTAAGTCATTTTTGTGAAGCACTATATTGTGGTGATGCCCTGCTGATGTGGTAACAGGAACGATCTATCCTCATTGCCATTCTGAAGCTCATCTTTATAACCTGGATGTGCACGTTTGCTGTTGCTTGGTATTTGTTATCAAAACAGTCAATTTTTTTAATGACCTGGTAATTCTTAAACTGGAAAAATATAAAAGGTTTCAGAAAGCAAAAAAGGGCAGTTTTAAAAAGGAGAGGAGAATCTATAAACGACACATTGTTAATTGTCTTTAGTAGTAATAGTGCAAGTTCTATTTGTATTGCAGTAGCGCCAATATACTCTGTAGAATGAGGTGCTGGACAAACATTTGGATTCTTTTGATGGGTTTAGTGCTCGCAGGAAGTGTTGGACTGAAAGCCCTTATGAATTCTTATTTATTGTTGGGGTTTTTTTGTCTTTGATGGTGCCCTAGTATCTGTCTGAGATTTGGCTTTTATTGTGATAGATGTTGTACATGTACTCAATTATCTACATTGTGAAAAGCACTTTAATGCATGCTTACTTTTAAAAGGGAGCTGAAACACTCGCCATGGAAAAGAGCATATTTGTGGAGCAGAGGACAAGCCTCATCAAATAAAACATATAATGCACAGATTTCTTGTAAAGCCACACTGCAGAGGTGTAGGAGATACCTGAGCAGCCTCCAAACATATTGGTGTGTTTACATGTCACTGAAGATATGGGCTGTTTGCTCAGATGCTGGAAGTGGCACACTATGTTAGTACCAAACTCATTGCACTAATCTGCAGGTATTACATGGAGCTACCTGCCTTCAGTACACCTCCAAACTGGGAGACCATTTATCTGCTAGCCCTAACTCAGTGAGGCCCTGAATATGTTCCTTGGCTCTGTCTTGCACAGGGAGGATTTACGCTTCAGCCTAAAGCTATATTCCTATATATTGTGGCTGTGTTGGGCTGCTATACAGTGCAAAGCCTCCATAGACTTGTGCTGTTGGTGGCACAAAAAAGAGCACTTTGCTCTCCATATTATGGAGACCATCATTTGGGTATTGGTACCCCACTAAGTGGCTTGCCCAGTGTCAGAGGGTTACAAGGCACAGACACCGCTGGATCCTAGGGACGTACACACAACCATGTTTCTGGCACAGTCAGTAGCTGATCCTTGGCTCCTTCATTTGCAGTCCAGTGCCTTGCACAGGATTTGATTTGTCCAGGATCCCTCTTGAATGGATAGCTTAATACGGAATGGTTGCTTTCTCCTGCCCTCAACTAAGCTTGTCAGCAGAGTCAGCCTGTGATGTAGACACAGGAATTGAAGCACTTCTAATTTTAGTGATATAGAGTTTATCCCCTTCTCCATGTCAAGTTTTGAGCACTGTACTCCCAAATTTACTTTAGTTTTTACTTTAGTTTTCTTAGCTTAACTCAGACTGGCTCTAATCACAAACTCACTCTTTGGATGCAGCATGCCCAGACAAAGCATACTGCGCTCTTTCTTTATGGTGAGTCATGCACACTGCTCATGTAGATTCACAGTTAAGGCTCCCTGTCTCATGATGCATTGTGCTGCCTCTAAAGACTAAGTAAGCTGTAACTTTCATTAAAAAAAAAATCATAAATATATTTTACTATTTGGACTTGGTGCAAATGCGCAACTGACTCACTGGCTCGATAGCTGTAATTGCTCTCAAGGAGCCTTTATGGTCTATTGTTTCAATTATAAGAGAATTACATAGTCCCTGAGTACTTACTCACTCTGCTTTCAAGGAGAGTGAAAAGACCAAGTCAAAGCAGGAAATTAGACAAAAAGAACATCACTTCATTGAAAGTCTTCACCTCCCAAGTAAGGAAGGGAAACACATCAAACCCAGTACCATCCATTTGTGAATGACATGTTTTATCCCTCTGAAACCATTACAAGCCCTAAATTGTATAAATTCAGATGCTGAGAGAGGAAGGCAAAAATCGACCACAATATACACATGGCAAAGATGCAGTCCATCAGGGATGAGGCAAGGAATAGAATGAAACAATCTTCTTTCCTGTGATAAGTGATTGGGCAAAGGGAAAAGGAACAAATCCCAAGGATTAGGGTTAGATCTGTGGGAAGCTGAACTGTATTTTGAAGGATACCCTGTTGTTTTCCTAGAAAAGTTTTCTCGGATCTGCAACTTCTGCTGCCGCACACTCGCCATCGGAAATCATGGCATTATCCAAAGAACTGTAGAAAATGCTAACATTAGGGAGGAGAAGCACAGATCTCATATTACTTTGTAAGATCAGACCTTCAGATACCAGTCGTCTCAACTCATTGCAGTGCTTTAATGACAATTTAGAATGAGTTCATCATAAATAAGAGACTGGAAATGGTTTACAATAATAGAACAATGCATGAGCAATAAGCAAAGATGTTCTGCATATTTCCTCTATGAAGTCTCTGAGAAAGAAAGCATTACAATCTTCCAAATTTACATTTTAAAATAGTGGTGTTTTAACCTATATTTCATCAAGAACAATTAATTTATAAATGGGAATGCGAACGCTTAAGGTAATCCCTTGGGATTTTCAGGTGTTTAATTTTCCAGGAGAGGATCAGCAGGTCTGTTGCAGCGTACAAAACCCTCTGAAAAATCCCATGTTCAAGTGGGATAGAGAAGATAACATCAATGGAATTGTTCAAATATCAGCTGCATGCACTGCTGACATCCCAGAACCACTAGACAGAGAAGAATATACAGGGTTGTTTGTGTTGTTGATGAAAGGATGCCCGTAACTCCTTGAAAGAGGAGTGAAATGTTTGTTTTCTTGTCAGTTAGGGACTAATTTGGAGCTTCTTCTCTCTGGTTGAGGTCTGTGTCTGGGTGCTTCAATTGTGGACACGTTTCTTGAGGAAGTTCCAGATGGAGGTTTTCTTTGCTCAAAGAAAGGATAGAAAGAACCCGTGGAAGAGATTTCGGGGAAGAAAGTGGAGAAGACAAAGTCCAGGGATGGGTTCAAGAATGAGGGAAGGCTGTGCAGACAAAGAGTTCCTGAACAGCAGAGCCAGGAAGGCAGAGCTGCTGTGTAGGTCAACTACACAAGTGTAAAGTTCAGTTCTGATGCATGATGTCCAGATGGGACTCTGTTTGCTAGCACCATGCCACAGCTTGGTGTTGATATCACTCTTCCGGGGCTACATGTGGCCTTTAGGTTACATCTTGTGAAACCAATGCTGCTTGCAGTCGTCAGCACCTAGAACCCTGAGCTTTTCCTTTGACTCTGTCTGTCTCTACACACATCCTTAAATCCTGGAGGACTTTGTTATTTGTGAGGTATAACTTTGGGTTTTTGCTGCACAAAATGCCAGCAGGTTACGTGTCTTTTTCTTTGGGATGTGCAGAAATTTAAAAGCACTGAATAGAGCTCAGAGTCTGTGTTTATTTAGCCTTATTATTAATTATTATTTTAATCCCATTCTTTGCTACCCATGAGGAAGCTTGAACTGATAGAAGCTTCAGTTGATGTCTCTAAACCACACACAATGCTAACATTCAGATTCAGAGGCTTGTGGTGTGCAGGACTCGGCTATGTCAGCTCTACCCTGTCTAACAAACTGACCCAGTGTGCAAGGTCACCTCTTATCGGTAGCATCTTCTGATATAATTAATTTAGGGAATTATCTAAGAGAGATACATTATTTCCTCTAGTCAATAGAGGGAAATCTATGCTTATCTAGCTAATGGGGACCCATGTTTGCTACACTATCAACGCAGTCTCTTTGAGCTGACTTCTGGTTCAAGTGGCACACCTCAAAGGTCTGTTTTTCATTGTTTTCCATTTGCCACCTCTCTGGCAGGAGGTCTTGTTTGATCAATACATGATTATTTATTTCCTTTCAGAAGTTTTCACTAACAGTAGGGTTCCCATCCCTTTCCACTCTGCTGACATATCCATATTCCAGCTCTGGACTCTGTGTAGGTTTTCCCACAAGCTGTGTTGCCTGTGAAGGGATGGGGTCATCACTTAATCCCAGGAGAAAGTGCAGTGCTTCCTACATTAAGGTATTTCTGTTTACTTAGGGGAGCCAGCCCTAAGGCACAGCACTTCCCACTGTGTTTCCTGGTGGCTTGTCTCCATATGCTATCTCCATATGCTAACATGCATGCACTCCGTTTCCAGGTGTCCAACAGCCCTGTTTGATCCTTCTCCCATGGACTGGCCCAGCCCAGCATGCTTTGTGAGGAACTACAGTCTTTCCCTGGCTTGTGTCCCAGACCACCCTCAAATGCATCCTGTCTTCCTAATGGAAGGAGATACGGGCATGCAACATTCTTCCATCCCTTCTTGTGGGATGAAACCTGTATGCATGGGCCAGAGAGGCACTGAGAAGACTCTCAGGTTGCACAGCTGAGGAGCAGAGCTGCAACTGGTCCTATAAGATGCTTCCCCACCATATACCCAGTCCAGTTCAGGTGGTTTTGAGACTCCTTGCACACAAGCTGGTGCCATGCAGCAACAAGAAGCAGCTCCTTTCACCTAACGTGTTGCTGTAACACAATATAAGATATTCAGGACTAATATGGGGGCAGTGGTGGTGGGGTGTGTGTTTGTGTCAAACACCAGCTATTTCACATAATAAATAGCTGGGCATAAGCCAGTGTAGGTAGATTTCAGATGACTGCTGGGATATAGAGAAATTGCACAAGAGAATGAAAGCAAATCCAAGAAAGTACATAACAGAATAATGGGATACAGAATAATTCTTTATAAAAATAGAATTATAATAATATCATAGTTTAAATAATAAAACATATTAAATAAAACTGTTATTTTGAATGTAATATTAAATAACTTTACATAAAATGGCATGAAAGTGACAGTGGGCATTATACACAGCATAAATAAAAGCAGTTTCTCCAAGTAATTTTGGATAAAGAAAAGGGATATGAATAAAGATCTTTTACTTCTCCCTTCCCCTGGAATAATTTCCCGTCTTCACATATCCCTGACTTTTTAATCAAATGCAGTATTAAATTGTGCAGATCACTAGATCTCTAAGTGATGGTTTGTTCTTTGACAAGCCACTGGGCTGTGCTATTACTCTACATTTTAAGATTTAGTGTCTCACATACCAGCTTCCAACATGTTCAGAAGAATGAGTACTTGCTAGTGGCAGATCTATATTGTACAGTAGCATAAGAATCTGATCAATAATGAATGCCACAATAGCAAATAAGGAGCTGAATTTTGTCTCAGCCACAATTTGTGTTTTCCTTGTGTACCTGTAAATGCATATGGTAAACTGATTACTGTTGGATCAAAGTCATTTTCAGGAACATAAAAAGTTATCTACTGATACAGATTACTTGTAATTGCTGCAGTCCAGCTACCAGCTTCTTTGCAAACAGATGCTCTGTTCTCTGTAGGTAAACAGAAAGTTTAACTGAAATTAAAGAAGGCTGAGCTTCTGCCCATGTTTTTGTCCATTTTTAAAGTGTCTCTTGCAGTTGATCTCAATCAGGAAGTATCCAGGTTCATCTGGATTGCATGGGCTTATTTTTTAAAGGTGTTGCTCCAGAAGAGTATGCAGCAGTCAATATACTAAAATATTAATCATATTTTAGCCAGAACAAACAGATCAAGCAAGTGGAAGTAACCCCCTCCTCTCCGGCAGCCTGCTTGGTTCTTTGGTTATCCAATTGCCTGTGTATTCCTTTTATTCTTTGTCTTTTCAGTGATCAAGCAGCAGTGTAAGGTGATAAAGGTTCCCAGTGTGTGCTCACTGGGATTTAACCTTGGTCACTCAGGCACAGATTTGGTTCCAGGATAAAATCCTGTGAATTCTATGTATGATTTACAAGAAAGTGCATTTTACTTGCCAACACACTTGCTCCTCTTTCTTAAGTTATCCACAGTGTTAAAATACTTATGAAGTCTTCTTACTATGCCCATGTAATGCACTGAATCTGCTTGACTGTGGCAGCACTAAATCAGGAAATAAACTTTGCATTCTTGAAATACAGCTTTGAGGAGTGTAATGCCTCTGGTATTATTCTGTGTGGTTTATATTACAGTAAGGCTACTAATCATGGATGGAGATCCCATCATACAGAGTACTGTAAAACACAAAACCAGACAGTAATGGCCAAGATCCTGCAATATCTAAGTAGTTTATTGGGGCAATTTGTGTTATGACTAGTATATGTTCCATAAGGTCTTCAGATCAAGAAATTCTATGGTTTAGAATCAAAGAATGCTTTGGGTTGGAAAGGACCTTAAGACCATCCAGTTCCAACCCCCCTGCCATGGGCAGGGGCACTTCACACTAGACCATGTCACCCAAAGCTCTGTCCAACCTGGCCTTGAACACCACCAGGGGTGAAGCATTCAGAAATATTCAGAACTCCCCTGGGCAACCCATTCCAGTGCCTCACCATCCTAACAGGAAAGAATTTCCTCCTTATAGCCAATCTAAACTTCCCCTGTTTAAGTTTTAACCCATTACCCCTTGTCCTATCACTACAGTCCCTAAAGAAGAGTCCCTTCCCAGCATCCCTATAGGCCCCCTTCAGATACTGGAAGGCTGCTATGAGGTCTCCACGCAGCCTTCTCTTCCCCAGGCTGAGCAGCCCCAACTTTCTCAGCCTGTCTCCATGTGGGAGGTGCTCCAGTCCCCTGATCATCCTCGTGGCCTCCTCTGGACTTGCTCTCACAGGCATTATCTCAAGTGAGGTCCCAGGTAGGACTGCCCGAAGAAGCTGCCTAAGTCCTTGCTTGACCTGGCAGCTAACCCAGGCCGTTAAATGTGCAAATGTCCTGGTGGTCCCTGCAGTGAATGGTGTGATCTCAGACCAGACCTTGCCAGGCACATTCACAACACAAGCCTCCATGGCCAAGGAATAATCCATTTCTACCTCATCTCATTTAGGGCATGACAAGGGAATAATGGTTGAAACTTGGTTTTGTGCTGACCAAGCTGCAGAAGATACACAGCAGCTCAAAGTCCAGTCTATCAGGAACATTACATTTGCTGTGATATCTTGCAAATGGCTTTAATTTTAATGCCCAGCTTGATCTATAATTAGTTAACAGGTCTCTCTTGAGCCAGCTATGACAATGAGTTCTAATTTTTAGTAGCATATTTATAGAACTGGTCACTAAGATATATGTAGTTCTTCATCTTTTTACTGCTGTCCTGAAGCATGTAATTAATTTACTGGATCTAGGCACACAGCTGAAAATATATTACTAATAACACAGTAACCATTAAAATAAATTCTAAAAATAATTAATTTACCTTTTTTCCATTAAGAACCTTTATTAACTGTTTGTATTATTCACATACTACTAGTGATTTTTACATAGGCTTGATTTTGATCTTTGGTGCCAAACATGGCCTGATAAAACACTGATTTGATGTCTTTTAGAGACACATGTTTTGACATGTCTTTGGAGCCATGGAAGAGAGAGATTACCTCTGGGAGAAGATGCAGTGGACAGAGGGAATGTTTCTCCTGGGGGTGGAATCCTCCTAGTTTGGGTCAGTTTGTGAAACATTGCTCTCTGCAGGGTCAGCTCCTTGCCCTCTCAAAGAGACTTTAGCATCCTTCACACACAGACATTCTCTTTCACACTGTAACAAGATTTCTAGAGGGTCGACCTCACTCACCAAGGGTGTTGTCCTGAGGGATGTGGCTCTTGGAAACACACCACCCTGAGCTGCCGAGGGGAAAGCAGCTTATTATCAAACTGCCTCTCTCTTCCAGTAAAGCAGAAAGCCCGATTTCTTGCTTCTAATCCTTTTTCACCCTTTCCTGAAAATAAATTAGATATTTCAGTGCCACAGGGTCTGCCACCAAGGACTCATCCTGGCACCCAAAAGGACCCAAGCTACTTTATGCCTTTGGCTTCCCTTTTTGCCTCCCTTTCCCCTCTGTACCAGGGCAATGTGGGCACACTGCTGTTATGCATCCAGATGTGGCCTTGCCCTGCAGAAGGCATCTCTTCCCTCTCTGGTACTACTTGTGGCATCCCAAATATCTCATTCAACTGACAGATTCCAGCTGATATACTAATTTCCTAGGAATAAATACCCTTGTCAATGGTGAAGCAGAAGGTGATGAAATAAACTTCTCTTGGATGCCAATTTCATGGATGCCCTGAAAGATGTTGCAGTGAGGGGCAAGAAAAGAGTTTTCAGTTTGCAACACAGTCAGATGCATGCTACTTAGCTTGCAGCTTTTATTCCCAGTGAGTGCTTTTCAGTGTCCTTGCCCAACAAGTGCAAACTTTTCCTCTGTTAAGCCAGCCACCTCCTCATAAAATGGTAATTCTAACTTGGAAAACAAACTCGAGTAACGCTCATAAACAGAGCCTGTGTCAGTGAGTTTTGTGAAGAACGCACAATGTGAGTCAGAGCTGGGAGAGCAGGGAGTCTGCAGGAGGGCCAAGTACAGGCATGGATGTTGGATGCTTGAAAGAGGACGTCACTGTCAGAGATTCTCCACTTTAAAGTGCAGTTATCATCTGGAAAGTGTAAAAGTGACATCCTGGTATGCCACATTTATTCCTCCTCCGTGATTTCTATTCCAAATTCACTCAGACTTCAAGTCAATACCATGTTTTTCCCTCTGACTGCCAGCACATCTAGCTCAGCCTGTTACCTGAGAATCAAGCTGTGCTCTTTCTGCTTATTAAAACATTGCCAACTGCAGAGCTTCTGGAATCAGACATTAACTGGCAATACTGTGGGAGAGGCAGGAGAGCTGAGTGCGACATGGCTAGCACATCCCTAGCTACAGGAAGGAGAGAGAGCAGGGAAACAAAAAGTCCTTAAACTCAGCACATACACCTTAGGAGACCCACAGAGAACATGTATTTACAGCACCTAGGTGCCTTTTTTATGCAGTTACTTTTCTATCACTAGATTTCATGATGCAGCAACTAAATACAGAACCAAAGAGCCTCTTACTCAGGTCCCAGCAGTGCCAGATTTCCAAAGGCTTCATTATAGAGGAAACAGGTGAAAAAAGAACACGCAACCAGGGTCTATTTGCTATTGACTTGCTCTGTCATCTCTAAACTGCAGCACCTCCTGCAGCATGCAAACCCGGCCAAGGTGCACTTACTCCTCACATTGTGTGTGTTCAGTTGCTGAAAGTGTTTAAACTCTATCTCCACCAAGGGATTAAGATTTCTGGGTAAAACAGGGAAATGAGAAATGATGGTAAAAGCTCCATCCCTGGCGGTGTTCAAGGCCAGGCTGGACAGAGCCTTGGGCAGCATGGTCTAGGGTGAGGCATCCTTTCCCATGGCAGGGTGGTTGGAACTGAATGATCTTAAGGTCCTTTCCAACCCAGACCATTCTGTGATTCTATGATGAGTGAACAAAAGCTTTAGACAGTTCAGAATATGCTGGATTCAGAAGAGCATTGCTTATTTGGAGCTTAGCTGACATGAATGAACTCCGGGTACCTGCAAGTGCAGGCAGCAGCTCTCAGGAGGTCTCAGGCACCGATGCTGCTTCCCCATCTGGAAGCACTGCTGGCTTGAGCCAGCACTGCTTTGCATCCCATCTGACCACTTATCTCCGCAAAGACTAAAAGCAAAGAAGGTGCAGAATACTAGAGGATTATGAGGTTTCTGCACTTTCTTTTGTGCACAGGCACATAAATGGATGTTCATAGAATCAAAATAGTTAAGGTTGCAAAGAACCTTAAAATCATCCAGCTCCAAACCCCAAATGAATGATGAACCCTTCAGAGCTGCTCAAACTGGTTCTCATCCCACCTGCTTTCCTCAAGGGCAATATGGCTACTGAAGGCAGCAGACAAGCTTCGATAGACAGCCTTCTTGGTTTAAGTACAAAATATATAGGACTAGAGAGCCTTTTGGGGATCTTGGTTTCTCCTTGAAGACTGCACAGCTAACAGGCCTGCTGTGTGCAGAGGATGTGGTCCCTGCTTATTGTGAGCTGTGGCATCATGCAGACTGACTGCATCAGTCAGTTACCAGAGTGGTTGTCTTTGGGCCAAACTTGAATGAAGGTTAATGGCAACGTGTGCCAGTGCTTGGTCACCCTCACAGTAAAAATCTGTGTCCTATTGTTCAGAGGGAGCCTCTTGTGTTTCAGTTTGTTCCCATTGCCTCTGGTCCTGTCAGTTAAAGATAACATATGTAGTAGCCTGCAGAGAACCAAGCAGTTGGAAGCTACTTCCTGTATTTCATTCTAGTGTCCAACTGAAGTGTGTAGCACAGGACAGTCCCTTAGAAAATCATTGGTTTGTTTCAGGGAAAGAAAGATGGGAGTCTTGGAGTTCACACTGAACCGTGCTCAGTGCTGTCAGCCACTTGTGGATGCAGGTTCAGCACTTGACTTGTCTTTAATTCCCAAGGTGTGAAATATTGTCTTCAGTCAACCTGACAAACATTTTTCTTCCAGAATGTAGCCTCCAAACCCACAAATCTCAGCAGCAAGTACCACACAAATCTTTAAATCTGAGCAGTAGGTAGGACTTGCTGCTTTTGGTTGTTTTCTAATCTTTGCTGAGGCGCTGTTCTATAAACAGCTGTTACAACTGCCTGATTTCCAGCCCCAGTATTGCCAGTTAATTAATTTTTAGTTAGTTATTGTTTCCTCTTGTCTGTATCACAGCAGACAGAACGTTGGTGGTGGCTGTATCACAGGACAGGTTGGTGATGTGAGTAGCCCAGGACGGGTGTGAAAAGGGCTGCCCCAGACCCGGCTGGCAGATGAGAAGCCAGATGATCAACAGGCTGAGAGGGGAAGCAGGGAAAGGTTCGGCAGGGGTTTCCTGTGATGGTGGAGGGCATCTGCTCTTCTTTTGCTTCTGTGTATTACAGCCAGATACCTGGATAAGGACATTATCAAACCATAACGCACTCCTGTTCTCTCCCTCCTCCAATACTCAGAGAGCTGTCAGCACACTGCAGGATGGATAACATAGCCCCAGCCTATAATCCGTTATGGTTTTACAACCATGGCAAAGCCACACATCCTTTTTCCCCAGGTAGCTGAGGCTTGGGCTACACATGAGCTGCTGGCACCAGCCCCAGCATCCAGGTCACAGCATGAAAAACACTGGTGGTGGCCAGTGTTGCAGTGGGGTTGGTGACATGGTTGGCTTAGGATTGGTGTCTCCTGTCCATCAGGGAAACATGGAATGGGAAGCCTTGACATGAGGCTGGGAAAACCCTGGTTAGGGAGACAGGGGGTGCCTGTCTCCCTGTGGCAATGGCTGGTGTTGCTGTCCTTGGCAGCTAAATCTCCAGACAGGAACATGACCAAATTATGGCATGCACCTATCTTCTGCTTTCTCTACCACTTCACTAGAGAGTGTTGCAACTTTGACCTTAAGATAAGGAAGCACACAGAGCCCTAGCCTGTATCCTGTCACGGTCCCATAGGCAGATGGAAGCTCTCCATAGCCATAAACAAAGGGAGCTCTGCACAATCCACCATCTTTGGACTATGCAGTTCAGAGTGAGAGGAACATAGGTGAGGAGTTATGCCATAGCACTCAGCAGTTCTGGTCTGTTTTGGGGCACAGCAGCTACCTGACTGTACCAATGTGCTTGTTTGACTGATGCTTGCTGCATTTCTGGCCAGGAAGCCACTAAGCTCCCAACCCATCTTCTTCCTATAATCATTGTGAGTCCATCTGAAGAGAGAAAATGAACAGGCTGCTTTTCTTCTTTCATGAATCCAAACCAAAATTTACTTTTCACATAAGAAAGCACTAGAGTAGAATGGGAACAAAATGTCCAGGCGACAACTGTGCCCTGCTACCAGCTTGCAATGTTTCCAAAGGCAACAGATTCACACTTTCCACCACACTGAGCTAGATGGTGCACCTCAGTGCACAGGAGGTCAAGAAGTATTTGTTTGCTAAATGAGTCAAGAAAGGAGAAGATGAATGGAAGAATAATTGCAGGGCTCAGTAACACATCTGATAGGTCAAAAGCAATGAATGTAAGAAGCCTATGCAGGCAAACAGATGGATGAGGCTCAAGACCCTGATATCCTGCTGTGGACCACAGCAGAGTTAGCCTCCTGGGAATGACCATAAGTGTTGTGCAGAAATTTAAGTACTGCCTGTACTTAGTGAGCTCTTCACAGGATGTAATGCTGCACAGGGAGGACATGAGCTTCCAAGCAGCCCTTTCTAGAGCCCAGCCCTGCTGCTGAAGGCTTAACAAAAAGAGTCAGACAAAAGAAAAGGTAGAATAGCACAGCAATAGAAAAATGCTGGCACTATCCGGGACTGCTGTTATACTTCCTTGCTGAGCAGGTGATGGAGCATGGTATTAGCAGCACAGATTCATATCATATCTCTCCCCAAAGCCATGTGCCTATGCATTAAGAGAGCTAATCCAAATTCAAGCTCTGCTCCTATGAAATAGAGTCACTGGAAGGCAGGATGCCTTGCTGAGCGCCACCTCTGCAGAACAGTCAATTATGGTAAGTTCAATGATATGGTTATGCTGGTGTTGAGGACCTCAGATGATTCTCCCTTTCCCAGCCCTCACACTTCAGGCACTGTATGAATTGAGAGAAATTTGCTTTGAATTCTTCAGCTTCATGGAATAAAGAGTCCAATTTCCCTCCTAAACAGCACTGGAGGATGATGACAGGGTCCCTCATGCTGGAACTGCTGGGGTCAGTGCTGATGTTAGACCCAGTCTAGGCTCTGAAGGTTGTTCTCTGCCAAATAGGACCAGTGAGATAGGAAGAGATGGAGTAGTACAATTGCTGGTTTAAGTAGTATTGCTGTGCTGTAGCTGAGGGTCTGGCCTAACCCCTCTGATGAAGAGAGTTACTTGAAAATCAGATGCTTTCCTTTGTGGTCTGTGTTTTTAATTCTCTGTCTCATACACTCCATATATAAAGGTATCTGTCTGCCTAGGAAGGGAGTGAAAAGATTGATTTGTTAAGTCAAATATTCATGACTCCCAGCAAAGGGAGAGGAAGTACCTGCAGATCATTTGTTGTGGGCAAGTAGCTGAGTTCCTCTGGAACATGATAGAGCTGCAAATCTGAGACACAGATGATTCCTGACAAGGGATGAGTTATCTCCCGTCCTCCTTGTGACACACCTGGAATTAAAATTGCTGACAGGTAACAATGCTGACACACAATGGCTCATTTTCCATAGATTTCAGTAGTTGCCATTACAAATCTTGGGGTCAGATTATTTAGAGAAGATCCCAGAGCATCTCTGTAGTGGTTGTGATAAAGCATTGTGATAAGGTAGGGGATTAAAGGACCTGCAGAAGACCAGGCAACTTTGCGAAGTCGAAAGGACTGTGCTGATCCAACCCTGGCACAACAGCCAGCTTAGGAGAGCTTTAGAGGGGGATTTTCCACTTGGATTTAACTAGGAAGGAAAAGGAATTATGTGAGTGAATGTTTCCAGCTGTGGCAATATCAACCCTTCGGATGCATTTAGCCAATGAACTATTAAGTACAGGGTACCTTTAGCATCACAGGAGACAATAACTTACCTTGCATGGCAGCTAATCACTGCTACCTCAGCTCTGCCCGCTCAGTGCCTTTGAGTGGAGTTACACCCACTCATAATAAGGCCATTCATGCTCAGTCATGCACACAGCCTTCTCCAAATTGACACAGTCCTACTAATCACCAGCTCTACTCTCACTTTGGTTGCCATTTGGAGTATGATTCAGTACTAAAATGGGTCTCAGCAGCATAAGAAGCCTGTCTTGTACTCCCTCTCATTTAATGTGGCAGTACCCTACTCTAATCATTCACCTGGTGTGGAGAGTAATCCTGTCACTGCAAACACTGCTCTCTGTAACTGCTGCTCTGTTGCATACACCAGTCTGTGAGCTTTAAAACTATGCTGCAAAAAGTGTGTAGATTTTCATAGGCACTGACGTGTCTTATGAAAGCAACTTTCCTTTGTAGGAGCAGGCGGTTTTCACCTTGAATTCCTGAATTCCTAACCAATGCTTGGGGATGGTCTGGCACATCAGCTCTTGGCTTAGTGCTGGTCCTGCAGACCCAGGGTTAACACCATGCAAAACCTCACCTCCAGGCCTCCACGTCCCAAATCTGAGCTTCCATAGATGCTGTATGGCTATTACAGGTCTGCATAATGCCTCCAGGGCAAAGCAGACTAGATGTCCTCCAACAGCATTTTGCTACCACTGCTTCTGCCTTATGGCTCAGGAGGGAAACAGGAAGCAGGAGTTGTCACTAGAGCTTTAAATACAATTTCTTTCTTCTCTCATCTATTCAGGCAGCAATGTTCTCTCCAGTGCACAGCCACGGTCCAAGCCTTGTGTCCTTTTGAGGGTCAAGAGGCGTTTTCTTATCTTTTATTTTAGGCTGGAATAAAGTTCTTGTGCACAACTGGCCACCCTGTCTCTGATGAGTCCCTGTAGCTCAGCACTGAGGATCTGTTTCTCATTGTGTCTCCTCAGATCTTGACATTGTTGCCTGCAATTCCCAAAGGTTGTTGGTGACAAACATAGAAATGTCCTGGATGTGCTTATGAGAGATTTGGATTGTTTTCGGTTACTCTTAGCTCTTTCTGTTTAAGTGGTCTTCACTTTTCCTTGGTCCTGTATATACAGGGACAATCAGGAAAGTTGATTTAAATTAACTAAAGGCAGGAGTTTAAAGTGAATTAGCCAAACTGCATTAAACCTCCCATTCCACAATTTAAGTGGCCTTAATATGACTTAGCCTTGGAAGAGAAGTAAACCAAATCAAATCAAAGCCACTTGAATTCTGACAGTTCCCACAAATAGCTTTAATTAATGCAGTTTAACTGATCCACTAAATATTCAGATCAACTTTTCTGGGCAGCTTCATGTAAACAAGCCCTTACAACTGCTCTCCACTGAAATGATTTTAGCCTGATTGAATAGTTTTCCCTCATAAGGTGCAAGACTTACTCCAGGAGTCCCACTACAGAGGCTTGCACTTGGGTAACCGTATTGACTGGGAAAACTGCATGAATATAAATCCAGGCTAGTTTAGCTTCTTGTAATGCCTACAAGCTCAAAGCTAATGTGTTTTCATACTATTACACACAGACACACACACACACACACACACACACAGAGACTACATCATCAGTTTAGGAAAGGAAAGTGATGGTGTGCAGCCCCATTTCTCTCCTTCGGTTAGCACAGAGGTCAGCTGTGTTGGTAAGTAGCTGCTATAATTTGCATTGTGCCCTAGTGAGTCCTTATACTGTATGCAGGCAGGCTGCAATCAGGCTGGGATTTCTTTTAGGTGGGATGAGACTTACATTATCACAAAATTCATCTGCTTCAATGGGCCCTAGAATGACATAAATTAGGGCATATGGTGATTTTGTCTCTTTCTTTTCCTTTCTTTAAAATTACTTTTACACGCATCTTATATTTGGCTGGTGTCAGTTCTGTCTGAGGTCACAGCAAAGGACATGTCTTACAAACAGCAAAGATCACAGATAACATTGGCCAAAGGGACAAAAAAGAAAAGGCTATTTCAGCCAAAACAGACATTTAGTCAATTTGAAGTATATCTCATCAGTGTGCACATCAATCTGGCCCATTAAATAGTATGTCCTTTAATTCCTTCTGCCTTTATGAACAATTCCCTTTGTAGCTAAAATGCTTAGTGAAGGTAGCACAGCCTCTTTCTTACCAGGAATGGGGATGTTTGACTTTCTCAGTTAGCTGAAAGTCCTTCAGCAGGGGGTTCCCCGAGGCACATAGCATTCATTGGCTGGTCACCCTCATTCCCTGTGATGCTTTACCCTGGCAGGGACAAAGTGCAGACTTTCCACCAGGGTTTCTTCATTTTTCTCCAAATTTGCCAGTCTGACAGCTTGAAACATCACCCCCTCTTTTGGGGGGGAATCATCTGTCTATTCCAGAATGCCCAGACAAGTGTAGGATGTGCTTCCCCTTCTCTCCTGGCCCTCCTTTCAGCATCCTGTTCAAATCTGTCTTTGAGGTGGCTTTCTTGCTGACACAACGGTACATTTATGGGTTTAGCCTTAATGCCACCTGCCTGGGCAGAGTGGACTGTTTCTTCTCCCATCCAACTGAGAAAACCATCTTCATGCTGGTTGTGTCCTTGGTGTCTCCTGTCCTGAACATCATTCAGCTTTTCTACATGTTTTTCAAGGGGATTTAATTTTGGGGGTAAACAGCCAATGAACTCAATTATATGCTGTTGCCTGCTATGTAACACTTTCATAGCCCATCAGCTAGATGCCCATCTCCACCACCCTGGGCTTTGAAGAGAAGATATGTGCTGTCATGATCATCAGCAGAGAATAAAGTCATGGGAAAAGCCAGCAGCAGCAGAACAGTCTTCAGGTCATCATTGACTGACCCTGACTTCCCTCTGATCATCACCCCATCTGATGGTCCCTGTGTGCTGCCAACCCGCAATGCCTTGTTCCAGACCGCGGCAGGTAGTTAGCAGAGCTCTTGCTTCCCATCCCATTTGTCAGGCTGTATCTTTGTGAAAGAGCTCCTCTCAAATAACTCAGGCAACTTGCAATGCTCCAGCACAAATAAAATATTCCCAGTGAAACGAAGTGTCAGCATCACCTCTGCTGGATCAAAAGTCGTGTCAGAGGAGATATCAAAGCATGAAAATATGCTTGCATAAAAAAGCCAAAAGCCTGAAGCCATCCACCACCTTCAAACGAGCCAGGAGTCTGCACACAGCCTCCGTGCAGTAGTGGTGGATCAAGAGGTAGTGCAGTTTCTAGCCAGCCTCTTTCAGATGTTGACATCTTCTCCCTGAGTTGTTTTCAAACTGTGCAAAGTTTAACTTCGGAAGGTCAAAAAAAGCCCTTGGTCAGTGTTGGAAGTCCTGCTGGATTCAAAGACTCAGCTCCTGCCAGGGATAGGGCAGGAGAAGTAGGACTCATCCTGTCCCACTCAGAAAGCAGTGCTGTAAGGGATCTGTTTTCTGTCCAGGTTTTGCAGGTGTGGGGAGCAGCTTGCTCTGGGGATGGGTAATGGGGTACGCAGGCCTCCAGCTCAACACCATTAGCTGAGGTGCCACCCGGGCAGGAGGAGCCTGCAAGTTGCACAGTCTGATGGAGCCTGTCATTTACTCACAGGAGCATCTGCCACACACAAGATGCTTTCCAAGCCCTTAAAAAGTATGTTGTTTTTTTTTTTTTTTCCTTTTCCCTAAGGAATTTTCAGTCTAACAGACAAGCTGCACTTTAGGCATCTTTGAAATGATTTTCCCATGGAACCAATTTGATTCACTACACATGACACAGCACTGAAGGCTGTTAAGTCCCCCGTGGGGCTGCAGAGCTGTTATTTGCAGGCATCAGCTTGGCAGTGGGTACCCATGGGGTGTTTCATGGTGGGCAGGCTGTTGTGTTCACTGGGCTGCTCATCCCAGGGCTCAAACTGAAACAGGGGAACTTCAGGTCAGATAGAAGGAAGAAGCCGTTTACTGTGAAGCACTGGAGCAGGGTGCCCAAAGAAGTGGGAAATCCTCCATCCCTGGCGGTGTTCAAGGGCAGGTTGGACAGAGCCTTGGGTGACATGGTTTAGTGTGAGGTGTCCCTGTCCATGGCAGGGGGCTGGACCTAGGTGATCTTAAGGTCCTTTCCAACCCAAGCTCTTCTATGATTCTGTGATGTCCTTGGTGCAACAGTGGCTGCATGTGAGCAGAGGGGCACAAGGGACCGAACATCTCCAGCGCTCCCAAGCACTGCTGCTCATCAATGGATTTGGCCTTGCTGCCTTCCTGCAGTGACGGGTGCTGCAGGTCTTTAGTACACACACTTGTCTCTTCTGTCATTATCCTAAAAGGGTGAGAGCTCATCTCCCTGCAGCCACAAGACAGCCACTTTGTGCAAACATGCATCAACCTTTCTCCTGGAGGCTTTGCCCTCATCAAAAGATACCCAGAGGGCCATGGATGAAGTGAGGACCAGCTTGTCACACTTCCCAATGCTTAGTTACTGGCTTGATAAAAACCCAAAGAATTCTGCTGTTTGTATTTTTGCATTTGAGTATTTTCATTCTTTTTTTTTTTTCCTTGGATATTAATGCAGGAGGATAATTTGTAGGAAAACCCAGGGGATCCCAATCACATAGTTACTCCAGATGTTTTGTGCAGAAGTCCTTCAGCAGCTGAGGCAAAAAGCATCCTCTGCTGACCCATAATACATTGTGTCTTTCCTCCCTGCACTATTTATCTCTTCCCAGTATAATTGTAAGGTAGAAGCCCTTTGCAAACACAGAGACTAAGAGAGGGGAGATAACTAACTTGTATCGCTCCTAGGGGAGACAGCTTTCCCCAGTCCTGCCCATCTGGTGTCCTTGCTAAATCTTGTTCTTCACCCCCTAAGGCATTTGAGAGTATTTCACTCTACGAAAACCCTGGTGCTTCCATTTCTGGAACCTAAGGCTGGAAAAGCTAAATCTAATGTCTCTACAATTTGATTCCTGGATGCTGTCGGTGGAGAGAAACAGCATTTGTCATTGATGAGGCTTATGATTACTGTGTTGGTGCATCACTTCTTGGGGATGTAGGTGCCTCCATTATGGTGCCATGTACCATTTTAGTCCTTTGCTACAGTCCTCTGTGCCTTCACAGGCCTGGCCAACTGCTTCTCTTACTTTTGCAAAGACACAGACTAAGTAGCTTATGTTCTACTGAAATGGGAACTCACAGTTTATCTCATAGCCTGAAGGACTCTGTTTCTTCACACTTGCTGTTGTTTTTTGTGGCCTTACTATGCCTGGCTGGCTTGGGTATCTCTCTGAGTTTATCTGTCTGTGCTGAGAGCTGCACTCTCTTTTGTATCCCTCCATGTAAACACACATTAGAGTGTGATTTCCTCTTATTGCTTTAAGTTGCTCATCTGTTTATACCATGTTTGCAAAATACTGTGTCTGTAGTATCAACCTACTACTATTCCTATAATTCTTGATCTTTGTAAACTAGGATATTGCTTAGATGTGTCATCATTTTGCAATAGTTTTCCTTTAGAAACACAAATGAAGCTGATAGTCATAATGTTGAGTTTGACAAATCTTATGTAAAGGAATGTGCATTTTCACATGTATGACTAATGGAAATGGTATGCCTGATAATCCCACTGCTGATACCCAGTCTCCTATAAGGCATTACTAGTTGGCAAGTGAAGCCAAATTGCTGTTGAAAAACCTAATCTCAATTTTCAGACTCTGAATTCTAAATTCTACTTAATATTATTTATGGGATCTTTTTGTGTGTCTTACAAATATACCGATTATTGCCAGTTATTAATGAAAACCAGCCCTCCCATTAGTCCATACGCATAGTTGGCTGGATGGTGATGGTAGGGTAAACTGACTTCCTGTACACTCAGTCAAGGAATCACATTGCCGCCACCTCCCGAGACTTTAGTCACCAAGACTTGGCAGTCCCTTTGTGGGGCAGATCCAGTGAACTGTGGGTACCTTGTGCAGACTCCAGACACACACACACACTCACAGAGACATTTTGCCTCCACCCTCAGTTTCCCCATCAGAGTCTGAGGCAGAATTCAATGCATGAGTTTATTTGGCACAGCAGCAAGATACAGCTCAAGCTGGGTGCCTCTGGAGAAGGACCCTGAACAAAGAAATCCCTGTGCAGTTATACCCTTACAGTCAAAGTTTCCCACTCCTCACACAGCAGTTTGGTCCGATAATAATATCTGGGTCTGGAGGCTCCTTGTTCTTCATTGGATCTCTTCATTGTCCATAGAAGGGCCATTCCATCTCTTATCTTGAAAGCTGAAGCTTCTGCCGATGGAGGTAGTGTCCTTCCTTGCTTCCTTATCTTTCAGTGGGAACCTGCTCTGGGGTCTCTTTCTACTTAAGCAGGTAAAAGTTTCAGCATATGAAAGTTCACAGCTTGCAGCCTGGGGCTTCAGCACACCTAGCTGCTAATGCTAAGCAAGTTATGCCAGTCAAGTTCTTAACAAGTAGTATACCAAATGGCACAACAGGGGTACCTGGACTTGGGGATACTTAATATTTGTTATTTTTCCATATGAAAAAAGATGCTCCGACAGTCCAAAGCCACGCTGAGAACAGCATCAAATAGTTCTGTCATGAGCAAAGCAAATATGAACAGTTCCCAAACAGCTCTGAATTTGGGATTTTGTCCAGAACCAAATCTGAAATCAGTTCCTTTAAAACCCAGTAATAAGTGAAATGTGCACGTGTGCAAAGTGCATCTGTTCAGAAATGTGAAAAGTTCTAAACATAGTCACACTTATTAAAATCATTTCAGTAAATAATCCTCCTAAAACCCCTCCTTATGGATGCCTATAGGGAAGAAAAGGATTAATAGAGTAAAAATTTGGAAGTCATGTTTGTACCATCAGTTACAGTGCTTAAGTACTGTGGTGAAGTATCTTGACAGGGTCTTCACATTGATCTGATTAGGGCAGTGTAATATTGTTTGGGTGTCAAACTAAAATAAGCTGCTTTATCTGTATGTTCAAAACCTTCCCTTTAGATTTAAATGGGTGTTTTGTTCAACCTGAAACAGATAATTTTGCTTGGAGGCCTTTTTCTTAACACAAAAAAGAGAAACCCAGATCCATAAAAGCAAGGAGGCAGAAACAAGCCAAGGTCAAGGTGATTTGAGACAGCTGCCTTCAGATCTCTTCTCTACTTGATCAGAGAAATGTAAAACCAGCTCAAAGCATGGGTTATGGAGGAAATGATGGAATTCAGCTCACTTTGGTGATTGGCCTCATCACTGGGTGAATATTATCATCTTGGCTTTCTTTCAGTGAATCCTACTGTCAAGAGCTGAGATGCAGAGAGCTGCTCTTGAGAAGTGCATGCAGTTGAGTGTGGGGGAGTCCTTTGGGAGCAGGAAAATGTGGATGCAGAACCCTGTTTTGACAGAGATAGGAAGGCCAGCTGAAGGAAGGGAGCGAGTGAGTGCTTCCACAGCAGCTTCCATTGATTTTGCATGGTCCAGTGAGGGAAGAGTCAAAATACTTGAGAAATCCGTGATAAAATATCACTGCTCCAGGTGAAACTAGCTCAGGTTTTGGGCTGTCCTGACTTACTGTGTTCAGCTCCAATGTCTAAACGATTTTGCATCAAACTGCAACTCTCTCTGGAAATGTGTGTCCAGCTGTGAACTTAACTTTTCCACTCCTGATCTCTCTCACTCCATTCTGTGGTTATGTTTGACTGTTCCCATGTTTTATTCTTGTACTGATCTGTTAGTATGTTTTTCATCAACCTCTAAAGAAAGAGAAGATAAAGGTTGGAACCCTGTCAAGAAACCCACTCTAATCCATCACCGAGGCAGGGCTTTTTGTGTGTAGCCTAGCCAAATGGCTGGATTGCCGTTTTCCTGTGAGCCTCAACCAGATCCCATACTTCCTTAGTGCGTGAGAGGATGCAAACAAAAGGCTTGGATCCTGCTCTGGCTTGTGACTAATGCACAAGCAAGTGGGAGAGTATAATATTCCCTTCCAATACTCCAAGCCATCGGGCATCTGGGACCTAGGAAGCAGAGCCTTGTGCTCCAGCACATGAGCACCACAGGCATGCTGGAGCTCAGCAGCACAACAACTGGGGTCTGGCAGCTGCTCCATGGGCAGCATCTGCTGTGCTTCGGAAAAGGAGGTGGGAGAATCGGCACCAACCACTTGGAAGGGATGTGCCTGTTTCTTCTTCCTGTGATCCTGTTCAAGCATTGTCCCCGTGTCCTTTGGCTCTGACCACTCTAAAGGAAGGGCCCCTGTGGTCTTCCTGGTGGATGCTCAGCTACCATCTCCTCCCACATCTGTTTGCACATGACAAAGAATGACTGTGGGAGACGTGCTGCACCCCACGTTGGGTCTCTGCAGACCAGAAGAATGGGTGTTAAATCCTGTGAGGTGCTTTGTTTTCATTTCCCTTCAGTTCACTCATATCTGGAGAACTCTGAATAATGAATGTGGCATTTACAAGCTGGCTGAGTTAAGCAGCATTCAGCTTAATTAGGAGTATGGTGATTCAGGGAGGAAATCAAGGTGTACAGCAGCTATGCAGTCCAGAGCAGAAAGTGGGCAAAGACCTCCCTGTAGACAACAAAGCAAGTGTACATGTGCCCTGTTTGGGCAATCTAACATGCCCACAGCCAGCCAGGTCTTTTCCCTGTGTTTGCACAGAGCTCTGAAGTGGCTTTTTACAGCACACCGTTTGTCAGCATAAAATAGTTTCCTGCTTGCTCCCAAGTTAAGATTTATTATTCATGTTACAATATCACTTAAGCATCCTGCACTGGCTGAGCTGGGAGTTACATGGACCCCAAAGATGATCCCAAAGTAAACTTATAAGGTTAGGTTTGTCTCTTTCTTGTGTGCATTAAGAAAATGAGGCTGTGGTATTTACTACCTTCCAGCTGAGCAGCTGTGACCTCGAAGGCACTTCAGGTTGACAGAAACAGGAAATTTCCATTCCCTGCATGAGCCTGAGTGGCAAGCAAAACCCCAAAAGCTCATTGCTAAACATACATAGATTTTTCTCTATTTGTGGTGGTAGAATAGATGGATATTGAGCTCTCATTTCCTAGTGTCTGAGTGTGTGATAAAGCCTTAGGTAAGTTATTTCTCTTTCCTGTACCTTATTTTCCTTAATGGTAGATTGCAGATAGTGGTGGAATTTGTAGGGTTTTTAAGTAGCTACAGCTAAGTAGAAATCTTAAGTGTGGACATTGCAGGTGTAAGCTTCTGGGGAGACAGAAACTCAGCCTCTCTCTGTACAGCACCAATACAATGGGATCCTGAAGCAGAACTAAAGACTAAGGGAGTATTCGAAATGAAGGTGCAAGTTCAGATACTTCAGCTCTCCTTTTTCCTCCCAGGCCTTGACTGTCTTTCTAAACATTACAAGTTCTCATTTTTTTTCTCCTGAAGCTTTTTGATTTTTGTTAATGGTTTTGTATTAGGTTTCAGCTCTGTTATTTTTATCCTTAGAGGTCAGGTTTTAGTCTCTGGCACATGCTTACATTTTCCAAGATACTGTAGAATTTTAATCTTATGAGAGCAACCCCGATGACACTCATAGAAACAGTCAAGTGCTCAAGTAAGGCATAAATTTAAGAACCTTGTTAAATAGGTTTAAATCTGGAATAATGCTGTGAAAGTTGGGCAAGTTGTCTGGGTTTATATTGGGTGTTCGGAAGGAGAATCAGGACTTCATTTGTTTTATTGGAAGCACCTCTAATACCTTAATAGGTAGGTGCTCTGTTGTATAAGTGCAGTTAGTGAGGATGATTTGAGACTTCCTATATACTATACTTTTGAAGGTTTACTGTAAGATATTGCAGTTTTAGCAGAAATTGCAGAAAGCACCATGTCCCCAAGGTACATTATGTGCAGCACTTCCCAGTGGCAGTAAATGTTCTGGCTTAATCAAAAAGGTCACATTTCTTTCTATTACTCCCTGCCTAGAGAAGCTAGAATAACTTTTGGCCAAGGAGTGCATTAGTTTAAATCTTAAATTTCAAAACTATATTACATGAGGACTTGCAGATGTGATTCATATGTCCCCCATTATTTCCAATCTCTTCCTTTTTTTCTCCTGCTAACTTAAATTTGTGTGAGAATTGCCTTGCTGTCAGTAGCAGTTCCACTGGTCAGAGGCTTGGCATGGCAAGCATGGCATCCAGGCATCCCCCGTGAGCTGGGGCTTTGCTCCCCAGCCCAGCCATCTTGCTGATGTCCTCTTGTTAGCATAGGAACAAACACATAACCACTGGAATGGTTATATGAGGTGCTTTACTGCAGCGCTGGGAAACCAGGGGTACGCACCCAAATCTGGCTTCAACCTCGTCACATCGCATTCGCAATTTATACACATTTAGCACGGGTTACAACATCAGCTAATGCATATGCATTAAGGATTGCCACATCATAAATGTTAGGACATCAACCTCTTCTGCGCTTGCGCAGCCCCCTCTGGTGGTCGTCCTGATGAAGTAAGGAGTCTTCCTCGGATGAAGTAAGAAGTCTTCCTCAGGTTGTCCTCTTCACCTTTCCCTTACTGGGACATATCCCAACCCTTGTGTGGATGCTAGCATTTTCTTATCAGTTTCTGGCATGCTCTTTTGGCTTTCTTAAGTCTAGGTTCTACCTGGGTATAGCTCCACAGTACATTCCTTCCTACACTCCCTGTGCCATATATGGTTATGTTAGTTTCTATTGCTAAAACTACAGAGTTACAGGATGGTACAGCTATTGCTGAGTTTACAGAATAGCTAGAATACAGAACAACAAAGCCCCAACCACATATAAAAACCTTCTACTAATTTATAAACCTTTTGAATATAATTATTTTTATTATGCTTTCTACTATGTTATAAGTTTATCCCATCACAAAACTTCACCCTTCCTTAATATCAAAAGAGGGAAGTTCTATGATAGAACAACCACACAAAGTTATGGAGAAAATTTTACCATTCTCAACTCTTGCTGGAGGTCATTTAGTTAGACTGTTCCTAGTGAATTGCCTGATCAGCCTGAGTCATTCTCATAACTTGCAAATTATCCTCGAGCAGCTATAGCTTTAAATTTAAATCACTAAGTTCTGCTGTTTGTCCCTGCCCATGGCAGAGGGGTTGGAACTTGATGATCTTAAGGTCCTTTCCAACCCTAACTACTCTATGATTCTATGATTCTCTTTGCAAGGTTCATGGGGAGATTTCTAGGGGCATTTGTTGGTCTTTGGGCTCTCCCTAACCTGATCACTGCAGTTTTCTCTCTACTGGCTGTGGTGTGTGAGCATCACAGCTTGGTAAAGTGAGGATAACGCTGGTTACCCACCCACTGCATATGCCTGCCATGAAGATTTATGAGGTGATATTTTCAATGTGTAAAGCATTATTTATGCCGAGTGCTGTGATCTGTCAATAACAAATGGGGTAAACATTGGGTAGTTAAATATTTAAAGCACAGTCCTTGGAACTGGGACATCCGTGGCCTTTTCCAGTTCTGCTAATGCCTTCTTGCCTGTCCCCGGACAAGACGCTTCCCCGTTCCTGACACTTCTCTCCCCCCAGCTTTTATGTAGTACATCTATTTAGCTGTGAACTCTGATAGTCGCTGGCTGCAAGGCAGGTACAACAAGCCCTGGATACTCTTGAGACCCTCAAGGCTGTGGATGGAAGATTTCAGCCCAATCTCAATCCAGGGATGGAAAGGAAGAGCAGCTCTTCCACCAGCCACCTTTGTTTTATTTCAATTCTAAACTTTCCTGTTATTGTCTCTTCCCAGTATTACATCTGCTATGTAGTTTGGTATGCCAAGGGCTGTTTTAGGGTGTCACTGTGTCACAGCTCTAGGAAACATCTGGCTTGAGGCAGTGATAGCTGCATGAAATGCAGTGACCTGAGACAGAAAATGGTTGGGAATAGACTAAGCAGCCCTTCTGCTTTTGAACTTAGATTTCATGAACAGAATGATGAATAAACATACATTCCTCTAGGTTTGACAACAAGGCTTTTCACGTTTTAAGAGGAACCTGATGTTGACTTTTCTTCCTGGTCTCTCCTTATTCTAGAGCTCAAGTATACAGATATATAGCAGGGTGCCTGCCCCTTTTGTGTAGTATCAAAATACTGATAAAAAAGATTGCTGCATATGTACCCAAGAACAATACATCAAATAGACATGGATCCAGTCAAACTGAGGCAGTAGCCCCAACTCCAGCCAAGAGAGATTGCTAGCTGACTATCATAGTTTATATGATTCCCAGCTGTAGATCTTGAGAACTGACACATCTTTAGTGGAACCTCCTGTTTGTCCATAAAAAAATGTCCTCATTCAGTACTCCTGCAAGTACTTCCCTTGCCCTGGAAGTACATCTTAGTCTAGTGTCCACTTATTTCACTGTGATCCAATGGAATACCCAACACAGACACCCTTTATAAATCACTTCCAAGGCACTTTCATGGCATTATTCCTTGAAGGACAGCAACACAAAGAGCACTGCTCCTGGATTCTTGGTACCAGCTTCTGAGTCAAGTGCAATGTGCATATTTTGTGATGGAGGGATTTTTTTCTGCAGTACTTAATGTTCGGAGAGAGTTTAATCAAGAAACATGAGTAATTGGCATTAACATTCACTTCTGAGCAAGAGAACAGCTTTGATAGCATCTACACTCATTAGACGTTTCGTTCCAAACACTGTTCATTACAGTGAGCGCTCTTTGTATTGGCTTTTACTTTGTAAATACAGCACAGATTCTGCTCGGCACAGAAGTATGCCTTGAGCAGACACTCTGTGGTTACAGAAGTAAGAAGTTTTAACTGTCAAAAAGAAGCAAATAGAGCACTGCAGGTGCTTTGGGAAAATTTCTGAGCTGTTTGCAACACGACAGCGAAACCTGCAATGACAGAACACAAGATTTATGTACTGGATGCTTAATTGGAATGAGTAGGATTGATTTTGTTCAGATACTGAAATGAATCCCTGAAAAAGCTCAAGCTTCAACTTTGAGAGGCCTGACGAAAGGTTGTTGGGGTTCAGTTATGGTGCCAGGACCTCTTTATGCAGTGCAGGATCATGAACTTTGCCAGCAGCAACATAGGAGAGAGCTAGACTGGTCTTGGTAATTCACACTTCTGCTTGCTTATGTATTTGCTGAAGAGCAAATGGGTTCTGATCCCCAAAGTGACTGTATCAGCATGTCTGCACTGCTCTCCCTGCCCTCATTCTGCTGGAATTATTGCAGGTGGGAGACATTCAACCCCCTCACAGTGTCTGTTTACGCATTTAAATGCATCTTAACTACAGATGTATGAATAAGCACTTCCTTTGTTCACTGTGGAAAAGACACACAGAGTGATGCTGATTTTCAGCTAGATTATAAAATAACAGTAAGGATATTGTGTTACTGTAATATCTAAAATGGCCCTAGGGCAGGAGATGGGAAGTGTGCTCTGTGTGAATTCACCCCTTCACTCCCTGATTGAATTTGCACCCAAATCAAGTCGTTCAAAGTCTCAATTTGTTTAATGAGTTGACTTGACAAATAGATCATTTTCTCTTTTAGCAATTACCCTGAAACTGGGAGACAGCAAGAGCTCTGATTTTCATATCTATCAATACAATGAGACTGGGGATCTCGTTCTACTGTTCTATTCTACTTAACATTTTCACAACTTTAAAGCATTTCTCAGGTAATGTGCCATCTATTATTTCAAGTAATGCTAACTAAGCTCATATTGAGTGAAGAACAGAAATGTCAATTGCTTTATGCCAGTGCTTGAGGATAACGTGCCAGTGCAAGGACTCTTGGATCCCAGTTGCCTGCTGTGACCATCTGACCTGAGCTTTTAGTCATTGCTAAAATGACTAAACATCCTGCAGGGTGATCTGTGATAGCCAAACCATTTCAAAGAGCCCATTTACTTGGTCTCTGGGTGTCCACTGGGTATGGTATAGCCAGAAAATCTTAGGGAACACTGCTCATTTAAAGAAAGTTTGTTTGAGAAAAGCTGCCTCTCTAATGCCAATATCATATGAGATTTGCCTGGACTCAGCAATGCAACCCAAGAAATAGGGCTTTGCTTGGTTTTGGGCACAATCTGTTCTCACTGAACTAAATGTGAAATTTACCCTGATGAAAAATATAGTAGTTGAGTGCTCTCAGACAACACTTTCCCAGTCACCTCTCCCTAGGTACAATGGGTTTTGCTCTTTACAGCCTTATATTCTTCAATCCTGGATCCCAGGAAAAAGGCTTAGGTGAACTCAAGCCATCTTTCTCCTTGGCTGGACTGAAGGCTGATCTGGGGCACTGGCTCAGCATGAAAGAGCCCTGCCTCCTGCTATGCACAGGTGAAGGTGCTACCAAGTCTCACCTCTGACTCTTATTCTCTGTCCCAAGCTATTTCCCATCACGGGCGTTTGTGGGATTACACTTGCAGTAGTAAGTCCATGCTAGGGCAGACCATCTTGAAGCTGTTGTCCTGTTGCCCACCAGTAGCAGCACTGGAGAAGCTGTAGCTCACTGGAGACTTCTCAGATGTTGGTGTTGTCTCCTTTCCCTTCATGCTGCAAATATCACCTTTCATCTTCTTAACTCAGAGAACCTGGCCTGCAGGACTGCATTCCAGGGCTGTAGCTCTGGTTCTTGCAGAGTGGAGGGAGAAGTCTGTTGAAGGGATAGAAAGTGAGGGAGTCCAAGCAAGAACAGGAGGATGACATAGCCCTGATGGATCAGAAGAAAGAAATAGCCTGAGAAAAGAGTGTGAGGGCAGAACAAGGGGTAAAGGATAAAGGTAAGACCATAAATATGGGTGGGAAGGAGCAGCAGAAGGCCTTAAGGGCAGAATTAGAGATATGATGAGAAGTGCTAAGGACTGTCAGTAAAGAGATACACAGTCTGAATGGTAATGGATAAGGAACTTTAGCTGCAGTGCTGTGAATGCTAAGGAATGTTAAGGAAAGGAGCGAAATGGACATCAGAGAGTTTGCAGTAATCTAGTTAGACAGAAGGGACCTTTAGACCTCAGAAGCTCCTTGGAACTAGGTGGGACTCTCATGAGAACATCCCCCCTTTCTTAAGGGATTCATGAGGCTTTCTGGATGGAAATAACATGGAAAGACCATTGCACAGCAGATTTCTGTCACTGCTGGCTTCACTCCTAGCTGGAAATGGAAGGCAAAAAGAAAAATAAATGCTTTTTTTTCCTCCAGCAATCCTTAATCATTGAACTATTGAGTGAGCCTGTGAGTTTGGTTTAATCAATGCTGGTCTGGTCAAACTTGTCACTTATAGACAGAAATGCATGTATGCTGGAAGAGAAAACAAGACCAGAAAAAACAAACAGTATTGACAACAACCTTTGGGAAAAAGAGGATTTTATTTCTCCTACCCTCTTATATTTTAAATGTCCTAGATCAACGTTCACAGGAGCAGTCAGAGCTAAGTTCAGCCAAGATCAGTTCACACTAAGGAGTTTGAATAAATGACCTGATTTGTCAGAAGTTCAGAACACTGATTTCCCGTAAAAACAGTGGAAATACCAAGCATTGAGTGTCTTCCAAATCAAAGTTTTAATTAGTTGGGACACTTTTTCTGATCCCAGGGTCTTTGACATGTCTCCTGTGATGTCTTGAACCTTTCAGCTTGGGTTCCTAGTAGAGGAACAATAAGTGATCCCAAGTCTGGTGTGTTCCAAGGGTTTTGTCACTGGATCTTGGAAAAAAAGCAGCTCAAACCATGCTGAATTTTATTCATTTTCTATGCTGAGGGGAATAACCTTAAGAAAAAGAAATCATCTGTTTATTCATGAAGCTCATTCTAAACAGAAAAAGCAGTGAAGGGTATTTGGTGTAGCTGAAACTTAAGTATAAACCAGCACATATTTCCAAGGCTAAACACTAGCTCATACTAAGAAATATAGTCTTGAAGACTATATGAAACCACACTGCTGATACCTTCCCTGTGCGTGTTATGGTAGATACTTAACTTCGGGCATCTCACTTTGAAAAAGCCAGCATAGGTTTTTTATGTTTATTAGCTCCATTTTGGCAAAAAGAACCAAGTTCACTATGGGAGAGATGGAGAAATATTGCACACCAGCACAATAACCTCGTGTGACAGCAGAGTCATGATAAATACGCTCCATATCCAGAAGTTCAGTCTGATACATAGTCTAGACCAAAGGGTTCTCTCGCAATGTGATAATCTATTGTATTGCCCAGCCAAGTGGAGTGGCATTAAAATGAATTATACTGGGTTCCTGGTTTGGAAATTGTCTAGTCCATTATTTTTAAGTACAAATTTCTTAAAGGGCAGAAGGAACCTTGGAGAGGGAAAATGAATTGGAAACAAATTGTAACCTTGACATTCTGCCCTCTTTCCTCTTCTTGCCATTTTTGGCAATCAGGGCATTATTTCCTCTTTCCTGTCAAGGACCATTAGGACTTGAAAAAGTCTCTTCAGTCTTTTGCCTTTGTTCTGATTTGCAGAAAGGGAAGAAGAGAGTAGTTTATCCTTCCATACGTGTGATTCCCTTTTCCTCTTACACATCCTTTTCTTGTTTTCTGATAGCTTCATAAAGAGAACATGAGAGATGGACCAATGTGACACCCAGGCTAAATCCTTAGTCTATTCCAACTCTTTAATGATGCTGCAGACCACGATGTGCTGTACTGTTCAACCAGTCTCTAGTTCACACACATTTCTGTGTATTTATTATAATCACATTTCTGCATGTTCTTCCCGTTGACTCATGTGTGAGGTTTCCAAGCTGTCCAATCCATTCTCAGGCTACTAGGTAAATTAATTCTCTTTTCTTTTCTTCTTCTTTTTTTCTTTTTTTAAATCTATGCTAACTTTAAATATTCTTTTATTGTGTTGACCATGTCCAACTGTGCAGCTACCACAGCTTTTGTATTTTTGCTGTAGCTAGAAGACTTTTCAGCACCACTTTTCATGCAACATGTGTTCTCTGGTAATAGGTAGTACTTTCATGATGTCAGAGAGGATGAGCCTCAGAAAGACATACTGATTTTGGCTTGTCCAAAATATCCTTTAAGATAATGCAGTTTTGGTCCACTGCAGCCTATCAAACTCTGCAAATCCTGATCTTTCTCACACAAAGCACACATACAGGTGCTGAAGAGTATCGTGCGAGTTCAGTGATTCACAGCATTATTTGGTTACTGTTTGGTCTCCTCATCTCCCCTTCACCTCCATTTGAACACTGAGCTCTTACAGGTGCTCACTTTGCATTTTGACTTCTCTGGCCTTCAGAAAAGTGTGCACTTTAGTGTGATACCCAGATAGACAAGGAGGTAGTTGTGGGTGAGTCGCCCTCCATCTTGGATGTGCAAAATTGCTTAGTTAGTTTATTGAGCCCACAGGTGGAGGGGACTTGCATGTGTTTCATCTGGATTCATACACAGTTGGCTTTGGATGTGCTAATCAGATCTCCAGGAAAGCTGCTCAGGTCAACATGGATTTGATTTCACATGAAGTGCTTACAACTGAAGTCCTAATTTTGGACTGAGATACCTAAGTCACCTGCAAGAAATAAGATTTTGTATGATCAGAGGCTAGTTGCTCATTCTGACATGCTAAAAACACTGGTACAATTACCTTTTTCTGACAGTTCATACTGCTGTCGGCATCACTGACTGTTTCTTGCATGGTTTTATGTAAACTTTTCAATGTACAAACCCTCTGCAGTGATGATCAATTTGTGTAATTTAATAATTACAAATAATTACATACTTTGGATTTTTCCAGTGTCATGAGCAGCTGCTGATGGGTCTACAAGCAGAGAGTCTTAGTCCATGCCCTCCCAAGGCTCTCTTGGAACTTCTCAGTGATGTTAAGCACTTAAGCAGCAGGGACTTTCTGTGAACAGTCCAGCTTGCTCTGGTATTAGGAGCCATTTAGCAAATGGTCGTAACAAATTTAATTAAGATCAGATGTTAATGCCATTTGTGAAGATGATGCCGTATGGACACAGGCTTACTGTTCTTTGGCTCTGAAGCATCCTTCTCGGGTTTTTGGAGTGCCGTGACATACAAGCACTAACATGCTGACAGCAGTACACAATAAATAGTTGGAGTATTCAGATATTTGTCATTCAACTAAGGTATTCTATCCACTCAGCTGTCAGATGCCGTCAAGACCAGCAGTTTTAGCTTGCTTGAAAGAAGTAATTCCTCAAAAGACTGACTCAAAATGATCAATGTTCTGAAATTCATCTCCCTTACTGTGTAATTTGCACTTTGGGTTGAATTTACACTAAAGATTGGTCTGCACTGATAGTATATGTCTACTTTTTTCAGACAATAAAGGGGTTCTGACTAAGTGTTGGTGCTTTTCTGCTGTCGTGGGGTATGTCTACATGTTCTATGGGCTGTCACTACTGTCTTCTGTCAGGCTGGAAAACAAATACCCTCACTCAATAAGTTACTTTGCAGGTTAAGAAAATCCTGTTTGTGGAAATCTGAAAACTGGCACAATTTCCAGCTATACTGTGGAGCTCCCTGCCACAGTGAAGGTACTAAAAGTTTATATGGTTTCTAGAAGATATTATACAAGTTCATGGAACCTATTGTAATGCCTTCTCTTTGTCTAGCAATGGTGTTGATGACAAAGGGAAGATAGTTTGGATCATGGAGTAGATTCAAAATATGCACATGCCTATACTTATACTATTTACACCCATTAGGACTTGTGTGAAGCATCAGTTGAAATGGTAGCTGTTAAAATCACTGTCAATGACTCACATTTTACCACAATCAAGTCTGGTCATTCTGTACAATGATATATAAACAGAAATAACAGAAATGCTGCTGACTCCTCTAGGTAGACTCCTGATGTTCCCTATCAGCAATGGATGCTGCAATGGCAACAGGATCAGGCTTAACAATAACCTCACTATTTTGCTCACGTGTTTTCTCTGGTCAGGTTCATTTTTGGTGTCCTGGTGGTAGCTGTTGTTTATCCCCTTATGTTTTGCCTATAGACTTAGCGCCTGGGAGTTACACTTATCACACAGTTGGATGAGGATTTTGTGTTTGGCAGCTAAGGGTACTCCGCCATTTGCAGATATTATTGTCAGTGCTGGTCGTGATAAAAGGCCTTTTATAAATAACTGACAGGTTGCACATCTAGGCATGTCCTTAGCTGTGATATTAGGTATTTAGCAGGATTTGTGGATTCATAGAATCTGACAGGGACAGCAATGTAAGCATTTCTGCTGGGGTCCTGCTATAAATTAGTATCTATGAAAACCACTCAATTTTCATTTTCTGCTCTCTGCATGGCTGCTTACAGGTAACTCCATAGTGAGAAAAGGAGATGAGTTACAAATCTTGCCTTGTCTCTGCATCAGAAAGCTTTAAAATGTTCTTGTTGATATACTGGAAATGTGAAATCCCTTGAAGTCTTGTCTTCTTTGTTTGTTATGAAGGAAGAACTAATGGCATCTATACGTAATAGTGAAATAGAGTTGACTCACTGCAAATAGATTTTTAACCAATAATTCTTTCTTATTTCATTAACTGAAATAAGATAGATGTAGTAATAATATAATTATTGTAGTATACCTGTAATAATAAATATACTGAGGGTATACCTATTGTGTGATTGAGGTAATGCCCCATTATTTCAGATTTGTAAATACCCCCCTCTGGTCCTCCAAGTTCTTCTCCAGCATAGTTATGAGAGACAGATTCACAGCAAGGTTTTTCTTATCTTTTCCTCACCAAGAAGCAAGAGAAAGAGAACAAATGTACATTTCATCTTTTGGTTTCTCACACATTCCCCCACAGTACTGTGAACACAGGAGAGATCTTGCTAGAGCCACAGAGGTTGAAGCCATGCATAATACTTCTCTGAATCGATGCTTTCCCAATTATTGTGTACAGTCATAGTCTCTAATTCTTGGTCAGAGCTTCCTCAATACTTTATTATTGAGATCCTTTGGAGGAGGGGAACAGCTTTCGGCAATGTATTACTTGCTACTGAAGGCCCAATGAAGGTTGGTGGTGTGTGGCTTTACCTCCAGTGCTGACATTTTGCTAGATGGGTTTTACACTCAGAGCCAGAACCCTCTTTCTCTCCACATTTAAATGTGAACTCGGAAAAGGTTTGTTATAAAAATGGTGCATTAGGAAGCATGATCAAGATCCAAAAAATGACAGCTGCTTAGATAGCCACTATCAATGAGCAGAGATCCATTTTCATTTACAGAACATGTAAATAGCATGAGACCATAATGTGACTAAAAAGGATTGATGAGAAACTGAGGCAGTATAAAAACACGTAAGCATGACAGTTTATATAACATATTCCTTGAAATCCCACATCCCCATTTCTAGAGTTATTCTACTTTTTCCAGGCAAAGTTCCCAGGCTCACCAATGTTCAGAACACATGATTTAACAACAGAGCACAGTGTTGGGTTTTTTTATAAGCAACCTTTGAGGATTTTTAAAGGATAATCCCAGTGCTTAGCCCCAATCAGAAACCAAAGCCCTCACTGTGTGACAAGTTGCTCAAATCTATAACCAGAGAATGAACCCCTGCCGCAAGCAACAGGGAGACAACAGGTACGTATTAAAGAAGGAAGGATGGTTGGTTAGAGGGCAGGAGCAAATGATGTAAAGACAGCAACGGGATGCTTTAATTTTTAAATAAGTCTCGGGTTAAGTCTTTTGAGGAGAGCAGCATTACACTGGTAAAGTGAAACAGAACTGCAGTTCTGAGCCCTGGAAGATGAGAGGTGTATAAACCAAATCCCTAACGTTCACAGCAAGCAAGAAAAGGCAATAGATTTCTAGCTACGAGTCTAGGATACTGCTGTCAAAAACTCTGATGACATTTGGTGCAGTAAATGAGACTGGAAGGTAACTTCAGAGTCAACATTTGCCCTGGCTTTTCTGACAAGTAGATGTAAACTGATGGTTGTCGGGACCCTCTGCTAGAGGAAGAACGTGTCTTAGGACATGTTGAAATTGAATTATCTTTGGAGAAATTGAGTTGTAAGAAATTAGCGTTTGTGTGAGCAGTCCTTTGAAGTGAACCAACAGACACCCTGTAAGGAGAGAGGAAATCGAATGGGGGGGGGGGGGGGCTGTTTCTGAACAGGCAGGTTTTAGGGAATTGTAGTTTCCCTTACAAAGCTGAAGAGCATTAGAAAGCAAAATACCATCTAGTGAACATGGAAACACTGAATATGCAACCAGATTTATGCATGCTGTGAACACAAGCCATAAGAAGGAACTGCTTCAACTTCCCCAATTATTTATTCTATAATCCTATGATTCTATTTGTTCGTGCCCAAAACATAGTTTCTTTAAGAGCTGTGAATTAGAATAAAAAGCAATGATGGCACTTCTCTTACAGAGCAAGTGCTCAAAGTTCTCCAGACCCCGCACTGTCCCAACTTTATTTCTAGTTCAAAAACCGCATATGTAATCTCTCTTTTTACAAAGCTTTCAGATACTGTTTCAGAGCTTTGTTAAATTGGGATTTATTGGTGATACAACATAAAGGAGCTTGCAGAACCCCTGTATTTTTCTGATTAAAAGTCTGCAAAGAAAGACCAGTGTTGTTTGATTTATGCCCCTGGCTGTACATGAGCCAGAAATTTAAATTCAGATTTTGATCCCGTATATATATATATATATATATATGTGTATATTTATACATTTAAATTTTATATTTACACAATGTGAAGACCTCTTCCTTTACCAGGTGAATGCTGTATTTACAAAAATATATTTAGAACTGAATGACAAAAATATGACCTCTATTTTGATTTTTGCTTGTCATCCAGAGGAAGACAAACTGATTTCAGTAGGATTTGCCTCTGATTAAAACTAGTGACTTTAACAAAGCAGCATTTACATGTAGGGATATAGAGTAACAAGCTCAAATCACCCAAATGCATTTACTGTTCAAGCTTGGATTTAAAGGTTCTGAAAATCTTATTTATGTAATTTTTATTTCCCTTTAACCCCTTGGCGATAGCTGGTAGGACTCCTGCCATAAGCACTAATGAATTTTGCATTGAATTCTGACTCTTGGCATTTAGGGCTTAATAAAATCTTCTTTCCCTTTATCTGGAAGATTCTTTTTCTGCTAATTGGTGTCAACATCAATCAAGATCAGAGGTGCAACAACACTAGTTTAAAGGCCTTTTGCTTATCTGCTTTACACCTCAAGTAATACAGAGCTGTAGGCAGCTTACACGTGAAAGTGCAATAAATGTCCTTTCACTCTAAAATGCACAAAAATTTTGGAAACTTTGAGAAGTTGTGTTGGTGTAATGAATTAAAAGCTGCTCCTAGAGGTCTGTCAGTTACACAAGTGGGATTTGAGTGTGTGAGGCTGTGGTAAGTATTTTGTGTAGCTCTAGGCGAATTTCCTTTAGACCTTCAAACTGTGGGTGACACCAGGAAGTTCTTTAGAGGAAGCTCCCATAGAAGATGAGAGCTGGGTGCCAGCTCCATGCATCTGCATGTCTAGTATCTTATGTGATAGGCATATTCAGGGCAATTTACATTGCTTGTGTGAGTTCAACACATCATCAAAACCTGTGCCTGGGTGAGGGCAAGGTAGGAGTTTGAAGTATGGTTCTAGATGGACAGCACCGTGTTTCCGTACTCTGTGCAAGGTAGGAGATCTTGGGTTGCACTGAATTAGGAGTTTGCTTAGGCTAGAAGCAAGATCCTGGAAACCAGCAGCTCCAAGTGAGTCCTTGCAGAGGCTGCTGGATGCTGCATCACGTGTATCTATGACACATAGAATCATAGAATCAGCTAGGTTGGAAAAGACCTTTAAGAACATCAAGTCCAACCCTTACCCCAAGACTGCGAAGTCCACCTCTAAACTGTGTCACTACAGAATGTAGAGCACTCCACTGACAATTGTGTCAGCACTGGAGTTGCTCTCCTCAGCAACTCTAGGTGTCCGCTAAGAAATTCACATTTGTGTTCCAAATGGAGCTTGGTGTTAATAGTCAGATGGGTTAAAACCTGCTATTTGATTTATTGAAGTCCACAGGCTGAGACAACTACGATCAGGTCAATTTGAGGTGTTATGGAGATTTCATTGAATCATAGAACAGTTAGGGTTGGAAAGGACCTTAAGATCATCCAGTTCCAACCCCCCTGCCACCTCACACTAGACCATGTCATCATACTGTGATACTGTGATGTCACCAAAGGCTCTGTCCATTCTAGCCTTGAACACTGCCAGGGATGGAGCATTCACAACTTCCCTGGGCAACCCGTTCCAATGCCTCACCACCCTTACAGTAAAGAACTTCTTCCTTATATCCAATCTAAACTTCCCCTGTTTAAGCTTTAATCCATTACCCCTTGTCCTATCACTACAGTCCCTAGTGAAGAGTCCCTCCCCAGCATCCCTACAGGCCCCCTTCAGATACTGGAAGGCTGCTATGAGGTCTAATTAATTACCTCAACTGGATCACTTTTATCAAGCTGGACAGGGACTTAGTCTTTCCTGGGCTGGGATTTCAGGGAACATTTAAGAACTGCACCATTCGTAATCATACCCACCAAATCTGTAGCAACTCTTTCCTTCAGCTGGTGCAGAGGTGACCAGGATGCTATTTGCCTTCTGTTTTGAAGACAGGTCTTAGCAACCTATTACAATATTCTTAGTGACAATCCTCTAACAAAATGGAGATACAGTGAAATAGTCCTTCTTGTCTATGATGGGACTGTTCAGTCTGGAGAAGAGAAAGCTGCATGGAGACCTCATAGCAGCCTTCCAGTATCTGAAGGGGGCCTATAAGGATGCTTCGGAGGGACTCTTCATTAGGGACTGTAGCGATAAAACAAGGGGTAATGGGTTAAAACTTAAACAGGGGAAGTTTAGATTGGATATAAGGAGGAAGTTCTTTCCTGTTAGGATGGTGAGGCACTGGAATGAGTTGCCCAGGGGAGTTCTGAATGCTTCTGAATGCTTCACCCCTGGTGGTGTTCAAGGCCAGGTTGGACAGAGCCTTGGGTGACATGGTATGAGGTGTCCCTGCCCATGGCAGGGGGTTGGAACTTAAGGTACTTTCCAACCCTAACTATTCTATGAGTCTATGATTTTTTATGAGATGCTCCACTGAATGCCTATGTCCCAGTGCCTTTGGTATTGGCTGTACCCCAGTTTTCTTCCTTGTTCCTGAGGTCGGTGCAGCACTGCATGAAGAATAGCAGCCTAACTGGTGAATAAAGGGAAGATTTTATCCCTGTGGGCTACCAACCTGGTAACTTTCTCTGGAAAAAATGTCTTTTGATGCTACTTTATTACACGGTGCTATACAAGGCTGCCTCTGGTCAATAGACTGATGGCAAATCTTTTGGTGTCCCAAAGGCCATTGTGCATTTTGAGTAATAGCTGCCTGGGGAGCAAGTTAAAGCCAGGAGCAGGCATTGTTTGCTGTAACTCACATGAATAGCTATGAACAGAAAAGCTGAATGTTGCGATGACAACACATCAATAAGCAAAGCCACTTTCTCCACCTTTTGACATGCATTACCTGTCTTGGATACTACACTATAATCAGCGCTTGCATTGCCAGGAGGAAAATAAAGGCCAGTTTGACCTTCTGGAGCAACAGGATCTGTTTTCCTGGACTGATGAGAGAGTCATTAGTCTAGAAAGTTACTTGGACTGTCAGTACCATGCTCACTGCATGATGTACTACCTTGGCTGAGCCACGCCTCAGAGTTTAACTTGTACCTTTTGCTTAGGGTGAGCTCTTTAGGGACTGTTAGCACCACTGCATCTGCAGGCACGATGCTGAGCAGCCTGCAGGATGAATCTATACAATGACAACACGCTATCTCTGCACAGATTCCAAAGTGAGCCTTTTGAGGAGGGTCAATGGGTTACAGAGGGAGAGAATAAGGATGAATAGCTTTGCTGTGACTGCCAGCATCCCTCCTGACCAACCTTTATATGTTGCTGGTACTGGGGCTGCTGCAGGGATGCAGTTATGACAGCAGTGGGACTACTTCTACGTTAGAGGGGCAATTGTATCAAGGCAGAATAGAGTGTTTTGTCTCCTGTTCACCTTCTAGGCATACCAGTGCAGTCCTTAGTGCTGGTCTTAGCTATTTCCCTCTTCATTTCACACATATTTCAAACAAACAAGGATGACAAAAGTATGCAATTTATTGCAACACACAATGCTGGTAATTCTACGGGATCTGAGGCCAGCTAAGCAATATGCTGCTGACCTTAAATTGCTCATTCCCCTTTGCTGTTAAGTAAAAGAATAAATCAATGGGTAATTCCTTTCTCTCACAATACCTCCTTTCCCTCCTCCTTTTTTAAAGCCAGACATCAGTCCTTTTTATTTAGCCGTGACAATACAACTAGTGCGGAGAAAATCTTAGTATTACACCAATAAGTTTAGTTTCTTTCATCGTGTTAATTAAGTGTCAAAGGTATGCTTAGTGCCTTCTGAGGAAGCCATGATGCTAACCGGGGAAGCACAGATAATCCTATTGTCAGATTTATTTGTTTATTAAAATTGGGGTTTTTTTTGCTCTAGAGGACAGACTCTCCTCTAAAAAACAAACCATGGGATTGCTGGATGCCACAGTGCCATTGTCCAGAAATCAAAGTTACCTGCTGCTATATCTTGTCTGAGGATTGTGTGCATCTACAGCATAGCGCCTGCTTGAGCAGCTGGGAGAGATGTAAAACCATTTTAATCCTCTGTTTCTTGCCTGAAGTTCTCGACTAGCAGGATATTAGAAAAAAACAGATGGCTTTTTTGTTTTAATACATACAAAATATGAACAAGTTGCTCCTGCTGCTGCTGAGCGTGTTCTTCAGTAACTGCAGCTTAATTCACATTTGGAGGTAGCTCAGAGGAACTAGTTCTTTCTTTCATTTATGCACATACAGTATCTGAGTGGGCCAGTCTCGTTTGCAGTGAACCTTAAGTGCTTCAAAGAGGTGAAATGGCAGACAGGAAAAGGGACTTGATAATGGCAGAAAGCCACACCATAAATGCCTGAAGTCTTCTATAAGCTCATAAATGTAATATTCTGTATGTGTGTGTATAGGCATGTGTACTTGTGGTTGTTTTTACTGAATCATGATCACACTGTCTGCCAGGAGTGTGTCTGGCAGCATCTCTGAAGTGGGATCCCTGAAGTGTGTTTCCTTACCTCTCAGCATCTTGTCCAAGGCACTGACCCTGTGCAGCAGGAGGTTGTCCTGCCTGACCTGCAGTACACAGGGCAAAAGGTACATTGGCAGGCAGGCACTTTATCTAAGCTATCCATCTGGGAACAGTAATAGGATTTCCTACCAGCACAGAAAACTATTCTAATATTAAGAAATAACTCAACAGGGAATTAAATTATGAATGTATATGCTGCCCTGCGGGCATGTCAGTTTGTATCACAGAGTATCCATAACCATTCACTTTTGTGCTGTTGGGCATGGGAGGCCAGTTAAGTTTCTCTCTGGCAGATGAACTGTTAATATCTGAGGCACCATTTAATATAAAGAAGAATGAGGGCACTATATCAGTTTATTTTAATGCAATAAAATATGAACCACAGCAAAAATAGAAGAAGAAATCTGTTTCAGTGAACAATCACATTTTACATGTTTTTTCCCCGGTGGTGGAAATTTAATAGAACAACTGGAAGTCATCAGGAATTAATGATTTTCTGACTAAGGAAGAATGTTTTTGGCTAGTTCCGAAAATCTGAATGTCACTCTCATCTCTGTTTCAGATGAGTCATGTCACAGAGGCCAGCCGCGATTCAGTTTATCAACAGGCTAATTCCTTTTCTCAAACTTTCCTTTGCTTATGGTAGGGGTTTCAGGTCTAGTTAGGCCTTTGATTTCACTCGATATTGCAGTACCTGTGTTCTTGTGAGCATCTTATTCTGAAAGATGGACAATCAAAAATGGGATGATAGGGGCCAGCAGAGCAGTCTTGTGAAGCACAGAGCCATGTGATGAGTTGTCCCTGATACACAGCGGAAGTATCTGGCTGGTGAATTACCACTGCTGATTAATCTGAAGTGTTGCTGGTAGCAAATGTCTTCTGTCACATCATTGTTCTACACGGTCTTTTGCAGAAATTAATTTTACAGAACCAACATCCAGCATTTTATTTGTTTTAAATCTATCTGCCATGAATCCGTTCTTCTGCCCCCAATTCCCTTCTTCAGTGGTTTTCCCTTCCTACCATAAGACAGAGTGAATTACAAGAAACCATTCAGCTTCCACTGCTTTAAAACTTGTCATCCTGTGCTTCATGACTTAGAATTGGTCTTGCTAGGAAGAGAAGCCAGTGGGAGCAGAGTCTTATTCCATGTTCAGACTGACAGTGGGATAGACAGGTGTCATCTCATGATGACATTTAAAGGTGGACAAGCCCCCATGAGTGAGTGATTTCAGTCTGGTGTAATCAGTGTCATCCCTGATGAAGATTATTTTTGTCAACTTTATTTATTCCTTTGAGAGATCACTTTATAGTAACAGGGAGACTGTAACTGAAATGGTTATGGGGGGGTGGGTGGCTGAATTATTCATTCTTTACAGAAGGCAAAGTCTCAGTTGAAACCCAAAAGTGGCTGGCTGTAATATCCTCTCTCTTTCCTTCCCACCTTCAGTGCCCTGAAATACAAAAGGAATACTATGGCTCCTGCAGTTAATTCACAGGGATGGAAAATTAGCATCTTCCCCTGTTATTTAAGGGAGATGCTTCACCCCCGAGACTTTCCCAGAGACACTTTAATTGGTCATCTTTCAGAGCTTTAGTTTTAATAAGAAACAGTGAGCAGCATTTTGCAGCCAGCCTAAGCAAAAAGATGCTGAAGTTTATTATAGCACGGATCTCCAAAACACTGAAATAAAGACTCATGCAGATGATTTGCAGTGGCTTCTGCTATTTAAATGCAAATGCATAGACAGTTTTGTTCTAGATACCAATCATTTGATATGCCGTGGCTTTTGTCCCTGCCTTTAAATACCTGAGCTTCCTTCTGAGGTGCACCTTCCTTTAAAAACAAAGACAGCAAACCAAATCAAAAAAAGACCCTGGCCTGAACATCTAAAGTCAAGATCAGCATCTGTAAAGATGTGTTTCATTTGGGCTGGTCCCTCACCTTATCCATATGGCCCTGAGGCAATTGGTTGGGGCAGGGAGGCATTTATAGAGGAATATAGTGGCCATGGCATACCAAACACAGTTGCCACAGCAGCAGCCCTCTTTTTCCCCCTCTCTTTTCCTCTAGGAATCTTGAATGTGTTTAAATATTAAAGCTGGACACATCTCAGAGAATCCCCTGCGGAGTCTTTCTATTGAAAACATCTAAAATCCAATAAAATTAGCTGGTCCTTTTGATGTTTGCAAAGTGGCTGCTCACTGAGGCAGCTGGTTTGGGAGTCCAGTTTCAGACTCCTATAAAGATATCTACAGAGCATCTCCAATAGTGCTGATATCTGTAATCTCCTTGTTAGTTATTCCATTCTGCTCACTAGCATATCCTTTATTTTAAAAAGGATATTTAGGAGGGTTTGTTTGCTTTATTCCTACTTCAATGCAGCATTGATTTACCTTGTGTAAAAGGAGAAATCCCTTAACCAAAAAAAAACTCTGAGCTTACAAAAATCTATTCACTTCCTAGGCAAAAAGTGTTGATAGTACTCCCTGAAACAGAATCATTTCAGTTTTACTAAGGAGGGAACGTGGTTGCTGTGTCAATAGGGTGAAAACTCAGAAACTGTAGTATTTAGGGTTTTGCCTTAATAATGCTACTTCACTCAGATCTCCCCACAAAAAGCAAATGAAGGACAACAGACTCTGCTCATGACCACAGACCCAAGCACAGCTGGGAAGAACAGCAGCCTCCAGAGCCATTTAGGATTAAGTTAACATGCAAAATAAGCTTATGTGCTTTGCTTTACAAAGCACACCATTTCTGTGCTCTCCAAGCAGGGCTGGTAAAATACCAGGACAAACCCTCAGCTCCTGCAGAAATATTTATACATCCATTTAATTTTCACATCAGGCACAAATGCTATTCACGGAGATTAAAAATAGGAGTCAGAAGACAATAGAGGTCCTCAGCCAAATTAGTATTGTCTGTCAGAAAGAACAGACTCTTTCAGCTGCTGCCACATTAACCATTGGCCTAAGTTAGTTTTCCATTGAGTAGCAGGCGCTTTTCCAATTTTCTAATCCTATTGCCTTGGCAAAGAATAAATGGGACCTGGTGCCAGGACACTTGTATCTGGAGCATACTTTAACTCCTTGCTGTATTTGCAGAAATTCCCGGTACACATCATTAATCACAAAGCCTGTCCTATTCTTGAATTATTTAAGACAATATTGGAGCAGTTCTGAATTATTTAAAGCAATATGCAAAAGGTTCTCTGTGATACACATGCAAAGATTATTAAGAACCTTGCTAAACAGATTAAAATTGCCAGAACCTAATATCAGCTTCCCATGTTCCACAGCCCTAACACAAGGAGGGAAAGAAACAGCGTATTCCTGTCCAATAGCCTCCTGATTTGCCCTAAGATTTACTGCAACTCTTATAAATAAGTGAAATGATTTTAATCTAACTCATCGGAAGCTGCTCAAAACATGACAGGCAAAAAGAAAAGGCTAAGTGTGTTGTAGGTTGGCACTAGAGGAGAATGGAAAAGCCAGATTTGTGTGATTCTCCTGAACCTGTGAATCACGCACAGCAATAACATGGAAACAGATTGTCTTTCAGAGTACTTTAATTTTTACTGAAGAGACCAGGAATGAAAGAGCAACTTTTAGAATGAATCTGTGGTCCTTCCTCCAGATCCATTAACAGTGGAATACATTCCTTATATCTACTTGAGAAGTTAATTCAGCTCCTTAAGTCACATCCAGAATGGGGGGGACTCCTGCAGGCTGCTCTTCCATGGGCACTATGCTCCCACTTGCAAAGTTCAGTCTCCTGAGCAGTCCCTACAAAGCTACTACTTCTGCTGTGCATGCAGGAGCTCTCAGATACTGGCTGAAAAGTTCTTTCTCTTGAGTTCTTCCAGTGTGCAAATCTGTTCAGACCACCAGATTATGGACATAAGGGTTGAAAGACTCTCATCAGCACTCTGTTTCCATACCCAGTCTCAGGACGGGACTGCCCATGAATTCATGTAATAGATAAAGTTGGAGTGGTAGCCCAGACTGCCTTGCCTGTCTTGAATCAGTCAAAGGGCTAGACAGAAGAGTGATCGTGTTTTGTCACACAACAGATTCATCTCCCTGGTACACTGCAACTGTCAGGCTACACCTGTGATTTCCCACCCAGAAACATCAGCTGGATCACCACGAGATCAGTGCAAGCAGTGTTCCAGGAACCCAACATCAAAGTTGGACAGCAAAATGTGACTTGAGTGTAGCTTCGCAACTAGTTCAGCCGATTCCTAGACAGTGTTTAGATCCAGACTTTGAACCTTATTTGTGCTTTCCCACCGAAATGGTTCTACTTTTCACGCTCACCATAATGATGGGCTGGGAGAGACTTCTTTTACCTTAGAGAAGGGAGAAGAGGCAGCTGAAAAAAACTCAGCATCAAATTATCAGTTCACACATCCTTCATCCTCCTCTTCATCTTCTTCTTTTACTCAGTCACTCACTAAGATGGGGACTAGATCTTTAAAGGCCCCTTTAAAGGCTGCATATAGAATTAGGACCCTATAGAAATCATGCTAGGTGACCCTTATCTGATTTGCTGTCTCAGTTAGGCTTTGCATTCAGACACATTAACAGATGGACAGAAATTTCCTACTGAATCTTTCTCTTCAACTTGACAGAGAAGCTGAGGTTCTCCTTCAGTCACAGGACTGCAGGAGCTGCAGCTTCATGTGCAAGTGTGCCTATCCTTTAACCTGGCCCAATAGGGACATCTACATTAAGGAGTCATTTTCACTACCAGTATTATTTTCTCTCTCTTTCTAAGTAATTTATCTCTGAAGAAAGCCTGATCAGTTTTCCCCATTGTTAACCTTAAAATATGGCAATTAAATGGTGAAGAAGGGCAGAAGAGGTATTACTGGCATTTATTTTTTAGCCAAGTAATCACAATGGAAGCATTCACCTTTCCACTCATTTCAAGATGGCCATGAACTTATTATATGGCCAACTCTAAACCACCAGGATAATATATGAGGGTGAATCATCTTAGTTTATCCATTCAGCTTGCCCTATGAGTTTACAAGGGCTTAAAATCTATTTGCTTTTCACCTCATTTAGCCTTGATTTAAGGGTATGACAGCAAATAAGTGGATGCTATACTTCAATGTCTCTCTCTATGGGATAAAGCATGTCATACATTGTTGCTGATGTTTCTGGCCTAGTATGTGTATGGGAGTACGACTCCATGTGTTTAAGGGACAAAGGCAAACACAGCTCTGTGCATAAAAAGAAGACAGGCATAAAACTTGTGAGCTTTTGCCTGCTCTGTGTCCAGCAGTTTGGTTATTGGAGACATGATGGTCATGAGTGCTGCTGGGACTGTGCAAGGCATCAGGAGACCGTGCCTTGGCAGGAACTTGAATTTCTACACCTAGAAAGGTACAGAATTATTCTGGGATAGATGAGAGCGTTTGGGGGACAGTTCTGCCCAATGCTTCCATTGGGTTGGAGCATGACCCATTTGTGATTATTTCTTTTATAATGTTATATAAACCAATGTGTTCTCCTTTCCGTTTTTTAATCCCTCAAGCTCTGCTGGTACTGAATGAGGTAGATCATGCCCTTTCCAGTCATTCATTTAGCACCACACTCTCTTTACTTCATGTACATACAAAATTACATCATAAAAGTCAACCAACCTTTGCCTTATCTATACTGAAAACAGTATAACCGTACCACAGGTACAGCTGGCTTGTATTTCTTTCTCTCCTTTTCCAGTTTTCCCCATAATCTTTAATTTAAACAATTCTAAAACCAGATGAAAAGTTCAGTGGATGTCACTTTATGTCTTGACTGTTGAAAAAGGGCTTTATGAATATATTATTTTTGTTTCATAAGCGTCCGTTCTCATAATTTTATTCCTTTGAAATCAGTTTTGCGCTTGTAGAACTTGAGCTGTGCACTTAATCTTAACATCTAATACAGATTTTCAATCAGTCACTTATGTTAATCCTGAGCCAACAATATCCACCGTAAAATTGTTTTAAGGGCAATGTAGACTTTCAAAGGCAAAAGTGCTGCAAAATAAATTTAACTCATATTTTCCTCAACTTCTGGATAATTTTAATTGTCTGCTTTGTTGAAAGCAGTATCTTTGGTTTTTTTTATGCAACGTTATTTATCCTGCAGAGCATTCTTTGTGTTACACAAAAACAGTAACACAGAGATACCCATCTTCTTGTGCCATTATCATGGTACTTCAAGACTTCTTTGAATTATTTGTGGTGCTGTAAGGATTAGAAAGCTCACGGTTTGTACAACAGGGTCTTTCATTTTATTCAGATGCAGCCACTGCTATTTATCAAATGCTTTCAATAAGGTAGCACCATCACAAAGAAGCAAAAGGCTGCTCAGTTCTTACTGTCACTGCAAGTTTTGCATCCTGCTGCAGCTTGGGGTCTGTTATCTTTTGCAGTGTTGGTTTCTTTGCTAAGTAAAATATTTATGGTAAAATTCTGACATCTTATTCACTCCTCCAATAACTTCTTCCACTGATTTCAAAAGGACTGTTCAAAGGATGAATAGCTACATAATATGTTTGAGGTAGGCAGAATGGGATCCCTCAGAACTGATCTGCAGTTCTTTTCCTTTTAGTCTGCTCAACAAAGCTTTATTAGAACACACATAACCCTGCAGTCTGCTCCAGCCCACATGGAAATGCTGCTGTTACCAGCCCACAGGAAAATGCTGCTGTTACCAGGAGAGTTGGATTCAAAACAAAACTGTAGCCCCTCTAAAAGATGTAGAAATAGAAAGGGAAGCAATTACAAAAGAGCCACTAATTTAGTTATCAACGATCTGCAGAATCCATATAAAGCAATTATATTGTTGAAAGGCAGGGAAGGAAATTGCTCTACAGTCATTTCCACAATGTCATTCAAAATGGAAAAAATTGTTAGGGTGGGAAGTCTGACAAAGTTATGGTGACCTGCAGCTTTTATTTGATTCTTTATTAGTAGCAAAATCATCTTCGGATAAACATTAAAACAGGCACATTTACCTGTCTAAGCTGAGAAGCTGCTATTATGGTTTTGCCCAAAGCAGATGTGATGAGAAAAGAGACTACACATTAACCCATGTATACTGGCACTGCTGATGTCCCTCAAGGACCTTTCTTTGCCTTTCACAGCTTCTTTCTCTGCTCTCATGCCTGAACAATATTCTCCAACAAATCACAGCATCTCCTCTAGAAGAGGGTGTATCCTGAATCCAGCCAACCTTGCAGACCCCAGCCCTGAGAGACCAGGAATCCATAGCAGAGCTGCTGACTTCCCGTGTACCACTCTTGGTGTATGTGTTCACAGGCTGTTAGAGGGATATTTTACCCTTCTGCCCTTTTCTCAGGTGATATGGAAGGTTGAAGAAAGTGGTTCAGAGACCTGAGCAGAGAGGAGATAAGACAACCCAATCTAGGCAGCCATGTGATTCTGCTCATGTAAAGACACACCAAAAGAAATAAACCCTATTGTTCTTATTTATTTATATTTTTTATTATTATTTTAATGGGGACATCTCAAATTATTAATGCAGTGGGAGATCAAACTTCCAAACTCCAGCAGATAAACTCATACGTCTCATTAACTGCCTGTTCTCCTCAGTGGTCTCATCTTAACATTTGGATTTAAGAGTTTGTTTTGTGCTAGTAAAGCCTCTGATATGACTGTGGTTGATGACTGTGTCTGTTAAGCCTGGTTGCAATAAAAGTAAAGAATAGTGAGCAATAAGGATGTGGGTGAGGCCAAGAAACTGATGAAATGTGAAGATTTTTGTGTTTAGGTCTTAGCATGAGAAAGTTGGGGATATGCATCCAGTTGTTGTCATAGACTTCCAGAAGCAGAGCTTGGGTTTCATGTGGTAGGATCCTGGGGCTGTAACTGAGATCAATCACTAACCATTTTAGGCCCCAAATCACACTGGGAAACTGTCCTGGGTTCAGCAGTAGCAGTCATTTTTCTCCTTCTTGGTAGCTGGTGCAGTGCTGTGTTTTGACTTTCAGCTGGGAACAGAGCTGAAAAACAATGATGTTTTGGTTTGGCCAAGGACTTTGTGGGCCTCATGCTCTGCCAGGGAGGAGGAGGGGAGGAAGCAGAGACAGACACCTGACCAAACTGACCAAAGAGGTATTCCATACCACAGCACGTCATGCCGGAGTAACGGGTACCGGGAAGGTGGACGAGGGTTGGAGGTATCGGTCGGTGCTTGTGGCTGGGAATGTCCTGGTGATGGGGTGTTGTATCTCTTCCCTTGTTATTTCATTTATCATTACTATTATTGTGGTAGCAGTAGTGATTTGTGTTATACCTTAGTTACTAAACTGTTCTTATCTCAACCCGTGGGAGTTGCATTCTTTCTGATTCTGAAACTTAACACATTGTGTCTTAATTTCCATTACAGAAAGCAGGAGAAAACTTCCTTTTCCAATTCTTTGTTTCTTCTTCTTCAGTAACCATTTTGGGGCACCCACTCCCACTGCTGTAGTGACCTGGACTCAGATAAAGTATCTAGATGAAGCTGTAGTGAGAGTCATGACAATAGATTTGCTTTTCAGCTTCTTGGCTATGTTATTGCTATAAATACATAAAAACAAGCAAGCTTGCATGTTATGGAGGTGGGACCTCTGGTTTCTTGTTTTGAGCAGAGTCCAGAAATGCAGAGTCATGCTAAGAAGTTAAAAACAGAAGTTACTTGAACTCTGGAACTGTTTTAACTAGCACTTCAAGTTCTGTGCAATGGTTTTGTCAGCACCTTTTACACCTGGACTAATTCATCCATCCCTTTCTGGCAAATTCATTGTTTTGTGTCATTCAGCATCAGAGAACAGAAGTGTTTTTCATGATCTCTATCATAATCAGTGTTTTTACCAGTTTCTCTTGTCTTTCACATTGCAAAGATGTGTATTCCCAAGGTGCCAGATGTTTACACCCCCAAGTAGAAGAAATCTAGTAGAAAACAGTGTCATTTTGATGGCTCTCTTTATAGCATATTCCTACCAGTGCTCATTCGAGCATCTGGGATGACAGTAGTAAATAAAGCTTAGTACTCCTATAGCATAGTATATGCTAAAAATTAAATTTTAGTAGTAATATGCTTAGAGATTTCTGAAAAAGTGAACATGTACCAAAGGGATAAAAGTTAACCCTTGACTGTGATAAAACCACAGCAAGCCAAGAAGTATTCTCTGGGGAGTGACTCTTTTCATTCAAAAGAATAACTGCTCCCACGAGGAGGTAAAAATATGCATCTAAATGGACTCCAGGGAAGTTATTGCTGGGGAAAAAGTAATTGTTTAATTTCTCACTACAGATCAAGCTTAACATCTGATAGGGGTAAATATCCAAATTCAAGAGAGACATAGTTATTTTACTTATATGTGAGAATTAGGATGTTTTCAATCCAGCCTGACATTGTGCTGTCAGGATACTACAGAGAGATGGAGGACTTCATAGTTTTATCTTCCAGATATTTGGGAGCAGACTGAGATTTCAGACTGGAGATGCCTTGTTCTGAAGGCCATATTCATAGGACAAGGTCTAACACTGTAGTTTTGAAGAAACACAGATAGTATTTGGGTCAATGTTGTTGCATGTCACCTAAAAGGCACAAAGGAAAAACATACCATCAATATTTTGGCTTTTTTTCAACATGTTAGCATTCTGCCACAATAAAAACCATTCACTTGTGTTCCCTAACCTCCTCCTTCTGGCACAGGATGCTGGGTGCTAGACACTAAGCCATTTCTTCACACTATGCAATGCAAAACTCCAGTCAAAAGCCTGCCCTCATAGAGAAAAACGAGTTGTAAACCTGTGGAATTAAACACAACATGTTACATATACATTTTGGAACATAAGGGATGAAATGATAAATATTAAAAGTCATCGCAATAATAGGACTGCATAAGATCTCGGATGGTTCCTGCAGTATTTTTAGAAAGCGATGCATTGCTGCAGTGTGCGACTGAAATATCACCCAGTGAGACTCCAGCATAATTAAGCAATGATTAATCAATACTTAACTGAAGAAATTAAGCTCAGGAGAAACAATTAATTGAAGTTAAGTGAACTTTGACAGCTCATATTAAACTAAGGCTCTAATTAACAAAAGCATTGTGCATCCTTTAAATGGAGGGACAAGCAGGCTTCAGGTGCTAGAGATGAGGTGTTATTTTGTAGATTAGGAGGAGTCACTGGTGGAGAGATTCGTTCCAAGGCATTAAAAGAAGATGATTTTTGTTTGCACGCCTGAGATGCTATTTGATGACTTTAATATAAGATCTGGTGCCAAAGGTGGCTGTCTGGAGGAACAAATGCTCCCATGGACTTCAGGCTTGTGTAATGTAGGACCAAGCTGCTGGATGAGTGGCAGGAACTGCCTTAAGCCTGTGCCGTTGCCAAACTCCACAGCACCAAAGTGCTTTGGACTTTTGCATCACTCAAGTTCTATTCTACGATCCTATGATTCTAAGTTCTCAAAGATCCACAGCCCTGTTACCCCTCACAGCTCTGTGCTCTTTCCCTGCATATGTACTTGTCTCAGAATCTTTTGTGCAAAGCTTTATCATGAAACCACAGAGCTGAGATAGCTGGTATAACCTTTATGAAAAGATTGATTTATCTTGGAGACAAAACTGGTGGAGCAGAGGAGAAGAATGTAGGGAAGAGAAAAGCTCTAAGCTACCACTGCTGTCTCTTGGCTTTCAGGAACTGAAACGGCACCAGTTCTCTTTAAAGTAGCCAAGCCATGTCCATCAGGGCCAGGTTGATGATGAGTTTTGGGCTCTGGACCCAACTCCATCAGTCCAAACAGAAGGCCTTTTTCTAACCCATTTCACTACTAGTGAAGCATGACAGGAATGAACACATAAGCAGTTTATCAGGCAGGAGATGGGACATAGAGGATGGTATCTCCCACTTAGGGCTCAGTTGCAGGCAGTCATCTCTTCCACCAGCCCATCCCCAAGATGTGTGTCTACAACCTGAAAACAAAGATGACATGCAGGAAGAGGAGTAACGCAGTGGTACATGGCAGCACTTCCCAAGGTAACATATGCATAGAGATGCACCCTTCTGCTCTTGTAAGGGTCAGGAATGGGGATTAGAGCCTGCTCTCAGTCCCACCCCAGGGGAGTATCCAGTGCAGGACCTTTCCTTGCTATTTTTGGAGGCACTAGAAAGTGGCACAAGTCTGTGAAAATGGAAGAAAAAGACCAGAAAATCAAACAAAAAGAGAGAGACTATTTGCTAATGGCTTAATTGCTCTGTTAATTGTTTTGCCTCTGGTGCTCCCATACTTGAGGAGAAAGGGCCTGAGGGTTGTCTTAGACAGGGATAGTTCTCCCTTCAGTGATGAGCAATTATCTCCCAGGCAGCCACTACCAAATGTGGATGTCACAAACTACCTCCATTCAAAACGATGGATGAACACAAAGCCGAACTTCATCCTAGGAATTAGCACTTATACTGGGAGCTGACATGCCCTTATCTGTGTTTATGGGGCCTGACTTCTCAACAGTGTGAATGTCCAGTCCTACCACACTAAAGTTTTGGGTCCTGAGCCGAAGTCCATGGCTCTTGTGGCACATCTACAGGTCTGATTTACCTCTTGTCAAGACCTTTACAAGGTTGCTGTAGTCACAGAAATAATCTGGGGGCTCTGAGTGGAGGTGGCATAATTTCTTACTGACCAAACCTGTGCCAGTTGATCCCGGGTTGGACACTTGGACTCTGGTCACACACAGCTGGTAGAGGTACGGTAGCAGTCTGTTGCTTTGAAGCCAAAAAGGAGGAAAACCAAACTGAGAACTTGCCCTGGTTTTGCTCGTTGGGTATCTGTACAGCAACACTTTGGAGCTCCAGTTGTGCCAGGGTCCCCATACTGAGGAGTACCTGGACTGTGAGGGGTGAAGCAAACCCTGCAGGAAATTCCAAATCCTAATGAGATGGAGAAATAAAGCAAAGCAAGCACTTCCCAGCCCCCCCCATAATTGCAGGGCCATGTGTGTTACCTATGGACACACAGTAAGGCAGTAGCAGGGTGAGGAAGCACACCCTGTGCTGTTCCTCTCTGTTAAGAGTGCTTGACCAGGTGTATGGTGTATTAAAGTGCATGTGGGTGAGTTCTCCCAAGCAGCTATATAAATGTGCATTATTACTGTGCTCCTGCCTGCCGTATTTCCTCTTCTTTATTCACCAAGTGGTAGGAGCTGTCTCTAGCTCATCAATTAAACCCAAGAGTGATGATTTCCACAGGTATTGCTACTTAGTGAAAGAAATTCATCCTTAGGCTAAAGGACAAAGCACAAGGCCTAAGTGTTATTTAAATGGCTCATAAAGCATGTGCTGGCTCTTTAGACAGAGTGAAAATCACCCTTTGCTAGCATAGGAAATATCCTGCTTTCGTCTGCCTTCCCAAGCCTTTTCATGATGATGAATCTGTTTCCTCTTGCTCCCCATTATTTCTGTAAATGAGAATATGCTGTAGCATTGCTGAGGTTGGACTAATTAAATCAGCTCTTTCTTATCTCATTGATCTGCATTTTAAAGCTGAGCTGATTAAGGATGGGAGACTATATTTGATTAGAAATATGTTTTTGCCGGTTAGTTACATCAAAGGGTAGATTACAGGAGAGCAGAGCAGCTGAACTCACATGGCTACTGCTCCTCCTGGTTGTTAAAAGGAAAGACAAATAATGTGAACTAAAAAACAAACCCCAAGATGCATTTTGTGCTCATATTTTTTCACAGCAAATGACATTACAAAATTGAATAAAAGATATGAAACTGTGATGGAGTGAAAACATTTCCATAGGCTGTGTGATGCTATGGACAATGCTCTATCTGACATCAGGCAGAAAGCATGCTAAAACAGTAATTGCTTCCTGGAGTTATGGTATCATTAGAGTCATTCAACACCCAGGACCAAACCCTTATGTGGGCTCAGAACAGGGCTGCAGCCTGGTTCTCTGCATTGGCAAATTGCTCAACTGTTGTGCAGTGTTGGTGGCATTTCCTGCTGGCACGTCTATATATACCAGTAAAGAAAATACTACCCCTGCTGTGACTACCTGACAAAGACCTCCGTTAAAGTCCTCAATTAAGCATATCTCAGCAGTATGTACATGATATATATGGGTACAGAAGTGACAGGAGGAGCCTCCCTACAGCTATTCTGAGTAGTGCAGCACAGCCTCATTCAGAAGCAGTCTGGAGGAGGGAGGTCTAAGAGGATTTGCTGCATCTCCTAGCATGGGTCAATAGTAGTACACAAGAACAAAGTCATTCATTAGGGACTGTAGTGATAGGACAAGGGGTGATGGTTTTAAACAGGGGATTTCAGGCTAGATATAAGGAAGAAGTTCTTTACTGTGAGGGTGGTCCAGAGAAGTGGTGAATGCTCCATCCCTGGCGGTGTTCAAGGCCAGGTTGGATCGAGCCTTGGGTGACATGGTCTAGTGCTACGTGTTCCTGCCCATAGCAGGAAGGTTGGAACTGGATGATCTTAAGGTCCTTTCCAACCCTAACAATTCTATTACTCTATGGTAACTCTAAGGATGCTGCATCCTCAGCTCAGAGAGGGCTTTCTTAGGGGAAGTGGAAGTAGAGAAAAGGACAGGGGATAGGAGCTTCCAACTTCTCTTCCTCTTCGAGTTTTCCAGAAGGACTCAGTACACCGCAAATAAGGAAACCAGCTCTCATGATGGTTTGGGCACCCTACAACCATCAGAATAACTCTTAATTTCTCCTCAGTAGGACTGGGACTGAACCAGTGACTTTGTTCTTGTGTACCACTGTTGAACCCTACTACAAGGTGCAGCAAAGCCTCTTAGACCTCCCTCCTTCAGACTGCTTTGGAGTGAAGCTGTGCTGCACTTCTCAGAATAGCTGTAGGGAGGGAGGTTCCTCCTCTCTGTCACCTTGTACCCATACATATCATGCACACTGCTGAGTTACTCCTCTTCACAGTTTCATCGCAGGCTTCACCATGGTCCTGACCTGAACTAAAATGGTAACTAGTAGAAGCAGTTTGTAGTATTCGTTTCCTGCAGCCTGTGTCCTGATGATGGTTTAGTGACTTATGTCATCAGTGCCTTAAACAGGTTCTTTGGAAGAGCTTGTTGTAAGTGGGTGTCAGGACACATTCATTGCTTGGCTCTGAGGTCAAGCAATCAGAGCAGGAGTTACAGACAGCAGAGAGAATCCCATAGATCTGGCATGTTTATTCGGAAAGGCAGCATAGCTGTGACAAAACATGGGCTCGGAGAAGAGAGGCATGAGGTTTACTCCTGGAGTAATACTACGCAATATTATGCTTTATTAGTGAACTGTAATGAACAAGTAGGGAAGAAAAGAAGACTATGGACACTTTTAATTTCAGTTTCCTGAAAAAGTTACCATAGTTAGAAATAAGGCACAGACACCAACATTAACCACTGTCCCTAGATCAACCCAGTGCACTTTTCTGTATACCAGAAGGAACTGCAGGAATGAGTTTCCCTCTTTAGCCATACCCCTCTTTTCACTTTACTTGAAATGTTCATATGAAGGGATTACAAATATGCAATCTTGTATGTTTCATGTTTTCTATTCAAGGGCAGTAATAGCTGAGGATGGCAGGCTTATTGCAGGAAGATACTTATTAAAACAAACACCCAATACATCAAGACCTGTAGGTTCAGACACAGCTTTAAACCTAGCCCTTAAAATGTGACCAGAAGACATTTAAAACTAACCTGCACACAAGCTCTAACCACAGAGTAAGAATGGTCAGCTCGTAGGACCTTGCATTGGGTTTCTGAAATGTTTCTTCTGGAGAGAAACAAAAGTAAATATTATCAATTCATGCCTTATAGTTTTTCCTTTGTGTCGCAAGTGAGGTGGTGCAAGGGCTCATTTGTTTACTATGAATACTACAGGTATATATGCTCAAATGAGGATTAAAGAAACTGCAAGAGATTAATAGCAATATGCTATGATGTGATTTGATAAGCATGAGATGCATGTAGGAATTATTCTTCTGTTTCTTGTAGTGGCAGTGTTATTGTTCAGAGTAATAGCAGCTCTAGTGGCATTACTATTAAAATCCATAAATTTCCCTTGATCCAGAAGAATCCTTCCAGGAATAGCAGATGAGTAAGATGATTCCAAAGCTAGTGAGTCTCCCAGAAGAATGGGATTGCTGTCAGTGGTCACTTAAGTTATAAGGGACTTAATGTGCTTAGCCCTTCAAAGAGGTGGATTTCATGTAGCTTGTTTTGTTTCTATGTGTTGGGAATAGCAGAGAAAGTGGTCAGGATGCAGGTTTCAGGATTTACCCTCATATGTTCATGTATGTTCTTCACATAAAGCAAGGCTTTGCATTTTGGGTAGCCATCCACAACTGGAGGTGTATCAATTAAAATGTTTATTAAAATGCCAGTTCATCTTTGAAGCCAATATCCAATCACCCAGCTGAGCTTTCCTTGTTAGATGCCAGTTCCACATGGAATTTCATTTATAAGTAAACAATTACTCACTTTTATTAAATATATGACAGCAAAATTGATCCCATTTAAAATCTCCTTAAGTTTCTTTTTAATAGGTGAACGCAGCAGCCAACAAACATGGCCTCCATTAAACCCAAATTAAAGGCTGGTTTATGATATTCAGTTATTATATTTTTCCAAACAGGAGGCTAACTTCTATCCCAAAACAGTCCAACAGTTCACTCTGAACTTGCTATGAGCTAAGGTTTCATTTAAAAGACCTGTTTCAAGAACATTCATACTTTGATTCACTAGTTTCCTCTGTGAGGCAATACAGGAGACTGAGTTTAAGAGGCACTGCAACGGAGAAAATAATAGTGTCCAAGTACTACTGGGGATGGAGTTGACAAGATGTATTGCGGAGGCATTTGAGTTAAACTGTGTTGTGAAGTGTGATTTTTTATTACAGTGATTAATGGAAATTGTTGTTCTCCTGAATTCAAGGTTGTTATTTTGCCTGGGTTTATAAAGTTATCAATAGGAACTGTGTGTACATATTTATGCCTAAGTGAGGAGGCCACTAGCCAATTCATTTCCTTAAATGCAATTGAACATAGTGTGGCATTTCTAAGGAATACTTCTCCTGAAGAAGATTTTGCCAGGGACTGTGACTAGAAAAAATCTTCTTAGGCTCTGACCTTGATTTCTGAGCCTGTGGGCATTCTTTGCTGAGGATTCAGGAGTTTCGTCCAAGCCACAGTTCATGAAGTCAAAGATTTTTGACTGAAGAGTGCTGGATGCTCACTTAGATTTCAGGGGAAGAAAAAAAACAGGAGAAAAAGGAATTTCCCCCCTTTTTTATTATCATTGGGGGTAAAAGCTAGGAGTACTCTAGCCTGAGGAACTGAGCTTTGAGCAGGACTAAATAAAACATAGAGGTCCTTTCCAACCCATGTTTTTTGATGATCTTTAATGTATTTTGAGCCTATGTGTGTTTGTGTAGTATGGGATTCCTGTCCCAAGTCTCCTCTCCATCTATTCGACACCCAGACGTATTCTAGGAAACTCTCAACTTATTGAGCTCTATTCAGCCCAAACTGTGTACAGAATAGACCTCAGCAGCAGCATCACTTGCAGAAGTTCAAGTCTAAGCAGAGCAGAATTTTTTCTCCCTCGGACTCCTTCCTCAGGTCTTGGTAGCACCGTGTTATGCAATGAAGAGGGATAATTGAGTCTTGGACAAGTACCATGTATAACGAAGTTTCCCACAGAAAAGCTGAGAATTCATGCTATCCATACTTGCTGGATGGACTCATGTGTCTTCAGCAAGTTTCGCCTGGATGGATGAACTCATTCTCATGACTGAGATGTCAGTCAAAAGCTCAGGAAATGGAGGCACTAGTTCAGAAAGTCTCACTGATCAATGCCAAAGGGGACTACCTGGAAAGTGTTTGTAATCATCAGGGCATTATCATACACAGTAGAGCTCTGTTCTTACACCTTTTGCAGGGTACCAACAGCAGTGCTTGCCACAGTGACTGGAGAGAGCCTGAGCAATCAGCTCTGTGTGATCAGAGCTACCTCCCATACACCCAAGATTGAAGGGCTCATGCCTCATGGGAAAACAGAACTGCAATACAGGCTGGTGCCCATCCCTACCAAAGGAACTCCAGCCAGTGCAGGTCAGATTCCACTTTGTCCCTATCCTTCTGTATGTGCTGTCATCAACCCTTTGCCTTTAATAATCCTCTTGTTAGGAGAGCTTTTCATATTTGAAACAGTCTGAGACACAGAAAGCAAACAGTGATGGTACCTCAGGAGCCTCCTTGAAGGCTACAGGGTGAACAAACTGTGGTAGCAAACAAAGAAGGAACCATTGTGTGTGCTCCTCTGATCTCAAATATCTCATGACTGTCTATCTCAGGGTCACTATCTGTATGGAACAGCTAGTAATGGCAAGTGATTATGAGAAAGTGGAACTTGTCTTTTAACATATTTAATTGTTAAATTGATTTCAGCAGAGAACAAATATTTAGGATGCTTCACTGAAACAGGAGATGATGCTTTTCAGGTTAGAGAATGTTCTTCAAAGGGTTGTATGAGGATTAAAAGTTAATACTACTCTTTTTTAAATGTATGGTCTCATTACTACCAATCCTACCGTAACTGACATATCACACATTGTACACTGGCTGGGGTAGCATACAGAGCAACAATTTGTGGCTTCTTTAACAATCTAAGAAACTCAAATTGCAAAAATCAACAGCTAACTCTGCACACCAGATAAAATAAGCAATAAATCCAGAGTGGAAACATTTAAATGGCAGGCAAAGCACATTGTAAAAAAACCCTGTGTGGGTCTAAAAGAAAAGCCTTTGAACTCCTGTAAGGATAATGGGTTTTAAAGTCTTAATGCTGATGCCCTGCCTAATAGGGCAATAGCCCTTGAAAGCATAGGTCAGCTTTCCACCTGTCTAACATTGTGTATCCAGCCAGTTTTTGTCCTTTATTCCCCCAGTGTTGTAAAGCTGATGAGGGACAGAAGCTGACTGAAGACTGCAGCACCCAGTTTTTCAAAGACCAAATGTTATTTAATGTTCAGCTAGAAATCTGTGTGTGGATTTAAGCCTGGGCTGGTACTTTGATAATTGCTCTGGTTGTTAAGTTTGCCCAGATAGAGGTCAGCCTAAGGGTTGCGTTAGCCTCTGAAGTCAATTAGAGTAGCATTAGAGCAGACTCTGTTTATCATTGTAGTTATAAAAGGTATTTTGTTTTCTTCCCAGCTTGTTGGGCTATGTAAAGTGTGACAAGGGATGCTGCTTCACAACAGCCACAGACCTCACAGAGGGAACAAAGGCTGACTGATTACACTTAGCTGTCATTTTCTGATGAACCCTTCTAAACAAAAAGGAGTTCAGGTGTGTGGTTAATGACAGTTCTGAAGGACAGAATGGGAAAATATGGGGAAACTTAGAATTTTATCAGGGTTATTGAAGATTGGAAATCAGCTGGAAGGGTGGGTAGAGGATGCTTTAAAAATTATACAAATGCTATAAAATGAGCCACGGCTGCTTTGCTTTTTATAAGGCATCTTTATATGTACAGCAATGAAAAGTCCTGCATCAGCTTGTTTTGGAAGTAGTAAAATCAGATGTGAAATGGGGTTTGTGTTCTGTGGACAGCTCTTTTTCCAACGACTTACATTCACAAAGACAAAAGTAATGTACAGAATTTCACACACACACTGCAGAGGAAAACAAATTAACTAATATCCACTGATCACACTAAATGTATGTTCAGAAGGCTGAAATATCATGCAGGGATATGGTCATAAGTGCTGGAGAAGCAGCAGTGGAATGAAATTCAGCAGCTCAAAATAGGTCATATGCCTTGGGCTGATAAGGAGTTCTGCAATGGCTGAGGACATGCAGGAGACAGAGGTAGACATAAAGACTAATCACAGGAAAACCATGAGTCAAAACATAAGTCTGTATTGTACAAGGGGAGTTGTTCCACTGGGGAAGAGTAAGGAATTTAATAGCCGTGTACTAGACTCTCTGAAAGCTCATCTACGATACTGACTGCCATGTGAGTTATGCTTCTGCAAGAATCCAGCACTCAAACTTAGTAAGATTCAGCAGAAAACTATTAGTTGTGATAAGAAAAGCTATAAAGAATCAGACTAAAGGAATATGCAGTGCAGTAACCTGTCTCTGATAGTGACTAAGAGTAAAAGCTTAACAGAGTGTAAGATAGCAATAAGCATGTGTAATAGTTCCCCAAATCACTGTCAGTCTTCAGCAAATTTCAATTTAAAGGCTTCCTGAGCAGGAGGCATTATCTTTGCTTTTAATATCTTCAGATTACTTTTTCCTTTACTGGCTTCCCTCTCATGCCTTCTTTTGCTCACCTTGCAGTTTGTTTTCTGAACCAATGTGAACTTTCAGTGTCTCTGTGTCATCGGGGACTTCTGCAGTCACAAGATGAGGGAAAACCATCAGCTTTTGGTTCTTTAGAAACTGATCCTTCTTATTTCCTCCAATGTCACTAATTCTTGTTTTTAAGATGACAAAGAACAATCATTCCCTGTTCATTACTTTCTCCCTAACAGTGATCTCAGAAATGGAAGTACCTGTCTTACACCAAGACAACTTAGCTTGTTAATTTGAACACAATTAAGGACGAGAGAACGTGACTGCCGTCTCTAAGTGGGTACTGGGCACCAACCAAAGGAAAGAGTGGTTTCAGCTAAAGAATAATTTGGTCCAGAGGACAAAAGAATATTGAGAAGGAATAGATTTAAGTTGAAAAGTAGAAGGAAGCTTTTAGCCATGAGGAGAGTGAGACTCTGGGATAATCTTCTGGTCAGGGGTTGGATTCAATGGAGCTATAATTGTACAAATAAATCTATTACTTTTGAAGAAAACAGCCTCACCTCTTTCCTAGGAGATCAATTGAATCAGGCAATGTTAAGTTTGCACAAACGGAAATGGCTTGGCTAGCATCACTTCACATTGTCTTTGAGTCTCTCATCTGTGTAGTAGTGACCCATTTCTAGGAGCATCAAGCATGGCCTTCTGCTCATGTCTGCAGAGGTACTTGAATGAATGACCCAGATGCTTTAATCACTCAGACACCTCCCTCAGTGGTGAGTCTGGAAAGAATCTTGAATGATTTAAAGATAGAACATACATTTCATTAATGAAAGAAGCCATTCTCCACGATGGCTGAGGCCCCACCCTATTTTGGGGAATGAAAATGTAGTTTTCAGTACCCACTCAATTCCTGTCACTGCAGGACTATAACACCCTATCTCCCCCCACAGTGTTTTACCTCTGCTATCTTTAAAACCTCCTCTGATGGAGTTTTGTTCCAACACTTCCCCCAGAGGACTCTGCTCTCCTGTCTAATAAATTTCACAGCTAGGAAGCTTTCTTTGATGCTTTGTCACTCTCAGCCACATGAGAATGGATAAGGAGCTGGCTTCAGACGTCAGAGATGAAGGGTACTTATGTACATGGGAACTTTCCCGAAAGGAGTGAGATGAAGGACTACTGCAAATATCAACAGCATGGTTACCTTCACTCACCTTATATAGCAGGGATATAGCAAGAAATGTGAAGGTGTGAATTTCAACACTTACAAAAATGCCAGATTTACAGCCTTAAACAGCAAAGTCTTCTGCCTTTCCACAAAACAAATATAGCAGGATGTCCACTGTGAGAGTTTCCTCACAAGGTGGTGTCAGCCCAAGGATGGAAGACGGTGAACAAGCACTCACAGTGGGGAAGAAGTGGTCTTTTGTCCTCTGACCTACAGAAATTGAAGCAGCGTCACCAGTTTTATTGCGCTGTTGACGTTTGACATGGATCAAATGAAAACGCTCGGTTGTTCTCGATATGGGTTCCTTTTAGCACGGCAATGGAAGATTTCCTTTCCAATTACCAGCCACCGAAATCACCCTGTCACCTGTCAGTGGCTTTAAAAACAATGTCATAGAAGGTGATTTGGGCTGAGATGTCATCTATAAAATATTTATTATAATGAGATATATGGGTTTCAGTCACTTAGTGCATCTCGCAGTAGCTGCTAGATGGGTTAAAGACCAAATTACTCAATCCTAATGTCATACACAGTTCTTGCACAGTATTTTTATTGATAATTACTTGCTGGCATTATATTCACATAAAAGAAGACCAATATGGACATGGCTTTTTGGGCAGGCGGTTTGGACCTCTCCTGTGTAGCTCTTTGCCTTGTCAGCGGAGGTGAATCACTAGTGGGAGCAAGATCTAAACTGAAGCGGGTGTGTTTAATTACCCTTGAAAAATGGAAAGGTCAAAATAGGACAGAACTGACAAAGTCAATTCAGGCTCTGGGCAGAGTCCGAGTGTCAGTCCTAATTCTCATGTCCCTTCCCTTCCCTTCCCTTCCCTTCCCTTCCCTTCCCTTCCCTTCCCTTCCCTTCCCTTCCCTTCCCTTCCCACTTACCCACACTGAGGAAGCTCTTATACCCCTGCCACATATTCATCACAGAGATATTATATACAGACACACACACACACATGCAATCTGTACATCATAACACTTTGCATATGCACATCTGGTGCATAAATACACACAGAGGCACATTAACAGAATCAATCAAAAGCTCTCTCTTTGACACTCCAGTTTTTCTGATCATTAATCACAGACATCTGATATCTTTTTATCTCAAGTCAAAGATTTTCAGTCTCCTTCATAGTGATCAATACACTGGGACTGTCTCACAGCATCCATGGATTTTTATGCCAGAGATCTGACAGGACAGTAACCGTGTGATTCTGACCCATGTAAGAGGCTTTGGGTAATGCATGTGTAATACTGCTTCTATTATATCTATAATTCATTTGCAGCTCGATCTCTTGGGGGACCAGGGGGTATCATGGCAGATGCTTAACAACCCACAGGTACAAGAGAAAGTAAAGGGAGCTACAATCAGCTTAAACATCATGTAAAGATTATGCTCACTGGGACAGAGAATCTGGACTAACACGCCTGTTTTTGTGAGAAGTGTTGGGGGATTTTAATGGCCATAGGATTCTTGACTTTACAGCTTAGTCAGGAATACAATAGCCATGATAACATAATGTAGTGATAGTATTCTTACAACTACAAAGTTTCAAGGATGTACAAAAGGAAAATTTAGCGTGGGGAAGTACTACCATTTATTAGACCAATAGAGACACATGGGGAAAACCAACAGAGCTTTCATGCACAAAGGCCTTTCCATAACTCTCAGAGAAAATAGATATGAAGCTAAGTAGAGCAAGGTGTAATTGCTCTGAGTTTAACATGATCATGTTAATTGTTTGAGAGAAAAGGTGGCTGATGAAAGCAGCTCCTATGGGACACAGAGGGATGGGTTATTACTGTCCAGGTAACTGTGTGGGTAGCAGGATGTGCTGCATGTGGAAAATGGCACTGTTGAATCATGTACAGCAAGTAAATACAAGGGTGCAGCTTGAGATAAGAGATTTCTGCAACACATTTCCCCAGTTGCTCTGTTCTAAATCTGAACCCCCTAATTCCAACAGGTACAGCCCTTTGGGGGCACAGGCTGGTTCTTTCTCTTATGTTAATGTTTTAAATACTGACATTTTCAGCTTTCCAGTTCATGAACAGAGAGCAGAAAACACCAGCTTAAAGTTGCAAGATATTGTGACATTCTACACAGAGTGAGGATTGCTGCATCTATGGATACAGTCAACAAATCATTCCATTTTTCTGTTGTCTGCAACACTGGAACCCACTCGAGGGAGATGAGAAATCAATTGTACTCAGGCCCAACTCCTTAAAATAAAAGTGAATAAGAAAGAGAGATTCTCGGGATAAACTTAGAAGGACTATTCCAAGATTATTTGCCCTTTCCCCTTAATAAAGACTGGCAAACTTTCCTTAAAAATTACACGTTTTTGAGTGATAAATACTGAGAAAGGACAGAAAAACCTGAAGGGAACTTTTTCTGAGCATTTTGTCATGCTAAAACCAAAAATTCATTGGAAAGTGATGACAAAGGCCAGAAAAGAATGGAAAGGTCTCAGAAGCCAACTTCTTGGGTTTTTTTTTTATTTATTTTTTCCATACTATAGAGTTAGTCAACCTTAAGGTGCCTTTGTGGAGCTATAATCAGACAAAAGCACTGTTGGCTAATATGCCCCATTTTAGTTTTAAGTCTCTTGCTTCTTTAAAAACAAACAAATGCAAAGTGTTTTGAAGATGACATAGAACTAAAACCATCAGAGGTTTATGTATGTGCTTCAGATGAAGTATATATGGTCCTTTGAGTGGTGGATTCTTTTCTCCAGTCATCAGTAGACACTGACCCAAGGCTATGTCTGTTTCTGAAAGACATGCTCAGGTTCACAGATGATTCTTTCCTTCTGTGTTGATGAGGTGTCCTCTTCTGGAAGTGAAGGTGGGGCCAAATCACTGTCTCATCCTCTGCTTCATGGTTGGGTAGGTGTATGCACGCACCATAGAGTGCTTGTGGAATGCAGAGATTCCAGCATATCCTTCACATGTGACTAGTCTATGTGCCACCTTTTGAATGCATATGAGCAGGCAGCAGCTGGGCACATCCTTGAATGTTCCCCACCAGAGATTCAGGGAATTACAGGATGCCTCCAGAAATATATCTCCTATCTGCAGCTTTCTCTCTGTGCATATCCAGGGAGACCTGGTGAAAGTTGGTGGCTAGGAGGGAGTTGAGTCAGCTTTGAGCTGGTGGAGTTGTTCAGTTGAGAGCTGGAAGCCTTGTGGGGATTTCTGCATACCTGAAACTGAGTTGAGTCAAAGGCTCACCACAGAGAGGGGTAAATCAACCCCAAGCAAAAACAGAAGTTCAGGTTTTTAAATGGAATCCCTCAAATGTGTTTGTGTTGCAATCACTCAGTGAGTTATGGCTGAATAGGCATAGCTGACCCTGCTCTGGCTGCAAGGTAAAACTGCTCTGACACTTATTGTGCTTAGATTGTTTAAGCTTTTTGTTGGTTTGGGTCTGCACATGTGTCGTGGTTCAACCCCACCCAGACAGCTTGTTACCCACTCCCCCCCCCCCCTTTCTTGCCCTCCCCTTACTCCTGGAGGGACGGAGAGGAGAATCAGAAAGAATGCAACTCCCATGGGTTGAGATAAGAACAGTTTAGTAACTAAGGTATAACACAAATCACTACTGCTACCACCAATAATAGTAATGATAAAGGCAATAACAAGGGAAGAGAATACAACACCCCATCACCAGGCCCCCCCCCAGCCCGACCAAGCACCGACCGATACCTCCTCCAACCCTGCAGTCCACCCTAGCCCCTTCCTGGTAACTCCCAGTTCCCTCCTGGGCATGATGTGCTGTGGTATGGAATACCTCTTTGGTCAGTTTGGGTAAGGTGTCCTGTCTCTGCTTCCTCCCCGCTTCCCCTCCTCCCTGGCAGAGCATGAGGCTCACAAAGTCCTTGGCCAAACCAAAACATCATTGTTTTTCAGCTCTGTTCCCAGCTGAAAGTCAAAACACAGCACTGCACCAGCTACCGAGGAGAAAAAATGACTGCTGCTGCTAAACCCAGGGAAGTTATAGGAGTTTGGCTGACACACCACAATCCATGAAAGCCCTGTAAAGTACATCATATGCTTCTATCCAAAGAGGAAGAAAATGAAACATAAGCTCAGTGCTCTGCAACAGTAAAAAAGAAATGGAGAACAGGTAGGTACGCAGAGTGTGTTTCTAAGCAGCTGCAAAACTACCACAAGCTCTGAGATTTTGGATGCTGTATTTGTTTTTTTATCCTTATAGACAAAGCAATGCAACTCGAAAACATAACATGTATGAAATAAATAATGAAATAGGTTCCAAAGCAAAAGATATGGCTAAAGCTGTCCATCACTGCCTTCTAAAAGAGGTGTTTGCAGCGGTGGCAAGAGAGGAGACAGGGCTAGGTGGGCTAGATGCATCTTGACCTTTAGGCACTAGAGCTGTTTGTATGGTCTTACTGGACACACTGAACAGTGCTCTTCTCTGGTTCATAGCCATGAGCTAAGAACAGAATCAAGGGATCTTTGCTCTGTGGTACTTGTCTGAGCTCTGTCTTGAGTCCTTTACAAGTTTTACTCCTGCCTTTGTTCAACTCCAAGGAAACCAATGGCTCTGTCAGCCTTTAACAACAGCACGTGCAAGGACAACATTTGTAAGACAAAATGATGAGAGTAAGATTCCTCCATAAAGAAGAAGAGGGTTCTTGGCTTTATTAGAAGGTTTGTCTGCACCCAAGAAGTTAATAAATATTCACCGAGACTCATCAATGTCAAAACTAAAACCAAACAGGAAAATGGCAATCTCTCTTTTGTAAAGGAACTTGTTGAAATAACTGCCTAAGTCTGCCCTCTGTTTACTAAAACAGCTTCGGAAATCTCTAAATCCATTTATCCTGAGGATTATCATCATCTGGTTTCCAGACAACATTCTCATTTCCTCCAGTGAGGTTTTTTGATACCTTAGGCCATTAGCTGTGGTATTGATCTTTCCTTAATACGTGAGATTTCCTACAGCAAAGGCAGCTCTGCATCTAAAAAACCCCCAGCCAACCCGGTTTTATCTGAATAGCCAGAATAGCATTTTGATAGAGACAAAATTTAACATTCTTTGGCTTTTGTTTATAATAAATATAACAGGGCAGGCTCTGAATTCATCCTCTGCCAAATAGACTGAGCCTGTTATCAGGCATTTGGGGAAATTCTGTTCCAGAGACAAAAGTTCATGACATGCTAGCCTTTCAGCTTCTAGTGCCATGGCTGGATCCTGGGGAAAGGGTAGCACTTAGGGGTACACTCTCTGAGATCTTCCTATTCCCAAATCCACCCTCTTGACAAATCCTGTACAGTGTTCCACAGAAAATTAGCAACCAAATTCCTTATTCATCCTACATCACCTGATGACGCTAGTCAGGATGGTGCCTCTGTAATAGGAATTGAAGGAAGAAACCTTAAGCAAAGGTCTGATGAAGAAACTCAGCACACCTTTATTCCTTGTTTCCTGCTTTGCTGCCCTGTTTCTGCTTTTATCTTCCACTTATAGGCAAGGTTGGAAGTCCACAGTTATTCCTCCACTTGAGGAAAACAATCCAGTAACTTTGGGAAGAGGGAGATGGAAGCATCTGGGAAAAGAGGCCAGAACATTTGGACCATAAGTGGCTTGGGCATGTGGGAATCTATTGCTTCTTCTAATGAACTAATTGGAGCTTGTTCAGAAGCTTAGGTTTCTAAGAGACTGTTTTCCCTGTAGCTGTAATCCCAGAGGCAGAGAACAAAGAGTTAAATTCATTAACCTTCGCTATTGGGATGAACTTGTTTTCCTTTGTCATGAGCCCAAATCTGTAGATAAACCAGGCTTGTTTTACCCCCAGTACCGTGATGTTCAGCAAGTCTCTCTCCATGACTTCAGGAGGGCCAGGAGACCTCCTTGGATGGATAAGGAGCTCCTGAGGAAAATTCAAATGAAAAAAGAGTTTTATAGAAAGTGGAAGCAAGGACAGGCGGCCTGGGAAGAGTACAGGGATATTGTCCGGGAAGCTAGGGACCAGGTTAGGAAAGCCAAGGCCCAGTTAGAATTAAACTTGGCTAGGGATATTAAGGATAACAGGAAGGGATTCTACAGGTACACAGCAAATAAAAAACAGATTAGGGAGAATGTGGGCCCCCTCAGGAAACTCTCAGGTGAACTAACTACACAGGATTTGGAGAAGACTAAGGTTCTGAATGACTTCTTTCCCTTGGTCTTCTCTAGCAAAGGCTCTGCCCACACCACCCAAGTCTTGGAAGGCAGACACAGGGACTGTGAGAATGAAGACCTTGGGCCCACTGTATGAGAGGAACTAGTTCGAGACCATCTTAAAAATCTGAACGTGCACAAGTCCATGGGTCCTGATGAAATCCATCCGCGGGTCCTGAAGGAGCTGGCGAATGAAGTTGTTAAGCCGCTGGCCATCATATTTGAAAAATCATGGCAGTCAGGTGAAGTTCCCAACGACTGAAAAAAGGGAAATATAACCCCCATTTTCAAGAAGGGGAAAATGGATGACCCAGGGAATTAGAGACCAGTCAGTCTCACCTCTGTGTCTGGCAAAATCTTGGGGCAGATTCTTCTGGAAGGCATGCTGAGGCACATGAAAAACAATAAGGTGCTTGGTGACAGCCAGCATGGCTTCACCAAGGGGAAATCCTGCCTGACCAATTTGGTGGCCTTCTATGATGGGGCTACAGAACTGATGGACAGCGGTAAAGCAGTTGATGTCATCTACCTGGATTTGTGTAAAATGTTCGACACTGTCCCACACAACATTCTTGTCTCTAAATTATAGAGACATCAATTTGATGAATGGACCACTGGTGGATAAAGAACTGGCTGAATGGCCACACACAAAGAGTTGTGGTCAGTGGCTCAATGTCCGGCTGGAGACCAGTAACGAGTGGTGTCCCTCAGGGATTGGTGTTGGGACCGGTCTTGTTTAACATCTTCGTCGGTGACATGGACAGTGGGATTGAGTGCGCCCTCAGCAAGTTTGCTGATGACACCAAGCTGTGTGGTTTGGTTGATACGCTGGAGGGAAGGAATGCCATCCAGAGGGACCTCGACACGCTTGTGAGGTGGGCTGATGCCAACCTCATGAAGTTTAACCATGCCAAGGGCAAGGTCCTAAACCTGGGTTGGGGCAATCCCAGGCACAGCTACAGGCTGGGCAGAGAACAGATTCAGAGCAGCCCTGCGTAGAAGGACTTGGGGGTGCTGGTGGATGAGAAAATGAACATGAGCCAGCTCCAGTGTGCGCTCACAGCCCAGAAAGCCAACCGTATCTGGGGCTGCATCAAAAGGAGCGTGACCAGCAGGTCGAAGGAGGTGATCCTGCCCCTTTATTCTGCTCTCGTGAGACCTCACTTGGTGTATTGTGTACAGTTCTGGTGTCCTCAACATAGAAAGGACATGAATCTGTTGGAACAAGTCCAGAGGAGGGCCATGAGGATGATCAGGGGAGTGGAGCACCTCCCGTACGAAGACAGGCTGAGAAAGTTGGGGCTGTTCAGCCTGGAGAAGAGAAGGCTGCGTGGAGACCTCATAGCAGCCTTCTAGTATCTGAAGGGGGCCTGTAAGGATGCTGGGGAGGGACTCTTCATTAGGGACTATAGTGAAAGGACAAGGGTTAACGGGTTAAAACTTAAACAGGGGAAGTATAGATTGAATATAAAGAGAAAATTCTTTCTTGCTAGGGTGGTGAGGCACTGGAATAGGTTGCCCAAGGAGGTTGTGAATGCTCCATCCCTGGCAGTGTTCAAGGCCAGGTTGTACGAGGCCTTGTGTAATACGGTTTAGAGCGAGGTGTGGAACTTGATGATCTTAAGGTCTTTTCCAACCCTTACTATTCTATGATTCTATGATTCTATGACCCATATAGTCTTCATGGGAGGAGGGAGGTTCCTCCAAACATTGCAAAACATATTGACTAAAAATGCCTATCATGGAATAGGAAAAATATTGCAGGAATTTTCTTCCTGCTACTTTGGTTTTCGTTTGGTGATTGAAGCATAATGTTCAGCAGTTACAGAGAAGTATGATTTAAAATATATATACAAACATCAGAAGAGCCCTTCAACGTATGAAAGTCTTCATTAGCACCAAGGAGAAGTCATTATGGTAAAAAAGTTCAAATTCAGGTGCCTTAGGAAAGAATAAATATATACTTTATCAAATTTTCAGCATGTCTGAGCACCTGCAGATAACATTTAAGATGAGTTTATTACAGCAACCTAAATATGGATTAAAGGATTAGTTTTAGACATTAAATTGTGGAAAGTTTAGCTTCTGTAATTTACCAGGGCCACATGGCAAGTTGTTGGATTATATGTAGGATTATATCACAAATCTGAAGCAGGATGCAGGATGCAGTAGAGGTTCCAGGTTTGTCTTCCTTGTTTGCCACAAACCACTTCTTTCAGAAACCCAATAGAGAATGTTAAAAACCCCATAGGACTTAGTTTTCTTTCTTAAGTCCCTTTCTCAGTGGTATTAACAATTAGGAGTGAGCTGTCAGTATAACAAAACCCCAACGAAAACCAAAATCCCCAAACAGAACAGTCATTTTAAGCCACAGACAGATGCTCAGTGTGCAAACACCTCCACCGGTTGATGTCATTATCAAGTTCAGCTGCTAGCTTACCCTCTGAATTTGTAACTCTTTTCCTTTTCCCTTTCTTGCTCTGCCAACAAAATGAGTCCTGTGAACACTCCCTGACTCAAACTGTAAAAATAGGTGATTAGAGTTATTTTTTCTATTTTTGGTTGAAGAGAATATAACAGTGCTGAAACGGGGGCTGAGAGCAAGTAGGTTTTGGCTAGGAACATGAACAGCTTCAACATAGAGAAGAGAAAATTTGGAAGAGGACACTAGTTGTATGAGATGAACATACTGTATTCAACCTCACAGCCCCCAGACTAATTAGCCTGAGATAAAGCAGGTGGATTTTAACTTTTCTTTAAATAGTGAAGATAATCCGGTAGTGATTTAACAGTAAATGTCATAGCAAACAGATTCAGGACTAGAGCTAAGCCAAACAAGCACTATTCTTTCACATGTGCTTTCACGTGGCAAATCATGTATTAAACAAATACCTATGCTTTTCCTAATTAAAAGTTTCTGGCTTCCCTCTCCTTCTCCCAGAATGTTCCAGTAAAACCTCTGCATTTTTAGGAGTCTATCTAGTTATATGCAGTATCAGTCAGGGTCAAAGATCTTCCTTTGCTGTTATTTTGAGCCCACTTGCAGGACAGGAGCTGCACAAAATGTCAGCTCGCTTGTGGCTGGCAAAGGCTGTGCTTGAGCAGCACTTCAAAGAGGTAGCTTGGGGTAAATTCCTTCTCAGCTCACTGCGGGGGCCTATGTGATTCATAGAGCCCCTGATGATGCTGGTGACAGCTATGTAGCCAGAGCTGTGAGTATCCCTGTATGGGGAATAATGCTCTGAGATTTCACACAAGACTTCCTACTTCAGGCAAAGTTTGGGTACCTGTTAGAAAAATCAAAGCAGCTTATATCTCTTTTCTCATGCAAATAATATAATACGGATGCTGAGTGGCAAATGGGGTCAATAAGACATTCCCCATCGTCGTTACCTGCTTCTGGCATTAAGTGGCCCATGAAAATGTTACAGCAAAACCCCACAAAGTTCTTATAATAGCCTAGAACAACCATCTTTATAATTAATACAGTGCAGAGGAGTACGAAAGGCATGGGGTAGAATCATGTTCCATCAAAATACATTATTCCATTAAGATAAAAGAAAATAGTTATAGAAATCAGATGAGCTAATGAGAATTTTGCTTTTGAGAAAACTCACAGAACGCCCATGATATCAGGGCACAAATTCTTTTCTTTTTTGGAACTTAAATTTCCAGAAGGAGATATTTTTAATAGAAAAAAAAGTGAATTAAAATAATTTATAGAACATAATAAAGTTGTTAATTTTTTTTTTATTTTCTGCCTAAAGATTAGGTTTTGGATCACCTAAAACAATTTGTTTTGAGGAGAAGAGGGAAATTTGCTTTCAATGAGAATATCTACTTCTTTATTTTGCATCAATCTGAAATAAATTCTATTGTCTAATATTTTTCTATTATCAAAATACCTCACAGGCAAGAAATACTCCTTTATCACAGACCTGTGTTACAGGGACATGGGTAGTAGTTGTGTGTGACACAAGGGTTATTTCTGGTGGATAAATTCTGCAGTATCTTTGGTACTCTTGCAGTTAGGGACTCCGACTGATGAGTGGAGATGACTTATCTTGAAAAGCTGATGATGTAATCACTGCCAGTTCACTGCCTTCTTCCTCCCTCCCCTTTCTGCCCTACTTTACCCTCATCCTGCTCACCAATACCTCCACTATTTCTCAAAGAGCTCCAGGACTACAGCGCAGAATTTTAAGGGATCTAAAGTTGGTGCTGAGTTTCCTTAAAACGTAATGCTGATGGCTGCAGTGATGAGGAAGCCTAATGGATGAGCTGCTCAGATGTCTTGCTGTGAAGGGCAGAGGGGACTGCCAGAGGCAGGACTTTGTCTATTGGCATCTTAATTGCCAGATTGCAGAACTGCACATAAAAATTCAAACCCTGATGCTGCCCCTGGCAGCTTCTTGGAGTTGGTCTGATTTACACCAGCCTACAACACGCTGAAGAAAAGCTTTGAAGATCAGAGAATGATGGGCTTATAGGGAGCACAACAAAAAAGGTAGAATTTAGGAACAAGATCTATAAATTAACTGTGAATTTCAATAGCTACAGCACAAAAGTTGACACAGTGAAAGCAAGAGGTATCTAAGGAGATAACTGTGGATGGATATGTCCACTATTAGGAGCAGACTAGGACTGAAGTCTGCTTAAATAGCCAGAGAGAAAAAGTAGACAACGGCACTGAGAGCAGCAAATGGAAATTTCCACCTTTTTTAAGGACTTTACAGTGCCTATGGGGAAGTCACAAACTGCTGGTAAATCACAAATGGTTATGGGACTGGTGCCCCAGCTAGGGGTTCAGCTACTTAGACCATGGACTCCCCTTGAGAAACCTGGTCCACTGGGGGATAATGGGCTCCATCTGTCAGAGGAAGGGAAAGGCACCTTTGGTCTTTAATGAAGAAGAAAGCTTTAAACTAATGTTGACAGGGAGAGAAATCTCAATCTATCCCTCTCCTACCAGTTTGATGCCAGTGCCAGCAATAGGTGCCCAGAGCCTGAATAGCATGGAGTTCAACAGAAGAGCTAGAGATGTGTGCAAGCCTGCAAGGCTATGATCTTATTGGCACCACAGAGAAATGATGGGATGGCTCCTGGAGTGCTGGAATGGAAGGATACAGGCTCTTTAGGAAGTACAGGAAGGGGAGATGAGGCGGTGTTGTTCTCTATGTCAGTGGCCAGCTGGAATGCAAAAAGCTTTGCCTGGGGATGGGTAAGGAGCTGAGAAACTAGAAAATATTATTTGACAAACATATAGTATTTTTGTAACTTCTGGAGACTGCAGAAAACCTGAATTTCTTCAGCTAGACTAGATGCAAGAGTAGGTGAGATTTTGGAAGCAGAGGTTGTCCAGAGAGGTTGTGCATTCTCCACCCTTGGAGGTTTTTAAGGCTTGACTCAATAAAGCCCCAGGTAACCTCCTCTCACCCCGTAGCTGACCCTGCTTTGAGTAGGAATTAGGGTTACAAAGCTCCCGAATTCTCTTCTAGGCTGAATTATCTTATGATCCTATTTTTATTTTCTAGTACCAATTAAAGCAAAACGGTATGAAATTATGAGCAAGAGAATTTATGCAATATCTTACAGTTCCCTTAGTATTGCTAATGAGTGCAGAAACATAAAAGTTCCCCCTATCCTCTAGAGGATGTGGGAGATAGATCTAAGGAGAGGATGCCTTACATGCAGAGCATGACTCTTAAGAGGTTTAGCAGGTATCAGTTCTCATTTAGTGCAGTAGAAGACACAAGTCTTTCTACTGTGCTTGTTACACCACCCCTACATGCTCCCTTCTGCCATTTGCAACTCTTGCTATGACATGCAGCAAAGTCTTCATTTCACCTCCCTGTCAATATTTATTGTGCATGTGTAATTTGAAGGTTTAAAGATAATGAAATAAAATTCTTGCCTACATTCATCAAGCCCAGTATGTCTGCAGCATGCGAACTGAATACAGAACAATGTAAAACTACCATAGGAGACAGCAAAATAGATCAAGCCTTGTGAAATTGAATGAGAAAATTCTCAGTCATAGTAGTGATGCCAGTGGGCAAAAAGAACTGTGGCCTCCCAGGTCCATCAGCAACACCATTTTCTGGCAATTACATGGCTTCAGAGCAGGAAAATGCCAAAGATTCATCATCAAGTGATCTTTGTTTTCATACTGATGCATAAAACATGTAAGACACTTGTGGAAGATGTCGTTTTAAGGTACTGTCCATCTAAAGGAGCAGCTCTATAAGTGGAGATAATTTTAGGTTTTAGGATTAGAAATGGTCTGCTGTGCTTGAACTGCAAGTGGTGACTTATGGTTACTGCCTGGAAAATGTAGTTCACCTGAAAATTATTATCTTAAGATTGCTTAAGTACCACTGGTTAATGTGAACAGAGTCTTGATTAAGGCATTTTTAAGGAGGTGCATTGCAGGGTATACAGATTTAAAGGAAAACAGAGTTTTCCCAGAGCTGTTCACATATTTTCTATAATCAGCCAGACCCTCCTTCTCCCTCCAACATTATTTTGATACTGATGAATCCATTTACATAAATTATTAGATATTGAGTGGGGAAAGGGAGAGAAAGAAAGGAAGGGAAGTGTCGCAGGCAATTCCTCTGGGATCAGTGGGGGAGGCTACCAGAAGGGAGTTGAAAATTGGGACAATTTAAATTAGTCATTGGTAACTGAGAAAGTAGAACAATACCCTAGACACAAAGTGAAATGTGGAGGGAAAGAGAAAGAAATCTCTGGATAACTGAACACATACATAGATGTTCTTGGGTCTGCATTAGCAGGGATTTGTCGAGGCCATAACAGCTCAAAGCATGTAGTGAATTTAAAGGGAAAAAGAAGCAAAAGTCAAAGGTTTACTATTGTTTTCATATATTAGCCAAAACAGGGTAAGGTATCTTACCTACCACAGGTCAGAGTAAATGAGCTCCTACAGGGAAAAAAGGAGCCATTTTAAAAGATACAGTTTGATTGCAGGCATCGACATCCCAGGTGAATTCGTAGTCTTGGGGCTGGAGTCTTACTCATGCTCTACAGGAATGGGAGAGCAGCCAAACACATCAGTGTCACATTGAAACCTGGGCCCTGGGGAGGCAATCCCTCTGAGAAACCCCCACTGCATGCTGGTACCATGAGTCATGTGTGATTTATGCTTGTGCTCTGATTGCAGCTACTTGGGAATTATTTTTAGCTTTCCATTGAGAAATGAAAATTCATCAGAAATCCTTTCCTTTTTTTTCTCTTTTTTCACATGCCCCGCCCCCAGCTGAGATGCTTTAGTGGAGCAGATTCTTAGATAATGTTTCTGAGCAAAAACTGAGAAACAGAGAACTGTAGGGAATAACCAGGACAGAGATGACACCAGCTGGAAACTAAGCTTATTAAGCTTATTTAGCTTTATTAAGCCTATTTAGATTGGATATAAGGAAGAAATTCTTTACTGTAAGTGTGGTGAGGCACTGGTTGCCCAGGGAAGCTGTGAATGGTCCATCACTGGCAGTGTTCAAGGCCAGTGGGTGGCATGGTTTAGTGTGAGGTGTCCCTGCCCATGGCAGTGTGGTTGGAACTGGATGATCTTAAGGTCCTTTCTAATGCTATTGATTTTATGATTCTATTAAGGTACCTCACAGCCCAGTGTTTTAAGCAGGCAAGTGAAAAGCTGAATGAAGATCACTTCTATGCCCAGTTTGGCCTGTTGGTTATTCTATTTAGTGCAGTACTGTGTTGTGAGTGTTACTGGGGGCTGCTGATCAATGGAGAAAGGTCTCTGAAAGGCTCACAGTGTTGCAGCCACCACTTTTCTGAAGAGTCTGTCCTAGCCAGTTCTCAGCTGAAATCTCTTGATTTGCTTATATGTTCTTAATCAGGTTTTGACTTCAATGACAATCTCACCCAGAAAAAAGAAATAGAAAAGGATGGTGTACTGGGGGCACTCCACGTCAACACACAGACTCACAAATTCACACTGATAGTTTCTTCTTCAGCTGATTCCTTCCCAAACACTCAAGAGGACATGAAAACTGCTAAGTGCTTATAGTCTTTTCTTTGTATTGAAGGTCCCTCTAACAAGGCCCTGCATTGCAACCATGTTGCTTTGCATTTTTTATCCTCTTCTGTCTGTTGTCTGATTGTGGTTGTAAAAGAGAAGACTGAGGGCTTGTGTTTGACTTCTAACTTCACCTCTGCTGTGTGCAATCAGCAGTGTTTTTCAGGCAGAAAGAACACCGGTAAAGTCTCATGTTTGCTTTTCGTTCCACACGAAAGGACATCACACATCCTGTTCATCAGTCAAGGTTATTCCTCATGGCTGCCTGCTTGCTTCTCCCATTACTTGTGCGTTAAACTCTGCCTTATTCACTTTCCTGTAGATTAATATGCCCCTGGTTTCTATCCTCGCTTTCCCCAGGCTTACCAAGTTGGCAATAGGAAGAGTTAGCGGAGGGCATGGTGCTTTTCAGTTATCTGTACTTCTGACACCCTCTGTCTTCCCTGATTTTGGGAGAACAAAAATGTCACATCTGTACCCGTGTGCCTCTAGTTTGGACTATGAAATGTTCAGGGGTTATACAAGTACTAAAATTAACATTCTGGCTCAGAAGGCAAGACTAAGGCATGAATGTGGAGTCAGGAACTGTGCTCTTGGCAGTGCCAACCTCCCGAACCCACAGTGGTTTGGCACTGCAGGAGGGTACCACGAGAACTCTGTTTGAGGAAGGAATATGGAATATGGTTTTGAAGTCCAGCTTTGTTCTAAGCCGAAATGAAACCAGACAGAAATACTGATAACCTCCATGAATGAAAAGTCTGGGGAGAACTGAAAAAGTTTTTGAGAACACAACAGCTTCATTCAGGCTTTCCTCATTCAGTACACTGCAATCATTTTTAGTATGTATATTTTCTCCCCTTTTGGTCAGAACAGAATGAGAAACAAAAATCCCCCCTTTTCTCAAGTGTCAGAAATGGGACAGACTGACACTGCTGTCACACCTCTCCCCTTCTCCTCCTCCTCATCCTTCCCAGTTCTTCCACATGAGATTCTGGCAAAAAATAGATGAGATTTTCCATATGTGAAGTAAGTGATAAAAGCACCCACGCCAGGTTCTGATTAAATCTACTGTCATCCCAAAGTAATGTGACGTTGCCAAGCAAGGTGATTGATTTGTAGGGTCTATCCTGCAGTGACAACTGTGAAGTTGTGAGATCTGGATACCAACCAGAAAAATGTACCGATAGACTTAAAGCAATGTTTCAGCAAGTTCTGAAGTTCTGCTTAGACCTGATGGGCTGTTATCAATTGCATCTTCATATCATTGCTGCCTTGCTTCACATGGATAACGGTGAGAAACCTCAGTGTCTAGGAGTCTGCCCGTGTCTTAGAGTATGTTTGTGAGGAAGTTTGATGCTTGAGAAGGTGCATGGGAAGAACCACTGACATAGCTGTTCCACAGCCAAGTAATAAAACTGCCATTGTTCTGCACTGCAGAGGTCACAGTTTGGATACCTGAAGGCTTGAAGCCTCAATTTTCTATTACTTCATATGCCCACAAGTGCTTCTTAATGCAAAGCGTAGACAAATAGTGAAATAGGTCTTTGTGTATTTGAAATTAGTCTTCACATAGGGCTGCCATTTTTCCCATCAGGGTTTCTCACAGAGAAATGAGTGTACACAGGCTGTGTAGTGTATGTGCACTCAGCCCATCTGTTGCATCCTGGAAGTGTCAGCCTTGTAGTGCGAGTGCCCTAGCAGAGTGAAGGCTGCCATACTTATTCTTGGGTTTTCCTGGATGGAAATATGTGCAAATACAGCGGGTGCTCTGGGAACATATGGACTGAAAGCTAGCACCTCTAGGAAGCATTAGTCATGCTGGGTGCACACTGTAGGATGTTCAGCACATATGCTATGGTCATATCCAGGATCTATTCTTTGTCTACACAGACAACTCTGTACCTGATGGAGTGACTGGATAGATACTCAGCATTTCAGGTATCTTCTGTTAGCTTCTGGACAGCTGGGCTGCTGAGATGACTTCCATCAGCCAAGGTGAAGGAAAGGCTAATAAACAGGCATCACATGTGAGAAGCTGTTCAGAGACACAGGAGTGTAGAAAAGCTCAAGGGGAGCTCATGAGCTATAGTAAAAAAAAAACCAGTGAGTTCACTCTGTTGATTTTCCTGAGACCTCCAGTATTGTACCTTCACCATTATCTCCCAGTCCTGTGACTGCTGCTCACACCTTTTCCATCTTACCTGTTCCATTCTCTTCCCCCACATTTTTCCTGCCTCACACCTTACTGTCCCTTCAACTGAGCCTTTGCTTCTCTCTTATTACGTCTCCTGTCCCTGCTGTCTCCTTTCCTGAGCTGGAAACCAGACAGCACATCTAATTTCCCCTGGGTAGCTCCATCCAGAACAGTTTTGGGCACTCTAGATCCTGGGAAGTGTTGCAAAGTCACTGGTGCTTTTCAATGGCTGTGCTGACCCCTTAGAGGTTCCTACCTTGAGGTCAGTGTCTCACTGAGCTTTGTGTCAATAAGGAGATGTGCCTTGCTGGTTAGGAAATGGCGGCTTGTAATAACATACTTGAGTCAGGTAGTCTATGAGGGACAATCTGTTCCTCTGTGAGGAGGGAATTGCTTTTGGAAGGGGCTTTCTCCATGTCTAATGCAAGCTCATCTTGCTGTCTCAGACTCTTTGGTGAGGTTAACAGCTGTTTGGCAGTGCAAACAGTAATAGAGCCATAGAATGGTTTGAGTTGGAAGGGACCTTAAGATCATCCAGTTCCAACCTCCCTGCCAGTAGCAGTTTCTTCATAGTTGCTTTAGGAGGCTATTGTCGGAAAACCAGGTCTGCTGATCTGTTCCAATAGACATTTGTGGTGGTCCTGGAAGACTTACCTTGCAACTCATGCAAAGCTGCTCTCAAGGCCTTGAAGAAGATGTTCCCATTGAATTATAGCATAAATCAGGGACACATCTACCACTGAATTATTATTGTCTCCTTGCTCAGCACTGTACTACTAATCCACACTTGTGTCAATGTAACACTTGCTCTTCTGTGCGTTCATGGCTGTGATGGTTGATGTATACACATCTTCAAATCACCTCTTTCAAGAGACAGCACTTGATAATTACAAGGCCATCTGTTTTCCAGGGAAATAGCAGAACTGCCCAAAGTGTTTGCTGAGACATGTTGGCTTCTTTACGATCTGCCAGTCACCTCCCTAGAGGGTAAATTGGTTCAGCATCGTTCTCACGTTTTGTTAAAAAGTAACTCTTCTACACAAATCATCACTGTATTGTCTGCTTCTTAACATTTACATGCTTAGTGCTGGATGATGGAATTTACAGAACTTCCTCTATTACTTCCTTAATAAGAAAAATTTGAAGATATAAAACGTGGAGTTTTATGCTTTTTGAAGGATGTTGGTGTAGTTTTTCTGTTGCTGGAAGGCAAAGCTCAATTTCTCTATGTGCATTCAGACAAATCAGGATAAATCAACTTGCCAATAGGCTGTGTGAACCTGGGGAATGAAGAAAATACACAAAGACCATGCAGACAAAGCATACTAGAGGCAGGACTGTGTGCACAGGACAAGATCACTAGGAGGTTTTTATCTATTAGGGCACAGAAGACAACTGGGATTCTATAATTCTGCTACTGGTTCTGAAAGAAAATCACAGTGAGATGCCAGGAGAAAAACTTCAACCCAATTTCAAAAAAGCTCTGTCTCCTAGGTTTTTCACTGTGTTTTTCTTCCGAGAAGCTGTTACTGTGATGTACGAACATGATTGCTGCTTTCAGTGTGACTACAGCTTCAACAGCTTCTCATGTGAGTAAGCATGAGTAGGAGCAATGTTTAATTTCTCTGTGACGGCACAACATTTAACAACCTTGGAGTGCAGTGAGCAGGAAGGGTTAGCTTTACCCAGTGTTCTGGGATATTTTGGTGTAGGTTGCTGTGCTACAGAGGGCAGGTTTACAGTGTGCACCCATTATAAGAAGATGCTATTATTTACCTGTTGGATTCAAACAGACACTTGTTAGACATAGCATGAAGGCACTGTAACATCAGACTCTCGTAATTTCTAGTACCTATCATTGTTAATCAAATGGTAAAAGGTATTTTGAGAGTCTATCCCTCCTTCCCCATCCCTACTTCTCACCAGCTGCTTCTTCATTTACAATGCAAAGAAGAAAGTGTTTGGTGCCATTAGAGCAGGTATGAAGGTAGGGTGGAACTGGCAGCTCTCAGCAGTGAAATACGTCTATCAGTGGGGATTACGGAAGAGTGGGGACAGCAGGAAAGGGAAAGATGAAGTGATCCTATTTATAAATGTATTCCCCCACTCCCTGTCTGTACCATGCAGATATCTCAGCAGCGCAGATGGATCTGCATACTGATGAAGACATGGGGCATCTATGAAAAATGCTGGATCTGGCTGAGCTCCCTGCAGGCACAGGGTCTGCTTTCTCTTATTGCGTTTTTCAAAGCTTGGAGGTGAATGCCAGGTTTTGGTGCTGCTGGTGTGGCTTTGCTTCTGCCTAAGGTCAGAGCCCAGTTTCCACTTCAGCAATCAGATAAAAGAGTGCAAAGTGACTGAACAAGAGGCTGAACCTGCAAGCAAGAGGTAACTTCAAATGAGCTCATCAGTAAGCAATGTGAATAGGGGAAAATGAATATCACTACCAAAAGGGCCATGTAGGATTACCACTCAGAATGCCTGGAGAAAGCCAGAGCTGTCAAATATGAGAGATCATCTTGCTGAGATGCCTGGAGGATTGCAGAGAAAAATCTGGGCAATTCCTCAAAGCCTAGGCATTGTGCTACACCAGCACAGTGAGAAACACAGCAGAGTGACTGCAGCTCCTTTCACAGTGTGGATGTTTGACAGTGCCATCTGAATATCAGCAAAGTGGCACAATACCCTGTGGAGGTAGGTATGAGAAATCACATCTTTTCATTACAGACATCAGAGAGTCAAGATGATGGGGTTTCTTTGGTTCCAACAGACAATGCTTCCTCTGGAGTCAGTGGGAAATGTGGGTTTTCTTTATGTTCCAGTACCAGGCCCTCAGTAACTGGCCTGAGATCACACCATAGACCAGTGACAGATCTGTTCAGAGCTCAGTGCTTCTCACTCTCAGGCCACCTGCTCTTCCTCTAAGATAATCCTACCCTATAGTCTTATGCCAATCTGTTTGAAAAAGGGAAGTGTAAGGTCTGTGCCATTAGAAGTTTTGGGGGGCTGGGATGGAACATATTAGTGCCTGAAAAAATGCTAACCTCTCAAAGGTCAATCTTTAATAGGCTGGCACAGATGGAGTGATCTCCTGGAGGCCAGGGCAACCATGATCCTTGATGAGCTACTGGTATATGTATGCTTTCCTTAATTCTCTTTCTTATCCATCACAGCCTTAATGCCCTTTCCAAAATGGGTCTTATGCCAGCTCCTGGTGAACAAAGTTCCGTGCTGCAAGAAACATCATCACAGTTGGCTGCAGGGAGCCAGGCAGAAGCCAAAGACCTGGATACTGTGAAATCTCTTGGGAAATCTTCCTGGAAAGGAGAAAAAGTTAACTACAGGAATCCTAAACAGAAATGTTGGGTCTGCCTGGCTTGGCTCATCTGTTGACCCCAGCTATAAGACCTACAAGCTTCTTTGAACTCCACATGCGAGGAAGGACACCCACTGGACCAGGGGAGCACCGCATGCCTGAGATCCTTGTTTTCCATCTTTGATGCTGGCTTGCTTTGAGCCACGATCTCAGGGCAGGCACATGGCTAACACAACAACATCCCTGTCTTGAGTGGCTCCCAAAGACCACAAGAGGAAATCTACCTTTGTTCATGAAGTGAGCCACTTGAAGTACCATACAAAGGGATCTCAAGGAAGGTTTTGATCTTTCCTTCCAAGTGTGGACCAGACGTTCTCGCCAGCACAGGCTGTTCAGCCTGATCAGCATGATAGATACTCCTGAAAGAAATACAATTTTAGCTGGTTTAGTACATATCTGCCATCACCATCTGCTATTTGTTGGCATGAACATGTACTATAAGAAAACTAGGTTCAAGGGGCAAAAAGGGACTCGCAAACCTTTTAGACATTCAAGTTCATCTTATGGTTTGGATTTTGTTTTGTTTTAAGCATCAGAAAGTCTCACAGAAAGTACAGAATGTCTTCTGAGCTTATGTTATGTTCTCTGTTTTTTTTTTTTTTGTGAGCATTGGTATTGCTAGAGATCTTCAAACAAGGGCACTGTCCTTACAATAAACACTGGAGTCTCAGTTAACTTGGTAGGATAGCCTGTACAAGGTGTAGAAAGCCTCAAGATGAGTAGGAGAGTTTTCAGATGATGTGCTCGAATGAGTCTCACTGCATTCTGGTCCAGGGCTTTAGTCTTTTTCCTTTTCTCACTGGGATTTTCTGTTCCAGTTAACCTGAGATAACTAAAGAGGGACCTGAACAGAAATCCATCGACAGGAAGATGAGAGACATCAAATAATCTCATCCCTCCTTGAAGGTAACAACACAGAGGTTTGGTGTGTGCTATAGTGAGAAATGTGCAGTGTTTTGAAGTTAGGAAGCACTATATAAATGCTAAGCATTATTAACTATAAGAATCAATCATCAGAGAAATGTAACACTACTAAAGATGGGAGTTCAGTCTCTTCCTTTCTTAATGGTAATCAAACCCCAAAGTTATTAATAAGAAAAAATACTTTTAAAAATAGATCAAATGGTTTCCTCATCCTGTGATAATTCCTCTGATTGCCCCTGTGTTTCAGTTCACTGTATCATCTCAGAGATCAAAGCATGTGTCTGAAGTTGGCAAACCGGTCCCACGAAGAAGAAAACCTTCTTCGGCTGTAGATAAACAGAACACAATTTCCAGATAACATCGTGGTGCTGATCAAAATACCTGCTTTTCCAATTAGATTTCAAAGAATTCTTAATTGTTATTGATTTAATCTGGAGATGTGCAGATTTTTCCAGTCAGGAACCTGTTTCACAGGGAGCTTATTACCACAGGGATTTCAGTTACAGACAGGTTTCAGTAAGCAGCAACAGCTTGGCTGTCAGGCAGGTGACAATAAAAAGGGAATCTGTCCAGGTGCAGAAGACAGCACTATTTGTGTTTCTGTTTCCTGCAATAATTTAAAGCACGTAGCCTTATCCATTCCGAAATGGCAGCAGACCTCGTATCTGCATAAAGGCACTTGCCTTTAAACTGTAATAGGCAGAATACTTAAAGATACTATCTCTAGTTACCACCTTAGTCTTTCTTACTGTTTTTACACTTATTAATTCAAACCATGGGGGTCTGCCCTGAAAATTCTTCTTGCTATTCCCAGATAAGATTCCCATGTTCAGCAGATAGAAAAATAGGTAGAAATGTTTGTTGTTTGCCTTGAAAATAAAATAAAAATAGAGGATCCTATAATGTCTGCTGAACTGCCATTTCAAAGTCAGGTAAAACAGCAGGGTGTGGGAAGAAGGGAGGGAAATGGGGACTGCTGCTCCACAGACAGGTGACGTTTTTGAGCAGAACAACATGAGATGGTTCCCTGTCAAGCAGCAATAAGAGGAGGAAGAATGAAAAATAGCCCCCCAAAGAAAATTGTTCTGTCCCAGGCAAATGATGGTGGAAGGGTTTCTAATCCTTCGGTAAAGTGACAGTGGGAGATTTGATGCTGTCAGGTAGGTGTGACAGTGTCAGGGAGAGTGACTCAGGAAAGGTGAGTCAGAGCCATCAGGAAAATCAGTGCCCGACCCATGAGCAAGATCCATCCCTCTGCCTTCTTGCAAGGCAGCTTCAGTACAGCTTGATGGCAAAGCACAGCTTCTGTGAGTGCCGTGTCCTGTGTGGACCATGATGGGATGCTCTGCCAGGTGAAAAACCTGCTATCAAAAGGAACACAGTGTTTGGGTGAGAGTCACTATCTGTGGTAGTGCCACAGTTCCTCTCTGGCTGGATTTTCTGTCACCAGGCACCATGCTGGCAAGAAGCTGAGCAGTTATTCGTAAAGCAAGACTGAAAGGGATGTAAATCTTCTCAACTAGGTCAGAACTTAACCTTTAACTTTATGAGTTATTTCCAGCAATGCTGTATTTCTAGGACCCATGCAGGAATGCATGTGCCTGGATGGCTGTTTACACCATCTACAGTCTAAAGTAATATGAAAGCAGAATTTTATGTATAGGGCTGATATGAAAAGCTTTGGAGTAAGGGAAAGTCTCATTTCTAAGAGGCTGAAGGCACTAGAAACCTCATGGAGATCCTTTCCATTTCAGATTTCTCTTTCCCAGAGGCTCTGAGAAGCACCAGAACTTTTGTATCTCTGTGAGCAGAATCTGTCTCCTCCAGACACTGTATACTCAGGCTGAACTTGCTCAGAAAAGATTATTCTGACTTAATTCCCATCTCTGCCTTTAAAGCCACTTCATCAAACCACAATAGGCTTTTTTTCCCTAAAACCAAGGTTTCTAAACAGCATCATTAAACATCACCTGATGGTGTAGAAAATAACTGACTCTGTAAGCAACCAAGCCAAAACCACATCTGCTAAAGTCAAGGTTACATTTAGGTTAAATTTAGCCTAATCTCAAGAGCTATCATTTTTTCTCCAATGTTCTACAGGGAAATGGTGTTTCATTAATAAAAGACATTGTAAAGGACATTTCCCTTAGATGACAACGTTAGAGGGCAGTACTCAGCTAGCAACCAGTGCTGTCAGTTCATTGAACAGCTGTGTTTATATGGGGCTGTTTATAAAATTTATGTTTGAGTTTGGTTTAACCTTACTTTACTGCTACTGGAGAAACAATAGATCTTTTTCTATTATAAGTCACTGAGAGCCACATTAAAATCCAGCAGGAGGGGTGCCCCTTTTCTCCACAAATCTCTGATTGTATATATGTATATATATACATAAACAAAATATCCCTACATGATGTGAGATACCTTCTTCTTGGTGAGCTACCAGAATCATGTTGCATCCATCTAGGTTCCTGCTTTGCTTTTTTCCATGCATCAGGGAACGTGATGGCTGGGTTAGGCACAACATGACCAGTTTGTAGCAGGCGAAATCCACAGCAGTTCTGTAAGGAAAGCACCTTAATCCTTCCCATGTATCCCTTTAGTGGGTAGGTAGATGAAACACACTATTTCAAGCATCTCCTCCCTCTTCTTGGCTTTGTCTCATCCCAATCCACCCCTCTGTTTATGATTTCTCCTTTCTGCCTTCCTGCAAGGGAACATCACCTCCTCCTCTACATTTTGTTTTTCTGCCCCACTTTTACATTCACTGCAGATACCAAATGTGCAGTTTAGGGGAGAGCCTTGTGAGATCTTTATCCAGTTCTAGAAACTTAACCCCATTCCCACCTGAGGCTGATTTGGGCTTCATCTCTTCCAAATCCTACCAGTAATCTAAGCTTTTCCTTCCTTGATTGTCTTATTCCTGACAGAGACATCTTCTGTTGTAGCAACCAGGTTACTGGGTGCTGTACTGTGGGAGTGTTTCCCTGTCCCCTGTGTGAAGCTCAGTGCTTCGAGTTCATCTTGACTCTAGGTGACCATCAAGCCTGTATCTCAGCATCCTCAGCATCACCTTCTGTGGTATACTTAGCTTTCCTGCTGTGGATTTCCATGTGGATCCTACCCTGAGAATCAGGAGTCCCAGCACAGTTCAGATGCCCTGGCCTGCTAAGAGCAACTTTGCTGTTACTACACATCATCTCCTGGATTGATGTCCTCCTAAGAAACATGGTCATTCTTGGCATCATCTCTTACAGGCTGAAGGCCAGGGTATAACGCTCTCAGTCCTGCCACTATGTTATCCTTGCTTCTCACTGTCTGTCTTCTGCAGCTCTGGAAAACGTTCATCTTCATGGATGGGCTCCATGTGCCCTTACTTTGGACTGTGTGTGTATTCCTGTTTGCCACCATCCCAAATGGAGATTCCTGCCTGCCTCCCTGATACTCCTTGAGCCAGTTCACAAAACATTGGGGATTAAAATGAAGAGGGAAAGCCCACAGAAACTTGCCTCATGTACAATAGTGTGTTGTATCCATGATTGCTTGCTTGTCCATTTATATACATGAAAAGGACTTTCCATTTACAAACAGAAAAATTGAGGCTGAAAAGCTGACTTGATTTACTGAATGTCAAAAGCAGGTATGGAAATAGGACCAGTTCCCCACATAACCTGTCTGGTCCATATACACTCCATCTTGGAGCAGTTCTGCAGCCACTGATGACCACTCCTTCCTCACACAGTGTGTAATCAGCCTACATCTGCCACAAGAGGTCAAAGAGGTTGACATCAGAGATGGATTTTAAACACAATCCTTAGTAAAGCTGCCAGCCCCAAACCACCTGTGCTTATGTGGAAGTTGCCTTAAACCTCCTGATGTGAACGTAACAGCAATGGGCTGAGGAAGAGCCATCCTCACCCTCCCCAGCATCACCTTCTACAGCAGCTATTTGGTGCTGTGGGAAGGACACCAGGAATGATAGACTGAAGCTGCAAGCCTTTACAGCAAATTCTGTCTCCCAAATGCTTCCTCAGCTCGTTGCATCTCTGCAACCATGGCAGGTACATTGATCTAGCTGACAGACTAAGGTCCTATAGCTCAGTTTTATATAGATGAACTGTAATTTTAGTAATAGGATATTTAAATAATATTGTGTCATTTTTACATCTCCCCTCCCTTTTCTCTGAATGATAGTGCCTGTCTCCTTTTGACAGGTGGAGATTTTTATTTTCTTCTCCTTTTCCCTACAAAGACTTTTGCTGAAGGACATCAGGAATCATAATAATGCTTGATGCCTTCTTGAGATCCTCACAGATTACGGCTAAATGGAACAGTGCTGTAATGTGATTACCTCCCCATTCTTACTCCTGCTGTGCCATGTAATGGCATGGCGGGACTCTCCACTAGGATTAAAGCCAGTCAGACTGAAAATTGACTTGCCTTGAGGGCCATCCAGCAAATTTAAATGGCTGCTTCAAGATTCTGCCTGCCAGTGAGACATTTCTTCAGTGGATTAGCAAAATGAATGAAATACGGATAGGGGAAGGCACTGTGCTATTAGGCATATGCACTCTATCTCCCTGCTTCTTTCTGTTCTTGCTCTACACATTTATTCTAGACCCTTGTAGTTTCTTTCTGTGTTCTGCTTTGTGCTGGAAATGGGAAGGGAGCTCAACACTGAAAACCAGCTGTAATGTATTCTTCACCTAGCTTCAGGTGTGCTGTTCTAGCAGGCAAGAGGGAAGGGACACTTGCTCTTCTCTTTGTGAATTCCTTCTGCAGATAGAGGCTCTTCTATAGAGAATTCAGGGTATGTAAACTTGATTTCTTCTTGGAGTCATCCTTGGGTGTAATTCTATCTGCAAGGCTGAAGCTGAGCAGTGGGAAGGAATGGTTGTTCCCTACTGCTCTTGAGATCAGGGTCTTCTTTGCTGTCACAGCCACAGGGAACTTCTGCTTCCTCCCTCCTCTGTTTATACGACACTGGAATGGGGTTTGATTCCCTCTGCACTGTTACTTCCTGATTGTCATTAAACTATAAAAGTCTATAAAATAGGGTAGCAGTCTGGGTAGAAACAGGTTGCTTGGCCCTACAAGCGCCCGTTTGAGGTGAAGGCTCATCATAGCAGAGTGCTGCCAGTCGTCTTGTACTGGGGAACATTGTGGCATCTGAGGAGGATTCACATCTACTCCCTTGGCGTCCAATGCCTTTCAGTGCTCCATCCAGTGCTCCAGTTCTACTTAAATTCCCTGGCTTTTCAGACAATGTGAATGGGATTTAAGCATGTTTAGGTACTCCTACGAATAAAAATATTTTCCCGTCTCAACCCCCAAGGATGCTGAGATAGCACTAGCGTGTTCTTAGCCTATTTACAGAAAGGCAGTCATGAGATGTGACTTTGAACACCGCAGTCACACTACCACTTTCTTCAGCAGCTCAGCCTAGACTTTTTTTTTAAGCTATTTTCTTAATATTCTATCTAAAATTTTCCCTGATGCAGCTGAAGTTTAATTACTTCTCTCTCTATCACTGCTGACTAATGGCAATAATTGCTTCCTGTCCTCTGGTGCAACATTCCTTTCTTTTTTCTGCAGACAGTTATTGTGTCTCCCCTTGGTATTATTTCCTCTACTTTGAAATTGCCCAGAAGCAAAGTCCCATTTCTTGCCTTGCTGCTAAATAAAATCCAGTAACATAGCAGCAAGAGTGAAACCTGGGTGGTAGCTGGGGACAGAGAGGTGGGATGATCCATGGAACCAGAGAGCTCTGGTAAGGGTCACTTTGACAGCTCTTTGACAACTTACACAAAAGGAACTGATGGTCTCAGCTCAGTTACTAATGGACTAAATTCTACATTACAGGTATGGGTAGTTGCTGTCTTTATTACAGGTAGTTTCATAACAGAAGTTCAGGCCTGAGTGGCTATGGAGATTGACACATATAGAAAGTCTCCTTCCAGAGATGGAAGGAGGAATCCACTGGTTCCACTTTTAGAGATGTAAAGTCAAGAAATGCAGTGAGTTGCCTGAGTTCACAGAGTCAGGAGGAAGAAATATGTCTCACTCCGAAGTCCCAGGCAGCGTCCCTAAATCATGTTGTTTAAAGTATTCACAATTTTCTTCAACATAATAAACCTCTAATTATCTTCAGACGCGCAGGATGAGGCTCAGACAAGACTATTCACATGATTAAAGCTGCAAATATGGTTTTAAGCATTTTGCTGGCTTGGGGTCGTTTTTTCAGGTAAATCTACGGTGAAATTCAGCATCCACAGAGAAACTCAGGCAGTGTGTTAAGGCTTCTGTCACTGATTAGACAATATACACTCTATTTTTCCCAATTCATTTTTATGAATCAACTTCTTCTCAAATGCAAAGTTTTTTTCTGCTTCAGGGAACAAAAAAAATTACAGCTCCGTGGGAAGAAAGAGACAGATTTTGTTATCTTCTAATGGCATGCATGGGACTTCTTGAAAGTATCTGTAAATAGGTCTCCATTTAGTTAGCAAGGCTGGCTACAAATAAAACTCCTCAAAGATTCTTTCAAACACAGTGTCTTATTTTTCACCAAGGAGATTCATCTGAAATTTAAATGCCTCTCAAGCAGAATTCTCTATTTTGGTGACTTATATAGAAATAGCTTCCAAATCCCATCTCCAGACACCAAAGGCCTTTATTTGGGAAAAAAGTGTGAAAACTGGCATCTTTGGGGAAAGGCTGAGGCTACCTCATTGTTCCAAGTAGAGGCAGCATGGTTCAGTGGATATGGCACTGAACTGAGACCGTGGAGTTTCTGCTGGTTGACTTGATGTGCTCACCTTTCTCCTGTTGTGTGCTTAAATCTAAATTGCATTGGGGCACAGACTTTTTCTTGGTAAGCATTTCCTTGACACCTAATACAATATTGTTCCTAACAAGCACTTCTTTATGCACTAAAAATATTATAGAATAAAACAAAGAAATGAGAGTAAGCCCTGAGTCTCTTAACTGGTTTTTGTCATTTTTCTGCCCATCAGCTCTTTTTAATGTGCATGTTATCTGTGGTTAAATATCTGATAAAGACAGACCTTGTCCAAAAGAGATAAGATACTAATTTAAGATGAGGACTGGCAGAAAGAATGCAGAAAGGAAACAAACACGGTAGGTGTGCTGGGTCTGGCTCGGATGCAGTTAACCTTCTTCATAGCAGCCTGTATGGGGCTTTGTTTTCGATTTGTGACCAAAACAGTGTTGATAACATGGGATGTTCTCGTTACTGCTGAGCAGGACCTACACAGAGTCAAGGCCTTTTCTGCTTCTCACCCCGTCTCACCAATGAGTAGGCTGGGGTGCACAAGGTGTTAGGAGGGGATAGAGCCAGGACAGCTGGCCCCAAATGAGCCGAGATATATTCCACACCATATGGTGTCATGGTCATCACATAGAGCTTGGCAAATAAGGAGGAAGAGGGGAACGTTTGTGGTTATGGCATTCATCTTTCCAAGTAACCCATTATATGTGATGGAGCCTTGCTTTCTAGTAAGCAGTTGGACATATGCTGGTCGATGGTAAATAATGAATGCATTAGTTATTTTGTTATGCATGTGCACAGCTTTGTATCACTTATCAAACTGTCTGTATCTCGGCCCAGGAGTCCTCAGCTTTTGCTCTTCAGATTCTCTCCTTTGGGTCCTGCTGGAGGGGAAATGAATGAATCACTTGTTGGGTGTTTGGCTGCTGGCTATGCTCATCACACCACAATAGTAAACATCAGTCATCCAACCAGGCCACAATGGCCTAATGCTTAAAAGAACTCATAGCAAATTATTTCCACCACTGCTCAATGACCAACCCTGTCTCTTACCCACTGGTTCAAGGTGATGCAGCTCCTGTGGATGATCATCAGGATAAAAGCAGGAGGTAATAAGCATAACAGGGCTAACCCTGTTATTTGGTACACCAGCCATGAAGGGCAATTGGTTGGTGAACCAAAGTGCAGTTTTGTCTGCATTGGATGGGGTAAGGGGAAGGAACAGACAAAAGAAAATCCATTTCTGCTCAATGAACAGATCCAAGTAGTTTTCTCACCTACCATCAGGTAAGTTGCAGCTCATTATTGCTGTGAGGATAGAGGTGGTAGCACAAATGAATGGGATGAGACAGCAATAGCTTACTCATGCTAAAATTATGAAGTCACTGCCTTTGGGGAGAGGAAGTCTCTCTAGCAGATGTCCTTGCCTGCCTTGTGGATAGAAGAAAAATACCCCAACTGATCCACCACCATCAAATATAAGTGTTGGGAATTTTTGTTGTTTGTTTGTGTGAGCAATGGCAATACTTTTAGCCAAGGTTAATTGACCTCCATCTTCTGTATTATGTTAAAATGACACGTCTTGATTTTTTTATTCAGTTTCATCCTTTTTCTCCATTTTGCAAGTTTACTTCCCCTGCTTCTCTAAAGGCAAACCAAAGGATCAACAACCTCAGGAGACTGGAGATGGTGACCTTGAACACACTGAGATGGCTTGGCTAAGCACGCAAATGCAATGAGGCAGCACTAATTCTTGTCCAGGTGTCTGGGAGGCAAAGAACAATATAACTCAACATAACTAAGCCATGAGAGGTGAGGGGGTGAGGGGAAGGAGTGTGTTTTCATAACACTCTGTGTTTAACTGAGTAATGATGGTGACACCACCATTTCCACAGTGCCATTGCTGTTTCTCTGTGTGTCTGTGTTGTCCACTCCCTGGCTTTAACCCATGAGCGATGCCCAAGTGCAGTTTTGCTTCACCTGGACTTTGTGTTCATAATGACCTTGGAGATAAAGGTAATGATAAAAAAAACACATGGACAAATTTCACCCCAAGGAATTGAGACCCACTGCTTTAAGTAGCCTCTTACCAAGGATTTTGCCTATCCATGTCTCAGGCTGTATCATTTTATGCAGCTGTTGTTAAATCAATCCAACATGAATGCCTTGATGAGCCAAAACTGTACCATGTGCAGCTTGTATTAATTATGTCTGCATGAACCCCGGTGTAGTGTTTATTCTGATTTATTATTTCAATGTAACTTGAACCTGTTCCTTGCTGACTTAACCTAAACCAAATTAAACACTTTCTTAGGCCACAAAAGAGACTGTCCATTATTTTCTAGTTAACTTCACTAAAGACACCTTATCTCAAACTGAAAGTAGCTAAGGTGGTTTGGAAAAGAAATCTTTACAAGCAAGCCAGTTAATGGAAAGCATACTGAACTCTAGCCAGGGCTGTGCTGAAAGCAATTCAGTAAGTTTATATTTAACCCACTTCTGAAGCCTAAGCCAGCTATCTAACCCATTTCTGAAATCTAAGCTGTTAAAATTTGTCTTCAGCATGCTGTCTTCTGCACTGTTGCTGTCTCCATGTGCAGAAACCCAGTGTTTATGCTTGGCTCTATCGGAGACTTCTTTTCCCTGCTCTGTGCTTAGAGTCCAGCAAAGGAACAGATGCAGTCTCATCTGTTACTGAGATTAGAGTAGAAAGGCTTGTTACTCCAACTGCTTCCTCATACATCCTATTTCCTTCTTCTGCCCCTAGACTTGTTTGAGGGTGGAATAACCCTGGAAATCTGTTTAGGAGCAAATCACAAGTAATACTGTATAAGATATGTCTACCACTCAGTACATACTGTATTCTTATCTCTTAAAATTACTGGTTTGTGGCAGCATGGAATATGAACGTTTGATCCTGTGCATCCACTAAAGTGATGCTTAGAGTTAACCTCCATTGCTTGCACAATAAATCAAAATAAAAATCTGTTTTTAGTTTATATACCACTTCTGTTTACACAATAGTTTTGGGTTGTATCCTCCACTCCTGTGGCACTTGATAGGCAGATCTGGATGCCTTCCCCAAACTAAACTCAGAGAAAGAATGTCAAAGATGGTACTTCACAGTCTACAGCTAGCCAGGAGTTTCTGCATCGTCTTTGTGTGTTATCTATGAGGGTGTTGGCATTGAGCCCGTGACTGCATAAACTGAGAGCCTTCCTTGCATGGGGGACAAGGCGGTTGTGAACCAGATTAACAGGCACTGGAGAGGTAAAGTACCAGGCAAACTTTTCACAGGGAACACCTCTAGGCTTCCAGGTTGTTTCTTCCTTTACTGCTTAGTATATAGGGTATAAAGTTCCGTGTGTGTCTATGGCTTAAAAAATACCTAAGTTGGTCATGGAGTGACACATTCCCCCACTTGGCCTTCAATTTGTTAAGTAATCTGTACTAAAATGGTAGCCATGTAATGAGATTTATAGAGAGTCCTCAATATATTAGTTATAATACTCTAAATGTGGAAGTCCTCATGTTTTGGTGGTGGTGTGTACAGAGACAGATTCTTCCTTGAAGGTCTTCGCTGACTTAGACCATGACTCAGAATAAGCTGCAAGACAGAAAGGACAAGTTGGTAGTGATGCCACTGGAGCAGAATTAACAAAGCGAAACTCGAAGACGGTGGGTTAAGGAGATAGACTACCTGGGGTGAGAAAAAGCATTGCAATAAGGACCTATTGAAAGATACTTCCAATTCATTGCATACAGTTAAAATAATAGTTGTAGGGTACTGAATCCCTCCACCACCGTCAGTGTGTAATATATCCTCCCTTTGGAGGAACTTGAATTACTTTCCAAATGGTTTGTCCAATTTCAGATGAAAACTGTGTTTCAGACAATAGCGCAGCAGTGTCTCCAGGATGAGAGTTGCTCTCTTCTATGCAGAAAATTAATGGCTTGTTTTGTTCAAACATTGCCTGTCTTCTCCCCATGCTGATAATCTTTTCTGAATTACATTTTGCAGTAAAAAAGCTGCAGCAGTGGAAGCCAGGCTCAAGATGAACTATGTTCCCATTTAAAAAATAGAACAGCTGTCTTTCAATTGAGATACAAAATGAGAGGCCATGAGCAGTTGTGGTTGCTGAAGACTGGCATGCAGAGCTACCTGAGAAAACAATGGTCCATTTGCTTGTCTTTGGCTTGAAAGTCCTGTTGCAGATTCAGACTGGTAAAGTTCCTTACTTCTTTTCCAGAGCTCTTGTGTGCTGTTTGTATCTCTGTTAGAACAGCCACTGTCTGCTGCAAAGGCAATTACATTTAGATGGTGGATGGAGATGAATCTAGAGTGAGAAAATGCAGAAAGACAGTGTTGCCAGAAAGAGATGAGGGATGTTATTTTTACCATATGTCAGAAATGTTATGGTTGCTACAAAAGTATTGCAGCTGGGGGAATGAGGTAGACAATGGGAGCTGTTCAAGGAACAAAAAGATAGATGTCTAGGATAGGATATTTTTCTAGTTTCAGAGGAAAAATAGATTTGCTGGTTTTGGTGGTATCACACATCCTATTACCCAGACCACTTGGAAAGCTGAGGAAGGCAAGATTTATTACATGGACTTCTGAGATCCCCTCTTCAAAACAAAGCCTATTAAAGCTATATTTTCAGAACAGCTCCTTTGCAGCTATTTAAGTATATGGGCATATTTCCAGGAGAACTGAAGCTTCCAAGGAGCCAAACAGCATTGAACATGGATGCTGAGCACCTTTGAAAATAGGTCCCCATACAAACTGTGTCCTTTTAAAATAATATATTACTGTAAGGGACAAGTAACTTGGTGAATAAAGAGCTGAAAGGTTTTTAATTCTTCTTATGCACAGGGTTATCTATTCCTCCCTGAGGAAAAGGAGAGACTAACTGTGAACTGAACTATCGCTGAGGTACTTGAAATATTTGTGGTACAAGTGGTTTGATTTGGAAATAGAATCAAGGTGTACTTTTTTGCTCTTCTAATTAATCAGGGTTGAATGTCTGTCTTTGCTACTCCTTCAATTAGTTCTCTACAGATTGGCCCCCACCCAATCTATTAAGTTCTGGGATTTGTGTTTGGAGTGAAAGCACTCTAAAGATGCAGAGCTCTCTGCTAAATTATTTCTCTCAAAAGTTATGTTTCGGGAGTTTAGGAAAGCAAAAAAATGACAGAGTTTGATAATTGCAGTCCAACTTTTCCCTTCCTCCCTTCAAACCAAATCATGCAAGGAGTCAAGCAAGCCATACACTGTCTGCAGCGTTGTTGTTTGATGTTCAGGTTCTGTTTTTTCCCCCCCCTTTGGCAACAACGAAGACCAAAGGGATTCTACAGCCGAGTTTTAAATAGCCAAAGCCTAATGAGTGTAAGTTAAAAAAAGAAAAGAAAAAAAGGAGAAAAGAAAAAAAAAAAAGAAAAAAGGAAAAAAAAACACAACAAAAAGTCACCAAAAACTAAACAAAAACCCCCAAACTCTTCTCTCAGCTGTTCAAGTAGCAAAATAGCAGTTCTGAGACAGTATAGACTCATTGCAAGTCATAGAATCATAGAACGATTTGGGTGGGAGAGGACCTTCATATCATCCCGTTCCAAACCCCTACCATAGGCAGGGACGCCTTGCACTAGACCATGTCTCGCAAGACCCTGTCCAGCCTGGCCTTGAACACTGCCAGGGATGGAACATTTACCACTTCTCTGGGCAGCCTCTTCCAGTGCCTCACAACCCTCACAATAAAGAACTTCTTCCTTATGTCTAATCTGAACTTCCCCTGTTTAAGTTTGAACCCATTACCCCTTGTCCTATTGCTACAAACCCCCCAAAATTCAAAAGAAGTCTGTGGAAAAGAGCAGTAAGAAAAGCAGATACTGGAGACAGTCCTTGGTAAGGTGGTAGGGACTGAAACATGCTCAGTCCAGTCTCAGCTTTGGGAACAGCTGAATACAAGGATATTGGTGTCTCCACTTACCCCTGTACGGTAGTTTTTACTCCACGCAGTTCAGATCTCGATGGCCAGCCTCCCCACAGGCTGCTCACAAAGTGAAGCAGTTTGACTCACTCATATGCTTTTTAGTGGCAACGTTATTCTCAAAGCCTGTCCTTTTTTTCTCCCTCCTTTTCTCTTTGGGTGAAATTTTTGCATCATTTAAGTGAAGAATCTGAAACTGATTATTTATCTGAGAAATCAGCCTCCCTAGCCTGGGCTGGGAAGTTAAGAGCAGGTTAGTCAATTGTTCAAGCTATTATTGCTCATTTTGACCAGCTATTTCTGGTATAGGGCTATTGTCTAAAGTACCTAGAAGCGTTTCTCCTTTAATGTATATACTTAGTACTGTCAGTAAGAGGAGATATTTATAGCAGTGGACGAGTCTTTCCACTCTCCAGGCAATATTTCACAGTGGAGACCTTGGAACAAAAGCTTACGAACCTTCTGACTCACAGCTCTCAGTTTCAGCTTCAGGAAGCCTCCTTCCCTTGCATTTTGAAACGGGTCTCAAGTTTTGAAGTTGTTTCAATAGGAAAGCTTCCTCTCTCACTTTCAGAAAATCTTTGTTAAGTTAGAGTGATTTAAAGACAAAAGAGTATATTCTCATAAAACCTCAAAGTTCAGAGGGAAGAGTGTTAGACCACTGAAAAGGTGTTGGTGAGTCAGTTTTGTAACACAGCCTGCTTGCCAAAGCCCATGTTCCCTCTAGATCCCAATGCTGTATTTTCCTGAGCATGTCGGGACAGAAAGCTGTTGTAGCACTGACAAACTGCAAGGCTTGCACAGGACTGAGGGAAGATTTCTGCTTGTCACTGCACTTGCAATGATTCCCATTCAATGCGACTCAAAGTGAGTACACACGGATGAATGTGTACCATATCCTTTCACTTTGGCTAAGCAGAAAATTAATGAAATGCCCATATGGATGAAAGTATTTGCTGTAGGAAGTGCCACAGCTCTGAGGAACTCAGTGCTGGTCTGGTTTTGACTTAGACAGTTGTGATATGGGTCATTGAAAGGCGTGAGAGGAGAAGAGAGAAAGGGAAATGGAAGCACTTTGATTATTCTGCATTCCTAGGAAACTGTTCCATAGTGGGAAAATGCACAAACTGCCCAGTTATGTCTTAACAGAGGCACTTTGCAGTCATCGTTCACTTGAGGCTTCTGACTGCTCTGAGGTGAATTTTGTGGCTTTCTGAGTTCAGTTACCATGGAACAGTCTAGAAGCTGGGGAGCAGGCTTGACAGCTTCCTGGGATTTTTATTTCAGTGTGTTTATTTTTCAAGGAGGTGTTCTTTGTTATCAGCAGGAAATAGATTGCACAAACAGCTTTTCATTAAGGGTGCTTGACCATAGCCCTGAGCCACAATGGATGTTCAAAGCATTGAATAAGTTTCCCAGCACATCTGTAAGCTTCAAGGGAGGTGTGTGTAGGCTTTCATGCTGAAGTCACTGATTAAAGCGAACTCCACGCAAAAGGAAAACACAGCCTCCTTTTGTGAAGAGCAATTCCAGGCACTGTTGGGTAAATTGGTAGGTGCACAGTTACTACGGGGACAGAGATGGCAAGAGAAGAGGCACATAAACACTGCGGCAGAAGTGAAGAAGCTTCTTGAGGGTTAGAAGTGAATAAAAGATGTTACACAAATACAGATGTATTTATGAAGTTCCTGTTGGTCATCAGGAGCTGTCATCAAGGTGGTGTTCCTGTCCTTCTTTGTTACAGAGTAGGAGTGAGATGAAGGGAATTGATTCACCACAACTGACAGTAAGAGAAACTTTACTGGTAAAGATCCAGCAGGACATAATCGTGTGTCTTCCAAGGTGTTCATGTCCAGGTCAGGAAGACCTGCTGGGAATAAAAAGCACCTTTGCTTTCACATCTGACAGGTCTTGGTGAGCTATAGATGCAGCTTACACTTCTCTGATGTTACAAGAAATTTTCTGCCCCTCTTAGGGAGGTGGAAAGAGTTCAGTCAATGCCTGGAAGATTTTTCCAGGAGAAGCCACCACCTTTTCCAACTTAAATCAGAAGATTTGGCAATCTGGCAAAAAAACCCTAAAAGAGGATGGTAAATGTAGGCCTACTTGTGATAGAACAGGGGAGGAAAATATCTTTTTTTTGCTTTCCAGATTTTAAATCAGAACAGCTTTGAATTTCATGGCCCTTATCCCACCATTTGGCCTCACAAGAGCAAAGCATCCTTGCCAGTACGGTGATACAGAGGGTGCCAGAATAAGGTGATGGCTGGGGTGGCATCAGTCTGGGGTAGGTACCAGGCTCCCAAGGTGGGGGTAAAAATAAATGAGAGGACAAGAAAAGAGTCATTGTTTGGCTTGATGCCCTTTTCTTCAGCAGCTTCTGAAGAGAAATCCTTATTAGTAGGTGAAATCTCTATGATCTACAGTGAGAGCAGAGGGCATAATCCTCATCCAGGGCTTTGCCTTTCCATAAGTCCAGAGGGAGCTGGTTGGCATTGAGGGCAGTGTCTGAGCTTTGCTTTGATCATGTAGATTGCTACTGCATGTCCTAGAAAATTGTAGCATTATCACCACTTAGATAATTGTTTGTTGGGCAGTGAAAAGGGGGTTATGGTGAAACTAAATAGGCTCAAAAAGTTGACATTACTAAAAAATTCTTCTATAAATGACATTTTTACATCAACTTCATAGCCTTTGTAGCAGGGGTCTTAACAGCATTTTATTTGTTTTATGTGGGCCTTGAACATGTCCTGTGAGGACCCAGGGCACTGAGTTGCACACTGAAAGACAATTTCTCCAATGAGATGTTCTGAAGTACATTTTTCCCTTCAAGATCTATAGTAAGAAACAAGACCAGTGCTCACTGGAAAATAATTTTTGCTGCCCTATTTCTGCGTTTTCACACTCCTAAAAATCAACTTTGTAAATATGGTCTGTGTGAATCTGTTCCTTTGGGAAGTGGTTAAGAATGGGAATTTTCCCTCAGAAATACCCCACTGACTGCTCTGATTACTGGGCAGAATGGTTTTCCTTTGAGGCTGAGGCAGTGAACTTGGGAAAGGCTTATGGTCACCAGACAATGAAAGAAGCTGTGGTGAAGTAATAGAGGTGAAAGTATATAATTTGAATTATTGCCTTATGAATTGCCAGGTAATGGCCTCCAGTCTTTGGTCTCCGCTCAAAGTACTGCAGCAGCACAAGGATTTTGTGGTCCTCAGCACATGAGAAAAGTCCTGCCCCACAGCACTAACTAGATGCATGTGTGTGAAAGATTTAAAGTGCCAGATTTGGTGCATTTTCCCTGAGGAGCACTATCTTGCTGACATTATACACAAGCAGACACTATATGTATACAAAGTAGGGAAGAAATGAAAACAGGACGTTAAAAGAATCATGTTGTAATGAGACTTTTCTGCTTTACAATGGTATTAACAGTGTGTTCCTGGCTCTGACTTTTTACTAGAGCTGGGGTTATCTGGAAGTTATGCAAGCTTTATCTTGGACTGGTGGATGCTGTTGAGAATGGCTGTTATTTCAGCTCATGTTGCATCTGGAAAATAAGATATGTTAAAACCAGAATTTCTTGTTGTTTCTGCACCTTTCTGAAGAGACCAGATCCAAGGACTCAGAAGCTTTCAACATATCATCAGCTTTTGTGCTTCAGCCAGCTTCTGAAGACACAATACGCAGTGGGTTCAAGACTTATATATATATACATCAGTACACGCTGCCCACTAGTGAATGTCACTGAAGGGCACAAGTCACACATAAATTGGTTAGACCCATCACATCGATGGTGTTGCCCAAAAAGGGGACCTTTACAACCTGCCTTTGGAGCACAGCAACTTGGGCTTGTGCTCAAGTTTTGCTGGCATTTCACAAAGGCTCCAGACTGCAACCCAGTGCTTCACATGGATAGGACGAACTGTTCTGATAGTTCTTTCCTCTTCCTTTTCTAGAGTAATTGAAGAAAGCAAAAATGAGGCCTACTGAAACTTTCTCTCTAAGGCCAGAACCTGTTGTGACAGACTGGAAGCCTGCTGCATTCTGTGCTGTGAAGTCATCAGGCATTGCTATAACTGCCTCCCTGCGGCATATGCACTAGATGGAGATCATTTTTTTCCCAGATATATGAATTGATTAGAGCTAATTTGTAATCCACAAAGATGCCTTTTATCTCCCTTGAGTGGCAGAGACATTCGTTTCTGATACCACTGCTTCCTGAGTCTCTGAGCTATGTTAGCTTTCTCCTTTAAGGAGTGGGAACAAGGAAAATAGTCTCTCACTGTTCCTGGACCAATAACCTTAATGAGAGAATGTTCAGGTCACGGATTACATCTTACGCTGCTGTTTTATTGCCTGGTATGACTTCCTTACACTCTTTCACAGGGGCCATCAGCATTTTCAGGCTTTGGTCCGTTCCTCATCCCCACTGACTATTCCCACTGTAACTCTTACATAAGCCTGTCACTCCAACACCCCCCTGGTAACTATTGCTTCATTTTTTTCTACAGGTCTTACCATACCCAATGGCTCATCAAACACGTTTCCAAACTTCCACCCACTTTTGAGCTGCATGCCAACAATTCTGCAGCTTATTTCTCTTCCCTGCTTGCCTTTGCTATTGCCTGCAATCAGGTATGTTCTCTAAGAAAAGAGGGGAAAAGAGGAGCAGATAGGGGATTTTGTAGAAAACCTTGTTTGTTCTTGTTGTTTGAGGTATTTGGCAGCATCTATTTGCTAACCTGAGGCCTGGCAGCAGGAGCAGAACACCTCTGTGCACTCACCTGTTTTGCCTGTACTTTGAATCAAACCTAGTTTAATACCACTCTCTAGGCACCTTGGACTTTAAGAAGTAATTGGAAGTGTATGCTCACTGTGCCGCACACCGGGGGATACAGCTGTCAACTTCTTTTTCTACTAGGAATTGAGGTGCAATCCAGCAACGCTAAGGTCACCACTCTCTTCCCCTGGAACTGAAGTAACATCCCTCCCATGCAGAAGAAACCACTTCTCATCTTTCCCGGAGCCAGGAGCTGGAGGCATGAGATCACAAGCACTTCTGTGTTGAATTTAGCTGTTCCGTGTCCCCTGGTATCTGCACCACCATATCAAACACTGAAGTCTGAGATCAAGACCTGAGGTTTTATACCATAATATCATGGACTGCATTTGCCTTCTCAGACTATGCTTTGCACCCCGTTGATAAAGGCCACCTTGTGATGAGGCTAACAGCCAGGTACGCTGGAGGGATCGGCACTGTAACAGCTACATGCTTGATCTCATTCTTATGCAATCTATGTACAGAACTCTTTCATCCTCACCCTTAAATTATATTTGCTCAATGAAAGCAGCACGTAGGCAAATAACATTTTGCATTTTAAAAGAGTTTTAATTTGTATCTGTTTTCAAAGTACACATCAAGGCTAATGAATAGTCACTCCATTCTCTAGGACACACAGGAGCAACTGACTAAAATTAGCATTAATTAGCTGAATTACTGTAGTACCAAGAGGCTTCAGCTGAGCTTGGGGTCTTGCTGCAGTTGGTTTAGGATGAGTATTCTATGTGAAACTGGTACAGGTTGGTGTAGTTGCCATTATAACTTAAGGGAGAGGTGATGGGGAGTGACTTCCTTCTTGGGGTGCTATAACTAAAGCTGCAGACCTGGCAGAAAGCTGTAATGAGCAGTGGATCCTCTTTGCTCCTGAGTTCACTTGGCTTCCCATTTGAGTGTTACTACAGTCCCATATCTCATTTATTCACTAGTTTTTACTCATTTCACTGAGTCCACCTAAAGCGTGGTCCCATGAATGCTTGCACCAGCCTATGAGAGGAGCTGGAACAGCACAGTGCAGAAGGGCAGAATGGGAATCTGGTGGGAATCTCTTCATCAGGAGAAGTATTTAAATACTATCCCTTTCTTAACAAGGGCAGAGGTTGTTTGATATAGCTAGACAAGACAAGGGAGAGGGGGGAGAGAAGGGATGAAGCATCTTGCTTTAGGGCACTCTCATCAGTGAAAGTAGAAGGTAGTTCACATCTCTTGGGTGCTAGCCTCCAACAGTGTCCTGATGAGCTCCTACCTGAGGGGCTTGAAAGTGGCAGAAAGCTCAAAAAACCCCTTTTTGCAAGAAAAAGGGTTCCTGTAAACCTACCTCTGTTCCAGGCAATCTTCTCTGTAAGTGAAGAAGGGTTACTAGGAGATTTTTGCAATAGGCAGCACAACAGGTTTGGTAGAAGCTCCTCACTACGCATGGGATCCGCTTGTTGTTTGGCATCACATAAATGTCAGTAAGCATTTAATGTGTCCTGAGCATGAATGAAATGTACCAGATTTGTGGTTCTGAAGTTGAGTGCTCTGTTCTCTTTGGGATGAAGTTCACAGAAACCATTGTCCCTGCAGGCTTGTGCTTCAAACCTGCCACACAAAGGAGAGGAAATAAACATACCTAATTTTCCACAGTTCTTCTTCTGGCCTATCAGATGTGCCTTTTACTCAGGGAAACTTCCTTCTGGATTTAATGGCTGTTTTCATGCCTCAGCACCAGTCTACTTAAAATCTGATGGAGAAAACCAATTTATTTCACTCAGGCCCTCTCACTACTGATGGATGATTAATAAAATAGTGGCAATGTCAGGCTGAGATTACACTGCAGAAACTACATTGTATTTTGGCTTAGTCTAATGAGGCAGGAATATTGAATATTGCTTCTTTCCAACTTCCTTTTACTTACTGTGTTTCCCAAAAGGAAGCAGTGATCTCTTTGACCTGTGACAGATCCATTGACAACCTTGCAAAATCAGATTAAAGAGTAAGAGAACTAGAGTTACAAAAGCAGATGCAAAACTACAATTACAGAAAATGCACAAAATCACAATGCTAAAATTCACCGAAACTACTGATGTGTGGAAGGTGGAATTCTTGACCAGTTCAAACAAATGGTAGTTTCAAGAAATCTCACTGTTCATCAACTTCTAATGCTGTCTCCATCATGTTCATTGCTGTCTCTATGAACATCCCTGGAGACTAATCCATTATTTGGGTGTATCTCCAAGACACGTTACAGACAAATGCCAGGACACTCTGCCTGTGCTGGGACATCAGCCAGTTGTGTGCTTCAATAGCAGGGCACTAACCCTGAGCCAATGCATCCAGCTTTCACAAAGTTTCTGGCCTCTCAGCAAAGCAGAATGAACTTATTTTGCCATTACACAGCTTTTCCATGGGAACTGACTCATCTTTTCCATGCATCTGCCCACAATCTACCACATAGACAACTTCTGAAATCTTAGGGGCATCTCATCATCCCACACTTCCAGAGCAGCCACGCTGTGAATCTAATCTCTCCTCCCCTCTGTCTGAAAGAAGTAGGAGGGAGGAGGCTTATCTAGCCTACATCACATCTCCTAGGCCATGAGGGGTTTCTCAAGGTTTCCTTCTGAAAGAACAGTGCTCACAGTCTCACTCACCGCCTTCTTTGCAAGGAATGGTGGGTTTCAAGCATCTACATCTTTCCCCTAAGGAAAGAGACTCATTTCTCCTATATCTCCCATAAAAGGTGATGGCAAGAGACAACCTCATTTCCTCCTTTGTGTTTGTTCAGCAACACTTCTTGGGAGGGTCTGGCAGATGATCCCTTGATGTGCTGTATCTGAGATCTGGGTCTGCCCCAGCCCTGCTCGAAGCCCCAGCAATCCCTCCTACTCTCAGTGAAGAGCTGTGCAAGACACAAACACACTGATTAATCAAGGTTATATAAAACATGAATGCATGGAGAGGGGCTGGAGTTTAGTTGTTTAAGTGGGTTAAACCTGCAGGGCTGCTTCAGACTCAGGTTTGATTTCTTTTGTCTCTTCCAAACTCTGGAAGGAGGATTTTGCAGTGAAAGGGCTGTTTTGGACATGTTAAAGGTGTAAGCAGTGGAAAAGAGAGGAGAATGGAGGTACTTCTGCATATTGCTGCTGCTGCCTTGCATTCCCTGTAGGGATTCAGGGAAATGGTGGTGGTCCTTTACTGTTTCTTAAATGGAAGCAGAAAGGAATTTATACGGTGCAGCACTCGGTATTTGATTTAGCCTATGCTCCATTGTACTTGAAATAGGCTTTCTTAATGTTTCCTGCATTAGAAAGTATTTTTCTGGCAGTCAGCAGAAGAGAAAAACGTTCTGATTGCACTGATAGCCTCTAGCACATAGTATTGCTTTGCTAAGTGTAGGAAGAGGTCTCCTGGTTGTTTTTCCTTAGGTGAACATTTCTTTTCTGGAAAGCGGAAGCACCTGACTACTAAGCTAGCAGAAATATCCAGCTGCACATCAGATCATCACAATATGTTTGTTGACTAAAACACCTTGTGGTCTGCCTGACAGCACTACCTTTCTTTGTGGCCTGAGGTCAGTTAATTTGTAATCACCAAACAGTAATATCTTGCTCAGGGCTTGCCACTTCCTATTAAAGATGAGCAAGTGGACGGTATTCAGGAAGTCAGTGAATAACGTTAGTTTCACAACCGCATAAAAACATACCTTTGTGAATGGATACTCTTCCGAGATCAAGATATTTGAGCAGGAAATTAAGAGAGTGGAAGAACTGTTAGGTTGCTGGTCAAGACAAGACTGTGTTCCTGTGTGGTTTACATATTTCCATGTAAGGGGAGGAAAATGTTCATCTCCTGGGGCAGTCTTCATCTTTCTAAAAGATCTCAGGCAGAAAATTTATAGTCTTTAAGAATGCCACCCTTAGGTTATAAAGTTAATTTATTTGAACGCCCCAGTCACATATGAGATGTACTCAGTTTACAAGTTAAAAACTTAGGGTTTGGGTTTTTTTTTTGTTGTTGCCTTTTTGTTTTGTAAGATGCTGGGTTTGCAAATGCTTCCTGGAACTGGCAAAGAAACTGTTGCCTGCTTCCAACACTACTTCTAGCAACACCAGCTTTTAGGGTGTAAAAGGAAGGTAGGTTGTTTCATTGGCAAAATGGGAAGCAGGATAAACTCCTGTTACCTTCTGTTTTGTGGCAGTGGGTGTGTAAAGCTGGCTAGAGAAAAAACTACACCTTAAGATAGATCCTCTGAAGGTCAGAACTAGTATAATTTATGCCAGCTGCCTAGAGACACTTGCTGTTAAGGTGTTACACTAATAAACATTGAAGTCCTGGAAATACATTGGTCTAAAATAGCGTAACTCCGCATATCTCATGGAAAGAGATCTTAGTTTGCATAGTTGTGCATCCGGCCCTGTGAGCTGATTTCATTTTTCCAGTTGGAGTCATTATTTCTGTGGCTGTGGGAAGACACAACCATATTTATGCTCAGATGTATAAATCAAAAATGTCAGACTCAGTAGTAATATATATATAAACCTGAGCATTATTGAACATCTTTTTGCTACATAAATATGCCGATAGACCTGAACAAAATCCCAAAGCCCCAGCCTAGTATTCAGTGTGATTTAGTTTATGGTGTGTATTCCCCACACTATTTTCAGCAGCTTAGCTGAGGAACCTGGAGAAAGCATGCCAGGTTATATGAATCATCAGAAATTCACATCTGGGGATGGACACCCCAGATTAACATTCATAAATACCATGCAAAAATCGGCTGAGCAGTGAGTTTTGACAAAACCAGCTGTTTTCCTCACCTTCATAAAAGCTGGTTTCAATCGGCACCTTCAGTCTGTGAAGTGCAATGAGAAAAACATTAAAGCCAATTGCTATTGAGGCTTGATTCTGACATCAGTGGGCATAAAAAATGCCTATTAAACAAGGGAAGTTCAGGTTAGATTTAAGGAAGATGTTCTTTACTGTGAGGGTGGTGAGGCACTGGAATGGGTTGCCCAGGGAAGTTGTGAATGCTCCATCCCCGGCAGTGCTCAAGGACAGGTTGGACAGAGCCTTAGGTGACATGGTTTAGTGTGAGATGTCCCTGCCCATGGCAGGGGGGTTGGAAGTGGATGATCTTAAGGTCCTTTCCAACCCAAACCATTCTGTGACTCTATGGTTCTATGGTTCTATATTTTATCTATCTGGGCTGTGGTTGAAAGGGTCCCAGGGTCCCATCCAAGAGCTGAAGTTGCCCCATTGTTTGCCTCTAGCTGAAGGAAGTTGGTATGCCTTTTACAGACAAAATGTTGTGATTAATAGCGTTGTATTTGCCCCACCTGAAATTCATAGTCCAGCCTGTCCTGAGGAAATCCAGGTGGTCCATTTAAAGTTTAGAGTGTGAGGAGGGGCAGGGGACACCGGGTATGTGGTGACATTTTAAAGGTGACATTAAAGGTCTCCTCCCTTTACATCTGAAGAAAGAAAAACACTGTTTTGCTTGCATTTATGGCTGCTTGGTGGCTCTTTTAACAACTGAATTGATACTCCTGCTTGAAGCTTGACACAGAGGGGCCACTGCTCCTTGCAATGCTGCTTCATTCCAGGCACGTTGCTTCTTGTTCTTTTAATGTCATGTCTCTTTGATGGCTTGCAAACACATATGACCAAGTGTACAGGTTTTCACTGGGATAGCATTAACTTCTTCATAGCATCTTGTATGTGCTCAGTTTTGGATTTGTGACCAAAACAGTGTTGATAACACAGGGATGTTTTCATTACTGCTGAGCAGCACTTACACAGAGCCAAGGACTTTTCTTCTCCTTGCACCACCACCAAGCAGGCTGAGAGTGCACAAGCAGTTAGGAGGGGACACAGCCAGGACAGCTGGCCCCAACTGGCCCAAGGGATATTCCACACCATATGGTTTCATGATCAGGAATGGGAGAATGAAGCAGGAAATAGGGGAACATTCTGAGTGATGGTGTTTGTCTTCCCAAGTCACTGAAGCCCTTTTTCCCTGGGGATGGCTTTGCTGGATGATGGCCTGCTGCTGGGAACTGGTGAATGAATTCCTTGTTTGGCTTTTCTTGTGTGTGTGGTTTTTGCTTTACCTATTAAACTACCTTTATCTCAACCCATGAGTTTGCTCACTTTCACCCTTTCAGCTCTCTCCCTATCTCACCAGTACAAATGAGTGAGTGGATATGTGGGGCTGAGCTGACCACTGGGGTTAAACCACAAACCAAGGTTTCTTGAACAGGCATATCCAGACCTGTTTACAAGCAATAGGCAAGAGCCAAAGCTTCCTGTGACCAAATGTCCTTAATTTTGCCTATGACTTATTTGCTTTGGCAGCATCTGGAGCAGTAAACGAGCTCTATGGACACTTCAAGTGATGATCTGAATTACAGAAAAGGCATGTACTAAAAAGAGTCAAGCACTGCACCTTTCCTGATTTATGGCTGTGAAGCCAGTGCCCTCTGCAGCAGAAAGTGGAAAGATGAAGATCTACAATCACGTGCATTTTCACCCAAGGAGTGGAGAGAGGTGGCTCACATTTTATTCTAGCAGCAGACACACAGAAAAGGTCTCCTCCCTTGCCTCCTTCCTTGCTTTGCCTTGTGGTCCTGCTGCAGTGATGGACCGAAGGATGCAAATGATGAAGTCCAGTGGTGCTACTCCCAAGGTAGCAGTTTCTGTATGATGGGAGAGCTACACTTTAAAAAAGATTATAGTGTATGATAGTAAGAGAAATAATATCTTATATAAAAACAAAACCATACGTGCTGTGAATGTTATCAGTAATCATGATCTGCCTCATACCTGAGGAATTAGTATCTGACCTCCCTTGGCTTCTGTGACAGCAGAGTGAATCAATTTTACCTTAGGGTAAGATTTTGCAGCAAAGTTTGAGATTTCTGTATCTTTATTTTTGTTTCATATTTATTTTTGTCTCCAGCTGTTGGCATTTAGGGATTTTGAGACCCAGAGAAGGTTATTTCTGAGGAAAGAAATGTATATCCTTTCATATGCAGATAAATGATTTTATTATTACAGGAAAAAAACTAATGAACTGTGAAGTTTACAATTCAGCTTTTCTATTATTATTTTTATTTTTACAAATATCAATATTTGCATGAAATCTTTAAAACCTCAGAAATCCTGAGACCTTAATCACAGGAAAACACAATGGCTATTTACAGCCTAGACTGCAACTGCCTACTCAGGGCTTGAGGTGGAATTGAGCAGTGCTGAAACAGCTCAGAAGTGACCAGCCAGAGCTGGAACACTGAACTCATCCACTTGGGTAAAATCCTCATTGCACAGTGATTATGAAACTAATAAAAGATTTGCAGTTTTCCTCTTTGCACATCCATGCAGAAGGTGAACATCAGCCTATATACAATGTGAGATGGATAGGAAGAGCATCACACTCATGTGCATGTGGGGAGGGGGGTGTGCAAGTATAGGGGGTCAGATGGTGGTTTAGGGTCCTTTACATAGAGACCTTGTCACAGGCCTCCTCCAAGTGTGTGGCTCTTCCAAGCAGTCAGTTTACCTTGTGCTGCAAGAGCTATTGCTGCTTTCCTACCCCACGGGTGAGGTGCATTGGTGCATTGTGGCTCAGGCTGCTTGGCTGCATGTGGGACCATGGGGTAAGAGGTCCTTCATTGATGCCCTCTAAATGAATGAGATGCCATCCTTGTAGAGGGGACTGCGGAAAAGGAGCTGTTTTGACATTAACGTCAGTGGTGGCGGTGTCTGGTACATAAGCTTTATCAAATCTGTGCAGTTAATTCTCCCCAAAGATGTAAACCAGTCGTGGTCTTTTTAGCAGGAGGGAGAGTAAAGCTAGGGGAAAATGCATCTACTTGGTTTTAATGGGGTAGTTTTTCACTCACTTATATCTCAGCAGGCTGTAAAAGAGAAAAACAATAGTATTAAGGCACTACATGGATCTGCTGTATTACATTGACCCAAATTCTACATCTTTATGAAGCTGCAGCAAATGGGAGCTCCAACAAGGAATATCTTCCCCAGTGTCTGTAATATTTCTCCTTTTTCCTTATTTGTGCCTGTGTAAGCATGGCTCATTCAAAAGCCAGTGAGGTGGTTATTGTTAACGCAGAAGAGAGCTGAAGTAGTAGTTTACTGGAAAGCCTGTCTTACAGCAAACGCAAAGCAAAGGTTTAGGTGAATCAATTTGCTGTTATTATTGTGTCCTTACATGGTCTCCAGTAGAAAGCTCCGCTGAATTTACAGCCACATTTTGTATCACTTTGAAGTATTAACTACTTAATTCTACTGGTTCTGCTGCTGATGATAAACCAGATGTTTTATCGTGGGCTGTAGGGTTGATTCTTGCAGGTACTTATGTGCCAGCTCCTATTCATTTCCGTAGGAACTGGGCTTATCTGCTCATCTGTAACCAGAAAATGTAGCACTTTGAGCACAAGCTGCCGCCAAGTTGTTTTCATTTTAACCTGCATTAGGGGATGTTTTTCCTTTAAAATATCTACACATTACACTCCTGGGATTATTAAAAATAAATACAGTTTTCATTGGTCCCCTACTTTTTAGGCTTTTTTTAGTTATTTAAAAAGCAAGAGGCAAAGTTAGAACTTCCATTATTGGAAGAATTGCCATGCTGCTTTGTTCCACTTACTTCGAAGGAACATTAAATCAGCTGAGGATGTGAAAATTTAAAAACATGACCTGAGGGTATATTAACAGCTAAAAATCCCAATCAAAGATTACATTCTAGACCAGCTACATGCCTTGGGCCTTGTTTTCTTTATGAATCTTGTTAATGGATATTATAAACTAGTTGGTTTTAACTTAAAACACTGATGTTAAGCTCTTTTTGATATTTGGTTTTCATGATGAATTTTCATCTTAAAAGTCACAGAAATACAAAATATTTAACTTATTATATTTTCCATTTTTGAAACCTTTGTATACAAAACATTACTGTTGTATTAAAAAATAGACCTCTACAAGCCTTTTGGCCAAGTTTTAGTAGATTTCTTTTCAAATACAATATTAGACGTGAACCACGGTCCCTTAACTCAAATTATTTGTAGCAAAGAACTAGGAGAACTTGTTGGGACTGGCCTGGGGAAAGGGAAATATATTTATTCATGTCTCTTACTGTAAATACATATATGTGGATTTGGGACTAGCATGCACAGCAGATGGCAATTGTTTTTCCTGCTTTCTTTACCTAGAGTTAATATGCTTTTCACAGACAGGACGTCAAAAAGTAGTATGTCAAAAGGAGAAAAACCACGACTTAGGAATCTGTAAGTGGATAATATTCATGTGAATTACGACCCTTCTGATTCAAGACAGTGCTGGACTTGGGGTGCTCAAGATGGTTTTCAGGCCAGATCTTGCTTCAAAGGTGTCTATCCTTTTCTATGATTCTATGTTTCTGTGCTTTGCATGAGGTTGAAGTAAGTGAATTCTAGAGGTCCCTTTACACCTAAATTATTCTTGTGTTTCTACAGTTTTATATTAAAGAGAATGCCCTTATTTCTTTCTGAAGTATATTTTGTTTTCCCTTCCACAGGGTTTATTATCAGGTTCAAACAACTGTGTTTCATTACACTTTTTTTATGGTTGAATTGAAATGAGACACCTGGGAATTGTGTATCCATGAAACATATTCTCATACTCATTTGTGTACATGAAGCCCCCAGTGATATGCTTTAGTGGTGGTCTTGGCAGTCTTGGAGTAATGGTTGGACTTCATAATCTTAAAGGTCTTTTCCAGCCTAGCTTCTGTGATTCTATAAGAAGCCCTTTCCAAGAGCAAGATGAAACACAACTTCATATGTACTTGTGAGACTTAGAAAGTTGGAGGAAAGGAAAATGCTTTTTTAAAGTCAACTTTTTCCCTATCTCTTGGGTCCATAAGCGCTGACAGTTTTGATTTTGGGGCTTAAATTATATTGCAGTGGCTGTTAAAAACTGCAGACTGAAATGTCAGCGTGGCTGGAATACAATAGCTGAGTGCCAATAAATATCTCTGGATTTAGCTCTTGCGTAGTCTTTTTTTATTTAGTATTCCATCAATAACTTTGTTGTACATGCTTTCACACAGATAGTTCCTTTCTTTCAAGGTGGTTTAACTGCCTAGCAACCTTATAAAAATAAACTTCAGTGCTCTGTAGTAATGGCTGGGAAGACTGTAGCTTACATTAATGTGACTGCATTGTTTTGAGAGGTAATGCCTGAAATGGCCTAGCCCCTTTATGCTTTTTTTGTCAGAATTAATTCTAAGAGGAGGTGGTGTTTTTAAGGACTTAATGAAGCCAACTGATAAAGAATCAAGTAAAATATGGCTATTAAGTAAAGCATCCTACTTAAATGGGGACTTTCAAAGGTGTTAATAATAGATGGGCATGTTCTTTGTGCCTTTGAAAATGCTGTTTTCTTCCTAGGAGAAGTAGTAAATTGAAGCCTTCTGGGAAAAAAACACACAACTATAAACTGCTATACATTTATCTCACTCAGCCCCCAGAGATGTAGATGGCTGTTCTAGTGTGAATAACATATGCACTCTTACAAAGATTTCAGTGTGAAACTGTAAAGACTTATTAACAATTCCAGGGCTTACTACCCTGAGTAGTTCCACCCGGTACTATCGTATGTATTATTTCCAAACTGAAATTATGTGCCAAATAGTTTCTAGAAGATCATGCTTGGGTGAAAATTTGGTAGTGCAGAGGTGACTATAGACTGTTTAGGAAGATAACTTCTAAATGAGAGCATCACTAAACTGTCTGATCATTTGTAAGCATGTAATGAGGTCAAACAAACTTAAAATTAAACATATAATTCTAAGTATTTTATTGTGAAGCTTGTGATACTGAAGGCTACCAGAGGGAAATCAGAGTCATTTAGCTTAGAAAAGACCTTTAAGATCATCAAGTCCAACCATAAACCTAACGCTTTTTGGCTGCTGCTTCCTTCCACCAGGGCTGCAGCCTCTTACCCATGGCGACTGCCAGGCTGTCAATGAGTTAGGTCTTGGAAGAGCATAGCTCCATCCATGTACTCCTAAGGCACTATCATGAAGCAAGATGTACATCAAAACTGAATGCTTATTTTCCAAAAGAGTGTCAGTAAGGGAACTGTAGGCCCCTGCTGGAACCTGCTGATTCACCCTGCACTTGCCATCAGGATATCAGAAAACAGGCGCTTTTTCCTTATCAAAAATGAGACATCTTCCAACCCTGACAGATCCCTCTCAGAGTGTTGTTTATGGGATTTCCTTGCGTGACAAAAAATAACTAACCTTGTCGATTATTTAGTAGAGCTTTTGGTTTTGCTTGTATATTGTACCAAAGTAAAGAATTACTGCCCCACAGATTGTGTGAACCCAACCACCTCTCTCATACGCAAATCTTTTATAAAGGCTGAAAAATGCTTTTCAAAAAAGCTGTTTTTACATTGTCAAGAGAAAGAAACAACAGTCAATGTATCAATAACACAGCATAGCAAAGGTGAAGTCAGCAATGCAGTATTCTACTCGTATACACATTTTGCTTTTTGTAGTGTCTATGATCTTACAATTAACATTGTTTTACAAGGGAAAAATAAGTAAATACATCAAGAACTAAAGAGTCTGATCATTACAGAACACACCAAGAGCTAAGGAAAATAAAGAGTTTGATCATAACATGAAACAAGAACACTTGAAATTAGGCACAAAAATCCCATTTTTAATTGGACCTGAATGTGTATCGGTGCCTCTACATTAGCACTTTAATTAGGATCTGAAATGCCACTTTGAAGCAATTCTTCCAATTATCCCTATTTTCTGCCCTGTGTTTTGAATCCTAGAGCAGTCCTCAAGTGTGAAAATCAGATTCATTTCAGGTGAAACCAAACCAGAAGATTGTGTCTGGAAGGTGCCCTCATGTACTCCTACCATTACCGAGTTTTTCAGCCTTCAGGACCAGACTACATCTGGACCAGAGTAAGCCTTTCTCCCTGCAGAACTGGTATACAGGTCTGGGGAAGCTCAGTCTTTAGCGTAGGCTGAGCACTGCACTGCTTCCTAAAGTAGAAATAGCATCCAGATCTTGCCAGCCAAGGCACACCATGAAACACAAACCTGTGTACACCAAGAATTGGGAATCTGGGACTACGTTTATGCTGGCAAATTAAATGGAGTCAGGAGATGTCCCTTGGCACTGAAACTCAATTGCCTACCTTATTAAATTGTTGGAATTGTTCCTGGTATCCTTTCAGTAAACCAGCACTGTCCCAAACCATTCCTCATCACAGCTCAGTAATTAGCACAGGCAAAAAACCATTCCCAATAAGCAGTTTTTATGCAACTACACTTTCCTGGAAGGGGAGAGAGTGAGGTAGTTTGGACACCTTAGGGTAGTCCTTTCAATGCCCGATTGCATCAGTGCCAGAGAATGGTCCTAAGCACATTTAATTTCTTTGTATAAATCTAGTCTATGTATCCTGATTCCTGGATGTTTACTCTAAGCAAAATATTGTCTGAATATTCAGTTCCAAGCTTGGCTGCTGATACCCAACAAACATCTGAGCTGAAACAGAGATCTAAGACTGGAAGGATTTAAGTGATGAGGTGAACCCTGATTCTGGAAGCTTGCACAAAGTGCACACTCATGACTGGAAACAATATACTGCTGACCTAGTGACTGTTCTTTCACCAATGCAGCTTTATTTTCTTCATTTTGCGTTACTATTTTTTTTTTTTTGCATTGTTTCAAAAGGGAGATGCTGCTTATGTGAGAGCTTTGCCTTAGTATTAGCAGCTGGCCAGCTTTGGCTCATTAAAATGCACCACTCCATAATGCCAGCAATGGCTTGAGCTGTTTGAGACGATGTGAGCTCTGCTACTTCCTGCAGTGGGAGCAGCTGTAAACTTGGTGCAAGCAGGAGTTGTGCCTGTCTGTGCTAGTGGTTCGTGTTGCAGCAGCTGTGCCAAGGATTGTAATGTGGGAAAACCAACAGCATAATGGAACCTCGAATATGTCATCCTTATTGGGCTGGATAGGCTTCAGACAAATGTTATTCCTTCCGTCCTGATGCACTGACTCAGGACTTAATATCTGTCTCTCACTCTTGATGATATGAGTCCACTATGCAGTAAGGAAGAACCAGGAAAGGGAACAGTAATGCTTATACTAGACAATGGGCATTCTTTGGAATCACTTATACTTCAGAGGGCACTATCACTAGGTTACTTAAAATTAATGTTTCCAGTGCAAATGAATCAGGTTTTCAGTTTTTCACAATCCTGAAGTACTGTTTCTAAGCTGAAAATGAGCCATTTTGGGCTGAAAGCGTTTCTATTCCTTTCCTCTCTTCTTCAGCATTATGTATTACATCTTTCACAGGGCTTATCTGTCAAACCAGCATTTCTATCTCCTAGTGAGCTCTTTTCTTAGATGTCTGATATCCATAGAGGTATTTGTAACCAATAATCTCAGAGGCTGGGTTTCCTTTATGTGTGTAGTAATCAGAAACTGCAGATTTCCTGCTTGAATTAAGTTAGCTGGTGACAGATTTCACTATTTCGTATCTATCTCCACCTGCTCCTTCCAAGCACAGTACGTCTAGACTCAGGGCCTTGCTTGGAACAAATCCTGCTTAAATACATACATAAAATCAAAATGCTACATAAATAGACCAGGATAAAGCTGGCTTTGCAAGCTGCCAGCATACCTGAAGGAGGCTTGGAAATTGTCCTTAATAACATCCATTTTAACTTACAATAATTTAACAAGCTTACATATTAAGAGGGGAGATACCAGTGTGCAAACACCAAAGGACACAAGAAAAAGCTTGATGAAAACTTTATCAGTACACATGGTAATTTGAAATGCTTTGTAGATCATGTTGTTGAAATTTCTTTTCTGGAATTGTTTATTTTTTTTTTTTTTGGAAGAAAATTCTGGCCTTTTGACATTTGCAAAATCAAATATTTAAATATTTCATTTTGCTGCAGATTTCCCTTCCCATGTGTTCATTTAGTGTTCACAGTGTTATTATGTCCTATTCTGATGAAAATCTGCTTGTAAAAAGGTTGAAATCTAACAAAACCTTTCAGTAATACCTAGAACACTAGTTTTTCATTATTGGTGCATCATCCTAATGTATGTTTTCAGCGGAACAGATGCTATGATGCTTACCTTAATCATACCATCAGTTCCTCACCACTGCACCTCCTGATCATGGAGTCTGAAGGACAGTCTAAGTAACAAATTTGATGCTTCTTGCAGCGAGTGAAGGCTAAGCCACTCACCTCTGTGATGATTTGCTAGGTCCAGTGTACAGGACCCTTCCTTTCATTACTATAGAGATTTGGCATAAGATCACTTAGTATCCAGCTATAGACCCCATAGAAAGGTCAGCTACATTACTCCACAGTCCTCCATATTTCCTCCACCTAGTCAAAGATATAACCCCATTATCTCTTTTACCTCCCATTTTTGGTAGATCAATGTAGACATACCTTCATCTCTTCTCTTGAACTCAAAGCCTTCGATGTTCCTTGTGGAGTGTTAGGAGGATCTCAGATAATGGCCCTGGAAAGGTTAGGCTGGAAACTTACTGGTTAGATGATTCATCTAAGCTAGCATTAGGTGTCTACCGCTTAGACTTTTGCTATAGTCAAGAATGACCTGATCAATATAGTTCATGGAGGTTAGTTTGTGATTCATCTGGCCAAATGCAGCTCTGTCCTTCAGGGTGAGATGAATCACACCACAGACTACATTAACACTACTGACTAGCTCTCTGTTGACTGCAAAGATGTCCCAGAGTGACTTACTTAGAAGTAAAAGTCTGACTGTATAAATAATCACATCTAGTTAAATAGATCCCACTGCACGCCTCTTAAGGGCTTTCATCACTTCTGAAATAACTTTCACACTTGCATTTGAACACCTGAATTAGGAAAGTCCATGTTTGAGTAATCATACTTGAGAATCCTGCTAAAATTATGGCATCCTTATTGATGACTAATCCACCTAGCATTGCTAGGAGGACAGAAGTCATGGCTCTTCCTGATACAGTACACTGAAGTGTGTTGCAATTCTTTCCCAGTTGTGGGGGAGAAGTTTTGTGTCTTAAGGAAGCATCAAATATATTATGGAAAGGATTCAGATGATTCAGTTTGAATACATACAGCAAAGTAAATATATCCAGCTGACTCATCTACCTCCTCTCTGGTCTGTTTCAACCACCTGGGATTGAAAGCCTTCCTTGGATGAGATGATATTGTTCATGGAGAAGAACAAAGGAAAAGCAACTTCAGAGTTCAAGCAACTTCGGTTTGTCTCTTGCTATGCTGTTCTGTGGGAATAACACCTTGTCCCTGACAAACGCAGAGGGAGTCCTGGCTTTGACTTCAGTAATACCCAGAGTTCATCCCAAAAGTGTAAAGCTGAAAACTTACACAGCATTGAGCTGAGGGATTACAAACCCCACAACAGTAACACTTGGAGTTTGCAGTTGGGATCTAACTTTTGGGGTCAAATGAAACAACATATGATAGATATTCTGCTAAAGCCAAATGAGGAATAATCTCTCTGACTGTATAACAGCAGGCAATTTTTTTATCTCCACTTATTCCCTTTTATAACCTGTGATAAGGAGAGTCAACACAGTTACCCACAGAGTTACTTAATCATGCCCTAAGCATCAGAAGACTCTGGATGGAACCAAAGTTTACTAAGCCTATATATTTATTTGAAGTATAAAATTAGCAGTAAGGCTGATGTATGCATTATCAGTAGATGCGAAACTAGAGCTTGAAAACAAAACAAAATTAAAGTCAATTTAAAACATCTATCTTGAACATGAAAATCTCGAGTCTTGAAAATCATCAATAATGCTTCAGAATGAGGAAAACCATTACCCTTGGATATGTTCTGCATCTGGCCTCTAGATGTTACTGCAAGCTGCATGCTAAAGAGTCTTCAGGAGGTGCCTATGTCAGGGCTTGAAAGAACACACCGGAGATATTGGTTATATTGCATGTGTCATAGTCCTCCTTTCTGATTAGCTTAAAAGAAACATCTGCAATGCCCCTCCTGGCATTGCAGATTTAATGCCAACACAGTACAATTTAATCATGTGCTGTAGCAGGTGTTTAGCAGACTATTCAGGACATTAGCCGAGAATAAGACCAGAGCTGTTGTCTAGGGGAATGAACAACATGATGTGAGAATCTGTTCAGTAGTTCCCAGCAATGCTATGATACCTTGATACCCTCCACACATGCACATAATGCTGTAAGAATATAATGAGGTATTCTGTGCTGGGAGAACACATCTGGGAATTCCTGCAGGAATCTGCAAATGTTTCTTTTGTCTTTGTAATTTCTTGTCCTCTCATAATGACTTAGAAAAAGACTTCTAGGACACACAGATCTCCATTTTCATTGCTGCCTCACCTTTTTTCCTTTTTGGAAAGGAATCTATTACCTTGCACATAAAAATATTCCAGAAAGGTTTCATGAAAAATTAACCCTAATTATACACTTTATTATCTTTCAGGGAATAAAGCAGAAGCTTGAAAGACATTTCATTATATAGCTGTAAATGAGTCACTCCAGCCTGTAGAGATGTGATCAATATATTATAGATACTGCTTTTGTTTTGTTTTGTTATATGGACTGCTTTTGTTTATTAAATATCCCTACTGTAAAGAAAGGAAGGGTATAAGCTTTTTTTTTTTTTTTTTTACTAATAGGATGGGTTGCCTAAGGAAAGGAGAATTCCACCAAGGTGTTGGAAAATGTATGTCCACATAACTGCCAGAGAACTTCTATCGCAGAAATCAGCAAGGCAAAAGAGCACTCCAAAGGAGAAGTAATTCCTTGCTTATAACGGAAAAAGGCTGAGAGTTTTAATCTCTTCCTTATATTCATTCTTATCTTTGGAAATAAGACTAAAGATTTTGTTTCCTGTATTTTACAGAGTATATTTCACCTAGACAGAGATATCTGTGGAGCTATTATCTGTCCATGGAGTCAGACAAACCCCTTTATTTCTATTTAGACTTCCCCCATAGAGTAAGTTTTCCTTATCACAGTGGCCTAGAAGGCTCAATTAGATGATTACAGTTAGGTGAGCTGAGCTTTATTCATAGTTCTTTGCTGGCGAATATCATTAATTTCTATAGCACAGGATCAGGCACTCTGTGCTAGCATGTAAAGTAAAGTATGTGAAAAGGTATGAGAAAGTATGAGAAAGGAGGTTGCTCCACTGAGACTGACTAAAGAGAGATTCTTTGATTAACCTAGACATGGAGAAATGGGTTTCTCCCACCCTGGTTACCTTTCACTTCTTTCTTCAGTGTTCCCAGAGATGCTGATTAGCTTCATTTCTGTAAAGTATTTCCCCATTCCTTTAGACCCCATTTCTTTAAATGTAGATTCCATTCCTTTAAAGCTAAGAATTCCTGATGATTCTGTTGCACCTGAGTCTTGCAAGATTGGCTTCTTCCATTATAAAAACCAAAACATCACTTTTTTCTCCCATCCTGAAATTTTGAAGAACTATTCTATCACAACCAGAAAGAAATGTTATAGATTAAAAGAATGGTGGACTTCTCTCTGTTCTAACTGGGAGTTGGCTCTGAAGTGCATTGGCAACGATAAGAATGAGAAGCTTCAAGCAGCTCCAGTCCAGCCTTTGTATGACAGACCACTGCACTTAGCTGTGATTTATAGACTTAGTAAGGATGTTCTTAGCAGCCTCGGAATTAGCATGAGACAGATTGCTGCATCTGAAAATATGATGTATGATGTTGCATTAAAGCTGTTAGGCAACTGAATCTTAAACGTGTCATTTCTATAGACACGTGACTCTGGTTACGGGAGGCAAATGAGTCATTAACATGCAAAAACATTTCTGAAGAGAACGGTTGCTCCTGAGCACAATATGGAGTGTGGACCCTTTGGATGAACTCCAAGTTGTCAGTAGTAGAGTTGAGCGAATGATTCAGAGCTAGTAATGTGACTGAAGAATTTTTCTTTCTGCTTGTAAAGTGTCTTCAGACACATTAGCATTTCCTGGGACTGATTTGTCTCCAAACAATTTGTGGAAAGGGGGAAAAAACCCAACACAGAACCAAATAAAGCCTAACACTATAGACTGATCTTGAAAAATCTCCTTCAGAAGACACAATATTCAACCACAGCAGTTTAAAGCAAAAGGAGATTTTTTTTTTTTAATTGAGAAAACCACAGAGTAGATGCCTCCTCTTAACATGAAGCTGCTGTTCAGAAGGGGATATGGTAGACAAATTCTGGTGAGTCTGGCTTTATTTGTTAAGATGTTAGGTTAAAATCTGAGGAGGAAGGTGATGTGACTAGGGAGGAAGGTGATGCACTGAGCACCACTGCTTAAAAATTACATTTGCAGATTTCCTTTGGAGGAGCTTTTCTCTGCAGTGATGGGGCAGTTATCACACAGGAACAGTTCTTTGAGACTGGTGGAACAACTAAGTTTCTGGGAAATCCACACTGAAGGACCTCTAAGATCCATTGTTCTGCATAATACCAGGTCAGGACTCGACCAAAGAGTTTTGCAAAGGATGCTCTAAGGTGGTTGAGTTTGGTTTCGTTCTCTTGCCTACAGCTCATCTGGAAAATCAGGGATGTTTAGATGAAGATCCCAAGCTTCATTTCATATTTCTTAATTGGGAGTTCGATCTGGGAGGTTTCTCACCATTTACAAATAGCTGGTGAGAACAGAAATCATCCATGTGCATAGATAGCCCCACTGCACTCAGGACTTTCCTGTAAATGGGTTTCTGGGAAAAGGCATAATAAATCTCCTTGATGATGGGAAGTAATGCAGTCAGTGGGATATACTGGCAAGCCCCTCAAAGATTTGCTGTTTATCTGTTGCTCTCCTGAGTTACTTTCCTCCTCTCACACCTTGTTGGTTCAGAGTGCAAGTTGAAGGAGGGTTTAGTCCTGTGCATGCAAGATTCTCATTGCAGTTAATATTCTGGCCTCAGGGAAGGCCTCCAAGTGTCTGCACTTCAGAGGTAATACACATGTAAAGTCTTCTTGGCTATCTTCACACCACCCATACACTTCTTCTCTACTACTACCCATGCATTCCTTCCAGAAGATTTGTGGCTCACTGTTCTGTGCTTCATGTACTACTTTCTATCTAAAATAGAAGAAATATTTTGGGGTATATAAGTGATCTTCAGTGGTTTAGCAAATACCATTTCTCTAAAAGCCCAAGAAGAAAACAGCTGTGGAAACAGAAAATGGATTTTTCTTTAATGGTAGAAACACTCCTGTCACCTCTTCCTAAGCTGATTTCTTTCCCCCATCAATTCCTGTTTAGTTAGCAGTGTTTAAACTGCATCATTATAATCTTTTCCTCTAATAAATGTTTCAGCCTTTCTACTAAAGCAAGGTGGTTTATGTGTGTGTACACTGTAGAGCCAATCTGCACTGCCTTGTGGCAGTGTTTGCAGAGGATGTAATAAGAGTTTAGTGCCATCTCTGGGGAATTGGACCACTATTATTTACGGTCATGTGAATGTAACTCCTTGCATATAATTTCTGAAATGTCACCCTGATACAGTGCATTTCCAAGTGTGAAATTCTGTGCATATTTGTGCCATCAAATTTTGGCATGGGTTTGGAATTTGAAAAGCAGAAACTGGTCCCTCTAAATAAAATGAACTTCGAGGAGTCATGCCAGCTGCTTCCTGCTAATGTGACCTTTTTGTCCGTGTTTCTCTTTTCCTGTCTTGTTGATGGATAGGATGATTTTAAGAGACTTTAGTACATGATAAGGCTGCCAGGTTTGGATCCACATCCAATTATTTCCAAAGGTCAGAGGCACTTGCACTGGGCATTCTCGTCTGTGTTCCTTCTCTTAATTTCCAGGAACACTCGTGACAAAAATAAGGCAGGGCATAACTCAACTAAATATATGGACCCTTGGCTTGATATTACTGATATCCTTCTTACTATAACATATATTAAAAAAGAAAGCAATTTATTCTATAACTACCTGCTGTAGGGCTTTTTGTACCTTCCTATTCTAGTATTGGGCTTCCCAGGAGATAGAGCTGAATCAGAGAGATTGTTGGGCTGATTCAATCTGGCAGCTCCTGTGTTAATATTGGTCTTAACTTCTGGAGTTGTCAAACAATAAATAACTGAATTCCAAAACAAAACATGCCAGGGTTTTTATTTTTGGCATGGCAGGAGAAAGAAAATCCTGGAACACATGGCCTCTCTAGTTCGCTGTAGTTCACAAGTCTGACTATCAGGGACATTTGCCCCTTCTTGGATAAAATGGTAGATTTGCAATTCTTCTAAGGAAACATAAGTCACTAAACACACAACTGGAACTGCTGAGGCTCCCCACTCTGCTATGTCTCTCCTGAAATAAGAAGATACCTGTTTAAAACTTTTCAGATCAATGTCCATGAAATAACTTATGCCTAAAACAATCAAAATGAGAAAATCATCAGCTAAAATCATAGTCTGGGTACGTATAAATTAAAACTCAAGTTTATGTTCTGTCAGCCACATTTTCGTTTTGAGCCCTTCATGCTGGCTTCAAATTTAAAGATTCTGTATCTTTTCTGATTTATTTTTTCATTTTATCTTTCTGTGGATCCAGATTTTTGCTTTTGGTTAGAGGGAACAAAATTCCCAAGGACTACACCATTTCAGATGCTGTGCAAGCTGTAAAGTTCCCATGAAACTACTTTCATTAATTTTGCAAGAGTTGCAGCCTTAAGGCTTTAAAAAGTGCTAAGCAATCAGCAGTCACTCATTTGGGAGTCTAATTATGGAGTCAGGAAACAAATATGTCTTGGTCTATCACTTTCTTTGCATAATATGTATAATGGGACATAACCCCACACCTGCTTGTACAGATGTGTAAATACTTGTGACTGCTGAGTACCAACACAGAGGTATCTCTTTCCAAGTACGTCATTAAGTGTCATGGGAAAGCACCAGGATCCTGCAACCCATCAACAGAGCTCTCCCAGTGGCTAAAATAAATAGGTATTTTATGATTTCAAATTACACCTGGAATATTTGAAGCATTCCAGAGGAGACAATGATGACCTCTGGGACACGACTTGATGTACTTTCTCACATATCTATTTAACGTTATGTGGGCAAAGTACAAACGTTGGCCTTTCAGATGTGGAATAAACAGACTTAAGCAAGGATACACTGTTCTCTGAACTGCTTTTCTTTTCTTATGTTATCCTTACCAACTCACCTCAATGTTAGCAACAGTTTATTTTTCTCCCATCTTCCATTAGCAGTAGCAATAGGCACTTCAGTTTTTAAATGCAAAGCAGAATTACTTTGAATAGACCTGTACTGATAGTCCGACAGAGGGTTTGGAAGAGCAACTAAGCCCTCTTGGATGAACCAGGCAAGCTATGACCTTGGACTCAGTTGCTCTTCCTTCCATTTGCTCATCACGACTAGACTGATTCCCCACCCCATCAGTTCTTCATTTTCCTTGGATGATGTTTGCTGCATAGTTTGAAACTATGAGGCTTTGGAGGAAGGTAAATCGGAATTTTTCTGCTCCTACGTATGAGATGAATAACACTATGATGGGTTAGACCTGGCTAAGGACCAAACTCCCATCCAGCTGCTCTCTCACTGCTCCTCCTCAGGAGGTGCAGGGGTACAGATGGGGCTCATGGTCAGCCCAGCACAGCTTCTCTTGGCCACTGGCCCCTCCTCACCCGTCCAGCATGGGGCTCTGCACAGCTGCAGCTGCTGCAGGAAATACCCCTCTTCCATATTCCTTTTACATACTGAGTTTCTTTTTGTTTTCATGCCCATAACTCCTTCTAGTGTGAAAAACCCTACCACTGATGTTTCTGCTACAGTCTCTCTTCTCCCGTGCCTACGTTGCTAACCTGTTCTTCTCAATGAACTGTGAATGCTGTATTTCATTAGAATGGTTCAACATCTTCTGAAAGTCTCAAGCAGAGGGGTTCCGTGAGGCTGTTGAACACAGCTCTCTTGGAACACTTGTGAAGAATTGGTAAAGAAGGACAAAAACCAAAGGTGTGAGTTTAGGTAAATTGCCCATTACAGCAGTGGAGCAAATGGTAATGGTCCCCAGTGCACATGATTCAGTAACTGGGAGTAAAGGCACCCTAATAAAATCTGCAGCTGATGTTATATGGGGAGGAATCATGGATGACAGAGAAGACAGGAAGATAACGCAAAGAGATTGAGGGAATAGTAACAGGGGAAGGGAAACAAATGCTATTGAGGAAAACACAGAATCAGAACACAACTGATATTTGTAATTAGAGCCGACCAGATGATAAGGCAGCTTAACTTTCAATAACATTAAAAGTCTTGCAAAGAACTGATCTGAAATAGTATTCAGGGTCAGACCTATCACCTCTCTTTTCTGCTGCTTTATATCTGGGATTGCCAGCCCTGCGGGCGCCAAGGAAGAAAACTTCACCTCAGCCAGAACCTGATCACATAGCTGGTTTTCCTCCTGATATCTGATATGAAGTAACATCCCCACTAGAAATTGCCAGTTTAAATCATCAGTTGCTAATGATCAAATTAGCCTTGGCCTGGTTGCTGTCAAAATGATCAGTTCCATTTGGAATTACATTTATGAGATGTCTGATTTTGCAGAGATTGAGCAAAAAAGTCTGTTTTGAGGAGAGGTTGCTTTTATTTTTATTTGTCAGAGCATGGTGAAATAAAACCCAAACAAATCAAAACATCAACTGGGCCTGAATATTCAGGAAAAAACTGAAAGGCCATTTTTTTTAATGACAAGCAGTGTGAATGAAAAATGTGAACCAGTCCTATTTATAACTGGGGATGGGCAGAGAAGATGCATTTAAATGTGGATGTGGGGAGTGTTCTTACTTCTGCAGTTTGTGAAGGCTCTGCTTGATTTCTCTGAGATGAAAAACTAGGCGAGCAGGTAGGGTCTAATTCTTTACTGGCATAATCATTTCAGGAACTCTGAAGTCATCAGAGCTATGGCAATTTATGCTGACTGAGATTTCCTTCCCAATACTCTGAAGTTACTATTCTTTGGCACGTAGTAGAAAGTGTTTATTTTAACTACTTTATTGCAAACAGCCCAGCTACTCTCTTGGGCCATGACTGTCCTTTTGTTATACTCAGTCTCCGGCACTGTTCACTGTATTTATGTTGATTATTAAGTCCCCTCTCATTCCATGTTGATCAGTTCCATTCAGCCTTCATCCGGAAATGCAGATTCTCTTATTCTTAGCTTTCAGTATATGCAGTCATTTTAATGCCAAAGCAGCTTATAGCTAGAAATATATAATCAGATATTTGGTTGAATTAAGCATTATTCTGGCAGTAAATGGAAGATAATAATTTGCAAGATTTTAGCCTGCTTTGCTTATATTATTTTGTCATTAGGGTCACTCCACTGCTCCATATGTGTAAGAGAAAGAAGACGTGGATAAACAGTATTTGGCTGCAGAAAAATGTGAAATTCAGCTTGCAAGTGAGTAATTATTTCTAATTAGATTCGAGTGACATCTTCCAGCCCATGGAATATTCCAGATACTTTATTTTTCTCTTGGATTTCAAACTTCCAAATGGAATCTATTCCTTAATAGATGATGCCATATCCACACTGGTAAACTTGTTGTCATCCCACAAAAACACAGTAGTGCAAGCCACTTCGTATGGCCTTATTTGTGGTGTGACATCATATAATTCTTAATCCCCCCTATTAAGAAGACCCGTGTCAGTTACTAAGCTTTTGTGTTTTATTTACAATTAATCATTCATAGAATCATAGAATAGTTGGGGTTGGAAAGGATCTCAAGATCATCCAGTTCCAACACCCCTGCCATGGGCAGGGACACCTCACACTAAATCATGCCACCCAAGGCTTCATCCAACCTGGCCTTGAACACTGCCAGGGATGGAGCATTCACAGACTCCCTGGGCAACCCATTCCAGTGCCTCACAACCCTTACAGTAAAGAATTTCCTCCTTATATCCAATCTAAACTTCCCCTGTTTAAGTTTTAACCCATTACCCCTTGTCTTATCACTACAGTCCCTAACAAAGAGTCTCTCTCCAGCATCCTTACAGGCCCCCTTCAGATACTGGAAGGCTGCTATGAGGTCTCCACGCAGCCTTCTCTTCTCCAGGCTGAACAGCCCCAACTTTCTCAGCTGATCTTCATATGGGAGGTGCTCCAGTCCCCTGCTCATTCTCGTGGCCCTCCTCTGGACTTGTTCCAACAGATCCATGTCCTTTTTATGTTGAGGACACCAGAACTCCACACAATGCTCCAAGTGAGGTCTCATGAGAGCAGAAGGGCAGCATCACTTCCTTTGACCTGCTGGTCACACTCCTTTTGATGCAGCCCGGGATACGGTTGGCTTTCTGGGCTGCAAGTGCACACTGAAGCCGGTTCATGTTCATTTTCTCATCGACCAGCTCCCCCAGGTCCTCCGCAGCGCTGCTCTGAATCTTTGCCCAACCTGTAGCTGTGCCTGGGATTGCTCTGACCCAGGTGTAGGACCTTGCACTTGGCATGGTTAAACTTCGTAAGGCTGGCATCAGCCCATCTCACAAGGGTGTCAAGGTCCCTCTGCATGGCATTCACTATGTGGCTTTTGCTTACAAGTAATTCATTGCTTTATTCGATCAGTCACTAATCTGTGTGACAACATTTGCGGTGACAGAATCATATCTTGAAGCAACTTAACACAGCTAAAACTGCATCCAACTTCGTTTTGACTTAACCTTTCCCCTCACCGAGTCTTACCTCCCCAGCTCATGATTTTCAGAACACCCACTGCTGCAACTGAAGTGAGCAGATGAAACCCTGGCTTCTAGCTGCAAAGCTCTTACTGACCTCAGTTAAAAAGAAAAGGATTTTACCTACTGGCAATCATTCGGCACCTTTGAAAATCAGGGATTTAAGAACTGGCCAAAGGTCAGAGCAGAAATCAATGCTGGAAAAATATAGACCCTCTATAGGGTCTAACTCCCAGTGCAGCCCTCGAAGCACAAGGTGCTTTCTTCCCATGTCCCATGTCACAGCTTTTTGTGTCATTTCTAAGCTTTTTTATTACCTAGTATATCCCGGGCTGGGGGAAAAAGCATGACAATTTAACTGATAAAGTTGGAAACATACATCAACTCCTTTACCCTGCAGGGTGAGGGCATTCCAACATTCTGGGAAGAAAAATGTCTCCAGACAGGAGGGGGAGAAAAAAAAGAGTAAGTTTTTAAAAACTCAAGCTGTAAAAGAAAAGTGAAAAACAGAAGCTGTTAAGATTAGGGAAGGTGCAAGAGGGTAGGAGCACTGATACCTTGAGATTTTAAGCAGGGCTGTGTTGCCTTAATAGGAACTTAGCCCAGCTTTATTTTCTACTTTTAGAATGGGGAGCATTACCTACAGAAAGAAAGAAAAGGAAGAAGCCTGGCTGCTTTGAAGGCTGCTAAGTGTGCTCACCTACTGGGGAAAGGGAGAAAAGGAAGAACCGGCTCAGGAGAGTTCACAGTGCATCAGAAAATGAACTGCTGTTAGCTCTGGGAGACCATTAGGATTTTCTTGATCTAGTTTAACAAGTTGTCTTGCTAATACAAAGGTTATATCCTTGTCTTCTGGGCAAATATTAGGCTGTAGAAACTGTTTGTTGGGGTTTGGGGCAAGATTGTCAGTAGAGCAGCACAGAAAAGAAATCTTTGATTAGAAGAATATAAAAGATTGAAAGCTGTAGAGAAAACACACCTAATCCAGATCCTGCTTATATCAGCATAAACACTGGTTTGTTTCAGATTAACACTGGCATGAAGGATACCAGCTTCAGTCTTAATATTTATCACTGCCTTCTGCGCACCAAGTGTCTGCGTTTTCTCTTTTCTCCCAGAGTACCTAAACAAAAATGCAGTTCATACTTGCATTTGTGCACTCAAGCATCCATTTAAAACATGAGGGGCTTTGGCTGTTTGCCTTTATTGTTGCCCTAAATAAGAAAGCCTTTTTTTCTCTGAGTACAGAATGTCTAAAACCAGGTTGAAGCACTGTAGGTGCTTTATAGGATCTGCACAGAAAGTGAGGAACTGATAATAGGTAGGTAATGAAGTTCCCTCTTATCTTCCAGAGAAAAAATATTCAGTAAGAGTGCAGCACGTTGGTATCCAAGGTGCTCCAATGTAAGGGCTTCTTCCAGTACCTGAAAGGGGTCTACAAGAAAACTGAAGAGGACATGTAGAAATAGGACACAGAGGAATGGATTTAACCTGAAAGAGGGGAGATTTAGGTTAGATATAAGGCAGTTCTTCTCTGTGAGGATGGTGAAGCACTGGCACAGGGTGCCCAGAGAAGCTGTGGCTGCCCCAGCCCTGGCAGTGTTCAAGGCCAAGCTGGATGGGGCTTGGAGCAACCTGATCTAGTGGCAGGTGTCCCTGCCTGTGGCAGGGGTTGGAACTGCATGAGCTTTAAGGTCCCTTCCAACCCAGACCGATGTGATTCTATGAAGGATCTGAAGATGCTTTGGTTTGCTACATTATACATCCTACATCACTTAAAACTCTACAATAATGTAGCGTGATGAAAACAGGCCTCCTATAAACTTCATGCTTTGGTTACAAGTCCTTTCAGGTGAATGTTGTGTTATGCATCTGTGAAGGAACCTGTGCTGTGGGGTTCCTCTTATAGTGTGCATAGACATCTGAAGTATATACAGAAAATGGGACTGTGGTTAGGATTCGAGCTATCAGCACTCTACAGCTGTGAACTGGACAATCAAAGAGACAGAAATGTGCCATGGCCATTTGCCTGACCCTGGAGACTGGTGTTACCTTAGTACAAAGAGAAGTAACGGATTCTGTATGATCTGCTTTTAAATCTGTAACTACTACAGCAGAAACCAGGTTTTGTTCTCTCCTGACAAGCTGGATAGGTGCAGGCTATCTGTGCTTTGTGTCTATGGTTAATGATTTAACTGTGATTTAACTCACACATGGTGAGAAGGAATTCTTGGCATTTGCTCTGTGGGCTGGCAGTCTGTCAAGTAACTGCAGGATTAACCGAGTCTGGAAGAGGCTCTGGGCTGACCTGCCACAAGTAAATGATGTTGTTTCCCTAATCAGTCCACCAGAACTGTTATCTTCAGTGTCCTTCATCTGATTTTCTTGCATGCTGGAATGTTGCAAGTACAGTAATGGTATTTTTCACTCACTTGTGGTAGCGCTTTTCTTTCAATGGTATGAATCACCCCTCAAATGCCAAAATTCTTTGAGAAAATATCCACGTATCAGTTTTAGTAATATAAAATGATTATTGCTGCCTATCTCTCAGGGGTTTTGTAAAGCTTGTTTAATTGAGGTTTGAACTGTCATTATTTGTGAGATGAGATTATCTATCATCCATGAGCTTTCAGATGAACATCAGTTTGTCTGGGAAGAAAAAATGCTGGCAAATCCTAAAAGTTTCATGCTTTTCAGCACAAATAATTATTCCTCCAAATATTCATTCTGTATAGTTTGTAATTTGTTACTTGCTATTCATTACCCACATTTGTCATTTGTTACATTCCTGTCTAGAAAATTCAATCACCCAGCCAGGTACCAGAAGTAATAGTATGTGACTTTTATGACCATTCACCCACCATAAGTAACACATAGAGGAACTTGACCAACCAAAGCAAACAGTGCGTGAATAACACGTAGACAAAATTTGTTTACATGAGCTATTCTGTGAATATTTGTGAACTATGAACACATTTGTAGAAATAAAGACCAGAGTGCAAAGAGAAAGGCAGGGCCAAATTTGCTGTGATTCGAGTTCTACTCACAATTTGTTACTATGTCGGAGTTACAGATGGGTAAGCTCCATTTTTAAGTTCAGATGAGTTGCACAAAATTGTACAAGAAGTTGGTGGGGCCAGAAGTGAACCAGTGACATGACAATGCTTCAACCCTGCATGGCAATGCCTTCACTGCCTGCCAGCCTGTGCTGCTGTGTCGTGAGCCCTGCCAGGCCTCATTGTAGGTGTGAAGCCATCACCAGCATGTCGTTAAATTCACCTGCAATTTCCTCTGAGCTCACATCATGGCATAGGAACTGCCCCTCATGCACCAAAGAGAGGAATAACTATGGAAAGAAATAATGCTATGGACTCTGGTGCTTGAAATCAAGAAAGCCTTGTGACTCGAATACCATCTGTGTTTCCAACTAGTGAGGTCCACTCTGTTGTAAAATACCTACTACTTAGTCCAGACTGGCTGTAATGATTTCCCATTCAAATGAATGGATGTGGAAGTGGAGTTTCCCCATGCCAACACATCTTTTTTGAATGGAAACTCTTTTTTTTTTTTTTTTTTTTTTAATATAAACAAACCCAGAGCTTTCTCACCTACAGATTTCCTATGCATTTTACATAGCCACAGGATCACAGGGGATAAAGCTGCTATACATTTATTCCTAGTAGAAAAGGCATCTTCTTATCCACAAAATTGAGCAGGGACTTAGATTAAAGACAGACTAGAGTCTGGGAGCCTAAGCAATGAATTCAAATCCCCTTTTGTCTTTCATCTGGCAATAAAATCCTGCCTCATGTTTAAAAACACAAATGTTGAATATTTTAAGGCAAAGATTGTACGTATTACACTGACCAGCTGTATAAATCCTGGTGGCCTTGGAAAATTAATGCTTTGTTTTAAGTACAGCTGAAGTTACTCATGTTATTTCACTCTATCAATAGCAAGTACATTAACATTTTCTAGTGTCTGCAAGCACACTATTAATTTACCTTGTACTGTCCCAGTAGAGGAAAAAGAATTGTTCAAGGCAATGAGGCATATCCACTTCCACTCCCTGGGACTCCTTACTTCCAAATAATCAATATTAATGTGGTGAAGGGAGGGTAGAGAGGAAAAGGATCCTCTGACTGATTTATCCACTGAAGCCACATCACAGTGCAATGAGAGTCTGAAGACTCTTTACTAGACTGAGCAGAGACTAAATGGTTCATCAAGGGTGCAGGCACTGTCACAATATCCACCAGAAGTCAGGATTAATATGATGCTTGGATGCCACAAAGCTGACAAATATAACTTCCCTTTTCTAAAATGATGCATCTTGATCATAGAGAAAAATCCAATGTGTTCTTAAAAATACCTGCTCACCTCAGTATTAGCTTTTTTTCTTCCCATTAGGGAACCTTTATTTTTACAGAAAACAGTTTCTTTTTCTGTGATAAGAGCTACTTTGTGCCTTCAGTTCAGATGAACAGCACAACACACAGTTCTTAATGATATCTGAGGCAGCTTCAGCAAAGTATGATGGGCAGGAAGTGAAACATTGAAATATTAGGGTGGAAATTTTTAAGTAACATGACCTAAATTTTCCTTTTTAAACCACCACAGGGAAAGTAATTGCTATGGAATGGCCTTTTGTCCTTTTGACCTCCAGCAAACAAAAAGTTACTTTTAAAATTGTATTATGATAGCAAGTGCTGTAATCTTTACATAGGCTGAAGTTAGAGAGGGATGGTAAGCACACTGCAGCAATACCAAAACATTTGGTTCTGGCTGTCCACAATAACTCTTGCTTTCACTTGAAGATATAGGTAACACTCACAAGAAAAGCTTGGCTAAGGAGGAAATAAAAGATGCTTCAGACTGCCAGGTAAGCCAGTTTATTTACCCCATATGGCTAAGAGTAGAATACAGTTCTGTGTAGTTAATTCACTACAGTAAGATAAAAAGCACATGCTTAACTTTCCTTCTTCCTTCACTTTGAGCAACCTGATCTAGCGGGAGGTGTCCCTGGCTGTGGCAGGGGGTTGAAACTGGATGAGCTTTAAGGTCCCTTTCAACACAAACCATTCTATGATTCTATGAAACTGTAAGATTAAAGAATGCCTGTACACATAGCCTTATTATACATTAAAATACTAATTAAGCCTTCTCAGACCTGCAATTTGGGCTTTATAAGATGTTCCAGAGCTAGACCAGGCAAGTTGCAAGTTGTTTCACACTGTCCCTTAAACACTGTGAGCCCAGAGGTTACTTCAGTGCCCATGGCTGAATGATGTAGGCTGGAACTGATGGAATTGAATGCTCAAGTTGGTGGGTACTAAACACCTTGTAGTGTCGGAGTGGGAGTTGGGCCTGGAGTAACGACGCAACCTCAATATGAGTATGATCGTTCTCCTTTATTGTTTGCATACACAGTGTTTATATAGGATTCTAAATAAGCCACCCTCCTAAAGCAAAGCTATCATTGGTCCCCAACAACTGTTCACGGGCCTGTCTATACATTGCTATTGGCTAAGCTAAGTTTTACACACATATCTCTGCAACAGCAGGGTGCATGCCTTGTGATAAGCGGTGCATTCCTTGTGGCCAGCAAGCTCCTGTTTCGGCGTTCTGCTTACATTTCGTTGACTCCAGGCCTCCTTGGCTCAGCTGAGTCAGAAAGAGTTCAAGGCTGTCTCACTCAGCTCTAATCCTGGGTTGTGCAGGCCCTCGTGAGAATAACCATTGCTCCACATTGTAGGATCATGACAATTATGCAGTGATAGGGGTGACTATCCAGGCTACAGATCAGTGACAATGAGGAGGGATGAGGCACTGTTGATCTTTTACCTGTGCTCTGCTTTTATCAGTGTTGGAGAGGACTCAAACCCTGAGACTGCCGTTTTGTGAGATGGTTTGTCACAGTGACATGAAGCGGAATAAATCTCACCTCACTTTAGGTACCTGCAGTGTGGACTTTTACACAAGCTAACTAGAGAAGACTTTCCTTATACACAGCAGAGAGAAGTGGACACTTTTAGGATATCATTTATCAAGTTCCTTCAAATTTGTATGTTGGGGTGAGAAGATCTGCACCCTGGGCTCCCTTCATTATATTCACATCTAGTCAAATGCAGCCTGTTAAGTTTTACTCTCTACATCTTTTCACAATCTGAAGTGAGGACACTGGCCAAAACGTGTGCTGAGCTTTTTGTGTGTTGGATAACACAACATGAATCTGCTTGCAAATGTATGGCAGGTTTATGCAGGCAAAATGTGAGGATTTAAAGAAGTGAATCAAAGTGCTGTAACTAAGAGTAATGGGATGATATTAAGTGAGGCAAGTGGCACGATGAGTGTCAGGAAATGCTCCTGGGCACTGCAGGGGCCTGGACTGTGGAAGATGCTCTCGGGAATGAGCACTACATAATGTGCACTTAACTATATCTAAAAGGCACAAAAGGGCACTCAGTGATGCCCAGACTAGACGATATCACAAGTTTTTTACAGCCGTTTATTCTAGGTACTAAGCTTTAAATCGTTGTTTAAAACCTATACGACCTAATTCTTCTCTGGGGTAAGTTCTCTGAAGGTCTCAAGGGTAAAAATGAGCCCTCACAAGTAGGAGAGAGCATTGCAACACTAAGAAACAACTGAGATTTTAGTAAGAGATAAATTCAGTTTAGCTTGAGGTAGGAGGTAATTCCATTCCCCCTAGTTTCATGGAAATTGCACTCTAGAAAAACTCTCCTAAAGGATATCCAGTTGCAAATAATGTATTAGCAGAAAAATATACCATTCACTGAGGGCATATATCAAGCTTTTCTTACCTGAGTCTAAACATAAAATGAACAGGAAAGACAAAAATCTCAAGGAATATATATTATAAATTAATAGCCTATTTAAAATACATGATTTTAAAATGTGTGTAAAGAATATTATCTTCTTACAATAGCTGCTGGAAGCTCATTTCCTTACATATTTCTATCACTTTTAATTGTTTCAGTCCTTAGATTGATTGGATTTTCAAATCCTGATTTCTTGATATGACTTGGAGTTACACTTTGGAGAACTTTATATTTTTATCCTCATCCTTCATTGTCAAAGACTGTCTTAGACTCTGACGGGTGCATTCAATCTGGGTTTAAGTATTTACATCTTCAGTGCTAGCCAGAAGACTGGAGGAGGAGGATCAGCATCCCTTGGAAACAAACAGGAAAAGACATAAGAGTCAGGTAAATAGAGGTGACTCACTAAAGAATGATTTCTCCCAAAATACTAATATTCTGGGTTTTAACCTTGCTTTCTGGAAAGTTCTGAAAAAGGCATCAGCCATTACGTAATTTTATTTTCTTATTCCTATTTAGAAACACCAAAACAAGACAAGGACAGCAATCTGCTCGTTACTTTTTCATCCTAGGAGGAAGATAAAAGCTTCTGAAACCCTTTGAGAAAATCACATGAGATTTCCAAGGAAATTCTGTATGGAATTTGGAGCATGTAGGGTTCCCAAAGATATTGCTAAAATATATGTGATAATCGCTGAACTGCACTGAGATCCAGATGTGTGAAGGTAACTACAGGCACTGGTTTTTCAGCTCTTCAAATGTCAATAGCAGCAGGATCAGGACCTAGCTGAATAGAAAACATTTGTTTTTAGTCATTGTGAGTCTTAATTGGACAGTACTAAGAAGAACAATCTTCTCTTACCCTTGAATGAACAGTAATTCAAGCTGTACTAGTATGTACAGAAGAGAGGTCAAGAGAGAGGTTGTTTGTGGTTGCCCTGTTTGAAGAAAACATGGAAATGCTGTCTTCTGGTTAACATGATGTGTGTGTATTGTGGACTTAGTCTTACAGAAGAACAGTCATACATGTTTGCAGTCTTTTTCATGCAATGGCCAGCATGGGGACACGTCCAAGAACCATGCTACACTCTTTGCCTGAACAGGAAGTGAAGCACTTTCCTATGATGCTGGTGCTGTGACTGCCACTCCAGCTCTGCACTTTGACTTTGCTCTTCTACCTTCTGCACCTGCAGATTTTATCACTGCTTTTTCTGTAAAAGAGCTGACACTCATTGAATAACTTGTCCTCAGTGTGAGACAGAAAACAGGAGAGATTTCTCTAGCAGCAGCACTGGAGAAGGAATCATAGAATCAAATAGGTTGGAAAAGACCATTAAGATCATCAAGTCCAATCAGATCCCATAACCTTTCCACTTCCTCCCTACATTTGCAAAGCCAAAAGGGAAGTCAATGCAAGTAACCTCCTGCCTTTAGTGCAGCATCTACTGCTTCATTAGTGCAAGCATGCTCCATCCCCCTTCTTTCAGTGCAAACCTGCACTCACATCCTCCTCTCAGTTTTTTGCCTCCTATTCACATTATTTATTGATATCTCCTATCAATAATTCTTTCTGCTGCTTCAAGAATTTGGCCTGCCTGCCAGATTCAGACTTTCAAGGGCCCTTTCCTTCACCTTACTGTAATTTTAATGTTATATACTCTTCTATTTTCTTCCCTTTCCTCACAAAGGGAGGGAAAGAAAGAAGTTGGTTCAGAAAATGGCCAAGGGACCAATATCGATGCTTTAAGCAGTCACTTACACACTGTCCTTCAGCCTGCTGTTCATCTTACCAGCATTTGGTCCCCTGGAAGAGCAGCAAATGCACTTGTTTGATGCCTTGCTCAAGCATGGATGCTTTCTCAGAACCACCACATAAGAGAGGAAAACCTACTTATTTTCTGCAGTTATATTTCCTGCAAACAGTTGTATTCGATCTGTGAAAAGATAGTTCCCTTCATCAGTTTTCCCAGCTTTATAATTTACAATTGTCAGCCTGTTTTATCTTCCATTTGTCTCTCAAATCAGCTCATGTCTGTTTCTTTTATAATGGCTAAGGTAATATCCTGTTCCTCAAAAGACACAGCATCATTAGAATAGTTATACCTGAGAACAGGATTACAGCATCTACCCAGAGACAGCCTGAGTTCTCTACAGAAGCAGGATTAGTAAATTATTCTATACTGGATTTGACAATATTGTATAATTGAGGAACATGAACACAAAGGATTTGGCAATGCAAAAGAGCAGCTCTCTGGATAAGGACTCAGGGGTGTTGGTTGATGAGAAAATGAACATAAGCCAGCTTCAGTGTGCGCTCGCAGCCAAGAAACCAACTGTGTGCTGGGCTGCATCAAAAGGAGCGTGACCAGCAGGTCGAAGGAGATGATCCTGCCCCTCTACTCTGCTCTTGTGAGACCTCACTTGGAGTATTGTGTGCAGTTCTGGTGTCCTCAACATAAAAAGGACATGGAATTGTTGGCACAAGTCCAGAGGAGGGCCACGAGAATGATCAGGGGACCAGAGCACCTCCCATATGAAGATAGGCTGAGAAAGTTGGGGCTGTTCAGCCTGGAGAAGAGAAGGCTGCATGGAGACCTCAAAGCAGCCTTCCAGTATCTGAAGGGCGCCTGTAAGGATGCTGGAGAGGGACCCTTCATTAGGGACTGTATTGATAGGACAAGGGGTAATGGGTTAAAAATTAAATAGGGGAAGTTTAGATTGGATATAAGGAACAAGTTCTTTACTGTAAGGGTTGTGAGGCACTGGGATAGGTTGCCCAGGGAAGTTGTGAATGCTCCATCTCTGGCAGTTTTCAAGGCCAGGTTGGATGAAGCCTTGGGGGGCATGATTTAGTGTGAGGTGTCCCTGCCCATGGCAGGGGGGTTGGAACTAGATGATCTTAAGGTCCTTTCCAATCCAAACTGTTCTATGATTCTATGATTCTATAATGATTCTATAATGATGTCAGAATAATTCAAGCTACGCATTTTGAGTTTTTTTCCCCTTTACATTTGTAACAACTCACTGACTCCAGTCTAATACAAGATTCTGTCCCTTGCTCTGTTTCCTCTCTCTGCTTGCTCTGTGAGTCTGTTTGGGTCAAAAGCCACATATGTTATGTTTCCAGAAACCAAATCAACCAATTATGTCATTTCCCGTTACTACAGTTATTTAGTTGGATAAGAATAACAGGAGAAGAAAAGCAACAGCCAAGCAAGATCCAGATTTCATGTTGAGTGGAGTTATCCTGATACATTGCTTCTGCCCATCTCTGCCTGTTCAGGAATTTAGTGACGCCGTCAGACCTTTCAAGCTTTGCTAGCCTGGAAGGTAAAAGTACTATGGTCATGTGCGGTTGCTAGCCCAAACCACATTGTGACTCCATCCACTAACGTGAGCTTCAGAGCATTTATAAAAGGGCCATAATGTGTCCTTGTGTGGTTGCAAGCATTAATTATCCAGGAGCAGAAGTCAGAAGAAATAGGAGAGTATTGTAATGATATTGTAAGCATCTGAATAAAGAAGACACTAAGTCAAGTGCTCTTACGTTGTCTGAAAGACACCATTAAGCAGACATCCTCCAACTTGGAGTCAGTGCACTTACACTGCTGACTGGGTGTCAGCAGTATGTGCATCTTTCCACAGTGCATCAAAGAGCTGCAATCAGAGGTGTGATGGATGCTCAGCACAGCTGAGCTGTCTGTGAGATGCATCTTGCTGACAGTCCCTTCAGCACAGTCTGTACCTGAATCTGGAAAGGAAGACAGTGAATACTGAAGTACACACAGTTTTATGGCTGCTGCAATGCAAGAGGATGTCTTTGAGTGTTTCTACATCCTGGCCTAGGACCAGGAGAGTTTCTGGGACTCAGGCAGGGCAAGCTTTTTGTTTTACTGTGGCAGAGCTGTCCTTTTATCTCTAAACAAAGGGGCAGGTAATTTACTGTCTGGTCTTAGGTATCACAATTCCATGGTTTCAGGACACCAAGTAATCCTGACCTGTTACTTTCATGAGCAAGGCACAGCATGAGTGTGACTCAATTTGGTGCCTCTGGGTGTATTATAGAATTTATAGATATGGGAACACAAATACAAGGATTTTTGCCTTATCAGACTGATGTCCTCTATGCTCATACCTTTGGAAGAACTGTGATAATTGAGATAATCCCCATCCCTTAAAGCAGCTTTTTAAGCTGTGATTATTTTGGCAGCACAGCTCAAGTTTTATCACCCACAGAAATGCAGAGGAGGAAAAGGACAAAACATTTCTTCTTTTCGTTCAGCTTTAACCCAAGTAAGCCCAGACCCCTGAAAACAAGAAATGTCTCTCTCTGCACAGCCCTCCTCTGATTACTGTCCAGGCACTCACACTTGATAGGAAGTACCTCTAAGATTTATTTTATCACTTTTATACGCTTTGGATATGCTCACAAATAAAAGCCTCTCTAAAGTGCACAATCCTGTGCTCTGCAGATGCAGTGGTGAAGATGTAAGCAGGAACTTCAAAACCAAATCCAGGTAAGTGTCAGAACAAGAAACTTGTCCCTAGCCTTTACTTAGATAAATCATAATAACTGAGGTTCATCTTCCTGTATGGAGTCACGTTGCTAACTCAGATGTACAGGAGATCTAAGACTTGCTACTTTCTTTGAATTTCCTGTTTGCTATTTTAAAATCTCTCCAGTCTCTGCTTACTGCTTTTGAGATGTATTCTCTGCCCTGACAATGTGTGGGAAGTCTGAGGGTCTAACTCAAGCCTGCAAATTTATTTAGGCACACATATGTCTGGTGTTCTGACTCCAGCTTCAAACTCTACTCTTGCCATCATTAAAATAAATGTTTATATCACCTTCAATTCTGCCTACTATGTGAGTGCCGTAGAAGCACACAGTGAATTACTGAAGTATCAGTGTGGTAAGGATTAAAGTAGGAAATTTAGGCTTATAATAATACCCAGGCATGTTAGAGGAATTACAGCCCTAATTACAGTGTGCAGTGAGTTCAATATCTAAACCCAGGATTCACAAAAAACACAATGACTGAGGCAAGGATTTGTCTTAAACTGTAAGTTTTTTCTGTACGTGCTAAACTGTGGAGTACAGAAGTCCTTTAAAAACTTCAAATCAAACTGCAGAGTGTGCTGCAGATTGCCCCTTGTTGGAAGATATCCCACTTTATATGAGATCCTTATCCGTGCCATGGTGAAGACTGTGGAAACTTCTTGTAGTTGGAGCACATAGCTGAGACCTGCGTCCCAGAGCTTGCCTCACTAGCTACCTTCCAGGGCCTCTTGTTAAAAAGGTATTATACCCAGAAGCTATATGCAGGCACATGAGGGACAATGTGAGTGGGAACTCAGAGTCTGGATAAATCATGGGTAATAAATCAGGGTAAATCATGCTTGCCCAGCCTGATTGCATTCTATGATGAAATGTCTGTATCTGTGGACATGGGAAGAGTGGGGGATTAAATAATTTACATTGACTTTATGAAAGTTCTTAACGCAGATTCTTTAGTATCCTTGTAGCCGTAATGAGAATATATGCACTGGATGGGTACACTACATGGTATTAAATTAACTGGGTGGTCAGGCTGAAAGGTAAGACCCTGGGAACTACCAAACTGTCAGCCTTACCTCTGTGCCTGGTAAGATCATGGAGCAGATCCTTGACGTAGCTTCCAGTATGACAGGGAGGTATATAGGGGCAGTCACCATGGCTTCAACAAGGGCAAGTCCCGCCTGACCAACCTAGTGGTCTTGTATGATGGAGTGACTATATAAGTGGACAAGGGAATAGCTATGGATGTCACCTATCTGGACTACTGTAAAGCCTTTGACGTAGTCATCCACAGCATCCTTCTCTCTGAATTGATTGGGTGGTCGAATACAAAAGGCAGCGGTAAACAGGTCAATTTCAGGTGGACAGTGTCTCTCATGGGTCCATACTGGGAGCAGTGCTAGACAGTATCTTCACCTTCATTAACAACATGAACAGTAGGGTCAAGTGCACCCTCAGCACACTTGCACACAACATTAAGCTATGTGGAATGGTCGACACACCTGAGGGACAGGATGCCATTCAGAGAGACCTGTGCAAACTTGATAAATGGGCTTACATGAACCTCATGAGGTTTAACAAGGCCAAGTGCAAGGTCCTGCACATGAGGCAGGGCAATCCCAGTATCTATACAGCTGGAGAATAAAAAGATTGGGAGCAGCCCTACAGAGAAGGACTTGGGGATTAAAAGCTGGATGTGACCCAGCAATGTGTGCCATCTGGCAGAAACCATATTTTATGCGGATTCTGGTTTCAGGAATACTGTGAATACTCCTAATGCTTCTAAGGGATCATAAGCTGAGAAAAGGCTTAGTTTCTGGATCCCAGACAGGCACAGAATTAGTTTGCATCAGCTCACTCAGCTCTCTCAAGACACACATTTCATGGGAGACTTCATGCTTTTGAGAAAGTTTCAGAAATAAGTTTGGAGTTTAAGGCCAGGACGGCAAAATCCTCTTTTTTTTAGACCTGGAGCACCATGTCCATCTCTTCCTAACACAGTACTACTGTATTTATTTATCCAGAGAGCATTGTTTCTCTCTATTATGCTTCAGTGAAGATAAACAGTAAGTAGTTGGCTGGTAAGATATGATTTCAGGTTCTGCACTGAGTCACTTTGGCTTGAGATAACCAGCAAGAAAATAACAGAAACCAGAATCACTGTCATATGACAGTGTTATATGACACTGTCACAGACTGAATCTGTGTGGGCATTTGGAAGAAAAGTCTTAATCAGTATTTTATCCTCTCTATCCTCTTGGCTTTTTTGTTTATCTGAGCTTTTTCTTCCCTCGTTTCTGTCTAGTGGTTAAGTTCTGTTGTTTTTTAGGTTTGCTGTTTTTCTCCATCACTCTATCTTATCATTCCACCATTTGCCTTCCCACATGAATTATTAATACTGTTTTTATGCTAAATGTCCCTGCCTCTAATATAATTTGACCTTACTGAACAAATAACTGTGCAAACCCCTCAGGACATGTTATCTACACTGTGTCTATGAAACAGTATTTCTTCCTTTTGTCTGACTTAGCCAAAATTCAGACCACTTTGAACACAGTCACATGGTGCTTTCCCCCACCCCGATTAGCTCTTTTTCATTAGGGAATAAGAAAGGAAAAATATAAAACTAAACTTTCTGGAAGGTAATTACATTTTTGCATGCCAGTGGTCGTCCCTGTATTTTCATATTGTCATCTATCCTTGGGCACACAGAGTGTGAAGAAACTAAAACTTGCTTTCTAGTACATTAAAAAACTTACTTGATCATCAAGAAATGTTCAGTGCAGCTTTCAAACGTGGTTTAGGAAGGAGCTGTAGCTTGTGTTCACTTCAGGATAATTGGAAAATGCCTCAGTTTATCATATTAGCTCTCTATTCAGCAAAATGTTGCATTATAACTTTCCCAACCTACTAATTTTAATCCTGCACTGTGCTCAGCAGGAACAATTTTAAACACCTGCTGTCTCAGTCATAATGGGCACCATCTTTCCTTAGGGAGTTTGGTTTCATTTCCATGGAAGACTTGAAAGGTAATTCCAAAGACTTTACTGAAAAGAGGTATGTTTACCAATGATCTTGTTAACTTCCAGCAAGAATAACTGTAGATGTCAGACATCCTGAACAGCAAATGTCTGCTAACAATAATCCATTATGAAATAAATAGTTAACAAGCAACATAAAATATTCATCAAATTAATATTTAGCGATATGATTATTCTGATGACCATTGAAATATCTTTTCTGAACCCTGATATACTCTTGCTTCAATAGTATTCTATGGCAAGGAGTTTCATAGTCCAACTAGGAATGCATTTCATTTTTGGAGTAGCGTTTTTACCCCCCATTTCAACTCTCCTGTCTATTCCTGAACTATATATTGCACCTCCCTTGTTTCCTTCCCCCCACCCAGACTAAAGCCAAAACACAGCACCGTAGCAGCTACTAAGAATAAAAATACTTGTCCTAGCTGAAAGCAGGACATAACCAAATCCCATCTTTTGCAGTTTTCGTTATGTGAGATACTCCTTCCTTATTGCATTATTCCCACCAACACTTGAAATCCCACAGAACTGTTTTTTTGTGAAACAGTGAGCAGCACTGCAGATAGCATAAGCCCATCACTCCAGGTGAGTTTACAGTCACTAGCTCTTAGTCCATTGTTTAACCATTTTTGATTGAAGGGTGTGCATATAGCTCACGTTCAATTACTTCCATTCACTGTGGTTTCAGAAGAGAAACAGTAGACAGACTACATCTCAATCCTTTCTCCCTGAATGCAAGTTTGTAATGTAAGAAGAAATGAAGAAATAAATCTGAATGTAAGAAGAAATCCTTCTTGAAATCTGTCCTGTGTCAGGGGGAACTCTGCCAATCTGAGTTGTCTTTAGATATTGGTGTTGGGGTTTTTCTTTGCTTAAGGAACCTCTGCTTAGCAGCATGCGATTTCTCATTCTCTTATCTCATTCAAACCCACTGAATCAGGGCTCCCCCTCCATCTACAACCCAGAGATTGTATTTCTGTGTATGCCCTCTTGGGTGTTGCATGAGCACTTAAAAGTGGATCATCATATACTCTATATAGCTTAGTTTTTACCAACATTATGATACATATTATTTATACATAACTAAGGAGTCACATTCTTTTAGTCCTATCCTTAGCTTAAAAAAAAACCTAGTCTTAACTGTAAAACTACACATAGAAATAATATTTATACATACTAGATTACCCAAATAATAAATTTTGTGTAATTATCTTCAGGACTAATTGTTAAAAGTCAGTCATAATGTCATTTATGTGCTACTATTTTGACAAAGTTAGCTTTCTCTTTCTTACTATTCTTCATTTGAATAACATGCTAGTTAGAATTTAACTGTACCCTCAGCAATTTTGAGGTTTTCATTGGTCATCCAAGTTTGTTTAGCCTCTGTTATCTGGGTCTGACACTTGCTTTACATTGCTTTCATAAGTGTTGCATACTGCAGACTTATCAGAATATATTCATTGCAAGAAATATAATAGAGTTTTTCTTAATAGACCCCTTCAGTGTATAAATGATTTCTGAATGCCTTAAAACTTAGCAAATTACAACTTCTATTTCTGCCTTTGCACAAGCAAAATCAGAAGGAAAAGATAGAACTAGGACAATGATTACCATCACAGCTTTTACAGTAGATGCTTAAAAGTCAATTAATTTAAATGTCAGTGTCAGCTTATTGTCAGGTTATGTTCTTAAGAATTTTATTTAATTTTTTTCTTCTTCAAATGTCAGTCTGGCAATAGAATTGATGTAAAACATTAAATTATGCACCCAAATCTTCATTACAAGATAAACCTCTGGCGAGGAGTGCACTGAAACTGTGAACCAAATAAACTCCATATTTGAGAGTGTTTCCTTCCTCTGGTACTGGCATTTCAAACATATATGTTGGCACTGCAAGCCTGTACAGGTTGAAAACCATTTGGACATATGTATTTGCATGGCTGGATTGTCAACACATGTTGGAGATGTGCCAAATGTCTTAAATTTCCTTTTTTTCTGTCTTTATTTCTCTAAAAAAAGGAGGAGAAAAATACCAGGACACAAAACAGCTTGAAAAACAGCAGTGCCTTTTTAGTCATCTTTATATCTATTAGTTTTAGTAAGGAAAAGTATATCCCTTAAAGCATATTGAAGTGAAATGGACAAATCTGTGCCATCCACAGTTCATTGACATTGGTAGAAATTTACCCACTGATATGAGGGGCTTGATTTTAGATATAAGTACTAGATGTTACTATTACCCAGTGTAGTAGCTGTAGTATTATTATGGCTGTTATTATGTTGCACTTATATCAAATATGACTGATATGTGACTGCCAGTTCCCCATGGTTGTAGAGTTCCTTGATCATCAGTGATTAATACATGAAACAGAAAAGATCTAGTTTATAATGTTCCTCCTGGCCCTGTTTACCTTAATTACAAGACTTTTTCGGATTGCTTCTTTCCAAATTAATAAATTGCTGTTGTTTCCATGCCTTCCTGTCAGAATTAATAAACTTCTGTGCTACTATTTCTACATTTAATAGAGTTTTCAGAACAAATTAATATACTTTTGTGCTACCAAGGTTATTTATTTAGAGTCAAATTCTGCTGTGAACTCTAATGAGCTTAGCAAGCAGTATCCTTTAGGGGAAGTTGCCAAGGCAATGCGTGGAGCCCTCTGTTGTTTTGACTCTGGCAAGTCACTTCTCCATCTCACACCCAACATCTGCCCATCTTGGGTAGTCGGCTGGCTAATTCTTCGTGTCGTGGCCAGTGCCAGAAGTGCCATGTTGTGTCAATTGCCACTGTTGTAGCTGGCAATTACTGGAAGACAGGGCTTAGAACTGTGCTAAGGCTTTGTTGTAAACCCAGGCACGTCAGCAGTATGATAAGAAAGTATGTGGGGGAAGGAGGCAATGCTAGATGTTCTCTTTCTCCTCAGTTTGAATGGGTCATGGTCAACATCACAGGATTTTAAGATGAAGTTTCACTTTCAGGGGGCTGCCCTGAAATCAGGTATGAGCCCAGCAGGTCATTTCACCCACATGCTCTGAATTCACATTGCTACCTTAAACATGAATGGAACTTACTCTCAAAATTAGAAGGACAAAAAGTATCCGCTCAGTCTCTGTAATCCATTGTTGTTTCACCAATTTTGTTCCACTGAAGTGTTCATCGTTGCTGTTGTTGTTTTTGTCTTTAAATGATACAGTTTCAATGTCTGCATTTGTATTCCAAACGAGGAGACTGAAGAAGAGGCAGGAGATTTTACTCTGTGCACATAAATGCTCTAAAGACATCAGTATGGTGTCTATGCTGCTGAACAATGCATTATTTAAGCTGTGATTTGATAGCAATCACTGTCAGTTACCCAAATTCAATATAGACTCATTTTCTGTTCTTTTTTTCTTCCCCCATCCTTGTTTTAGCACCCCTGACATAGAATATGTATTAATAGTGAAATATTAACAGGTATCTTGTGCCAGAAAAACTCAACTCAAGAGTGTGCTCGGTAATCCAATTGTAATTTCCCTAGTTTCTAATGTGTCATATGATACTAGGTCATTCAGCAACATCAACCCAGTTTTATGCTTGGTATTAACAAGGAAATTTAAACTGCCCCTTTAATCTGAAGAGAAGAATTAATTTTCTTGATTTAAATGACTGGTGGCCAGTTTGTCAGTGTGCAGTAGACAAAGATTACTATGATTTGTAAATCCCCAATGAAATACGTTTTTTGCACAAAAAGGAAAACATAGGAAGCTGTTGATGTGGTAAAGCTCCAGTTTTTTATCTCATTACAGTCACTACTTCAGTCTCATTTTAGGTATACCCAGGTTTATTGTAGTTTTGTCATCCAGACAGGATGATTGCTGTGTCACAGTATGCTTAGAACATCCAATAACAAATTGGCACCCATCAGTACTTGTGCAGGACTGAAGTCTAAATTTTTGTGACAAGTTGTGTTCTACTAAACTACACCTGCTTAAACTAAACCTGGAGACTACTTTGGTTCTACAGAAAGAATACTGATGTTCTGGACATCATGGCAAAGTTTTGGCTATTGCAGAACAGTTCTTGCACAGTGTCAAGGTTTTCTCTCTCTCTTCCCCTATTCTCCCAAGCAAGTAGGTTGGGGGTGAGCAAAAAGTTGGGAGGGAGCGTATCCTGAAGATATGACCCAAACTGACCAAAGAGTTATTCCATACCATATGGCATCAAATTCAGCCCTAAAACTTGAGGAAAAGAGGATGAAGCAGAATTTCAGAGTTACGGCATTTGTCTTTCCAAACAGTTGTTATGCATGCTGAGATCCTTCTTCTCAGGAAATGGCTGGACATCTGCCTGCTGACGGGAGGTAGTGAAATAATTCCTATTTTTGCTTTGCTTGCACACACACCCTTCATTTTTCTTATGAAGTTGTCATTATCTCATTCCACAAGTCCTTTTGCCTTCCTTCAATCCCTTCCCCCTTCAAAGAGGGGACTGAGGGAAAGGCAGGGTCAGTATTTGCTGGCTGGGGTCAGATCACCACAAACTATAGAATCATAGAATGGTTTGGGTTGGAAGGGACCTTTGAAGGACATTTAATCCAACACCCCTGCAGTGAGCAGGGACATCTTCAAATAGATCAACTTTCTCTGAGCCCCGTCCAACCTGACCTTGAATGTATAGAATAGAAAAGTAATGGCTTTTATTGATCTAAAGGGAGAATACATTGGAGAGAGTAAAGTACCTTGCATGTTCTGTTTTACTTAATACACCTTATATCACGCTTTCAATATTAATCATGTTTCCAAACACAATGGGTGGGGATTGCACCCAATTTAAGACAACTGCACTTACAGATCTACTTCTTAATGTCCACTGGGTTCTTACTGTAATTGATGGTGATCTATAGGCCCTGTTCTATCACGTAAATGTGGGCATCTATTGCCATCTGAGATTCAGTGGGGTCTCTTGCCTGGTCTCTAACTGCTGGTCCAGAAGAGTTTGGGTATCTCACAAGTCCTGTGTTGTATCTACCAGCTTGATATGTCTATGCTATCTCAAATGCCTGCATACCTACCTGAGAATGTCTGAAAATTGCCACTATCCAGTACAAGCAGATAAGATCATATTAGCTAACCCTAAAGTAGGCTGGCTGATCAGCTGAATTGCTCTGTAGGATCCATTGGCTGTGCTGACCAGATAAACCATGCAAGACTATAGATAGGTATCTGATGTCACCTGAGACACTCAAAGGTACCCAAGACTATCCAAGAACCTATGACATAGAACTTCCAGGAGGTGCATGACCCTTGGGAGTGGCAGCCAGAGGAAAAGCAGGGTGCATTATGTGTCCTGTGCAATTGGAGATGACATTCAAGCACTCTTAAATCTTGACATTGCAATAGAAACTTTGACACCAAAAGTAGAAGTAGCCATCTATTTGTAGACACTTATGAGTCTTAATCTTCAATTGAATCATACCTGCTAAGGGCAGGACAAAGGTGCCCAGAATGTATGTGCCAGTGCCATCTGATGTGCAATTCCACTCAATTTCCAGCTGCTGCTCCAGGCGAGCACTGTCATCCCACAGGTTCTGTGTAACCACTGCCAGCCCCAGGAAGATGTCTCAGCTATCTGTGGGTGTTGCAGATACCACTTGAAACCTCTGAACAGGCAACTGACTCAAGCTTCGAGATTCATTCAAATAGTCTGTCAAACAGAAAAGGAATTTCCACCACTCTGATGTGTTACGAAATGCTGTGCTTGGAATCTGCATAATTACAAGTAATAGAGCTAAAATGTCAGCTGCCTATGCTTGCTGTGATTACCTAAACTGAAGGCATTTAATAATCATCAATACTGAAAGAAAATGCTTGTTGTCCATAACCTGAGGGCTATAAGTAGTGCTGAAAGAGCATTGGTGTAATTGAGAACAAAGATTGTTTCTATTAAAAGCAAACAAACAAAAGCTCCACCAAAAAAAAACCCAAACCAACCAAAAGAAACCTGCTGTAAATTTCATAAACAAAACAAGAAATAATCAAACAGGTTCCATGGAGAGGATAAACTATGTGTGCCATGAAGGGGTGTTAAGTTGATGTTATATGAAAGAACAGATTGGCAACTCCCTGGCTGAATCTCTGAACTAAGAAGACTGCAGAGTTCAGGTTTTGCTTTGAAGAGCTTGTCTAACTTAGTCAGAATGTGTGATGTTGGTGATACTAGCTGGATTCCATAAATACTTTTATAACAAAGCTTTCTCCATAGAAATTTTCATTATGATCCACCAGGGCTTTATTCATTGCAAATGCATAGTAAGTTCTTTTTTCAGAGCAGAGCACATGGAACAGCTGCCTTTTTCCTCCTTGCACTATTGAAAGATAGGTTACAGCTTCACATTTGCACATGCAGGACACATAGGTGTTGTTTTTATGTGTTTTGTTTACTGTGTAAACATAACTATTATGCCTTTCCTAAATGCATAGTCATAGAATCACAGAATGGTTTGGTTTGGAAAGAACCTTAAGATCATACAGTTCCATCCCCCTGTCATGGGCAGGGACACCTCAGTCTAGACCATGTCGCCCAAGGCTCTGTCCAACCTGGCCTTGAACACTTCCAGGGATGGAGCATTTACCACTTCTTTGGGCACCCTGTTCCAGTGCCTCACCACCCTCACAGTAAAGAATTTCTGCCTTACATCTAAGCTGAACTTCCCCTGCTTAAGTTTAAACCCATCACCCCTTGTCCTGTCACTACAGTCCCTGATGAAAAGTCTCTCTCAAGCACCCTTGTATCCCTTCAGATACTGGAAGGCTTTTTTTCTCACTGGAACATCCATAATAGTTTCTAGGGTTGATGACCCTCAGATGTTTGTTACATCCTTTCAGTTAACACATGGATATGGTCACATGAACCCTCCAAACTCACTTAAGTGCAAACTGAATGAGACTCATGGAAATGAACTTCAATTGTTTCAGTTTATGTCTCCTTTGCAAAGAGGAGAATGGATCTATTTTCCTTTGTCTAAAGAAGAACAGGAACCACACATACTTAGCTGTTATATCTTGGAGGGCACAGTGGTGAAGAGGTGAGCAGTGCTAGCAAACTGTTGCTGTTACTGTAGAAGTCTGTGACTATGTGACTACATCTTAGACTGTCTGTTAACTATTCATATATTTCCTGAAATAACTTGATTTTTTTTTTTTTTACTGATTGTACATGATAAATGGGAAAAATGAAAATCACAATGTGTAATTACTCTGGCAATATATAATATCACAAAATCTTACTAAAAAGTGAAGGTGCAGATCTTCAGGAAGTAAGCTGGTAAATTTAATAGATACCCATGGTGTTACAGTAATTTATTTCAGCTGATGATCTGCCTAATTGAGTCCATAATCTTTTAGCAGTAGTAGACCAAAATGGTGCTAAATATAACAAAAAATACAGATTACTTATATTATATATAAGAAGAATTTTAAAAGATTATTGCAATTGCAACTTTAATTATTGCCTTGTGTTCTCCTTTGCAAATCCATCTGCTGTTTCTTACCTTATAACCAAATCAGAAATCTTGCTGGGCAGGACTCATATTCCCACCTGTGAGCATATTTCTAACCATATTTCAAGACAAAGTAAAATGATGTAGTGATCCATCATTTGAACTCCTAGTTACTATTAATACCACTATTATAGATGGTTCATAATTAAGAGGGAAGACGAATCATTTGAATGAGCTACAGAAGCCAAAAAGAGGACCACATAAAGAGAAAAACCTACTTAAACTTGGAATTTAGTTGTACTTTTCAAAAAAGCAAGAAAATAGAAAAAAAATGAGGCCAGTAGTGACTGAAAGCAAGAAGTCTTATTTCTGTCTTGCAACTGAGATGTCAGTTCTCAGCCAAAGGTGCTTTAAAAATAGCTGCAACAATAAATGCCTAAAGCCTGTGTCTATAACACAAAAACTTGCAGAAGCCTAAGAAGCTGGTGTCAATACACAGCAGATTCTCAGAAAGATGATTCTTCAGGAAATCCTGAGAAATATCCCTGATTACAAGGCAATTAAGGGAAGAATGCGTGTCTGTAGAAAAGAGAGTGGCCTCAGAAAGATGCCTCTAATTGAGATGAAGGCAGGCATAAAGCATAAGAAGCAATGTGTTCCTCATGTGAGCATATTAAGGAGGTGATCCTGCCCTTCTGCTCTGCTCTCGTGAGACCTCAGTTGGAGCACTGTGTGCAGTTCTGGTGTCCTCAGTATAAAAAGGACATGGATCTGTTGGAACAAGTCCAGAGGAGGGCCACAAGGATGATCAGGGGACTGGAGCACCTCCCGTATGAAGATAGGCTGAGAAAGTTGGGGCTGTTCAGACTGGAGAAGAGAAGGCTGCGTGGAGAACTCAGAGCAGCCTTCCAGTGTCTGAAGGGGGCCTATAGGGATGCTGGGGAAGGAGTCTTCATTAGGGACTGTATCGATAGGACAAGGGGTAATGGGTTAAAACTTAAACAGGGGAAGTTTAGATTGGATATAAGGAACAAGTTCTTTACTGTGAGGGTGGTGAGGCACTGGAATGGGTTGCCCAAGGAAGTGGTAAATGCTCCATCCTTGGCAGCCTTCAAGGTGAGGTTGGACAGAGCCTTGGATGACATGGTCTATTGCGAGGTGTCCCTGCCCACAGCAGGGGGGTTGAAACTAGGTGATCTTAAGGTGCTTCACAACACAAACCATTCTATAATGATTCTATAATGATGTCAGAATAATTCATACTACACATTTTGAGTTTTTCTCCCCTTTACGTTTGTAACAACTCTCTGACTCCAGTCCAGTACAAGATTCTGTCTCTTGCTCTCTTTCTTCTGATGCTGGAGAGGGCCTCCTAATTAGGGACTGTAGTGATAGGACAAGGGGGAACAGGTTCAAACTTAAACGGTGGAAGTTTAGATTAAATATGAGGAAGAAATTATTTACTGTGAGGTTGGTGAGGCACGGGAATGGGTTCCCCAGGGAGGTTGAGAATGCTCTATCCCTGTGGTGTTGAAGGCCAGGTTGGACAAAGCCTTGGGTGACATGGTTTAGTGTGAGGTGTCCCTGCCCATGGCAGGGGGGTTGGAACTCAATGATCTTAAGGTCCTTTCCAACCCTAACTATTCTATGATTCTATATTGAAATGACGCCTGATAGTACACAAGAACTGTGTTTGGTTTTTTGTTTGTTCTCTTAACCATGAGAGTACACTCAGTAAAGAATGGAGGGCATGATGATATTAGACCCACAGTTTACTGCTATTCTGCCTGAAAAGACAGCAGCAGATAGCTACTCAGTTGCTTTCCAGCCAGAAAGTTCATTACCATGGCGTTGAAACCCTTTATTCAAATGGTGCTTACAATGCAGTCAAGGTTAACTTCTTTACCTTGTGACCATGGGAACACTGAAGCAGCCATCTCTACAAGGAGATCCAGGTCCCATAGGCTAGTCTATGTCTGACTTCTCAATTGACATTCTTCAGCTGTCTGAAAATTTGCTCTTTCACTCAAGAAAAAGTCATCAATATATTTTAAAAAGTATTAGATTTTCTCATGGCAGATTTTGAGCTTTTAATGAAAACTTGAAAACATTTTGACTCTGAAATGTCACTTTCGTGCACTCATGGTTCATCCAGGTATCACAACTCATAAAGAAGAAAAGGGTCCTGAGACACAGAAAGCATGAGTCAATGTCACAGCCAACCAGCTATGTGTCATCTGAAACCGAAAACCCAAAATAGTCTGAGCCTGAGCTTTCACAGGAGACACTTTCATGAACATTTCATTGAATGTTCCTTTTTCCCTTTGAAGCAGCCTCAGGAGAAAATTTGTTTTCTACTCACATTGGTTGGATTGTTGGGAAGACAGAGGCTGTAGGTGTAAGCCCTCATCCACTGCAGCTCAGCTTGTCTTTTCACAGTGGAGCTGGCCATTCAGATGTGCGATGTATTTCCTTCCACTAATCCTCTATATCATTCAGTTCATTACTTAAAAACACAACATATTTTTGCACTTTCTTTTGCTGCACCATTATTTGATCTAAAGCTATTGATCTAAAACTTCACTATTTTTCTTACCTTCCTCTTTTTTAATTCTGATAGATCCCAAATACCAAGGGGGTACCAGCTCAGCTCTGAAAACAGTATTTATTAGGGTATAGTTCCATTGATATTTATTTGGCTATAAATTACCTGATTAGCTTTTTATTTGCTGATGCTTGTTTATGTTCACCTGGACTGAGAAAAAAGAATGCTGGTGTGGCTCTGCAGTAAAGACCTACATGAAGTATTTTAAATAATAAATATAATATGTACAATATATACAACATGTAATATATATAATTCCATGAACTTCTGAAGTGGTTTTGATATTAAGCTAGCTTGTGCCAGCATTTTAGTTAAGACCAATGTTTATCAGTACAAATCAGACAGACACAGTACTGAACTGCTGTAGGGACTGGAAACAAACAAAAGAGGATGAAGAATGCAGCCTTAAGGAAAGAAGTCTTGGGGAGACATTATCATCATGTTCCAGTATTTAAAGAATGGTTACAAAGAAGTTGGAGATTCCCTTTTTACAGGGAGTCACATGGAAAAGATAAGGGGTAATGGTCACAAGTTACTCCTGGGGGGATTCCAGCTACACAAAAGGAAATATTTCCACAATGAGAACAATCAACAATGGGAATAATCTCCCCAGGGAAGTGGTGGATTCCTCCATGTTGGACATTTTTAATATGCAGCTGGACAGGATGCTGGGACATCTAGTCTAGGTCATGCTTTGCTAAAACAGATGAGATCACATTCGGGTCCCTTCCAATGTGGTATCTATGATTCTATGAAACTTCTCAAATTGTTTTGGCAAACAAAGACAGTGTATGTGTACTTTAACACCATGAATTTGAAGGGGAAGGATGATGTTTTCTTATCATACTCTGTTCTGCAAGACATGTCTTGAACAATAGCAGAGTGGCAGTGATGGGAGAAAGAAAACCAAGCTGACATTGTATGCTCTTCTTCATTCAGTCACAACCTCTCTGTCTTGGAACCAGGGGGCTCTGTGCTATGGCTGGATTTTTTGGCCAAAGTGTTGCTTCTGACTTGGGACCCCAGAGCATATTTAATGGTATTTCTTGAATGCAATAGCAAATGGAAGAGTAGGCATTTAAGTGCTGTGGTATAGAGAAGTGAGACTAGAGAGCTGGAGATAGTCAATCCCATGGTAGATGTGATCCTGCTTTGAAAAATAAAGGCAAAAGCAACATCTACTTCCAAAATCTTTTCTCCTGAGTTTTCTGTCTTTAGGCACAGTGACTGTCATCTATGCTGTATGCTTGGTTACTACTCAGGACGGTGCAGCATTCATGTTTGATTAGAGCAGCACTTCAGGAGCAGAAAAAAATAATGCACTAGCTCTCACTTCTTACATACATCCAGATGTGAAGGGGGAGGTTTGATTTCCTTATGTGGTGACAAACAGGGGACCCAACAGCTTAGTTCCTGTATGGGTGTACCAACCCACTGGATATCACACCTCAGCACCCAGGTAGCATGTGGGTTTGGCACATAGAATCATTCCTCTGCCATCAAGATATGAAATGCAAAGAGTTACTGCATTGAAGGAAATCAGCTTTCCTTGGAGATGTCACTCATCACTTGTGAGTGAAGATGATTGATTTAGGATAAATGTACCTAAAGCGTACATTGCTAGAGTCAAATGAAATGAGTCACAACCCAAGTGCTCAGAAGTGGGACAATGTTACTTGCTGAGATATGTAACTTTGAACCTATAAACCACCACAACAGGAGATCTCAGCAAGTTACTTTTTTCAGACACTTGCAGCATGATGACACTTCTTCATTTTGTTCCTTCTGCATGGTTTTGTAATAGACCAACTTTCTAATGTATTAGCATTTATGAAAATCTACTGTTCTAAGTCCTGAGCAACTTAATTTCCTACAGAATATCTAAACTGAAGTGAAGATGGCTCTCTTTCTATAAAAACACACACAAGCATTATAATGTTATCAGAAAAAGCTCAAATAAATTAGCAGGGCAGAGTTTGAAAGCAAGGTGGAGAACATCAGTACATAGCTCACAAACACTTAGGGATTGAAAAGATTTTTTGCCTTAATTGCTTGGAAATAAATTTCCAATTAATTAAGGAAAAAAAAAGATGAGCCAGATAAGGATTCTCAATTTATAATCATGAAAACTAAAATTAAATCTTAGTCATTAAACTCGTAATGTCTCTGGACCTAATTATGATTTCCCTAGAATTCCCTCTTACATTTATATCTCACATTATCTGAACTTAATGGCCCTCTTATAATTCGAGAAGATGTAAACTTAACATTAGCCCTATGCATTGGACAAGTCCTCTGTGGGAAAACTACCATTCCATGTGCAATGTGAGCAATAAGACAAAACTGTGCTGAATAGAGAGGGTGAGACTGTCAACATCTGGAACATCACTAAAACTACAGGTGGATGTTCTTTTTTAGTTCCTCTCAGATTACTCTTTCCCGTGAAGCCTGCTAATATCCTAAGAAGAACAAAAGGAAACAAGAAAAAAAAACTTTTTGTCTAAAACTATCTTATTATTAAGAGGATATGGCAGGGGAGGTTGGAACTAAAGAATATGGCGGGAGGGGGGGTTGGAACTAAATGTTCTTAAGGTCATAGAATCATAGAATAGTTAGGGCTGGAAAGGACCTTAAGATCATTAAGTTCCAACCCCCCTGCCATGGGCAGGAACACCTCACTCTAAACCATATTACCCAAGGCCTCGTCCAACCTGGCCTTGAACACTGCCAGGGATGAAGCATTCACAACCTCCTATTCCAGTGCCTCACCACCCTAACAGGAAAGAATTTCCTCCTTATATCCAATCTAAACTTCCCCTGTTTAAGTTTTAACCCATTACCCCTTGTCCTACCACTACAGTCCCTAATGAAGAGTCCATCCCCAGCATCCCTACAGGATCCTTCAGATACTGGAAGGCTGTTATGAGGTCTCCATGCAGCCTTCTCTTCTCCAGGCTGAACAGCCCCAACTTTCTCAGCCTATCTTCATACGGGAGGTGCTCCAGTACCCTGCTCATTCTCGTGGCCCTCCTCTGGACTTGTTCCAACAGATACACGTCCTTTTTATGTTCAGGACAGCAGAACTGCACACAATACTCCAAGTGAGGTCTCATGAGAGCAGGTCCTTTTCAACACAAACCATTCTATGATTCTATGGTATCAGTGTCTTCCTGGAACAAGAGTCTTGTCTTAATAATTTTGTCTAACATTCCCTTCGTAGTTAAAGTAAGTATATTATTACTGATAATTGTCCTGGATGGAGCCTCATGTAGGCAGCACACAAAAAAACCCAAACAAGCAAACAGACAAAAGTAACGATGCAAGTGTGGAATTACAAAGGCTTTTGTTTAGCTATTGAGAGATTCTAGCAGGATTTGTGCTCCCAACAAAAGCATTTGTTTGTAGAATAAATGATCCTAAAGAGACCACTGTTTCAGGTGAGAAGAAAAATGGCAGCAAGAAAAAATATGCACCACTAGAAATCACAGGAAAGCAGAACCCAAGCTAATATTTTTAAAGGAGCAAAGTAAAGCGAGAGCCTAGTTCCTGTTTTGCACTGATGGTGGTTTATTACCCCTGTTGTGGGACATGAAGCTTCTTGTAAGAGAGGTAAAGCAAGTGGTAAAAGATTCACACCTTGTTATGTTCTCCACAAGAGCCAGTGAAAATGCCATCTATCTATAGGAACCTATAGGAACAGTCCCAGGAAGACCTCATTCAAGATAAGGGGGCAAGAATCTGTGCCTCCAGGTCACTCTACTGACCCATCACTGATGGTGGAGTTATCAGATCTCAAATCATAATGCCTCTTGTTCAGCTTTTTTGGAGCATGGTTGAGAGGGTCTTATAAGCTGTTGTGGACAGGCACCATCCCAGGTCTCATAACCCTTCTTTTTGAGCTGGGACAGTATTCAATATGCATGGTATATTGACATCAAGCTAGAGGAAATAAAATAGAAAACCCAACAGGAAGTACTCCAGTACTCCCTTTCTTCCTGAGAAAGGAATGAAAGAAGAGGCACATCACAAATGACCATAATGTAAAACATATTGAAAGAATAAACCACAGAAGACCATTTTCTTAATGGTGGTAAGATCAGATGGAGTTAGCAATGAGAACAGTTTGTCTTTTTCATGTTCTTGAGTCTAAAGTCATTGCTACTTGCCCATTTCACTGGCTGCTGATTAGAGCTAAAGAAATAATACGTACTAGTGGTAATCTGCAGGTGAGTACCATAGAAATGGAAATGCAGTTTCTTGTGTCAATGCAATGGAAAGATGTCAAGCCATTTTAATACATTGTTCTGGATCCTGGCTATGTTTCTCAGGTAAAGAGCACTATTTTATGCTTGACAATAGCAAATGTTGCAAAAGGATTTGGGAGGCCTCTAATAAAATTTTTTATCTGTTGACAGAGAATTTCATTAACCAGTATCATTAACATCATTTATGAAATTCCATACCCTTGCCTACACCAAAAAAAGCTGTGTTTGAATTACTACTTCTACTTTTACTACTTAGAAAAGCTGAAGTTAGCCTTATGGTGAGTTCCCCATGGGTGTTGTCACAAATAGTGGAATTGACACTCTACTTTTTACAGCTACAGGCAAGAAATCCAGGATAAGTTTCTTCACTGTTCAGTGGATTGTAATATGTTTGATGGAAGATGGGAAATTATATCCCTCTGGCTGAAGCATGGGTTTGGAGTGACATTATTTACTCATGATTTTCTTGCCAAAATCAGGAAGGAGATAGGTGAGACTCACAACTTTGAGATGGAGAACTTTGTAAGATGCCAAGAGCTTCTCAGTAAATCAGTGAGCAGACCTTAGGGAAACATAGTGATGGATGGATTCAGATTGTCTGGAAAGGCTTTGCTGATGTGTATGATCTGTTTAACAGCACAGGATCTGCCCATAATGCTCAATTCAATAAGCTGAAGATGCAGTTTGGGTTCATTATAGACTTGAAAGATTTAGCTACAGCCATCAGAGTCTATTCCATGTTTTTTTTTCATGAACACCATGATCAGGGAACGAGGTAGAGTGAGAGAATATATTGAGAGCAATAAAAAAATTGCTACTGTGCAGTGTTAAGTACTCACCAGAACCCTTTTACCCACCCAGAGCTAACTCTTGGTCAGAGCCTTCGTCCTGGTATGGAATATGTTTACATTCATGCATTTCCATAGAGGTATCTTTTGTATTTTGGGAGCAGACAAGCTTTGTCAAATGCCTGGCCTCAGTGTATAGCTTTCTGTGGTTCTTCTAGGCAGTATAAGAGGGACTGCGCTCCAAGTAAAGGTGCTGTAGTTAAACTCCCAACTGAATCAAGGTCACAGTGAATTTGGTAGATCTCACAGCAAGGCTTTCCTTTGACTCTCAGTTGCCTTCCAGAAAAGCTTGCTGGTGAAAACAGAGGTCAGAGCTTCACAGGCTGGTATCAGCGAAAATCAATTCTTCTTCTTTGAAACATGGATCTTTAAACACAAGCAGATTCTTTGGGTGTCTCAAGATCAGCGTAGCTGCTGTCTGTAACCACAGGTACTGTGAACTGTATTTCTCTTTTTTTCTTTTAAATTCTTGCAGCAAAGCAGAATATTTATCCTAAAGCAGATGTAAGCTGTTTACTGCTAGATGTGGATTTCTGCAGTTTCTGGTTGCTTTCTGATTTGGAATGCATTTCTAATTACATGCTTGCTGAGGAATTTCTTGATGAGTAATTTCTGTCTGTTTTGTTCAGTATAACACCGCATATTTACATATTGTGAAGCAGAAGATAGCTGTCTGTGGTTTTCTCTAGCTGCACTCAAAACCTTCATCAGAAGAAATCTGTAGTTTCTTACCTTTTTTTTTTCTTTAGTTGGTGGTGCTCAGATATCTGCTTCTGTAACTGGTAAACCTAGAGGATTGATTTTGTGGTATTGTGACCTGGTTGAACAGGGAAAAGGGAAAATAAAAGGGTAGAATTGAATACATTGTGCAGAACATGTGAAAGTCAGATAGTCACATCTCATTACTACTACGGAGCAAAAATCTCTCAACCAACTTCACTTACTGACTTCTTGCACTACTAATGGCACATTGACACAGATGAGTGTTTTGTTCCCAAACTGACACGCCACCTAAAGGAAGCCTGTTGAAAAGCCTCAAAAAGTCCCACTGTAAAAGCATCGGAAAATGTAACAGAAGTCAGAGATTTGCCTTTTTTACACCTTTGTGATTTTCAGACTAATTTGACATCAGCATATTATTTAAAAAACAACCATTTTCTACTTAACCTACCTCCTCTATCCCCACTAAAGATGCGGTAGTTTCAGCTAGGACTAGAGGACACCTTTATCACCTACATTCCCTTTCCAAAACATTTCAAAGGAGCAATCTCAGTTCCCAGCTATGTGTGAACAATGGCAGAGAAGCAGTTAATTCATCAGGTCCTGAAGTCTCCCTGTAATAACCAGGGATCTGTACCAATATGTATGCTACATATAGAGGAAGGGAAGGCCGTGTTTTGTCTGCCTTCTTTTTTTTTTTCTTGCAATGGCAGCATGTTTGTGACTCATGAATTTTGTTTGGTAGAATTGCTTTCATAATTTAACCTTGCCAAAAGTGGCTGCACCTCTCAGTAGTTTTTTATTATAAAAGATCCTCTGTGTCACCCCTAGATAGTCTCAAGGCAATAAAAAGAATCTGATTATTACATTTGTTTTGTCAAATGGAAGAAAAAATACCCAACATGCTATAATAATAATGGCAATAATAAAAGATACTGATGATATTTAGAGATTGGCTGAATAAGCCTGTTGACTGCACTATTTTGGTTGGAGTGCAATGTATTCTGCTTTCCAGATGACATATTGCTTTTAACTTTTGTGTACAATACAAGCTAATAACATCTCATAGCTTTTCAACTATTGTTGAAAGTTGTTCTTGGGAACTGACAACTATTGTTGGAAGTTGTTCTTTGGTAAACTGACAGTGATATGAGCACTATAGCAAGATGTTATTGTGGAACAATGGAGAAAGTGTTAGAAATTCTACAATTAATGACAAATTTTCAGTAACAATGGATGTATATTGCCAGTACTGAAATCAATAGGAGGATTCTAGAAATAATGATCTGCTCTGTGTGTGTGAAAAGAATATGACCCATCATTAACACCTTCAGGCAAATAAGGGATGATTTAGGGCATTTAACAAAAGTTCATTCATCTCTTAGGCTTTTGAAAATGGGGACAAGATTGTAATTACAAGAGTGGGAATATCTCTGAGCACATGGGAGACTCGATATTGAAATTGCTTGTTGGAGTGTTTTATACTGAACTTATGACGTACTTTGAAGTTACATCAAGGGCATCCACAGTAGGCAGATCAGCAATATCTGTCATGCCCTAATATTAAAAAATGAATCACAGAACTATACTATTGCTTAGAACAGATGCTTTAATATCACCATTATAAACTTAAAGAATTAGAGACTCCAAAATTAATAAATGCTAATAAAGTATGCCATTGAGATCGTGAACCTCAGCATAAAAATGAAATACAGATAAACACTCTCAGCTTTCTAGCCATTCTCTCATACTCTTAATCAGAGTGTGGGCCAGTTAACATATTTCCCCTCTTTTACTACAAAAGAAGCCCAGTATCCAAAAAGAAGGAATGACAGCTCCAAATATTTTGGTATATGACTATCTCCATGTGGCCTTCTTGCTTCAGAGTGTTTTACGGAGGGTCTCAAGAGGCACTAGGTAACCAAAAGGGGCAAAACCTTGGCAGACATGCATATACTGATTTAAAAGAAGATTGTGTTCTTTCTTCCTTTTTATTTTTTCTCCTTTTGACTTTTTTTTTTTTTTCTATGAGAAGAAATATCTGAGCTCTTCAGGGGATGTAAGAGCTTTAGCCTGGCAAGAAAGTACAATTATGTGAACAACCAATAGACTCAATTTAGGACATTTTAGTGTCATATACATCCAGTACTTCACATCTTCTGACAACAGGCAAGGTGCCAGGTCAATATTTTGACTAGAGAAATCTCTTCATGTTACTTTCAGCAGTCTTTATAGAAAGAACATCATTGTCAGCCAGGTGTCTCCATGTATTTGGGATATCTTCCAATAGCACTCTATTTCACACATGCTTTTAAATTCTGCTGTGTAGATCTCAAGCACTGCAGATATCCTGTCAATACTTCTGAATGCTTTTCTCTATTTCAGCTCCTCCATTTCATACCCATAAATTACATCTCACATTATCCTGTTTTTCTCCTACATAGAAAGTGTATTCTATTCTCCTGCACAGAAAGTGTTTCAAGCCATTAGGTATTTTCCAAGGTACATTAATCATCTCACCAGGGTGTAAGAATGGGCTCACAAGTGCCAGTGTTCAAAGCTGAGTGGTGTGCTTGGAGGTGTCCCAGTGCTCTTGAGGAAGGTCAAATAACATACAATAATGTAAATGAGAATGCTTTTCAATTATCCCCATAATGTTCCATAAAATGAACAGTGAAATAGATGGACTGGGTCCAGAGATGATTTCTTAAGTCAGAGCCAGAGTGTCAGGAGACAGACCAGTCTCTTCAGCAAGTACAAGTGAAGTCCATTTAGATTTATCCTTTAGACACTAGCATTCATAATAAACAGAATTGAAATCAAATTCAGGTATGAGTTTAGGTTCTCTTCAGACTCAGGAAAAGAAAGCTTAATCAGTTTGTCTTAAATTCACAGTATGAAGCTTCTGATGTTCACAGTGGTGGGATGTTTAACATTTGTAGACAAATTCTTAAGATTCTAAATCTCCTTTGTGATTTGAACTGTGCCAGTCTAACATCAGCAGACCGCATTCCCAAAGCATGACATATCTGCAGGTGACTTATTTCACTCAGTATGTGAACCCCAGTGATTGTTAATCAGGCAAGCAAGCATGCGGCATGATTGGGGTGCACAACACAAGATGCATCAAGATACTACCCATCAGTGGGAGACTGCACTTCCTAAGCAAACTTCTTTGGAGTGGGATTCAGGTAGGAGCTAAAAACCATCTCATTCCTCATTCTTCAGGTGGAAGAAAGACTTCAGATTGTCTGTATCACTGCATATAGAGAAACCTTCCCACTGTCTGTGGTTAAATAAGGTGGGATTTAATTGTAATTCTCTGTCTGATGGCATGATACCTGACAGCTCTGTCATGGGAAGGCAAATTTATCCCTAACCCTGGCATGTCTCTGGAGTTCTTCTCTGGCCAGAATTTTCTCTAATATAAGACTCAGTGCAAATTCTGCACAGAGAAACAGCCATTCACTTCTTTGCCTTCAGGCATACTACAACTCTTTTTTTTTGGTCTTCTTTGTAAGGGCTCATCCATCAAAACACAGACAATTGTAGACGTGACTCTCTTGACAAGTCTATCTGATCATTACAAAGCGGGAGTGGGAGATGATGACAGCTGTGTATTTCAAAGAGAGGGACAGGAATTTTAGCTCTCATTTGATTCCTCACTTTTACTGGCTATTGCAAATGGTAGGAAGATTGCAACATCTCCATTCCTGAAACAATATCGATTCTGTAAAGTTTCACATTTCACAGAATTACTTTTAAATCCAGATATCATTCCCAGTCACTATACATAGGATATTAATTCTGGGATTAAACTACAGGATGACATCAGACAAATTAATTTTCTGCCTGTTCATCTCTTATATCTTGTCTGTAGTATGAATGGAAATTAATTTCCTATGGAGGGGGAAAGGCTGTGAGAAATATTGAAGTAATTAATTACTGTTGATTTTATTCTTCTTGTCCAAGACATTTTTATTTTCTTAACACTTAATTGAAGCAGAGTTTTTAAGTAATGGGGTAGGGAGAAGCTGAAGTCATATTATGAACAACTGTGTTATTCTCCCTTCCTTCTTGGACAACAACTGGAATGTTTGTTCACATTTTAGAAAGGTATTTCACAAAGTTCAAACTTCTAGACCATAATATGTAAATCCTTGAGAAACAGGTGTTGATTGTTCTCAGGCACCACTGGATCAGACAATAACTGCACCTTAAAACTGTAATAAGTAATGATCGAAATCTATGGTTAACTTTAAATAGTAGTCAAAAGAGATTAGTTCTTCAAAGGGTCTTCATGCACTTTCTATTGTTACCATTGCATACTGAAATGGGAATGAAAGATTTCAATATAACCTTCACATAGCTGTCAGCACATCCAAGTAAACTCAACTTGTCTCATTTCCTTTTACAGCCGGTTTCTCCTTTTATCCTGTGACCACCAGAATTACAGTGTAAAACGCATGCTTCTATTTGTATGTATCTGGACTCTTCATGCTGGAAAGGATACAAACCCCTCAGTTCTTATCCACGCATTATAAAACACTGTCATCAAGCAGCACTCCACAGCTAGTAGTATTTCAGCCCTCAGTTTAATAGCTGACTGATCCTTCATGCCTAGTGAAGTGGAAATCTGTAGTCAAACTTGTCCAAATGTGGGGATCAGCATAAACTCTTAAATGTCTCACTTCATAGGACAGCATGTAATTTCTAGAAAGAGACTGTATCCTCTACAGAGAGGATAGCCAAACCCTTTCTGTCAGTTCTTTTCTCCCACCAAGAGAAACACTGTTTAAATCAGTTAATTAATAGTTAACTGCAATTTCTACAGCTGTACATTTTGAGCACAATAAACCCTAGACATGAAAAAAACCCCTGTAGGAAATATAACAAAACTACACAGGTTTGAAACTCAGAACTGGAGGTACTAACTTCATGTGGGCCCATGTTAATCAGTTCTGAGTCCATAGAACTGCCCCAGCACTGGTAGGCTGGCTATGATAATTGCTCAGTGCTGTGAACAACACGTTTCTGGGCAACTCATATTTTTGAGTTCTTTCCAATCCTTCTCATCCTTGATTTTGCTAGCAGAATTTTCCTAGCATTTCTGTTGCTAGATACAGGTTGAAACAAGATGCAGACTATAGCGAAGTATGCCTGGCAATTAAAGTAGGACTTATACCCATAGTCTACACACAGAAAGTTTCATACAAACAGAGTAAAGCAAGATTTTCCAAGTTTCATACATTTTTGGACACTCTGCACAATATGCTGAAGTTCCCAAACTTTAGAGCTAGCACCGCTTCTGACTGATTGACATATGTGAAAACCACGCATGCAATGACAGGCACCAAAAATGAGAAGTTAGTTTCAAAAAGTCTAGTGAGTAAGACCAACTTTAAGATCAGATAGGTAGTGTGTGGAAGAGTTAGAATGCAAGTCTAATATGAATGCTCATTGCCATGCTTAATGCAACGGAGAGTGCTATTTCCAGTGCTGGTGTCTCCCTTTCAGACCAGAATTACTGACAGAGACATTCCAATCTGACAGGCAACATTTAATTAGACTATGAAACTCTGCTGAAGTCAAAGGCAGACTGGGTGTTTATACCCATAACAAAAATATACTGAGTTAATTCTGACAACAGCAGCAGCGTATTTCAATATTGGAAAGGAGCAAAATGAATACTCAATAAAAAGTTAATAATTCAGATGAAACATCTCAGGTTGGTTTATATACTATTTTTTTTCCTTATCTAAATAATCTATAGGAATTGAAACTGCTCATATAAACTTTTAATATTTGATCCACATTTTATGCAACTCCCGTGTTCGGTTTCTGCCTATGTAGTTTCAAGCCCCAGGTTCCCCATTTGAATTTTGGAGATAGATTTCAAAATGAATTCCAATATAAATTTCAAAGTGTCAGTTAAACACATTAATGTCATCATTTTGGTTTTGAAGAGTTTCAAGATAAACTTTTCTCACCAGCTTCAAACACCATCTTCTCAGATCTCTCGCACTGTTGTTAAATTGTCTCGTCTTGATCTTGTCCTACGTAGGGCTTGATCTCATTGTCTGAACATAAGAGATCTACTGCTGAGATATCTAAACACCCGTGTGAGACTGACAGGTCTGGCACAGGACCTCTGAAAGACTTCTGGAGCAGGAGTGGGAAGTCTTTTCAAATGATGCTTGACTACCCTGTTGAAGCAATCAAATTTCACTCTTCTTTGTGTAAGTAGGGCAGAATAAATAACCTCCCACATCCATGGAAGTTTCAATTCTGAGCTCTTAATTTTGGTTAAACCATGAGGGATGTAGCTTCTGCCTAGGCACTGCTGGTAAGTCAAGTCAGTGAAAGCAAGTCACCATCACTATTACTTTGTATTGATGGTCTGATTCATTAAAAATGCACAGATTTTGCTGTAGAAGGGTACTTTGTACCTGTACTGTGATTTAATACATACGAAGTTGTATAGAGCTGAACCATTTATACCAAACCATACAACTGATTTTACTGCTGCAAATATATGATTAAGCCATGCTTGTATTCTGATGAACAATAGCTTTTGCAAAATCACATACACAAGTGACTCTGTCAGGATCATGTTTAATCCTAGGAATATTCAATAACAGCGGGCAGGAATTTGCTTTATAATTTGCAAATGTGCCCTTGGGACTTCTAGCTCTGCTTGCCTCTTTGAATCTTTAAATGAAAGAGCTGAAAAAATAAACCAGGTTCAAAGATATACATGCCACACAGGAGCTTTCTTGAAATCTCCTCTCACCCTGGCTCCCACCAGAGCTTGCTTTTTGTAATTTTTTGTTATTTAAATAAAGATACATCAGCATATCAAATATATAGATATTGAGGACTCTGTGTTTGCCAAAGAGGTGCCTGGAAATAACTTGAATGTTCAGTCCCAAAAAGATGTCCCTACTGGAAAAGAGAAAGAGCATCAGCAGCTCTCAGCAGTTCAAGGTGATGTTGCCAACACTGCCTAGCTGTTTCTTTGATGCTGCTGTCTCAAACATGCATTCACCCATTTCTTGTTGACAATTATGGTTTATATTCAAGGGAAGCTTTTGTTTAATTTCTTTATTTAGAACGTGTGGAAGAGCTGCCTATAGCACTGGGCAGGAGCTTCTGACATTTCTATAAAAACCTAAGTGCAATCCATAGCTAGATATCGAGGTCAGAAAAGTAGCGCCTGAGAAAGCTGAGTTAGTTGCTGTGGTTTACAGAATAAAACCGTTTTTCATTTAGATCCACAGACTTATGATAGATGCTATGGAAGGGCTATAGAGATGACATTATGTCAAAATAAAAATAAACTGTCGGTATAAATCCAGGGAGACGCTGTCACAATTTCAGCTTGAAACAAAATGACACCAATGCAAATTTTATAAGAAACAATTTTCAGATGTCAAGACAGTGGTAAATTGATGTCAGTTCAGGTCTGCAGGGAGACTGTTATGGTTAATAAAGAAAAACCTAAACAAATTCAAAACCATTCCCAAAGTGGTAGCTATAAAAACAGCTTCTAATTTTGTCAATTGAAGCAGAAGTTAGTTATAGCAACACAAACGTAAATATACCATGAGTATGATGTCAACAAAAAGCCCCCAAACCCAAGAAAAAACTCCAAAAGGAAATACTGGTACAAATGCTCTACACACTTGATAAACGTTAAATTGCATGTGCAGATAGACACTGACATTTGCACAGCTTAGTTTGCTTCTATATTAATATGCATAATCTCTGATGCTCATTCAGTTAACTGATAAGAAATCTGGAAGCTTCTTCATACCATATAAACATGCTGTAGCTTTTTACTCATGCAAAATGCAACAGAATTAAAGGTGAGTTGAATAGATAAAATGAAAAGCAGAAGAGCCTGACTTCCAAAATCTCTTATTATCAGGTTTTGCTTAATCTCTTTGTCTTGTATTCTTCATGTCTTGTAGCTCAGTATCCTGGTAAATCTCAGTCTAGCCCCACTGATGACCAAGGAAGTTCAGAAACATGATGGGATAGCTATTGAAATTCTTACAGGGCTTTCTAGGAGTTTTTTTAAGCACTGTTTTTGAGCAGTGGGATGTTGGGGGCAGTTGTGAGAACACTTAATGCCTGGTGTCTCCTGAAGTCATTTACATTCAGGCAAAAGTGGGTGGAAATTCTGCCATGTGAAAAAGACATTTGCAAATGCGTAACTGACTGCACAGCACTTGAAGCAGTCGGCAAGCCAGGCCCCTGCTCAGTATTATGATTGTGCCATGTGCAGCATTAACCTTTATCATGTTCTGCTTTTCTTGCATACAATAACAGCAGATCCTTGTCATGGGGTGGTTACACAAGACGGTACGTATGCTTCTAGGCACCTAGTCACAGATCAAAAATACATGGCATGTAGCACCGAACTGCTCTATATACTCATTCCCCAATCTAAATTGATTTAAAACACTTTAAGGCATACATCTGCCTCTGAAGACTCTTTTTGGCATGAATCCTGCATTATTTGCCCTGGCTATTTTAAAACAGAAACTATTATGTGATTAGGACCAAAGTGGATTGGGTTCATACTGCCTGGAGATCTCCAAACCACAGGTTCTTTATTTACCAACAATGTCAGCTTAGTTGAAATTAAGTATGTTCTGCGACCCACCTTTGGATGTATGTTTAGTTGCACAAACCTAAAGAATAACAACAAACACAAGGCATTAATGATGGTTACACCTTTCAAATCATTAATTCCTGAATTTGTGTTTAGAAGATGACTGAAAATATCACAGGGCCAGATTTCAACACCTTCCGCACTGGAGCCTATCTGAAGTGAAACCACTGACGTCAGTGGAATGATTCCAGATTTATAGCTGCCAAGTTATGCACATCTCTGTATGGATCATTTTATGCTGGTTATTTAATGCATTGATTTTCATACCATAAGTGATTTGCATAGAACCAAAATTTGCATAGAACAGCATGGAACCACACCAACATACCGTAAGAGGTGAGGCTGGTAAGACATCTGGAAGTTGGGGCGAAGGTGTTAGTGACTGTATGTGGGTGGGAGATGAGGGTCTGTGGCTGATGTGGATGATGATGATTTGAATACCTCAATACATCTGAGAGATACTGTGTCTTTCATTTGCTATTGTTGTGCCATTGTAGCGACCTCCTGCATTCCTACCCAGGGCACCACTAGTGGGAATGGGGAATGTAGTTTGACATTGTAGGGAGAGAGGACTAAGGACATAGGAGGGATGCTGGCCACATTTTCTGGTGTCTAAGAGAACATCACCTAGTGGCTACCAGTTGCAGTGCCAAGTTAAATTTGCAGCCAGATGAGAGCAGGCTGGTAAATGCACATGTAAAAAACCACGGACTTACTAAGCCCACAGATGTACTCTAGGGTAAGTTAGGATTGACATGAATCATTGACATAAAAAAAAGCTCCTGCTAGGAAACCCTGGGATTGTCAACAAAATCCTAGCTACTCCCTGGTCACAGAGCACAGATCAGGTACTGATACCTTACACAAGATGACCACTCTTTAACTGTTGCAAATCAAGCCTTCAGGAATTTTACTTGGGAAAGATCACCCAGAAATTCAGTTTCTATCATGCATGTCCTTGGCCTTCCAGGACAAAAGTAACATCTTCCTACTCAGAAATCTCTCTGAGATTAATTTCCAGCTGGCCGTTTCCATCCATACACATCTACGCAGCACCAACTGGGGTCTTTGAAGGGCAACCTGGGAATAGTGCAACACCCAAAGGTTGTCTGGCTGCCTGTATGCCTGATGCTTGTTAGTAGCTATGTTTTTAAAAAGGAATCCCTGCTTCTGTGCAGATACAAACTTCTGGCTCCTAGCAGCTTGGCTTCTCCAGAGCTTCATCAGACCCATCAGGGTGCATGTCCTCTCTAAATGTCCTTCCTCAGTGACTTTGAGGACACTTGTTGAAGATGCAGGAATAAAGGCTGCAGCCATACTCATTTCAAAGCCCAGTTAAGGTAGCTGACCCATGATGATGAATGGAAGCATGCTTCGATCTTGGCAGATTCAACCCCAGCCACCTTCCCCCAAAGTTAAGTGCTGCTTTCTTTGCTGGCACCCAAGAGAGGTTTTTTTTCCAGACATCCTGATGTTGGGACTTAATCAGAATGCAGAGATGCTGCCTATTTCAAGGGCTTAGTAACCAGATAATTTCTGTTGGAAAAGGTGGGGTGCCTCCAGGACAACCCCCATCAGAAATATACCTCACCCCAAGGCATTAGCTCAGCGATACTGCAGAATTTCAGCACACCTTTCCCCAGAACAAGCCATATATTTTTTATGAAACAAAAAGTGGTATATGCTCTTAAAGTCCATCTTCCTTGGGAACAAAGGAGTGCTCCTCACTCATAGTAGGTAGTAGAAATTAGTTCATTTGTAAAACCTATGTCATGGCCTAAGCCCAGCCAGAAACAAAGAACCACGCAGCCACTCGCTCACTCCCCTCCCCCCTTCCTTCCCCCAGTCCCAGAGGGATGGGGAGGAGAATCGAAAGAATGTAACTCCCATGGGTTGAGCTAAGAACAGTTTAGTAACTAAGGTATAACACAAATCACTACTGCTACCACCAATAATAATAACGATAAAGCAAATAACAAGGGAAGAGAATACAACCGCTCACCACCCGTCGACTGATACCCAGCCCAACCCGAACAGTGATCTAACCCTTCCGGGTAACTGCCCCCAGTTTATATACTGGGCATGACGTGCTGTGGTATGGAATACCTCTTTGGTTAGTTTGGGTCAGGTGTCCTGTCTCTGCTTCGTCCTGGCTTCCCCTCCTCCCTGGCAGAGCATGAGACTCAGAAAGTCCTTGGTCAGAGTAAACATTACTGAGCAGCAACTAAGAACATTGGTGTTATCAGCGCCATTCCCAGGCTGAAAGTCAAGAACACAGCACTGCACCAGCTACTAAGAAGCAGAAAAATGGCTGCTACTGCTGAACCCAGGGCAGCTAGGCAGGTAACAGGAGGTTTGTAGTTTTAGTAAAGTTTGAGTGTCCATTTACCAGGAGTGCCAGAGATGACTTTACAACTGTATGGCTGCAAGTGCTTTGTTCAGATCAGAGCTCTCTGACACATACAGTAGGCTTCATATTTTAATTAGACTTGCTAGTCTTTATTAGCAACACTCAATACCTTCTCTTTTGGCCTACTTTTATATAATCTGTGTTTGCTTAAAACTAAAGAACCACAACACTACTTTTCTGGCTGAAGACAGGGCCTTTCAGGGCAAAACCATTCCAGCAACAGTTAAAGGAAGAAATCCAGTTGTTATGAGCTGTGTTCTGACTCCCACAGCAACATGGGGTCATTTATTATCATTATTCATTATGAATAAACAGAAGTTATTTAGCTTTATAAACAAAAGTGGATATCATCTGCAGCTTTCAGTAATTGTCATTAGCGAGTTGCTACAATGACAGATTTCAAATGGTCATCTCTGTCTGTATTACTGAAATCTAGACCAGTTAGTCAGTTTGCTAGTGATAATCATTCCTAAGCAGACAAACAAACATCAGACAAAGCAGAAAGCCCACACACTTCTGTTTTTTTTGCATCAAAACCTATATTTAACGCTAACTGTGTGGTTTGCTGCAGTTTCTGCTCTTTCTCTGTTGTTCTGCTTCTCTCTGTTTGTCCCCATCTACCATGTGCTGTCACATTTATTAAAGTTCTTTTCTTATGAAAATACTTTCTAATCACAAAATAACTTCTACTTTAACAAGTTAAACAAAAGCCACTCATAATACCCAAGGTATTATAATGGCAATGGTTCTCATAAACTTCTCCCTTTTCGTTTTGGTCACAGTTCTGCTCCAGGGCATCTGAAATACCCTGGTAAATAGAGTTCTGTCAATAAACTGAAAATTGCTGACCTTGTCTTGTTCATCAATTTAGGCATCGAAAAATTTCTGCCTTCTGGGATTAGAGGTGTTTTTTCATCTGAAGTGAAAAATGCTAAGCCTGCCATATTTAATGACAGGCCCAGGAGGGTTAATGAAAGAATATAAGTGGCATTTCACCTTGACTTGCAGCTGCCCTATAACATTGCCTAAGGGTCTAACCAATGTTAGCTCCATCTGAGAAGTACAACGAAGAAGTGACGACCTATAGAGAAATCATACAGGATATCCTCGTTTGCCCTGGTTGGCCTTTTTTTGTTTGTGAAATTTGCAGCTAATGAAGCCTCAGAGATTTTGTCTTCATTGGTTACAAAGCCTTTGGAAACACTGAGAAACTGAGCAAGAGAGAAATGGACAGCAACTGACTAAATGGCCTTCCAGATTATGCCTGGCTTCTACCAGCATTTCATATTTTGCTTTCTTTATTGATAGCCCCAATTTTATTAGCTAAACATTGATGATTAGTCTAGACTGCTAATTAGAAGCTATCCTTTTACACGGAGGCAGGGATTAAGAGCTTTTGTGATTTGGTGGACTCTGTTTAGTGTGAATGTCAATTTGATCCTTTCAATGTGTTTATGCTAAGTATCAATAAACTCCTGGGATTTGTGGAAGTGCAGTGCTGAACCTCTCAGATGCTAAGCAACAGCTGGGGTACAGCTTCCGCTTGAAAGGCTTTCTTCTCTCCTCGCTAATGGAGGATCAAAAGTCATCCCTTCAATTAAAAACTAAAGAAAGAATCCCCTTCTTTGGCATTTTATGTCCAATTAAGGATTTTAGTGGGGAATGTGCAGCAGTGCTCACTGATTAATTTATCAAACACAAAAATCCCCCCTTCCTCTACCAGTCCAATTAGCCAGGCATTTTATATGGCTGGGAGATTGAAACACTGCTACCACACGGAAACCAGAGGCTCTTTGCATTTGAAATTGTGTGGTAAAGAGACTAGAAAATTTCTCATCTAATATCGAGCATATTTAGGGCCTGATCCTGTGAATTATTAAAAATCCCTGCTAAAAAATGTATGATCTACTGAAGGTCCATTCTGGTATGATATTCAATACCCTGAACACACAGGGGCATCAGGGAAAAGCAAAGGATGTTGAATGCCCTGGAAAAATAGTGTTTACTGTACTAAATGCCCAAAAGGAAGCATAGTTGCTGCTTCGATGTCAAGCACGGTAGAGTATAATTCACATGTAAGCTGCTGCCTTCTTACCTTGTGCCGAGATCTTTCCACATTTCAGAAGCTGGGATTGATCTCTCCATCCACAAGCTACCTGTCAGAAGCAATAGGGAAATATATTATCAATCATTTGTCATTGCCCTCTAACGCAACCATCATGATTTGTACTCTTGTTTGTCAGCTCAAGTCCCTTTGACTATATTCCCTTCATTTTCAAGAATGGGAAAATGGATGACCTGGGGAATTACAGACCAGTCAGTCTCACCTCTGTGCCTGGCAAAATCTTGGAGCATGCTAAGGCACATGAAAAACAACAAGGTGCTTGGTGACAGCCAGCATGGCTTCACTTAGGGGAAATCCTGCCTGACCAATTTGGTGGCCTTTTATGGTGGGGCTACAGAACTGATGGACAGAGGTAAAGCAGTTGATGTCATCTACCTGGACTTGTGCAAAACGTTCAACACTGTCCCACACGACATCCTTGTCTCTAAATTGGAGAGACATCAATTTGATGGATGAGCCACTTGGGGGATAAAGAACTGGCTGGATGGCCGCACACAAAGAGGTGTGGTCAATGGCATAATGTCCGGCTGGAGACCAGTAATGAGTGGTGTCCCTCAGGGATTGGTGTTGGGACCGGTCTTGTTTAACATCTTCGTCGCTGAAATGGACAGTGGGATTGAGTGCACCCTCAGCAAGTTTGCTGATGACACCAAGCTGTGTGGTTGGGTTGATACACTGGAGGGAAGGAATGCCACCCAGAGGGACCTCGACACGCTTGTGAGGTGGGCTGATGCCAACCTTATGAAGTTTAACCATGCCAAGGGCAAGGTCCTACACCTGGGTCAGAGCAATCTCAGGCACAGCTACAGGCTAGGCAGAGAAGAGATTCAGAGCAGCCCTGCAGAGAAGGACTTGGGGGTGCTGGTGGATGAGAAAATGAATATGAGCCAGAAGTGTGCACTTGCAGCCCAGAAAGCCAACTGTATCCTGGGCTGCATCAAAAGGAGTGTGACCAGCAGGTTGAAGGAGGTGATCCTGCCCCTCTACTCTGCTCTTGTGAGAACTCACTTGGAGCATTGTGTGCAGTTCTGGTGTCCACAGCATAAAAAGGACATGGAACTGTTGGAACAAGTCCAGAGGAGGGCCATGAGGATGATCAGGGGAGTGGAGCACCTCCCGTACGAAGACAGGCTGAGAAAGTTGGGGCTGTTCAGCCTGGAGAAGAGAAGGCTGTGTGGAGACCTCATAGCAGCCTTCCAGTATCTGAAGGAGCCTGTAAGGATGCTGGGGAGGGACTCTTCATTAGGGACTATAGTGAAAGGACAAGGGTTAACGGGTTAAAACTTAAACAGGGGAAGTTTAGATTGGATATAAAGAAGAAGCTCTTTGTTGTGAGGATTGTGAGGCACTGGAATGGGTTGCCCAGGGAAGCTGTGAATGCTCCATCCCTGGCAGTGCTCAAGGCCACTTTGGACAGAGCCTTCGGTGACATGGTTTAGTATGAGGTGTCCCTGGGCCTGGCAGGGGGGTTGTAACTGGATGATCTTAAGGTCCTTTCCAATCCAAACTATCCTATGATTCCATGATCTATGATTCTGTGATACATCAGTAAGGTTTATTATTGTCTCACTTTTCCTTTGCTGAGAACAGACATGTTAGCCACAGCATATAGACTCTTATCCCTGCTGCATGATTGGCTCCCAGAAGTACTTTTCCATACCACTGTGGTACTAGGAAAGCAAACCCATATCTAATATGTAGATATATTCAGGTTTTAATTAAGATGTGATTTAACTGTATTTCATCTCTGTCTGTTGGAATTTAGACTTTAAAGTTAGGGTGGCCATAGAAAGGAGTAACTCATATTTCAGCAGCATTTGGGAGACCAAGAGTACCTTTAGTCTGCTCCCACAGCAACAGGAGTGAATTGTCAATAAAAATATCCTGCCTGGACAGTTAGCAGATGAGAAAAGAGCCTCTGTCACTGTGGGAATGGCAAATCTCTGCATTTTCTATTCTGGTCTGCGTCTTTTTCTGTACATCCTGATGTGCAGGTGAGCTGTTTTGGCTAATGCTTTCAATGCAGAAATAACTTTGACCTGAAGAAATCACTGAAGGGTGGTCCTTCTTGCCTCTGTGCATATGGCAAACATCTCATTTTCAATGAAAGTCATGCCTGAACATGGAAGAAAGGCTTCATTTTGATAGTTCTCACAGCTTAATTTCTTTGTATAGTAAGAAAGTGATATCGAAGGGTAGAAGTAAGGATTACTGCAAAACCTATCCAGCCAGTAAAAAGCCACACTGTCAAGACACTAATTCATGATGGAGAATACTCTGATGCCTATGAGTCAGATTGGTCTTTTTGCAGTGTGAGGAAATGATAAGAGTATTGACATTGTCTCTTTTGAAGTATCCGTCCACTCTGCCATGGCATCCTCTCTTTTGCTTGATTCCTATTGATTATCTCTGCACTAAAGTTCAGCTGACCATTTATATTTCAAGTGAGAAGGAAGCAGAGCTAGAGATTTAAAATTGTTTGAACACCTTTTGCTAGAGTCAATGCTTGAATGTCATCGGCAGTTGTCAAGATTCAGGCAATGAAATTCCTGAGGGTGCTTCATAATGATTCAATTTGCCAGCATTTCAAGCAGAAACTGCAGGTCCGGTCCAGGAGGTATAAGCACAAGCAAAAGAGCGTGTCTGTATGTTACTCACCAGTAAAAGGCAAAAACCCCACATGGTAACACAGAGCTAGCTGTACAGGTTTAACTGATAAATTGGGGTTGCAGAGACAAGGGCTACTCAAGCATCTTCTTTTTTTGCCTGTTGTATTACTCCCTCTGCAAAATATACACTTTGGTATATCAGTCCTATGCACATGGGTGTAGGATGCTCTGTGAATCGTGCAAGAATACACATGCTCTTTCACATACATATTTATTTATCTGGCCTATGCTCTGTTCTTGTGTGTATTTTTTGTTTTAAGAGGTCTTCACTAAAATCTGCAGTTGACTTCTGCAGGTTTTTGTGATCCTATTTTTTTACTCTTTAAAAATACTAGAAGATCTGCACAGATAAGAGAGGAAATCAAATCACCAGCAGACATTACAGGGTAAAGACTATTCACCAGTATTCAATTCTACCATCTCTCCTGTTGTCTTCTTTGTCTTTCCAGATCATGTACCTGGTATACTTTGTGCTGTACCTGTGCTAAATCTGAGTTTATTTTTTCCCCTTTCTCATTCAGCACACTAGGTGATAGATTAGTGACCCAAGATGCCCTCACAGTTGAAACACATGGTGAAGTGCTGTTAAAAGTCCAAAGCAAAAGGGATGACAGGACAGATGATATTTTATTTTCTTGTCTCCCTGTGTAAGGTCAGATTTTAGGTGATGCACATAAGAACATCAGGTTAAAAAAAAGACATTCCTGACTTTTTCATAAGTGCTGATGTCTTAGTTTCAACTGCTTTTAAACTACTATCTAGGTTTGATGAGCTTTTTCATTAGACTGTGTCTAAAGGCTGTTTTAAACCTGTGATCTCAGAAACCTGATGGTTTGATGGACTACTCCTAAATGGCCACATGGAAGGTGACTAAGAGAAGTCAACCTATGGTTTGCAAGTGTAAAGTCACTCTTAAGGATCTATGTTTAGCACATATATCTGATTCTTGAAATGGAAAATATATGAGAAATTAAAAATTACCAATTGGGAAAATGGAAAGGGTAAACTGGAAACTAACCATAGAAACTATGTCCAGTCAAAACTTGCCTGTTGTACCCTGTTTGTAGTTCCTGCTGAAATGAAGATAAATAAGCATAGCCCATAATAGGTGAAAAATAGTATTCCATCTCTGTTGGATTTCCGTATTTGTTTATCTATGAGAATCTTCTTTGCCATTTAATGTAATGTGTAGTACCTTTTTAATAAAAGACTCAGTATGCTGCTCCTGATAGAGCTTATTCAAATAATGATTAATAAAGCTGCACAAAAAAGAAGGAACAGATTTGCTTTTACTGTGGTAGGATGACTGCATTAGTGTAGAACCTTTACGCAGCTTCCACCTCCCTTTCCATACTCTCTCTTTAATGATTTATTTAAAGTTCTCTAATTAGAAATAAATTTAATACAAAGCACTCATGAAGCTTGCATCTTTCTACAGTGTGGAGCTTATTCTAGAGCAGTTTCACAGGGCAATTTCATTAAAGGGCAAATTAGTTCTTTTTGGGGGATTTTTAGGAGGGGGAAGACTAAAACTAGTTTGAAATCATACTAAGCAGAGATCTGGAAAGATTGGTCCATGAGGAAGCACTAAGTAAACTGACAGAGACAGTCCTATACTGTCTGTATATAGTCTTGTCTGTATAGGAGTAAGGGGAAGCATAATAACAATGCTAAAATCTGGAAAGAGATTTGAAATACTGGGCTCAAAGTGCTAGAATTAAAACTTTCAAGTCAGATATAAGGAAATATAAGACACATTTATAGGATACAAAATTATTATAAAATATTTACCCTATAAGTATAAATAAATGTCCATAAGTCTTAAGATTCTATTTCAATTCAAACCAGATTCAGCAACATCATTTGACATTGTCTTTAAAGGAAGCAGGGCTTAATAAATATAAGGAGACAGAATTTAGGATCAGAAATGGTTAAAAGCATATCTTTCAGTGGATATACAATAGAGAAAAAGGAGGAACTTACAAAAATAGGGTTCAAGTCACAAGAAAAAAAATTCAGAGTTTTAGTGCCCAATTCTGAGAAATACTAAGACACTGTGTAATCCTTGATTGAGTTCTCCCAAACTGAACACTAAAATAAGTATTTGCTTCTCCGTTTATTTCTCTTTGAAATTCACTGTTAAAAATTCCAGAACTGGATGTTACCAAGAGCCGCTACCAGAGAGATCAATAATCTTAGATATTCTCATATATTACATCTAGTTATTTTTCACTTGCTGTCATGAATATTATAGCATCTTCTCCTTATACTGCAATAATTAAGGTGGAGATGACATTTCCATTAAAAAGATCATATAACTCAGTGGGGAAAAACTAAATGTTCCAGCTGTGCTGAAGTTCAGCTTTGGACATATCTTCCTAGAAGAGAATATTTCCATCAGATTCAGATTTTAAATAGAGACGTACCTAAATGAAAGTTGCATAAATACATTTTTAGGCAGTAAAATATCTGTCAAATGCTGTCAAGAGAAAAGAATTCTAAAGCAGGATATTTGTCCTGCATAGGACCTGGAATGGGAATTATTCAGTATAGGCAACACTTCTCAGACTGGAATGGAAATTCTACTGAAGAAGATGAACGATTCCACATTGAAATAATTGGGAATAAAGCATTTTAATTGAGATGGTGACTTATTTCTCAGTACTTTGGGGCCTTTAATGGCTGAATAAAAAACTCAGGTGGTGTTCAGAAGAAGGACCTGCACAATTCCCCAGATACGTCCTGATGTTCCCAGATTTCCCTTGCTCCTTCTCCTTTCAGACACAAGTCAGGCTCAGAAATACTACAGTATTTCCCTCTTTGCCTGGCTTCTCCTCCCTCAGTATTCTCTGTTAGAAGGCTGAAGGGTGGGACATACCAAAGGACTGCTTTAAAGGAGTAGCATGACACTCAGGTAGCTCAAGAGCAGAAAGCAGAGAAATCCTATAGTCATCCCATGCGATTTCTAGGAGCAGAAAACTAAAATGTAAGCAGAATGGACCCTGATACATTAATGACAGAGAATAAATGATGAATCACTTGGGATAAAAAGGCCAGGTCCCAGTGACCCCATCACACCCTTCCTCAAGAGGGGTGTAATTTGGCTGTTACTCTGTCCTAAGGATCAGCTTGGGTAGAACTGAGAGTGTATGTGATTTGTGACACAAGGACAAATGTGTCCCATGGTATGAGGCTAAAACAAAGACTCATCATCTCACTGACTGTTCTCGCAACAGCACAAGGTCTTCTATTATCCTGGATTTTCATCTTTTAGCAGACTACTTGTTATACACTATTTACTTGAAGAGCAAAGCAGACAGAAAGTTTCTTTAATGAGCACAATAGATTCTGATCTCTGCTTATTCCTCATTTATCTTAAGTCCATGTACCAGAAGGAAATTGTCCATATCCCTACTGAAAATAGGACATACAGTCAGTGGTGACTGCACATGGGGAAAGAAAAGGAGGAGGCATAAAGGTTAGCTAGAAGAGACCAAACCACAGAGGTAACAGAGGCAAATAACACATAGGACAAATTACAAAAAGGAAAACAAGATTAGAAATGATGTGAGAGGATCTAATGTATTCAAATTAAGGCAATCCAGAACAACGGCTGGCACTTTAAGTCACATTTTATCTTCATCTGTTTACAAGTTGGGTGGGATATCAGATGAGGCAGTGTTTGGCCATTCAAGCACTGTGTACTATCCACTGGAACTGTTTTTAGTGTAGCCCAGCCCTGGTTCTGAATGCAGGTATGAATGTATGTAACATGTAAACCTAACATACTTTCTAAACAAGAGCTAGAGTTCAAAAATAGCTTTTTCTGGATTTTTTGTGATTTTGTCCTGATGAATTTTACAAAACTGATGTAGAAATGACCTCTTCACATCATGACTTTCAATTTAAATCATTATTATTGACACAAGTTCAGGAAAACTTTTCTTCGTGATGCAGAAACTCAGCTGTTTAGACTCACAACAGTTTAGGATTCTCCTTCTTTCCATCTTTCCTTCCTGCTCAGCATAAAATCAACCCTAATGGATATCTAGTTTGGATCACAGTTGTTCGGTTGCTTGTTTTTTCCTTTTGACACTTTTCTTTGCACTTTGTCTCTCCAATAGTTCTCCCTGAATCATTATCCAGTCACGGAATATTGTCAGGCTTCTCAGTTAAAAGCGCAGGAGTAGAGATTAAATGTCACTTGTTCTGTTTGCACACTTCTCAGTTTCCCTCAAAACACACATGATAGGACCTAAGCTGTTTCTGCCTGAAATACAAACATATGCTCTGAATGAAATCACTTCAGGAGACTGGCAGGAGGGTGTCTGTGGCAAGGCTAGCTTGCTGATAGCTCTTGCTGCAGCAGAGACCTCCATACACCCCTGGGACACAGCCCTCTGCTGTGTTTTATAGGAAGAGGGGTGTACCACTTACACTGTTACCATCTGTGATGCTTTTGGCTGGGACAGAGTTAATTAGACTGGGGTTGGAAGAGATGATTCTTCCCCTCTGCTTTTCTCTAGTGAGACCACACCTGCAGTACTGAGATCACTTCTGTCGGGGGACCCCAAAACAAGAGGGATGTGGACCTGTTGGAACAAGTACAGAGGAGGGCCATGAGGGTGATCAAAGAGCTGGAGCACTTCTCCTATGAAGACAGTCTGAGAGAGCTGGGCTTGTTCACCCTGGAGAAGAGAAGGCTCCAGGGAGACCTTAGAGCAGCTCCAGTGCCTAAAGGGGACAACAAGAAACCTGGAGAGGAGCTTTTGACAAGGGTGTAAAATGTAGGGACAGGACAAGTGGGACTGGCTTTAACCTGACAGAGGGTAGATTTAGATTAGACTTTTGGGAGAAATTCTTCCCTGTGAGTGTGTTGAGGCACTAGCACAGTTTGCCCAGAGAAGCTGTGGCTGCCCCAGCCCTGGCAGTGTTCAAGGCCAGGTTGGATGGGGCTTGGAGCAACCTGCTCTAGTGGAAGGTGTCCTTGCCCGTGGCAGGGGGCTGGAACTGGATGAGCTTTAAGGTCTATTCTAATCCAAACCAGCCTGTCATCCTTTGAATTTTATTCATAGCAGCTGCTATGGGGCTTTGATTTGGATTTGTGCTGGAAACAGTTGATAACACAGGGATGTATTCATTACTTCTGAGCAGCGCTTACAAAGAGTCAAGGCTTTTTCTGCTCCTCACCACACCACCGAGCAGGCTGGGGCTGCACAAGGAGTTGGGAGGGGACACAGACGAGACAGCTGACTCCAATTGACCCAAGGGATATCCTGTACCATATGGTGTCATGCTCAGCAATAAAATCTGGGGGAAGAAGAAGGAAGGGGGGGGATGCTCATAATGATGGTGTTTGTTTTCCCAAGTCTCATTATGGAGCCCTGCTCTCCTGGAGATCGCTGGATATCTGCCCGCTCATGGGTAGTAGTGAATGAATTCCTTGTTTTCCTTTGCATGTGTCCGCAGCTTTTGCTTTACATATTAAGCTGTTCTTATCTCAACCAACAAGTTTTCTCACTTTTACCCTTCTGATTCTCTTCCCCATCTCACCAGGGGAGCATGAGCAAGCGGCTGTGTGGGGCTTGGTTGCCAGCTGGGGCTAAAACACCAACGAAGCAGAAACCTTTCCTGCAACAAAAACCCTTTGACGTGGCAGAATTAACCTGATGATAACCAAGCTGGGGAGATGCAGATCCTCTCTTATTGATGTGAAAGGGACCTGGATCTCCTGCAGGTTTTCCTGCACCTCAGGAGTTAACAGGACCTTTAGGCAGCTTTGGCGGAATTGAGGCTCAGGAACTCCATATCTTAAACCGGTTGCTATGAAATAGTAGGTGTGTTTGGCAGCCTAGGGAAGAGAAACGCATGCTACCGCCTCCCTTGCCCATACGAATGTTTGTTAGTATATAGACACTGATCACAGCTTCTAGCTCCAGCTCTAGCTCTCATTAATCACCACCTGGGAACACCATACACAGAACAGGCGTTCATGAGCTTTTGTGAGAAGAGGAGGAGGGGAGTATGGCTGCAAGTCGTGTGGGGGTGTGAGTGATGATTTTGGGGTGCAGAGTGAGAGACTGAAGTGAGGAAGAAGTGGAGCGTGTGGGAAGGAGGAAGAGAGCACCACAAGAGCTGTTTGGGAAGACAGAATGAAAAAACATGGGGGGTCGGGGGGGAGGAATCACAACCCTATTTCAAACAAATTGGGCAAAGGGGGAAAGAGCACACCTCTAACAACTGCCCGCTTAGACTGCTCCTGTGCCACAATTACTGTCAAATTCTAAGAGACAAAATTGCAATTAGGCCAAGACCATTTGCCTGTAGCAAAGTTGAGACCAGGAGGAACCTTTCCCCCAGTTTCTGTTATAGCTCTTTCATCTAGACCTCATTATGAGCAATTTTCTTTTTGGTCTTAATTTGTGCTAAGAATGGCACAGAAAGTATCCCAGGGCGGGCATCGCTCCCATTTCCTGCAAGGTTTTACTCTGATCTCTGGTAATTGGTGGGCTGCTAAAAAGGTTATTATTATTTATTATGTTTATTATAGTCATCCCTAACAGCCAACACACATTATGTTTTTCTTATGTTAAGCACTCTGCAAACACATAGTGGTAGAAGGTCTTCTCCCCAAAGAACTTACAGTCCAAAGAGAGGCACCGGTGAGGCTAAGAATTTAATGCATGGAAAGTGAAGAGAGTGCTGGCAGCATACAGCATATGGCAAGAGCTCCATGTTTTTATTTCACTGATGTAATGACAGAAATAACAGCAGAAAAGAAATCTTGATGTACAGAGATTAAAAATCAAGATGCATGATGTGGTGTCAAGAAGCTTCAAGAATGCAAGACAGGTCCACGGAGAGATATAGCTATATCTCTGAAATGAAACAGTCCCCTGGGGTGCATGGCAGGGCAAAAAAGAGGAAAAGACACTATTACTTGGTAAATTAAAAGAAGGGAAGCTCACTACCAGTTGCTTGCAGAATAGAAGACATAGTCCAGCACTGTATATAGGCAAATATGGCCAACTGTGCTGCAGATGACAGCCAAAGCCACTTAACTATGATATCGAAATGTATGTAATTCCTCTCTTTATGGACAGAAAGGCTACCTATCTACTGATAAACCAAGTGCCTGGGTTTGTTTTTTTTTTTTGGCTGAGAGGACAGCATAACACAGTTCACGTCTGTCTGGGTAAAGTCTCTTCTCCTTCTCTTCTGAAACAGGGTGACTTTACCTATACTGAGTAATGGGAAGATTTCCTGACTGATGCTACTTCCAAAACAAGTCATGAAAATATTCTAGCTGGCACAGGAATACAATGACATTAAGTAGTGTGGATGAGCATGGACCATCTTTGTTCCAATGTCTTGGCCATGTATAGTCTATAGTGTGGACAAAACTGAAAGAACAAATATTGTAACCCTGTCATAATTAAGCCAGGCACTCTCTTTTCAGTGCAGTGCTTTAATTTCAGATCTTTTTTTGGTGACTGTGCCTTGACAGAATATTCTTTATTTTTGAAGGTGATAGATTTGTCACTTAGATTATCTTTGAGATCTTTGTTTGAAACAGGACATGCAAAATGAATGGCCTTTTGCTCAGAATAGTAACCCCACAATCTGGAGCTGGAACACTTTGATCTTATATTCTTTGCCTTTTATTCTATTTCAATCGAGTTGACAAAATCAGTTTAAGCCATTTCTGTGCTTAACGCTGCTCAGATGCTCACTGGATCAGTACGCGAGTCATATTCTTTGACAACAGGGAATGTCAGACCAATGTGACATGTTGTGTTTCCTTTTAGGTAAAGCTGGCAGTATCTAGTGGTTTGGTGATTGTGGCGGTTTCTGTCTGATTTGTTCAGCAGATGGCTCCGATATGCTGGAGCTCAGTCCTTTCCTTTGAAATACATAATCCTTGGCTAATTTTATGATGCAGAGAGGCACTGTGGGGCACAAAATGATATACCTTTTATCACAAGTGGCATTACACATTTGGTGAGATGATGCCAATTCCGCATTTCAGGATGTCTTAAAAAAAAATCGGTATGTGACAAAGTTTTAATTGGAAGGGAAAATTTAAAGATAAATTATTACTCCCCTACTTTCAGATCTTTTTCTCTGTTGAATGTTCCATACCACTCGAGTAATGAGATTTCTGCATATATATCATAATTTTCTTTTGAACTTCACTGTGTAATTTCATTGCTCGTTAAGATTACTTACAGAGAGCAGTGCTTTTTGATAATTGGGGATCATCTTTAGTTAGCCTTTGGGCCACCCTTATCAATGTGATATCTTAAAAGCAGCATATTTTCTTATGCTTTTCACTATTCTAATATCTTCTTGGTTTGGAGCTAATTCCACTTGTCAGAGGTTCACCGTCTATTTTCAGGAACCAGATGTTGCCATTCTGTTGTCTTCTGAAGTGGAAGAGCACACACAGATTCAACAGAGTAGATATAAGATTTGGCTTTCTGTACATACAGTACAGAATATAAACATCTTGAATATGCACATTTTCCAGCATCTTCAGCAGTGTATTAAAATGGCAAAGAAAGTTTTACAAGGAAGGTAAATTGTTGGTTTGTGCTGCTGAATAATTCTTCAGCTCTTAACTTAAATTGAAGATGTAGATGTGGAAATGAAAAGAGAAGAAAACAATGTAGGAGATACAGAAACTCAGTCATGACTGGTAACTGTGAGCCAATTATTGCACTGTAATTTGGAAAACAGAGTGGGATTATTCTATACAATGCTTATTTCTAGGCTGACAAGGAAAAGGCACCACACAACGTTGTGAGGTATATGTGAATCACTTGTAATAGGATTGGCTAAGTAAGGACATTATATTTGTTTAATGTTTATGAACTTAACAAGACCAATAATTAAAACTCAGGTGGCTGAGTGCCAGTGAGAAATTTATTAGAGAAATGGTGGAAGTGAAAGGTCTTTGTATTTTTTCAAGTAAGATGGTTAGTTTCTACTTTTATGCCTCTAAGAAGCTCATAACAGTACAAATCTACCTGATAGTCCCTGCTTTTACTTGACTTTTATTTGTGTTAAGTATTTGTATTATAACTACATTTAGAGTCATAGGCAGAACCCTACAAAGGTAGATACTCTCATGCAGGTAGAGATGTTCTTGCTGAAAAGCTTAGTGTCAGCTGATAAAAAATAAAGGACTGGCACAGAAGTTGTGGTTCCCTTTTTTGTAAGGGGGAGCTGAGGCCCACAGTTATTAAATAATATCCTAAAAACTATACAGGAAGGCTGTGAAAGAATGGGAACTAAACCAAGGTCAGAGAAGCTTGAATACCATTGTTGCCCTGTCTCTACTATATCCCAGTCTTCATGTACTCTTGGGCTCAAAATGAGATGGCTCCTACCAAATCTCAGGTCTGATATATATGGTGAGCAAGGCAAAGCACTCAGCAACTCAGTAAAAATATGTTTTGGCTCCCATTCCAGCAACTGTAAGGAGAAATTCACTTATAAACACCTACATAAGTACCTGAAAGAAAGATAACTTTAAATTAAGTACAACTACAAGGACAAATTAACAAAAAAATATCTCTTGGTTTTGTGGTAGTAGACCCCAAAAGAAGGCTTCCAGTATGAAATGCACAAAAAAAAAGCAAGAACCTGGCCCTCATAGATTGCCTTCACCTGATACATTGTAAGTAGGACATCCAGGAATACAGATGCAATGGGTGATGGACTTTGCAAGCAATGAAAAATATGGGAAAATAGTGGTAAAAGTGTAGGGGGGGAAATAATGCTTAAAACAGAAGATACATTTGCAATGTTTCTGCTCCAAAGTAAGAATATATAGGGAAAGCATTTGCCATTTATATATAAGCATTTATCTTTCATAATATTTTATTTTAGTAAATAATTTTTTTATTTACTCTTTGAGAGTGAATAATTTTATTTGAGACAGAATAAGAAATATTCATCCACTGCTAAAGAAATATTCATCCACAGAATAAGAAATATTCATCCACTTGAGAATTTAGCTTATTTAAAAGACAAACTAATTTAGTAACATGTTCATTTGGGCTTTCATTGTCCAGCCTCATTACAGATTTATAGTTCTGGTGTCCTCAACATAAGGACATGGAGCTGTTGGAGCAATCCCAGAGGCCCCAAGGGTGATCAGGGGACTGGAGCACCTCCCGTATGAAGATCAGCTGAGAAAATTGGGGCTGTTCAGCCTGGAGAAGAGAAGGCTGCGTGGAGACCTCAGAGCAGCCTTCCAGTATCTGAAGGGGGCCTATAGGATGCTGGGGAGGGACACTTCATTAGGGACTGTAGTTACAGGACAAGGGGTAATGGGTTAGAACTTAAATAGGGAAAATTTAGATTGGATATAAGGAGGAAGTTCTTTACTGTGAGGGTGGTGAGGCACTGGAATGGGTTGCCCAAGGAAGGTCTGAATGCTCCATACCTGGTGGTGTTCAAGGCCAGGTTGGACAGACCCTTGGGTGACATGGTTTAGTGTGAAGTGTCCCTGGCCATGGCAGGGGTTTGGAACCAGATGATCTTGAGGTCCTTCTAACCCAAACCATTCTATGATTTTATGTTTCTATGATACTTTGCTCCTCTATATATGAAATATATGAAATTAATTTAATTTTTCCATCTGTTGTGTAGGAGCATGGAACAAACATTCTGAAATTCCATATCTCACCCCTAACTTTTGCTTTAGGGCTGATTAAGGTATATGCATAGGTATGATGGGACCTGATCTCTGAGATGGACTGAGAGTACAAGCACCAAACAGGCTTTGTATCATCACACTGTGCTTATGAAAACACCAGAAAGAAGTAGTTTTGAAATGGAAATTTTAAAATGAGCTTTCAAATCAAAGATCTGTTGGATAAAATACAATAGAAATAAAAGGGTTTGCAATGAGTTTTTCCCTTCAGTGAATTTTTTCAGGTGTGATTCTTTCTTACACTTTTGGGATCTGTCCAGTGATTTTCAGTACCTTTCTGGGCTGTTACAAACACCAGTACAAATACCACATCATGAAAGGAATAGATGTAAATTAAGGCAGGAAAGCTGTTTTTCTTTTTACACCCATTTTCATCAGAACAGAATACGTAGTGAAATAGTGAAACAGAGCAGAATGCAACCAAAGAGATTCAATAGTTGTACAATCCATAAGCATATTCTTCCTTAATACTGTCTCCCTCATCAGGCCTCTTTGCATTCCCTGCCACTGTTTCTTATATTTGTTTCTTTAGTTTGCTGAAAATAAGATTGAGAAATCTGACCTCAGACTTTATTTTCTGGAGAGTCTGAAGAGCTCCTTACAGAAAGGAGCCCAATTTTCTTTCCCTTCCTTGGCCACTATGAGAACAGATAATATAAAATATAATGTTAATATGCTTGGGTGGAATACCTTTTATAGTCCTTCCTTCTCATCTGTGCTTTGCGTTTCAGAGAAGTGCTTGGTGACAGCTTAAAGCAGATTGTGTTGCATGTATGTTAAGAGTGTGAACAGAGGGGAGATAAAAGAATTCTTGCTAAAAAGTGGCCATTGTGCTCCTGGGTCAATGTGCAGTATTAATTTGTAGTCATTTCAATTTCCAGTAAGCTGTCCAATACATCTCTGTTTCAGTGCCCATTATACATGTCTCATCATCTTCCCTCAAAATAACAAGAATAATTCCATTAGGCTGGACATTCAAATAACCAAAACTTTTGTCTGAAATTAATAACTCCCACAGATTAATCAAAGGTAATTGTAGTAGGAGAAGATATGTCTTCTTGTATCCTGAGTCATAAAATGAAATTCTCATTAAAATTGTATTACATTCATTACACGTATGCCCAGATTCCCAGAGATATAAATTATATAAGAATCTCCATTTCAATATTGCTTGCAAAACTCATTTTGATTCAGGCCAGAGTTTCAGCACAAGAGTGTTCAGGCAGAGGAAACCATGCAATTCCTACACATGCAACTTAGATTATTCTGTTGTGAATAAGACATGTTGCCTTCAGCTTAGCAAAGACCATAATGTTCACTTTGTCCACTTGCAAACTCCAGCTTATTATTGACTATTAACTATCAATCACTATTTCAGGAGGATAATTAAGCTGCCATTGCAACTCTACTCTTTGGAGGATAACCTAAAATCACTGAGTTTTGTGTTACATGGAGTTTTTTTTGCTATGAGGGAGCACAGCAAATTGGGTAGAACTCTAGGTTGAAAGTCATGTGATGAGTGCTATCTTTTACATTCCATTTGAATGAGCTCCCATTCTGCCCTCCATCTTTTATCATTCCTGTTTATTGAGCTTTGAGCAGCAACTTACTCCTTCCATGAATCTGTATAATGCCTAGCACAATGCAGCCCTGACCTCGTTTGGGACACTGCAGTACTGTGAACAAGAAAAATATTAATTAACTGCTATGTCCCAGCCAAAAGATTTGCCCTTCAAAGGTGCGTGAGGATTTTGCTCTTCCTATTGGTTGCAACAAGGACTGCCAACTATGTACTTTTGGGGTGAAAAACACTACAGTAATACAGTTTTAGCTTTTTCCAAGGCAAGATAACTATTAGCAAGGTTGCTGTAAGAGACAAGGTTGTTTAATCCTTTTTTTGAGGGCAATAATGCATTAATTACTTGAACAAAGAAAGAATTCTCAAGGAGGGGTCTTCCTCTTTTAACTTTGATCACCATCATGAAATTACTTAATGATGTGCTTTTCTACATTGTCTCAGAAGATTCCATAGCTGCTACTTTCTTTCGAATCACTTATACTCCAGCAAATCGCCCCAGAAGTCCATTTTACTATTGAAAATACCACAGTAAAGGCTATGGTCCATAGGAGTTGTCTGAATGAGAATGGTATGGAAATACTTATTAAAAATGAAGTTGAGGTTTGGAAACATCATCTGTTTCTTAAAATCACCCTATTCTTTGCTTGAGGAATCCCATTATCACACAGCACTGCTGCCTTTCTGTCACTATCTCCAGTATGAAGAAAATCAAATAATCAAATTGTGTATGTTGCTCATCTGAAAAATAACATAACAAAAAAAGACAAAACCCCCAAAGCCAAAGTAATGCTTCTAAGCACCAGAACCTGGTATCAAGTAGGATCTGTAGTGCTGTGTGGAAAATGAAGCTGTTCTTTACATCTCCACTCATTCCTTTTTGATCAGGTTTACCTCTTGGATCACAAGTGGATCTCTGCCCTTCATGAGGGGCAGCTCTGGCTCTGGATCTCAAGTTTTGGTGCATTAAATGAGAAAATTTATTTGGAAGTCCTACTCCTAGGGTTTACTAGGGCAAAGGAGCAGTCAGAAATGCTCCTTGCTCACTAAAGCAAGTGTGGTTGAAAACATTCCACCAGCCTAGAGGTATATAGTGAATTGCAAGCTATTGAAACAATCACAAAACCAAACAAGAATAAGCTAATCGGTTCCCACCATACAAAAAGCTAGGTAGTGATTTTCTTGTAATAAGTTTTGGTTGCATTTACTTATACATGCAGAAAAACATGTAAGCAGAGCTAACTCAGAGTGAGGAGAGAATGGAAGATGAGGCCACGCTGAGTACCTGACTGCATCATGGTGATGCCAGCAATAGTACTTGCACTTCCAAGGTCAGGTAACAGAAGTATTATTAGTGGGATGTACTTAAAAGTCTATATTGCATAATTAGAAGCATAATTGTCTGGATGCTTTTAGTTTGGACAAGATGTGACCTATTTCTCTGAAATGCAGTGAGGGAATGTAATTGTGCTTTCAAGCTATCACCATGCCAGGATACAGGATGCTATGCACAGATGAAAGAAGTCAAGAAACAAAGCACATTTACCACAACGCTCATCCCTTTCTTGGCAGGGTAGTGCACAGAATAACTTTTAGAGAAGACATATCCATGAATGACAGCTGCTTTTGTGCTCCCAGACATAATATGGTCAATGGAATCCTGGTGCCATAAGGATCTCCAAATGCAGTAGAAACATTTAACTACTCAGCACAGCACACAACTGTTACAAAAATCTTCTTGACAAGAACACAAGGGAGGAACAATCCTGTAAGGAGCTCCTCAGCAGCAGAAGCGGCAGCACATCCATGACCAGCCTGTCAGCTATAATATACTGTGCAGGGAAGCAGCTTTCCTGGATGCCTTTCATGACAGCAGGCATGGGCTGTATGAAATACCCAAACCTGCAACCTGCAGCTACATCAGCGAGGGCTACAATGGTAGGGACCATGTCAGCAGCAGGTGTGCGGGCATGAGTCAGTCATGCAAACAAGCATGCATTGCTGTACTGGCCACCTAGGTTGTGAGTTATACAACAGAGATGTGTTGGGATCAGGGTTTTGCTCTTCTGTTACAGCATGAGACATGCCGATGATGAGTCTGGTTACACTTCTCTTGCTTACACCCTACTTCTTTGTGGTGACCTTGAGATGCTTCCTCTCAACTCCTCATGTGTTGGAACACATCCCAAGAAAATTCTCCAGAATTTGTCAAAACTAGCTCATGCAAATTGCAGCTTGATGTCAACTGGGCTTATTTTTATTCATTGGGAAGCTTGGGGAAGGTGTTGTCAAAAAAGGTGTGGACAGAAGTATCATTTCTACAGAGCTGAGAAACTAAAAGTGTGATGCAACTAAATAAAAAGGGAAGTGTCAGAACTGGGCAGAAGATAGTATTGTACCCAGCAGCCCTCTGTGAAACACTAGATGGCAACAGCAACAAATCAAGGGATAAAGCAATGGGCGTCTTCCACCTTTGTAAGTTAGCTCTAATGTATCAAGACCTTGCGCAAACCACTTCTGCTACACTTCTCATTTGCTCCCAAAAATATTATATGATGTCAAGATGGTTGGGGTTTTTTCTTTATTTCGTTAACTCAAGTTCTATTAATTGAGGATAGACGAATCGTGTTTAAGAGAGTAACTTGAGCTGTGTAACAGAGAAGCTGGAACTTGGCTAAGTTCATCTTTGCTGTGAAAACTATGGGTGCTTTAAAATATATACTTTGTCCCATTCTGTTCTACTCCAAATGTATTTCAGCTTTTTATTCAACCAAAGCAGGAAAGTATCAAACTTTTCTTTAAAGGAGGGTAGAACTTCTACTGATTTTTTATGATTTACCCCATGACCGTCCTTTAGAGAGCATGGTCCTGATGTGGCCCCATTTTCAACCGCAAGAGTATTTTACACTAAAGCGAATCTGATTCTGTGATCTTCCACTACTTTTCCCTAGCTTACACCTAGAATACATTTCTGAGAACTGCTTTAACCATCTTTTAAAGCTCATAAGTCCCTGACTTGTTTCTAATTTAGTTTGGCAGTGCTTGTTCTTCTAAGGAAACATTTGCATGATAGAACCAAAGAACTGAGTAAAATTTGTAATTAAGAAAGGACTCTTCCAGCAATTTTATGTGCTAGATGAAACAATTTTCCAGTAATAAAAGCTTTATTTGCTATCTGTAGCATGATTTAATCATAAGTTACAAAAAGGATGCTGTGATCCAGACAGCCTTATGTTCACTCTCAAGTATCAAGTCTGTAACAATAAGAACTTTTCAGGCTTTGTAACCTTATAAATAAATGTATGCTATTACATATGAATTAGTTATTGTTGAGTCTTTTTATAGCCTGATCATCAGTTTGGCATATACACTCCTTCCATTTCATTGGATCACAAGCAAATATAATTTTATCTAAACCTCATTTTATTTCCAGAAACTTTGCCGTGTTGACAACTCAATGCCTCTGCCTAAATCAGAATAATGTTCTCTGAAAGAACAGTATGATAATTATTAACAGTAGCAATAATTGTTAACTGTAACAATAATTATTATTTTCTCTCTTAATTGCCAGGAAACCAGAAATCTCTAAAATGAGCAATTTACCCAAAAGCAACTTTGGGTAAAGTTGCAGAATATGTTCAAGAATGAGGACATTAACGGGATTTTTTCAACTGTTTTCTATGCTGGATTAAAAGTATGGGTTTGTATCTTCCCATCTGAAATCACTTAAGCATTTTATAATCAAGTATTGTCCTGGTTGTTATTTTTATCACCTTTTAATTATGCTAAAATAATTTATTAGGTTAACCAGAAATGTATTTGCCAGTTTTTCTGATATTATTAGAAACTCTGATGTGTAATTGATGCACCTGAGAGCACTATAGCTGCACTACAGTAGTACAGCATGTCCTCAGCCTATCTTCTACATGGTTGTTGATTACTTACCACAAGTGGCTCCAGTAGCCCATTAAGTGATCTGACCATCTCCTGATATTCACAGTGAGTGAGTGAAATGCCTCACTTGAAGGAAAATGAATGAAGAAGGGCTTTTTCTTCTTCATTGTTTTCAATATGTGTGTTTCTCTAGCAAAAGCTGTGAGGTGCCTCCTCAAGATCATCGTGTGTACACAGTCATTTAAACACAAAGCTAATCCCATGTCATTCTCTGAGTACTGCTTTGGTACTCTGTTCAGTTCTGAGTCCACAAACCAGTTGTGTTCAGCCTATCTCTTGCAGTGGAATATGAACTTGACCAACTCATGTGTTCGTCCTGACAAGACAGTTGGCATCCTTTGTGGCATTAACGCACATCCAGGAAAATGCCAACAACAGTGGATCTGGGCATGGGCCTGAGCCCTGTATCAGCATCAAAATGCATTTTAAATCCTATGAAATCAGTGTTCAATACACAAACATGATTTGGTTTGGTAAGTTTTTAGTATAGAGAGAGGAGAGTATCCTTGATATTGTCAATGGGGAAAGGATTAAACTGATTTAAGTTCTCATAGTATCAGCGATCCAGGAGGCCTCAGTGGCACAGGCCATCTTGAGTACTTTGCCATCTGTGAGGCTGTGGATGATTTGTTGCCACCCTTCTCATACTGATCGGCATCAATTTCATCTCATGTTGGTTGGAGCCATCTGTTTTCACCCTATACCCAGGTGGTGGCTCTGGCTATTGTGTAAGCTTTAAGTGTCTATTGTGTGGGACCTGAATTATCCCTAGGCCATTAATTTTCCATTTTAATTTTTAATAACAACATATAATTCTCTGTCATGCTGTACAACAGTAATGCTCTTGCTTGATTTTAGTTTGTTACTTTTTTGTTGTTGTTGCTTTTAACCTTTGATCCTTTTTTACAAGGAGTCACATGGAAACAAGGAGGGGCCATGAGTACAAGTTACTCCTGGTGAGATTCTGACAACACAAGAGGAAAATTTTTCACAAGGAGAACTATCAGCCAATGGAATAATCTCCCTAGGGAAGTGGTGAACTCCCCAACTTTTAAGATTTGGCTGGACAGGACATCTTGTCTAGGTCATGCTTGCTTAGAAAGGTTGGACTAGAGGATCCTAGAGATCCCTTACAACCTGGTATTCTATGATTCTATGATGTGCTTTGTGCAGTGGTATAAGCTTTGGAAGAACCAGCCCTCAATCTTGCTTAACAGGGTTGACTAACTCCATTTCTCCCGTGATCTGCATCTGATCAGTCTTATGTCCAAGGACTCAAGTAAGAACCTGAGATTTCACAGCATAGGGTGAACCAGGCTGCTTCCACGTCTACACCATTCATTCATTAACACTGTGATTATGTAGGATTAACAGATTATGCAGGATCTTTCACATCAGATAATTGAAGAAATGAAATGGGAACAAATCATCCTTTTGTGTATGTACAGGTTTTTTAAGTCAGTGGCTAAAGAAAAGTAAGGAAAAGAATAATAAAAGATATAACTCACAGTCTAATATAATGGCCCCAGGCATCCAATTAAGGAATTCAGCTCTTGAAGTGGATTTGGTTTTATATGCCAGCCACATGGTTTTATGATTGAAACACCCACAGTACATAAAACTCTTGTGAGGAGCATGTGGATTCACAGCTGTTTTGGAAATGACTATAAATAAATAGGTGTCTTAATTCCTTCTACCTGTAAATCTGCAAAGAGGTCAGAGCTGCAGTGACAATTTATGGGACAACAAGGAAAATACTTGAAATTAGTAAGAGTGGGAGTCCATTTTCTTAAACTGTAAAGGAAAAAGTCACAGAAACTTAGCAGTCAATATATTCTTTCACTGTGCTGAGTAAACAGTAAAAAGAAAATGTAATTTGCTCACAGGCTATTTCATTGTAGAAAAAAAATTGTGGAAAGGGTATATTTTTATTAACTTATAAATATATGTGCATACATAGGACAATTTAAAGACTGGATTTCAAATACTGATGAATGTGCAAGTGCCATGTATGTATTACAATGAAATGAATACACTTTGGCGAAGGTGAAAAGTTAACTTCTGCATTTCCAACTGTTGCAGTCCAACTTTTAATATCAGTACAGCACTAATGAGAAAAGGCATTGGATAGTTGTCAGTGTCCAGGGTTCAAGGTGCACATGCAAAAAGTACCATATTTAAGGAGAGAAGTGTCTTTCACCCAGACTCAGATTTATGCTCACTGCTGACGTTTCTGCAGAGTGCTGGAGATAACGTACAGTTAGAAGCACTGGTCTCCAGATGTTGCTGGAAAGCAATGTTCTTTCAACCTACCTCCATTTTATGTGGCTATTGCTGATCCATGGAAAATCTTTAGAAAGTATCCGGTGTCCTCAGTATTCCGTTTTTCCTGAAAGTCAAGTGCACCACCTCAGGCTTTCACAAGCTAAAGATGAACATTAAGCTGTATTCACAACGTTCCTGCATAGGCAGTTCACCGTGGGGTATGGAGAAAAGTATGATCCAGTGCATAGACTGAACAAGTAAGACATAGGGCTCTACTTGAGCAAAATAAAGTCTAACAGTAAAGAAAGAAAATCTAACTCCACTAGTGAAGTCAACTGAATGGCCAAAAGGGGTTGTCAATAGTGGTGGTAATTCCTTATTAGTAGTGCTATAGCTGTCAACTGCCTTCCCCAGCTATAACACACTGCACACTCCTGTGCCTCCACTAGCAAGCTCCTTGTAGGAAACCCCAGAGCTACTGAATTCTGAATTTCAGCTCTAAGTGTAGGACTGGAAAGGGGGCAGGAGGAGCAAATCTTTTAGTGTAAAGCATTGCAGCGTCTGGCGTCCAGGGTTCTGGCCAGCATCCAGATGAAGTGCTAGGAGCATCACACACTGCCTGGAAAGACTGAGATTCCTAATGGGAGAAGAAGAAGGCTTTGCTGTCCACTTTTCTTACCCGATAACTGAATAGCTGGGGCAGTCATCTAGCTAAAGGGAGATTTGACTCTGCCTAAGGGAGTTTGAAGCCACATTCTCCACTAAGCACAATGGGTCAATTAAATTGTATGTAGAACACACAAAAGGGTTAATTTAGGGCACAGCTGCACAGGAGATCATAGATCAAAACATGGGAGAAGGATGGCTTCCTACAGAGGGATGAATGTTATCCTCTTCCTCCCTACCTGCTGCTGAAACATCTTAACTTTTTTTACTCGAAGGCATGATCTGAGTATAGTGAACTCAGACATCCCTTCTTTTTTCTGCTTCTCAAAACCACTGTCCCAGTTTCCACCCCCTTAAATATGAATAACTTGGTTTGGAAAGATGGCAAGGATGAGGAGAGAAGCTTATTATCCTCTTCTCCACTGTGACATTGATACGGTGGGATCAAATATGATGAACCACACAGTGCCACTTTAACTGTCACTTCAAATTCCTGGAGTCTTCATATATTTAGTCATGTTTATTTATAGGTAAATTTCCTGTTTCTATATTGGCACTGATTTTAGACTGCCTGCAACTAACCACTGCCTGTCAGAATGTGTCTCTTTTCCTAAGTATGCAACATGGTGAATAGCATATTCATAACCCATAACATTATTCTTTCTGGTCTATGGAACCAAACATCTATTGTACTCTCCAGCCCAATCAACAGCCCCATCTTTTTTCCCTATTCAATCTAGCAGCTATTCCTTCAAGTTGTTGTGAGCTAATTTCCAGTTTTCCTTGAGTGATTTTCAAATCACCTGACCATCTGTTTCAAATCTAAGCATCCCAAGATGCAGTCAATCTAAATATGTACGGTATGCTGCAAATTATGTTCAGAGTTATCCTTTAAATTATCTGCTGGGGCTTTTTTTTAGGTATTAACTATTCCATGTGTAGGGCTATAATTGACTTTAAAACCTGCTACCACTTTATTATTTTGGAAGAAAAACCTCAGTGTTGAAACAATGTAGATGAGGGCAACAAACAAATCAATGACTGCAGTAAACTCAAAGTTCATGGGTGTCAGTTAACAGCACCTCACTCAGAATGGGTGGTAACTGTAATATTCCAGCTAGAGTTCTGCCACACAGGGGTGATAAACAACAAACCATTGCCATGTTCCGTAAGGAGATCAGTTCTAAAGAAGGAATAAACCTTAATCTGATGTTTGTGAGTAGGTAGTTTGTTAGGCATGTTATATACAAATTAGGATCTGCGCTTTGCATAGACAAGATGATCTTTTGTCCCCCCCAGAACTTCCTATCTAGGACTTTTAAGGTCTAGGATGCTGAAGTCTTCAGTGATCAGAAGTCATTATTTTCTAACGAATATTCAGGTTTTCATGCAAAGTGTGTAAATTCAGCTTGGTTTTAAATAAACAAGCTCCAAATGAACAAAAATCAGTGTGTTTCTTCTGCCACAGAATTGCAATGCTAAATTGACTGGGCCACAGAAAGTAGGAGAAACATAGAAACTTTTCACTGAGAAGAAGATACTGTAAAAAAATCTGATCCGCTGTCTCAGCAGATGTCTGTGAACAGAATAAGACACTAGTCTCCACAACAGTTAATGGGGGGCCTTGCAAAAACCTAAAATTTACTTTGTACAACTAGAAGAGAACATCAGACTTCTGTGAGGCTATCATTAAGTGTCCCCTGGCTCCAGAGCACTTCTCTAATGAGTGTTCAGACTGAAGCAACATAATTTTAAAAGCATTTATTTTTTCTGTTAAAGCTGAGCTCTGCTGCATGCAACTGTTTGTGTGCAGAACTGATGAATAAGAACTGCATGTATGGATCCAAAGGGACACAAGAAGTGCCAAGTCAGCAGAGAAAGACCTGCTGAATGCATTTGATCTGTAACTACCATTAAGAAGATACATCAGCATGAGATGCCTATTGAAACCAGAAATGGCTTCCTGTAAAAGGTTAGATGATGCTTTTAAGATTAACTGAATCATAAAACTCAAAAAGTCATAGAAGGGTTTGGGTTGGAAGGCACCTCAAAGACCATTCAGCTCCAACCGCCTGCCATGGGCAGGGACACCTTCCACTAGACCAGGTTGATCCAAGCCCCGTCCAGCCTGGCCTTGAACGCTGCCAAGGATGGGGCAGGCACAGCTTCTCTAGGCAACTTGTTCCAGTGCTACAGCACCCTCATAGCAAAGAACTTCTTCCTAATGTCTATCTAAATCTCCTGTCTTTCAGTTTAAAGACATTCTCCCTTGTCCTATTTCTACACACCTTTTTAAAAAGCCCTTCTCTAGCATTCTTGTAGGCCCCCTTTAGGCACTGGAGCTGCTCTAAGGTCTCCCCAGCCCTTTCTTTATCCAGGCAGAACAACCCCAACTATCCCGCCCTCTGATCATCTTCATGGCCCTCCTCTGGGTTTAGTCCAAGAGGTCCATGTCCTTTTTATATTGGATACCACAGACCTGAAAGCAGTGCTCCAGGTGGGGTCTCATGAGAGCCTAGTATAGGGAGACAATCTTTTCCCTCTACCTGCTAGTCAGGCTCCTGGGGGCACAGCCCAGGATACAGTTGGCTTCTGGGCTGCCAGTGTACACTGATGGCTAATATTGAGTTTCTTGACAGCTATCTCCTCTAAGTCCTCCTCAGGACTGTTCTGAATCCATTCTTCTCCCAGTCTGTAGGTGTTCTTCAGATTGTTCCAGTCCAGGTACAGAACCTTACACTTGCTCTTATTGAACTACACGATGTTCACACTGTCTCACCTCTCCAGTCTGCCCAGGTCTCTCTGGATGACATCCTTTCCCGCCAGTGTGTTGACCACACCACACAGCTTGGTGTCATTATCAAACTTGCTGAGGGCACACTTAATCCCACTGTCCATGTTGCCAACAAAGATGTTAAACAACATGGATCCCAGTACTGACCCCTGAGGAATGCCACTCAGCAATGATCTTCACTTGAACATTGAGCCATTGACTCCGAGTCTTTGAGTATGTGTCCTGGGTTCAGCATTAGCAGTCATTTTTCTCCTTCTTAGTAGCTGGTGCAGTGCTGTGTTTTTTGACTTTCAGCCTGGGAACAGTGCTGATAACACCAATGCTTTTAGTTACTGCTCAAATGTTTTAGTCTGACCAAGGACTTTCTGAGTCTCATGCTCTGCCAGGGAGGAGGGGAAGCCAGGACAAAGCAGAGACAGGACACCTGACCCAAACTGACCAAAGAGGTATTCCATACCACAGCACGTCATGCCCAGGATGTAAAGTGACAGTTACCCAGAAGGGCTGGATCACTGCTGGGTCGGGCTGGATATTGGTCAGTGGGTGGTATTGTACCCTCTTCCTTTGTTATTTCTCTTATCATTATTGGTGGCAGCAGCAGTGATTTGTGTTATACCTTAGTTACTGGACTGTTCTTATCTCAACCTGTGGAAGCTGCATTCTTTCCACTCTCCTTTCCAGGAGTGGGGGGAGGAAAAGGAGGGAAGTGAGCGAAAACTGCATGGCTGATTTATGGCTTAGTTTAAACCATGACAAGTATGACCAACCTGCAGTGAAAAGAATAGGTGCATCTTCCTAGTGTTATTACAGCACAAACAGTAAGTGTGTGCTATGATTCTGATCCCACTGCATATCCACAGAAAACTCTTAGGTGTTTTAAGAGGAACTTAAGTTTCTATGCTATGAAATTCTCTGAGGGTCAAGTAGTGTCATTCACAAAGAGACTTTTTAATCCTTTTCATTGTTATCTGTAATACATGTGATTTGCTTTAGTAGCAAGTATACTAATTAGCACCTTTTACATATTACAAACCTTACAATGCCAGAAGGAGGTTTGGTTTAATTAAAAAAGATGGCAAAGATTAAATAGGTAGAGTAGACCTAAAATCCATAGTGCTCTGCCTTCTACTTTCTGTGAGGTGAAAATGTGGAATGATTTTTATCTTTCGCCAAGTCTTTAATATACGTTCTTCAACCAAAGGTACTGGTATTGTAGTAAAATGATTCCTACCGATAGCACATCAAGACTTGAGAAAAACATGCTAAAACTTCAACATTAAATAAGCTGTGGTATTTTAACCTTAATTTAGTTTGGTATAAAGCTGCAGTTCACCCAGCCTGGTCTCTGTGGGCTTATATAAAACACAGTGGGTTCCCCTACGTCAACATGTATCTGATGCCATCATTCCCTCTTCAAAGCTCTGTCAGGTCACTTCAGCACTCACCAGATTTTACTCTCTGGGCAAGAGTTAACATGTTCTGAAATTGATTCCAAATAATACCTGTTCATATTGGCTATCTTACAAAATCTGGTAGTCAAGAAAGACCAAACAAGAAAGCAACCTATTAGCTTATCCTGAATCTTCTCCCCCAGTGTGGTGCTGACTGAACCTTCTCTCTCTTATAGATATCCTGATCTTCATAGAATGGCTGATCATAAAAGAACTGGAGTATCTTTGTAAATTGACTCCTTTGGCAAGAAAATACGGATTTGGCTCCTAGATTCAGATGTATTGCTTGTAGAAGAGAGGGAACCATGACACAAACAGCTGGACAGACAGAGACGGAGAAATTGGGATCCTTGGGTAAGGGAGTAAAAAATTAGCATTAGTTCTATTTGTAATACAAATTTCTTCAGCATGAATTTCACTTCCTGGTGCTTTTCGTTCGTTAATAATAATAATAATACCAGGCAGCAAGACATTCCAGGATTTCACGGATGGATGGAGATCTCAATACACTTTGCATAGGCTGAATGAAGAAGAACAGAAATTGACAAAACCAGGGTTATTAACTTCTATATTTAATATTAATAACAGAGTGATACTCATAAACTCGTTATTACTGCAGCAGTTTTCCAGCTTACCCTCTTTGCAGCAAGTTGAAGCTGTGCAGTCCTGATCTTGCTGTCTAAACAAGGTTCAGAAAATTCTGTGATTTAAAGGAAGTTTAAGGCAAAAATCAAGATTAAATCAAGAGACAGCTTTCAGCAAGTTTGTTTCAGTTTGAGGCTTTCCAGGTGTGAGGACAGGCAATTCATCACATGGATTAACATGATTTTGACATTGGTGGGAGGACACTGACAAGTAAGTTTGAAACCAGTCTTCCAAGGAGCTTAGAAAGGAGCAGAAGGAGGTGAATATGTAGGGAAAATTTTTGGGAATTCTCCAGTTCTCTAAAACAAGAGGAAAGTTGGCACATTGTGGGAGTTGGTTGTGTGCCAGAGGGGAATCATTCTGTTCTGTAGGACATCGAGTGTCTACTTTGAGTAGCTGCATCTCAGCCCTGGATTAACTATGTCTGGGATGCCAAGTCAGTTTTAACAGCTAAAACTGCTTTAAATATCCCCTTAAACTGACAATATCACACAAACTGGACATTCAAGGAGTGTAATTAGAGTTGTTCTATTATTTAGGAACTTAAATAAAAGGAAACCAGCTTGTTGGTGTCACTGAAGAGCAATTCAAAGCTAACAATCTTTGTTGCTTTTTCTTGCTTTAAGACCTCTTCCAGGATTATCAAAATAATGGTCCTTAGAGCATGGATTTTTAAGTTATATCTGCATTATACATCTACTTAATTACAGCTGCTTGACCATATTGATGCTTCCTGCAAAATTTATGCGTAAATCTTAGAAGTTCCATATTCTCCATTCAGGCCTATTTCTGAAGATCTTTCTGTTCTGCAAGCAGTTTTAGATTTGAGTTACAGTTTAGGGGAGAAATGTTCTTCAGTAAGAAAAAGAACAACTTCAAAACAGTGTTTTGTTTATACTCAGTCCTTTCTTCATGAGATTCACAGGTGCTTGTTTAACTTTCATTTCTTGTAGATTCAATTTCAAAGAACAATGATAGCTTCATATTTAGGGTGGAGGGGCACGGGAAGAGATGTGGGCTGAAGAGTTCTGCCTTGCTGACTTTTTAACTCAGTAAATTGAAAAACTTCTATTGTTTTTGTCATCTTTCAAATGAAACTTGACTTGCTGGGTTTATATTTCAGTGAAGGACTAAGCAACACTGCATTCGTGCTTAAAAATAGTTTCTACTGCACTTTGAACCACTTGTTGCTTTTTATTTTCCCACAGGAGAGCATATAAAATACTTGGTGCTGGCATTCAATGTGATATCCTCCTCTGTGCTTTGAAAGTTTACTATTCCATTTTGATGTTTCACAACACTTTAAGCACACATAGACATTTCTTTCTAGATTGGGCTTTTTTCTATGCAGTTGACTCCATCGTCTCGTTTTTTGAACTTCATGCAGTTCCTGGTTTGTACAAAAAGTTACTTTAGGAAACGTTTAGGGACACACACAGCCATCAGAGTAACATTTTCCCATCTTAATTCTGTTGTTTTCTAGATATCCACCAAGAGTTTAGAGAGTTTTTTGCACTCATGTTGCCTTCATAAAATTTGACAGCTAGGATAGACTGAGGTCAAAATACAGATGCTTAGGTTAATGTCTCTACTATCAATCTGTATTAGAAAACAAATGGAATTACTTTCAGGTATTCTGACATGCTTCAAGTTTTGTTAATTTGGTTCTTTCTTGTTAAACTTCGCTTGAAGTATAAGCACACTGCTGGCCACTCACCCAAGTACGTATGGTTTTGCTAACAGTGTCGCCTGTCCTTGTGCTGGAATATACACTTGGCACAGACAAAGGAGTTTTCTTCACTAACAGTGTTTGAGGAGTTCCAGAATCCCCTCCTATGAATATGTATTTATTTCCACCCCTATGTCTTCCATTGCTATAAGGACAAATGAGATGTAGTCTCCATTATCCATTAAAGGAGTAGTCCTTTTGACCACTATTTTTTATAAACAGTTCTAAAATCTTTACAACTGCAGCTACTAGAAAATGAAATACCAACAAAAATATTCTCAGAAATTAAAAACAGAAAAGAGGTTTTTTAAGACCTACTTTCATGCCCAGTTTTTGTTTTATGGCAAGAATGTTCTGCCTTTTTTATTTCATCTATGAAACGGGTTTTGATAGCATGTCAGCTTTTGGTACTTGAATTTCTACTAAAATACTTTCAGTCAAAAATAGGAACTGTTAAATAAAAGAATTGTGTTGGAATAAAAATGAAAGTTGACTTTCTTTGGAAAATTGTATTTAGCATTAAGCAGCATCTAAGATAAAATAAGCCATTAACTATTGATGATCTTAAGGTCCTTTCCAACCCTAACTATTCTATGATTCTATGATTGTTAAATGCATATCCCCAGAAATGCAAATACCAGATTTTTTTATTTCTCTATTTATTAGTTTGTAGTTGTAGCTATCCAATGTCCATATAAAGACTAAGATGCTAGTATCAGTTGGACTGTGTATTTGAACATTGCAGTATGTAGCACACCAAACGTAAATCATTCCCTAAAATTGCAAGAGGGATTTAAAGAACAAAGAAAAGGATGTGCATGGGGTCAAATCACTTACACTCAGGCACACACGAAGTCTATGTCACAGCTCTCAATCAGACCTGGGTCTGCATTTAATTGTATCCTTCAGTTATACCACTTTGAGTCTGCATTTATACCATCTATTACATATTCAAATAAATTCAGTGTGAAGTCCCACATATAAATTCGATTCTCACATTGCATATTCAGAGAAACACACGTTTATTATTAATGTTAATAATGAGATATTAAGTTGTCACAGGAGATTGTGATGAGCAGCATCAAGGCAAGTCTATTGCTAGCATCCACAGTGGAATTTCTGCCAAGGAAATGTAATGATTAAGATCAGGGAAAAAAATAGGAGCAACATCACGTGGTAGTGTGAGGGATGTGTGGGCTCTGAACACTATCTTGGGAGATCAACAGTTCTGCTTGTAAAGATGCAAAGTTTAGGCTGTCATTTACTTTTTTGGTAGATTTCCTTTTGAAATTAGTATCATGCTCATTATAGGTGTCAAGCTGACAGCCCTTAAGGTTGAAGTTCCCTCTTACAAAATCAGATGTAGCAAGCAGCAACAATCAAAGCTTTTTGACATGTGCCTGCCCATAAGTCTCCACCTTGGCCAGGGCAAGGATGAGAAAATAGTTAAAATTCATCTTTATTCTCTCTACTCTGCCATGCAGCAAGGGGACTCTACTGACACTTGTGTGGTTTCTGCTTTGACTTTGGAAATTAATTGGGATCAACACATTAGGTCACAAACAAGCCCAAAACAATTGATGTCCCTCCCCATGGCAGGGGGCTGGAACTAGACGATCTTAAGGTTCTTTCCAACCCTAACTATTCTATGATTCTGTGATTCTATGATCGCCTTTATCTCCTCTTGCTATTGATAAGTGACCCTATCTTTAGAACTATATAATGATCATCATTTACTAGGCAGTAATTATGTTCCAAGGGTCATAAATACCTTGTAAGGAAGCATCTTACAGGAAAATCTGAACAATAAAAACTTTATGTTGGCTCAAATGCATGCCAGTGAGTATATCATAGTCCATGTAGTTTTGTTTTCCTACCCCCAAATGCTCTTCTTGCCCTTGATTCTTCTCAAAATATTAGCTCCTGATCTGGAGATCAAGTTGAAATCAGTGGTCAAACTGAATCACTGCTTGAAATTCACTTGTGAAAGGACAGATGGAATATGCCTTTCCTACCCTCTGAGTTACTGTTGCTTATCCTGTGCCAGTGACTCAACTTCTATAGCCTCCTAGAAGAGAAATCCCAAATGGAGGACAGCACACAGGCTCTCACTGACCACAAATCTCTTCCAAACCACAATCCCCACCACTGCTTCAATAAGATACAGCAGCAACCCCTGTTGCTATTCTTCTCTAGAAACCAACCCTGGCAGAAAGTAGATCATTAGAAAACATAAATCTGGGAGCAGGAACACAGAACAGTCAAATGTAAAAAATCAGAACTGTGTTCCAGTACAAAACTAATTTCTTCATTCAGGTTTTCCCACAAAATAGATAAAGTCAGTGACTATTTCTTGATAGGCACCCCAGAGTACCTGTGTGGGGACATGGATGATGGACGTGGAGGATCAGAACACTCAAGGGATTGGTGAGCAGTGTTAAATGTTCCTACTGATTACATTGTAAATGTGGCCAGATTAGAAATGGTGGTATAGGAACAGGTACTTCAGTCACTCTGCCTTTCAGTTTTTTAGGCTTTTTTTTTTTTTTTTTAGTTAGAAAAAATGCTACATTTTTGTACAGAAATGTACAGAAATTCATCTTGAATAAATAACTTGGATTTGTATGTTACATGCTCAAGTAAAAGAAAAAAAGAGCAAAATAAAAAATTGTCAACCCTCAAAACTCTTCTTAAACTCCTATTGTGATGTACTGCCTGGGAAGGCCTCCCAGACTTTCAGTTAATGTCTTTATTACTTGATCCTTGGAGTTTAATTTGCTATTTACCAATCCTTCTCCTGTCACTGGTCATGACCACATATCTGATTGTATTATTCCTAGCAGATTCTTCAGCGCACATTGGTTCAGAAATCAATCACTTCATAGATCCATTGCTTCTGTCTGCTCTTTTGCTCTAAGCGTCTTAAGTGGTAGTCTGCTCCTGGCAGCCCAATGGTGGCTACAGTAGTACCTGCTTCTGATACATGAGGAAAGAAAGTCTTGCCTCCTGTTTCTTCAGCCAAAGCACTTTAATAAATATATGCTATGGATGAATAAACACAGTACAAAAAGTTCCTTGTTGTACATTTATTTAAGTTCTGTAAATTTTCCCAAGGTTTCACCATTCCTCTGGAAAGATGGTTCTTCAAAACATCAATTCATAGGTATTTGTTTGAATTACCCACATTTTATACTACCTTGATCTTAATTTCATCCTATTACTTCTACTCTTAAGTGATATTCTAAATCGTTCTCATTTTCTTGTTGCTTACTCCCCTATGTATTGCATATTCAGAGGAGATATGATTTTTTAGTTTTATCCATCTTTCTTATTGTTCATTTGTCTCTCAAAGCTTTAAACATATGCATTTAGGTAACTTTCTTGATGGTATTTTCTTCACACTTAAATGTGAAGAAAATACCATCAGTCATATCCCAGAAGTATGGGGAGTAATTTTACCTAAGTACTGGCCTATTTTTTGGCTATATCTCATTGCAAGTTGCTGTACAGTTTCTTGTCATCTTTCTTAGACTTGTACTTCCGTAGTTTTTCTTCTTGTAGCATTGAATAGTTATTTTATTGATTTTTTTCTAATTTGCAGTTCCTGTTTTGTTTTCATAGAATCGTTTAGGTTGGAAATATCTTTAAGATCACCAGGTCCAACAGCCAAGTCCACCACTAAAACATATCACTCAGTACCACCTCTATACGTTTTAAATACCTCCAGGGATGGTGACTCAACCACTTCCCTGGGCAGCCTTTTCCAGAGCTTGACAACCCTTTTGGGGAAGAAATTTTTCCTAATATCCAATCTAAGCCTCCCCTGGCACAACCTGAGGACATTTATTCCTTGTCCTATCAGTTGTTACTTTGGAGAAAAGACCAACCCCATCTCACTACATCCTCCTTTCAGGTAGTCGTAGAGAGCAATAAGGTCTCCCCTGAGCCTCCTTTTCTGCAGGCTAAACAACTCTGTTTTCCTTAGCTGTTTCTCATCACACTTGTGCTCCAGCCCCTTCATCAGCTTCATTGCTCTCCTTTGAGCATGCTCCAGCACTTCAGTGTCTTCTTTGAAGTGAGGGGCCCAAAAGTGAAAACAATGTTTGAGGTGTAGCCTCACCAATGCCAGATCCTATCCATGTTTTCCAAATCTCTTAATTAGGGCAATTTTGATCCTTTTTCTCATTTTCTCTGATGTTCTCAGCTCATTTACTGCTTTATCAAGCTACCCCTGTCAGGAGCCCACCGAAACCATTTTGTCACTTCCCTCTTTAACTAGACAGGGGAGAAAAAATATAACAAAAGGCTCATGGGTTGAGATAAGGACAGGGAGAGATCACTCATCAATTACCATCAAGGACAAAACAGACTTGACCTGGGAAATTAGCTTAATTTGTTACGAATCAAATCAGAGCAGAATAATAAGAAATAACAACAAATATTAAAACACCTTCCCCCTATCCCTTCCTTCTTTCCCAGATAAAATTTACTGCTTATTTCTCTACCTCCCTCCCCTCCAGCATCACAGAGGGTGGGAAATGAGAGCTGTGCTCAGTTCATCACACCTTGTCTCTGCCACTCCTTCCTCCTCAGGTGAGGACTCCCCACACTCTTCCCTGCTCCAGCGTGGGGTCCCTCCTACAGCAGAGAGCCCTCCATAAACTGCTCCAATGTGAGTCCTTCCTATGGCTGCAGTTCTTCCTGAACTGCCTCAGCATGGGTCCATTCCCTGGAGCACAGATGGATATCTGTTCCATCATAGACCTCCATGGGCTGCACAGGCACAGCCTGCCTCACCATGGGCTATAGAGGAATCTCTGTTCTGATGCCTAGAGCAGCTCCTGCTCTCCTTCTGCACCGACCTTGGAGTCTGCAGGGACGTTCCTCTCACAGATTCTCACTCCTTTCTCTAGCTGTTGTTACGCAGCAGGGTATTTTTTCCCCGTTCTTAAATCTGTTATCCCACAAGTGCTGCCACCATCACTGATGGGCTCATCCTTGGCTACAGGCTGGTATGGGCTCTACTGAACATGGAGGAAGTTTCTGGCAGCTTCTCATACAAGCCACCCATGTAGACCCCCCCAGTTATGAAAACCTAACATGGGGAATAAGGCTCAGAGAAGCATCATCATGAAGTAACATCATTGTGATCGTCCAAGGAAGTAGAAGAAGGGTAGAAGGGAAAGCTCTCATAGTCTGAAACAACCACCTAGGACTGTTTAAACTAAATTGGAACCTCTCTAATTTTCATACAAATCCAGATTGGGAAAACTAGATGGAATAATAATCTTTTCTGTTCACTTTTACAGCGTTAGGAACTTTTTCAAAGACTTGAAAAAATAGTAGATTATATTTTGAGGATATCTGTCTTTATTTCTTTTCAGGTAGTGCATCTATTTGGATATCTTCAACACAACAAAAAGATTGGGTTTTGGGTTTTTTTTTTGTTTGTTTGTTTTTTTTTCAAAGATACAGTCTATGCCAAAGCAAAACTTTCAGGAAAACAAAAGTTTTCCTTAACTGACCTCTGCTGGAGCTGTTTTGGCTTTGTCCTAAAAGAGACTCTGGCAAGGACATTGCAGTTCCAGATTTACTTTGACTCTTGCTCATTCTGTGACTCTCAACTGGCCATCCATTATTTATTGCAGCACAACGTGTACCTGGGTGACCCTGAACAATAGGTAAAGCCTACAAAACAAAGCAGCATCTCTGCTCTGAGGATTTTACAATCTTAGTGCACTACTGTGGAAACTGATGGAAAATAGCAGAGATCTCACCACTACCACTGCACTGAGCCCAACAGATCTCTGTGGGTAAGGTTTATGTTCCAGAGTGGTTGCTCTCCCAGAACAGCTTCTCTGCTAATGATCCATGCTTTACAGGAGAACAGCTGCTGTAGTCTTTGGTACTCTTCCATCACACAGTTACTAAGGCTAGAAGGGACCTCTGGAGATCATCTAGCCTACCCAAAGCAGGGTTAGAAACAACAGGGCTGTGACCAGTCGGGATTTGAATATCTCCAAGGACTGAGACTCCACAACATCTCTACGTACAATGTTCCAGTCCTTGGTCACCCTCACAGTGAAAATGTGTCTTCATGTGTTTAAAAAGAATTTGCTTTCTCATAATTTGTGCCCAACTGCCTCCTGACCTTTCAATTGGTACCAGTGGGAAGAGTATGTCTCCCTTTTCATTACAACCCCTGCACTCCATAGTCAGGTATTTACACACATAGGTAAGATCCCTTTTGAGCCTTCTCTTCTCTGTTTCAGCACTCCCTTCTCACACAGCTTCTTCTTGTATGACAGATGCTCCAGTCTATTGACTGTCTTCATTGGAAGGACAGTGAAGGCCACGTCAAACTTCTGATGTGCCTGGATGGTTAAAGGAGTGATATCTAGCTTTTGGTACCATGGTGCATTGACTCATGTAGTTGTGTTCAGAGCAAACAAAAGATCATATATCAGTAAGAACATCATGTCCTCATGTGTTGTTTACTCCTGATCTAGATCAGTTGTGATGAAGCCTGCATGTGGTTGAAATGGGATGTCCAAGGAATCTTTTTCCCAGTGAGGCTTCTAAGATATTTAAGTGCAGCATTGGGGTATGCCCTGATATGAAATGAAGTAATGAAGACTATGTGATCTGCTGGTTTTGAAACACAGCCCTTATGAAAAATTCAAAAGGAAATGCTTTCTTTTGCTCCCTGCCAGTTCATCTAGTTTGCAGCTGGAGAAAAGAGAGATGATTATTTTGGGGTCCTTTAATGTGTGGGACTTTTAAGTGGATATAAATTTGTTCTGTTTGCTGTAAAGGTGCCAGAAGTTCTTGAAGCCTGATAATGCTCTCTCCATGTTTTATTCTGGTTGTCATCAGTAATGAAATATAATTTAATTTTACTTTCCTATTACATTTTTCTCATCTCCCCATCAAAAAAAATTGTGCAGAATATTTTTCTTATCACTGCTTACAAACAAGGGAGCTTTAAAAACAAATGTATGCAAAGAATTAATGTTTTTGTAGGAAGGCTTTAATTTATTATTTAGGTCTATTTCTCCAGTGATAGCAAGAATATGCTTTTTATGAACATCATAGTACTCTTAATTCTTGAAAACAATTTACACATTAAAAATGAATTATAAAATCACAGGATGTTGACACATTTTAGATTAAGGAGGGTAATGTTGATGACTGCTAACTTTTAAATAAGTTAGATTGAAAGGAGTGATCAGCAAGAGCTGTGTCATAAAAAAAGGTAGGAAAAAAATAAGTCCTTGAGACAGTGAAGCCTTTTCTCTTCAGGATGGGATCCCAACACCTTTTCCTTTGCACTAAGAGCCCTTTTTTTTTTAAGGAACTTCAAGATCCACGAGGTCAGGATATTCGTTACTGCCACCATTTCTGTGGGAGCTAGGTAGACTCTCCTTGTCTAGTCTGCTCTTATGTACTCATATTGTAGTCTTCGTGAAACTCAATGACGAGCCACGAAGCCAATTGGCTGGCAAAAGAGCAATTGCTGCACTGGTAAAGAGAACTGGTGAGAACTGGTAAAATTACCAAACAGGATTTTGTTAAACCAATGGAGTAGCCCTGTCCTACTCATCAGAAGCACTGATCCCCTTCAGGCACTTCATCTCTAGCCCCACCATAGAAGATGATAATTTTCTCCCTTCTCCCCATCCCAGTGTGTCATTGCACAGATTCATTTTGTGCTCTGACTGCTTCTGCATCATCATCTCCCATTTTCTAACAAAAATCTTCATCCTTCGCAATCACCCATGTTCATTTCCCCTCAATCTTCCTCATCATAACTACTCTTCCTGCTTCCAGAATTGCACTTTCTTGAAAGACCTTGAAGAAAACCAGCTGTTCAGCTACCAGGTACATTTTCTGTCCTTTTGAAGATTTTTATTTAAATCCGATTTCTTCTGCATCCCTTCATTAGATTGCTGTCAAACCTCTGCGCATTTTTGCCTAAGGATAATAGACTACATATGCATAATACATAGTTTGGATGTCAATAGATTTTATTACAGTTTGGGTTTGTGGTTCTGCTTAATTTCATGCTATCCACAAACCAGATAGCAAATTGTTGGCTCTGACAGGACAGTTATACTACAGGCTGAATTTTACCCTGGGTTACATTTGAGCACCTTTCTACCAGTTGGAATCTGGCTTATAATGCATTTGGGAGTGAAACAGAGGAGCTGTGGTCTCCTTATCAGACCTGACATAGAATTCTGTTACATTACAGATACACCTCCCTGATATAAAGAAAATGAAAAAATCCCCCATTCATGGTGAAGTTGTATGGCTAATATCAGATAAAGTACAAGTGAATGAGCAGAACCTTGAGGTAAGGTTGGATGGGTGAGGGAGACAAGGCAGCCAGGGAAACATTGCTACATGACTAGCAGAAGGATAAAAACAGGGGTAAATGTAGGTCAGCAGAAAAGCCAGGAGCAACAGTAAAATACTGAGACAATTCCAGAATAAACAAGACAAAGTGACCTGCAACAGGGCTTATTCCTCATCTCAGAACACAGTCAAAACAGATGTACAAACCAAAAATCGGTGCAGCTACATCAGTCCTTTTCCCTTCCTTCAGCAGTGGATGAGAAATAAAGGAGCAGCTTTACAAACTCACCTCTTTCTGTTTCCTGGGTCACAAATCTCTGAAACAAACCCCTCTTGGCAATACGACCAATAATTCTGGCCTGACCACCAAATTAAAAAATCAAGCAAGACGCTGACCTGACCTCACTGTGTGAATGGAAATGCTCACACCACACACAGAATCATAAAATTGTAGAATCAGATAGGTGGAAAAAGACCTTTAAGTCCAACCATTACTCCAGAACTGCCAAGACCACCACTAACCCCTGTCACTGAGGGCCTGGTCTACACAGTGTGTGAACACCTCCAGGGATGGTGACTCCAGCACTGCCCTGGGAAGCCTGTTCCAATACCTGAGCACCCTTGGGGAAGGAATTGTTCCTAATATCCAAACTAAACCTCTCCTGGCACAGCTTAAGGCCATTTCCTCTTGTCCTATCGCTTGTTACTTGGAAGAAGAGGCTGATCCCACTTCAATCCATCCTCCTGTCAGGCAGTTGTAGAGAGTGATAAGGTCCCCCCTGAGCCTTCTCTTCTCCAGACTAACCCCCCCCCACAGGTCCCTCAGCCGTTCCCCATCACACTTGTGCTTCAGACCCTGCACCAGCTTTATTGCCCTTCTCCAGCCCTGCTCCAGAACCTCAATGTCTCTCTTGTAGTGAGGGGCCCAGAGCTGAGCACAGGATTTGAGGTATGGATTCACCAGTGCCCAGTGCAGGAGGACAATCACTGCCCTGGTCCTGCTGACACACTATTGCTGATACAGGCTATGGTGTGTTTCTCACTTGACTTCCCAGTCTTGATGATCGTCTCCTAGACTCCAGAGTTCAGCAATAACAGGTCTCCCTGTGTGAGGAGAGGGATAGTACAGCGTGGTGTGCCCTGGGTCAAGACCATTCTCCAGCTGACTCCATACAGTCAGCTGCCTCTTCCCTTTCCCACATTTGTAATCTGGTGAGTGAATACAGGGCAGTTGTGCTTTTGACATATGGAGTAATTAGAACAAGAGGTAGGAAGTGTGGAAAAGCTGCACAGGAATTAGGAGTACACCCAAAATTAGAAGATTCTGAAAAATTGTGGGCTCCTGTGTCTCTCTCCCTCACAGATTCCTTCCTGTGATTTGGTTTCTAATAGTCTGTCCCATACAAGCAAAAACATGTCAGACACGAAATCACTGGGACATTTCCAGGGTTGATTCATCCAAAGATAATATATCCCACCCAGAATAATGCATCTTTTCTATATAGAACAGACTTTGTGGTAGCAGAAAACTGGAAGCAATTAATCACAACAGAGACAAAACAAACCCAGACATAAATCATTAAACTAACAAGAACATGATCTGCTTCTCTACCCCCTTCTACCTCCTCATTTGCCTCTATGCTGCTCTGAAGGAAGATCCCTGACTTGCAGAGAAAGCACAGTGATACCAGGGTGTTTTAAAGTTTATAGTGATAGCAGGAGGGCTTGTTTTATTTTTCTTTTCCCTTTGTATTTTTTTCCTTGTTTTGACTATGGTGAGAGTATGCCTCTCTGCAGATGTTGTGGCTTAACTCCAGCCAGCAACTGGGGTACCATGGGGAGAAGAATCAGAAAGAGGTAAAACTCATAGGTCTGATATAAGAACAGTTTACTAATTGAAATAAAGTAAGATGTAATAATAGCAATAACAACAACAACAAAACCAATAATATCTGTAATGAAAGGAAAATGAGAGAGAAATGAATAAAACCCAATACCCCAAGTGATACACAATACAGTTGAGCAGCATCCACTGACTGATGCCCAGCCCATCACTGAGCCGCGATTTGTAGCTCTTAGACAGCTCCCCCCAGTTTATATACTGGGCATGACGTGCTGTGCAATGGAATACCCCTTTGGCTACTTTGGGTCAGGTGTCCTGTCTCTGCTCTCTCCTGGCTTCTTGTGCCCCTCCTCACTGGCAGTATATGAGGGACTGAAAAGTCCTTGATTTAGGATAAGAACTATTTGGCAACAACCAAAACATCTGTGTGTTATCAACAGTATTCTTATACTAAATCCAAAACACAGCACTGTACCAGCTACTAGGAAGAAAACCTAACTATCCTAGCCAAAACCAGGAGAGTAGATCTTCCTTACTGAGAACTCAAACCATATATAAAGAGAGCACACCCTAGTCAACCATCATTAAGCATCATTTGCAATCTTGTTCTTTGTCATCAGTGTACTGCCCATTCAGCAACTTTTCCTCCTTGAAATACCCATGCTGACCCTTGAGATGTGTCAGCTAGTTTCTCTAACAAACTACTTCTGATGTTTTTTATTACTACTGTCTTCAACAGCAGAGCCCTCATTCACAGTCATTGCACAATACAAAAACCTTACATCTCTGACCTTATTCCCCATGACCTAGTTGAAATACGTTAGATTTAATGGACTTACTGTTGAGCTGCCCTTGGAGAGATCCTTACATTTTTCCCATGGAAGTCTCCTTAAGATATGGTGTCTTACTACATCGTTTGCACTTCAAAGTACTCTAGCAGGGCCTAAATCACCAGCCATCTCACCAAATACGGCTTCTGACCGTAGGAGAAGTTTAGCTGTGCCCTTCATAAAGAGCAGTTATTTAGAAAATGACAATGGATTACAGAAAGCCGTTCTCATTTAGTGGGTACACTCAGAAAAGTCTCTAAGCTATCTGGTGCAAGAAGCACACTCCAGTTAATGTGATACTTGGTGATGGGAATCCTTAAAATGGAGAAAGGAAGTTACATAGCTGATTATATTCTTACTGTTTGTAAAGTGAAATAGTGACAGTTTCATACTACTGAGATGCGACTGACTGGAGGAATCAACTATCATAGAATCATAGAATCATAGAATAGTTAGGGTTGGAAAGGACCTTAAGATCATCAAGTTCCAACCCCCCTGCCATGGGCAGGGACACCTCGCTCTAAACAATATTACCCAAGGCCTCATCCAACCTGGCCTTGAACACTGCCAGGGATGGAGCATTCACAACCTCCCTGGGCAACCTATCCCAGTGCCTCACCACCCTAACAGGAAAGAACTTACTCCTTATATCCAATCTAAACTTCCCCTGTTTAAGTTTTAACCCATTACACCTTGTCCTGTCACTACAGTCCTTAATGAAGAGTCCATCCCCAGCATCCTTACAGGCCCCCTTCAGATACTGGAAGGCTGCTATGAGGTCTCCACGCAGCCTTCTCTTCTCCAGGCTGAACAGCCCCAACTTTCTCAGCCTATCTTCATATGGGAGGTGCTCCAGTCCCCTGCTCATTCTCGTGGCCCTCCTCTGGATTTGTTCCAACAGATCCATGCCCTTTTTATGTTCTGGAGGACACCAGAACTGCACACAATACTCCAAGTGAGGTCTCAGGAGAGCAGAATAAAGGGGCAGGATCACCTCCTTCAACCTGCTGGTCACACTCCTTTTGATGCAGCCCAGGATACGGTTGGCTTTCTGGGCTGCAAGCGCACACTGCTGGCTCATGTTCAATTTCTCATCGACTAGCATCCCCAAGTCCTTCTCCGCAGCGCTGCTCTGAATCTCTTCTCTGCCTAGCCTGTAGCTGTGTCTGGGATTGCTCTGACCCAGGTGTAGGACCTTGCACTTGGCATGGTTAAACTTCAGGAGGTTGGCATCAGCCCACCTCACAAGGGTGTCGAGGTCCCTCTGGATGGCATTCCTTCCCTCCGGTGTATCAACTGAACCACACAGCTTGGTGTCATTGGCAAACTTGTTGAGGGTGCACTCAATCCCACTGTCCATGTCAACGACGAAGATGTTAAACAAGACCGGTCCCAACACCAATCCCTGAGGGACACCACTCGTAACTGGTCTCCAGCTGGACACTGAGCCACTGACCACAACTCTTTGTGTGCGGCCATCCAGCCGGTTCTTTATCCACCGAGTGGTCCATTCAGCAAATTGATGTCTCTCCAATTTAGAGACAAGAATGTCGTGTGGGACAGTGTCGAATGCTTTACACAAGTCCAGGTAGATGACATCAACTGCTTTACCACTCTCCATCAGTTCTGTAGCCCCATCATAGAAGGCCACCAAATTGGTCAGGCAGGATTTCCCCTTGGTGAAGCCATGCTGGCTGTCACCAAGCACCTTGTTTCCCATGTGCCTTAGCATGCCTTCCAGGAGAATCTGCTTGAAGATTTTGCCAGGCACAGAGGTGAGACTGACTGGTCTGTAATTCCCCAGGTCATCCATTTTCCCATTCTTGAAAATGGGGGATATATTTCCCTTTTTCCAGTCGTTGGGAACTTCACCTGACTGCCATGATTTTTCAAATATGATGGCCAGCAGCATAACAACTTCATTCGCCAGCTCCTTCAGGACCCACAGATGGATTTCATCAGGACCCATGGACTTGTGTGCGTTCAGGTTCTTAAGATGGTCTTGAATGAGATCCTCTCCTACGGTGGGCCCAAGGTCTCCATTCTCACAGTCCCTGCGTCTGCCTTCCAAGACATTCGTGGTGCGGTCAGACCCTTTGCTAGAGAAGACCGAGGCAAAGAAGTCATTCAGAACCTCAGCCTTCTCCAAATCCTGTGTAGCTAGTTCACCTGAGAGCTTCCTGAGGGGGCCTACATTCTCCCTAATCTGTTTTTTATTTGCTATGTACCTGTAGAATCCCTTCCTGTTATCCTTAATATCCCTAGCCAAGTTTAATTCTAACTGGGCCTTAGCTTTCCTAACCTGGTCCCTAGCTTCCCGGACAACATCCCTGTACTCTTCCCAGGCCGCCTGTCCTTGCTTCCACTTTTTATAAGCCTCTTTTTTCATTTGAATTTTCCTCAGCAGCTCCTTATCCATCCAAGGAGGTCTCCTGGCCCTCCTGCTGCACTTCCTTCTAGTTGGGATGCAACACTCCTGAGCTTGTAGCAGGTGATCCTTGAATATCAACCAAGAGTCTTGGGCCCCCCTGCCCTCTAGGGCTATATCCCATGGAACCTTACTAAGCAGGTTCCTGAAGAGGCCAAAGTCTGCTCTTTTGAAGTCCAGGGTAGTGAGCTTGCTGCACGCTCTTCTCACTGTCCTAAGTATCTCAAATTCGACCATCTCGTGGTCGTTGCATCCCAGGCTGCCCTGGAGCGTCACATTTCCAACCACCTGGGCAGCCAGGCAGAGTTCCCAGATCAGGCCATGGTCATACAACGAGTGCTCACCATCCCACGCAAACTGCCTCGCCGCACTCCTGGTCACTCGCACTCCCTGTGGCAAGTTTTTAAGCAGTCAGGGCTGGTGTCGCTGCTCCTTTCTCCACCCCTGTGAGTCAGCTGCTCACATCAGCTGAGCTGCCGGCTCCTGGGCAGGTCCTGTCGACCACTTGAGGCTCCCTTGGTGGCTCTCGCCGCTCTGAGTTGAGGTTCCTGGACGCTGATCCCCCCCTCTCCAGTGTTGAAGGCGTCCTCTCTTGAGCTACTCACCTCAGCAATTATAATATTATTAATAAAAAAAAGCAAACCCTAGAGTAAGAGCCATCATGTGATTTCCTTAGCTTAATGTAAGTTCCTCCTAGTTACTATCAAAGATCTTGTTTGTCTTTATCAGGAAAATAGATGACCCAAATGTTATCGCCCCATCCCCAAACTTACAACACTTATCTAAAAGGTAGGTAATTAGTCAGTGATAAGGGCCAAATCCAACTTTGGGAAGGACTTTTTCACCCAGTTTTGAACATCTGAAATGTAGATACCTCTGTCTGAACTAGCTCTAGGTACAGTCAACGAAGAGAAATAAGCACACTCAGGATGTGAATCATCTGATCTATTTTAGCTGTCTCCTTTACGAGATGAATAACCTCTTGCCTGCTTGTCTTTGACTATATGGGAAGTCTAGATTACATTTTCAGATGTAGGTGATTACCTTGTAGACGTTTCTATTGGAACAGATGTGCATTATCCTTCAGAGCTTTTTGATATTTTTTACAGTTGTTTGAAGTACTGAACCTATGTTCAGTTTTCGAAAGCAAAGAGGATTAGCTGAGTAATGACAAGAGATAGTTACAAGGACTGGTGGAAGAATAGATTAGTTCATCCTCAGCTCCTTCTGAGAGCCCAAAATAGTTTTTTCATAGCTACCAGAATTAATGTCACATACTGTGACAGCTACCATTCCTGGGTGGCAAGGCAGAAGCAGGATGGATGAGGCTATAGCATGCACCATATTCTGCACTTTGACTTTTCCTGTGCCAAGACTGCTGCTGCTAATTGTGCAGACTTACCTAGACACTTGGGGCTGCTAAAATAGCAGAATGAACCAGTCAACCCCCTGACTGACGAGTCGCCATAAGGCCACCCGTGTAATTCCTATCTGTCTGTAGTCGGGAAAAGGGCTTATAGAAAAGGAAAGTTTAGTGAATAAGATCAATTGGAAATGCGAAGCTGAGTAATGGGAAGATAGGAGAAGTAGCTTCAGTTATTCTGGGAGAGCTGGTCAAGTAATAGCAGGCAGACAGTGATAGTAAAAGTAAACATTAAAAAAAAGTAAAAGGAAAACAAAGGACATTTAACAGATACATAAATATATAGGCAGGGATGTCAGGGACAAGGATATGGCTTTAATAGTCTCAAGAAGAAAAACAGATCTAAATATAAAATATAGGCTGATGGAACATTTACTGTTTGTAATTACATTTGTGAGTAAGGCATAACTATTGGAAGCATGAAAAAACACTGCCCTCTGGATCCCCCACCTCTTTCTTTATGATTGTCATTACATCAGAGCTCCCAGCTCTCTGGGAAACCAGTGTCCATGTGTTTCCCTGAATCCAACTGTATGGGACACTGGTTGTTGGGTACAACCCTGCTGCCAGTGATGAATAGAGAAAGGAGAGACTGACTCAAACATGACCCTCTCCTCCATACATTATTATTCCTTTATTTCCATCTTATTTTACAAGTTTGGAAAAACCCTACAATTTTTTAGAAGCTTAGTCTGGTCTCAGAATAATCGAGCTTCTCACTCCGAAAAAATGGACTACTTGGAGTATTGTGTGCAGTTCTGGTGTCCTCAAGATAAAAAGGACATGGATCTGTTGGAACAAGTCCAGAGGAGGGCCACGAGAATGAGCAGGGGACTGGAGCACCTCCCATATGAAGATAGGCTGAGAAAGTTGGGGCTGTTCAGCCTGGAGAAGAGAAGGCTGCGTGGAGACCTCATAGCAGCCTTCCAGTATCTGAAGGGGGCCTGTAAGGATGCTGGGGATGGACTCTTCATTAAGGACTGTAGTGATAGGACAAGGGGTAGTGGGTTAAAACTTAAACAGGGGAAGTTTAGATTGGAAATAAGGAGCAAATTCTTTCCCGTTAGGGTGGTGAGGCACTGGAATAGGTTGCCCAGGGAGGCTGTGAATGCTCCATCCCTGGCAGTGTTCAAGGCCAGGTTGGACGAGGCCTTGGGTAATATGGTTTAGAGTAAGGTGTCCCTGCCCATGGCAGGGGGGTTGGAACTTGATGATCTTAAAGTCCTTTCCAACCCTAACTAATCTATGATTCTATGATTCTGTTAAGTACTCCTAGCATTTTGGGAACCAAATTTGAAGTAGAAAGTGAATCAAAGAGAAAGAACTCGGTCACGTGTGCAAAACCTATTCACCATTTGAATGCTGTTTGGCATTAGAAAGGGCCACTTCTCCATGGTCTATGGGCACTAAGAGAAGAAGAGAGAAAAAGAATAACATGAAAAATATGATACTTAAGCAAGAAAGCCTCTTAAATAAAACCCATAGTCATGATCTGCAAAGAGAGGACTGGTAATTTCAAAATGTTCCCCAAATGCCAACCCCCTATATACAGCATGGAAATGTAGCCCCTCTCTGAGAATCATAGAATGGTTAAGGTTGAAAAGGACCTTAAGATCAGCTAGTTCCAACCCCCTGCCGTGGGTCGGGACCCCCCAGATATATTAGGCAGTCTATGGAAGAGTAAGAAGAGGTATAATTTAACCAAAGACACATTGGAAAAACTGCTATGCCTAAGAGCTTTATTGGAGAGCAGGGATGACTGTATTGTCTGATCCACAAAACAACTGATAAATTTCACAGACCTGAATTTAGCAACTTTGAAGTATGGAAGGGGAAAATCAGGACACAGACACATGATGTTCTGGTCTTAGGCATTCCTAATTGACCAAGTATGCACATCTAACCTAGTAAATGCAAAGAGAAATTGAAGGCAACATATGTTACTTCAGCTCTGTGGCTTGATCAAGGACCTAAGCCTACTTTTCTGTTAATCAATTATCAGACTTTTGTTCTTATCTCCAGCAGCAACAAAAGCAGTGATTAAACTTGTGAGAATGGTCAATATCCAATCCCAGGTGTTTTGCTTTTTTCTCTTTGCATTCACTTAAATAAAAGAGCAGTCATTGCCTATGGTTGCTACTAAGATCCATAACCATCTGAAGGGTTTTCAGAGAATTTGGTCTCTTAGTTCAAGAAGAGAGGTCACCTTCAGTAAAATAAATGCAATACCCAAATGTTATAAAGTTGACAGGAGTGTTTGGGTCCTTCCTCCACCCCACCTTCTGTGTTACCTGCATCTGAAAACACAGCACAAAAGCAATGCAGTTAAGATCAATGACTTTTGAGCACACAAGTCTCTAAGAAAAAAGTGGGTTTGTTTTCTTGCCAGGGAATTTAGTATTCCTTTCATGAAACACAATTTAGTCAACCTATTAAATGCAACCATAGATCTCATTAATGAAAAGCCGCTAATTTAGCTTTTCCCCAATTATAGCTTAAGGTTTGGGGTAAGGAAAAAAAAAAAACCCACACCAAAACCAACTTCTGATTCCTCCAGCCTTTCCATTGTCTGTAGTAGAAAAGCAAAATGAAAGAGTTTTCTTCAGGCAAGAGAACATGAAAACAATTATCTTCTTCTTACGTTTTCAAATTCCCTTTTCCCTCTCTACCTCCCCGTCTTCCTCTATAGAGGGTTTATTATCAGGAATAATAAAATCTATTCCCTAAGGATACAGGAAGAGTAAACTTTATGAAATGTGAGATTTTCTGAACCATTAATTTGCAAAGTCATTTAGTGTTCATAACCCTTTCCTTCTAATTTAAAACTGCATGACTTGAGTCAGATCTCTCTTGGACCAGTTTTACACCTGAACAACTCCACTGGGCTTGTTTCTCCCCTGCATTGCATTTTGCAGAGTGATTTATACCTGAGAAAAGTGAGTGCTAGATGTTACAGACTTGCTTTGGGACAATTCTTCATGCATCTTGAAGAGACAGATGGTTATCTGTGAGAAGTAAAGCAGCAGAAATCTCGGTTCTTTGCCATTTATGGGTTTACATCTGACTTTCAGTTGCACCAAAATCAGGCTACATTTCATGGATCAATGAGATGCTAAAAGAATACCCTATGAAAGAGGACAGTGTGCATATGAGCTCTACTCTTTTATCCTATCCTATCCTATCCTATCCTATCCTATCCTATCCTATCCTATTCCATCCCATCCATCCTATCATATCCCATCCCATCCCATCCCATCCTATCCTATCCTGTCCTAACCCATCCCATCCCATCCTATCCTATCCCATCCCATCCTATCTTATCCTATCCGTTTGCCCTCAAACTAGCCAGACACAAACCAGCAGCCTCGAAGCTGCATAGCTGTGACAGTATCGCAGCCTGCCCAAGCCAATACTCTTTGCTTTGTGAAGTTGAAGCCCCTCAGCAGGACATGCTTCGTGGTCACAGTGTCACACTGGACTGCCTGACTGGCTTCTAAAACTACTGAGCTTTTGGTCATCTAAGAGTATGAGATGTGCTGAAGAGTTCTGGACTGTGTCTGAAGCCATCCATGATAGATTAGGCAAATGGTTTGCACTTAAAATGGAAAACAGTTTATGTTTTTCATGGTTCTTTTTCACTCTGGCAATCCATTTATAGGTAGGGACTAATTCCCAAGAAGGAAGTTTTGATTCTCAAACAGAAGATTTTTACCATTCTCTAATTCTTTGACAGAGTAAATCCTGTCAACCCCCAACATCATGCCAGAGCCTTTATTTGGTGTTTCCATTGCACACTTCAAAGCAACCAGGAGGACATGGCACATTGTTCTTAGCTGGTTAGGTATGGCAGGCAGGCAGGGGGACGTTCAGTACCCAGGTGGCATCACCCGTGGTCTAACAGCCTTTCTGTCACATTGTCCAACTGAAAAATTACAAAGGTGTGAATTACCCTGAACAGTTTTTCACTAGCATATGGAGAGTGCAAGCTTCATATTGCATTCATTCAAGAATATATGTTGCATTCAAGAATATCGTCAGCAATTCCAGTGCTCAGACTATGACAATGCAACACCACAGCAAATTCCAGTTACACTCATTTCAACATATCTATGTCTCTTCAGATAGCAGTTTAATTTTTACCTAATAAAAAATGGAACCTCGAATTTGAACAATATCTTACAGCTGATATAAACATGAGAAGGCTGCCAAGTCTGCCAGCATAAATACCCCAGGCTGCTTTCTTGTGTTGAGAGAAGCTACATAGAATAGGAGGGGATGGCTTTGCCTTCTGAGAAATGTAGGCAATGGGTCCAATTAGAATGTGTTTTCTGGGAAGCTACTTCTGCAGACAGGATTCTGAAATCAGGGTATAAATAACCTAAGACTGCTTAGTGTTGCATGTATCACACACCCAGGAGTCAGGAGGGAGAGCACAGAATACATCATCTGTGAGACTGCGGGTTCTGGAAACAATCATGGGCATGCTCAAAGGCCTATTAGCCCAGTCACTGGTGACTTGTTATTCAACACATCAATTCCTCAGCCGCTGTAAACTTGAAAATTCAATGTGTTAATCCCCACAAGCCCTTTACATTGTAGCTGAAGATTATATCCATTATCCAGAGAAGGAGCCTGCGGCAATGAGTCTGAGGGCTCTGACAGCAAACTTGAATCAAATGGCCTAAGACAACATCACTATTCAGCTTTGGGCCCTGTCCTTGTTTCAGAGATTCCTACCCCTCCTAAGGCAGGCAAGCTGCAAGCTGGCCTTTTAAGCAATGGGAATTCCTCCTTGTCTAATCAATTCTTCCCAAATTCTTCCTTTCCAAACAGTGGCCCTGATGACCTCTCTACCTGCATGGCCCTTTTTGCACTAGGTGGTAAAAGTCAGTAATGAAGCCTTGAGCAAGGCATTTGTAACCTTTGAAATTTCCAAAGGAGTGGAATTTCCCAGTCACTTCAGTGGGTTGGAGCTTTTTTCATCCAGATCTAAAGGCAAAATGTCAACAATGTGAAATGTCCCAAGCAGATGCAGAATCCCTGAAGGGACGTCTAATTTTAAAGGAGTCAAGACATTTAACTTTGGACTTTATTTGTCATGTAAGCACAATGAGGGATGTTTCAGGCCAGATTCAGAAAATATGCAAGTATTCCAAATGCCTGGTAAATGGCAAAGGAGTCCATAATCATAGGGAAGTATACGCATCCTTATAATAAGTATCCTTATCCTATAATAAGTATACTTATTATTGAGAACATGAAAGATACATGAGAACCTAATTCATAGAAGTCTTTTTCTTATAATTTTGAATGTTTGGGCATCCTTGTTCATACATTGCCCAAGTGAGTTGCACTTAAATAATAATGCAATTAATTCCTCATTACATTAAAATGCACCATCTACAAGGTATACATGATATAAAAATAGAAATGGTGTTTATAAGTGATTTGCTTCAGTGTGAATATAGCATGAGTGGTGAAGTGTGTGTTGCTTGTCTGCTGTACAATCACTAACCCTCCTATCTCTCCTTATGCTAAGGTGGTAGCACAGAAAAGCTAAACCCCACAGTCAATGAGCAAAACAATTACAGGAGGTACTGTGATAAACAGCCAATGCATTTATCATACCCGGTGTCTGTAGTTGCCTAAGACAAGGAAATGGAAGTGGAAACATGACCCACAACGGAAGATTGTCACAGTGAAAAGCCCCAGAAGATGAAGCAGCACACGAACAGTTTTGCTAGGTATGAATTGCAGAAGGTTGCCCTCTTGGTCGGAAGTTGTTGAGGGAAATAAACACCCTTGCTCTATGGGGGGCTGTTCATAGCCGCAGTGAAGCAGCTGAGATGCTGTATTAAATTAGCCAGTTCACAGCCTCATAACTAAGGCTAGCCGGAAAGCAAGAACTAAACTTTGTGAAAATTACCAACTTTTTACATTTATCTTACTTCTTATAAAGCAGACTTTTCAGACTTTATTGGGAAAAATATACACCAAGAGAATTACCTGAGCTAGTGTCCAGACCTGGAGGGCACTAACAGGGTTAAACGGCCCTGACAGGTGTTTTGACAAATATACAGCAAGAATAGTGCCTTCTCGGCACAACTTGGATCTGATCTCCCAGATGGCAGCTCATCTCCAAGCTATGGTGTCTGCCAGGCAGGCAGGCAGTCTCCTGGTTAGAGTTGTCTCATATTGTATAAATATGAAATGTTAAATCAGAACCACAAAGGGGCTAATTATGTTTTCTGGAAAATGTAAGATCTTCCTCCAGATAGACAGCTCTGATTTGAAACAAACTCAAGCTTGCTCTAAGGGATCCTTTTTACAGTCTGTCTTTGTTGGCTTGGGTCACCCTCTAACTTTGACTAGGAATTGCATCCTATATGTGTTTATGCTTCCTGATTGTTACCACCCTTTACAGCTCCATGAATGAATATTCTATTTCTGCAGAGACTGACAATTGAATCAGATGACGACAAACAAGAGGCATATTTACTGAGTTAGATCATCCTTTATTACATGAAACAATGTTCCAACTATCATGGTTAATCTTGTTATGAGTGCTTGTTATACACAAACAATATCCCACCTCATGTATAGCTCAAGAACATGCACAATCATTCAAATACAACCCCTGATACCACATTTGCACATCAGCTGCCCTGTGATGACAGAACCATCACTGACCATAAGCCACTTGGTGTGGCACCACAGAATCATACAATAGAATCATAGATGAGTTAGGGTTGGAAAGGACCTTAAGATCATCAAGTTCCAACCCCCCTGCCATGGTCAGGGACACCATACACTAAACCATGTCATCAGGGAAGTCATGTCCCCAGTAACTAGAAGGTTATCTATGCAGATGGTGATAGGCAATTGCCAATGACATGAGGAGCTCTGTCTGGATATGGTGGCTGGTGGCATATGTGCTTTTCTGCCCCGGCCATGCAGCAAAGACTGGGTCCTCTTCTCTCTGACTGGCAGATGGTGTCTTGATAAGTCTCCTTGGGGTTTTGTCCCTTTTTCTTCTTTTGTCAAGAAAAATTGATATGCCATGGCTCATGCTTGTATCAGTGATTTCCTGTCTAGGTATCACTTGAATCACCAGCCATGTATTTGCATCTTCATTTTGCCATGATGTTACCAATTTGTCATTGATCTCAGGCAAGTTACTCATTTTTTGTTAGTTTCAGCCAAACATCACAAAGCTTCAGGTAGTTCCCATTTTATATACCAGCCATCCTGCAGACAGTTTACATTTTACTCTGCCTTTGGCATATTTCAAGCATTAAGGGATATCTGCACACTTCTCCAAGCTGATGCATTAAGACGCTTCTGACCAAAACTAAAAAGAAAAAAGAAATCTGCAGAAAAAATATTAAAACTTCCCAGTAAACATTTTATGACATTTCTATCACAATCACAGTTTTAGGTTCTTTAGAATTTCCTGCATAATTTTTACTCAAAATAATGCCAATTATTACCAAATCAATCCCAGCTGGTTTTGGAGCAAGACACTTACTACACTATCTAAGCCTCATGTAAAGATTTCCATTTGATTCTGTCATGGTCATTGTCATTTGCTGCATTTCAGGTAAAGCCAACTAAGACTAAGACAAAGCAGCATAACTCTCCCAATGCAACTAGCTTTCAGCAGAGCCTGAAAGCTCAGTCTTTGACCACCATTAATCCAGATACCCTCCCGCTCCCAGCTGAGCACAGTCTGACTGAATCAAAGGACTAAAGTAAAAGCCAGACTAGCAATGAACTCTCAGTGCGACCAGGGGCAGGAATCTCTGGTAGTTCTAACATGGACTCGCTGTGCATTCAGCTGGGATCTTCCTGACAGAAACCAAAGCTCTGTGAGCCGACAGTTAACATCCTTAAATCTCTCACCAGGGGCAGAGCATGACCCTAGTTGGGTCAGAATGAGTAGTAACTCCACCGTTTATCTTAGAATCATAGAATCATGAGTCTTGCTCATTGTATTTCTTCTCTGCTGCCTTCTCGTCATCCTCATTTCTTACATTCCAATAAGCTTCTCACATACCTGCTGTTACATCATTTGAGATAAGCATTCTTGGTGATTTCCCCTCATGCCTTACTTGGACAATTCTTGGATATGAAACTTTCATAAACTCATGAAACAATAGCATGGATTCACTGTAGAGACATTTATCCTCCTATAGCAGAAGAGAGCTATCTGGGGGTGTCACAGATGTATTTTGAAGATTTGCAGTACTGTTATGTGCAGCTATTTTCCAGAAAAGACTATTCAATTCTCTCCTTAAAATGCCGTGATTTTTCTTAGATACTTCTTAAGAAAGTATTGATACTTTTGTGGGAAATTTTTATACCATGTACCTATTTTCAGTAGTATTCATCAAATAATAGATATATTCTTCTGAATTAGTACATTTATAATCAGTATGATCAATTTCATACTAAAGTACATACTTACTTTATATATAGATAGCTCAAAAGGTGAACAGTCAGCTCTTATGTAGTTATCTACACTGTAGATCATAGAATCATACAATAGTTAGGGTTGGAAAGGACCTTAAGATCATCAAGTTCCAGCCCCGAGTGAGATAAACCCCAGCCTTTTTTACTTACCTAGTTTTGTTGCTCAGTCATACATAACATACAGATTGCTGGTCCCTGCCCTGCTTTCCTTCTCCAGTTCAGGATGCTGATGTGACAGACACATTTGGACTGCAGTTTGAATGGATGAGCTGAAAGCAAGAATTCAGATAGGAGCTGTTAGCCCAATGGATTTATTTCTAAGTAAGATGTTAAGGACCATCTGCTTTTGGAGCAGAGATTTAAGTGCTATCTATCTTCAGCTGTTCTCTAACATCTGAGTTCTTCTCTGGCACTACACTGTGCTGCTTTTGTAAGCAGGTCAGCTCTTAGCCCAAGAATCCATCGTCATTGCCATGAGGTTTCAGCTGGCCAAAGCACACAGAATAATGACGATTTTGAAAATTTAAGCAGCTGTGTACAAAGAGTGAGGCGTAAAGAAAGAATTGCAAGAAATTGCATTAGAGACAGTTTAAAAATAAACCAAATCGTCCAAATGCTCAAGCACAGGAGCTCTGTCTACAACATAGGGCTCTTTGACTTCTTCACGTGAGCTAGGCTATGTATTTCCTCTCTAATGGGATTTGGAAACTGCTAGGTATCAGATCTACTTTTCCACAATGAAATCAAATGAAATCACCATACAAAAATATGCAGACTGGTAATTCTTGATAAGTTGTAAAATGCCAAAAGTATCTTGTGCAACAAGTGGTGTGGAATTTCATGCTCTATCTCTTTATTTTCTAGGTGAATTTCATTTTCCTTTATCCTGTGGACCTGGATTATGATTTCTGTTGGGTCTAATAGAAGCTTTTTGACAGAAGTACCTTTGGCACCTTTCTTTGTTCACTTTGTTAGGCGGCTGGGTTTTCTTTTTCTTTATTCCCTCCCCTTTTTTAATTAATGCGAAGCCCATTGATACAAGAAAAGAAAATTCATCCATTTTCCCTTTCCAGCTGACATAGATCTAACAGATTTATTCCTTTCCGCCTTCTCCTCCCTACTATGTTTTATTCACAATTTTATCGTTTCTCTTTTCTTAATAGGCTCAGCTCTGGGTGTTTCCATTTGATCATAATGTGATGAAACCCACAAAATCCAGTGTCCATTTTCTCTGCCTTTATCGTCATCATACCACACTTCTCCTACCATCATTCTTTTCTTTCCTTTCTGTTTGTTCTTAGTATCTCATAATGTGTTGATTTGGACCTGCTGAGTGGTAATGACGAGACTGCTAGGCTGCTGCGTGACTCATAGCTATGGTTGATTGACTGAACGTTTCCCAGCTTGCTCCTGCATGTCTTTCTGTAAATGGAAATGAAATTATTCTCTAATTATGACCAATATTTCATGCTACAAGGCACCAGACACCCTTTCTGTTTATTTGCAATAATCCAAACTACAAGCCGATGTTGAGGTACCAGGGACCTGAGCATAGCATGACTGACTTAAACCTAAGTTATCACCTGTGGGCAAACATCTTAAGTGGCAGCATTTGGATGGAGGAACAGGGGCATGGGAGAGTAGACAAAGTGCTAAGAAGCTTCACTGCTGTTGGCTTTTATTCATTGTCCTATAGAATGATTTCTAAATGCTTACTGATGCCTCTGGAGCAGTCAGAGCACTATTTTCTTAGTTGTTCATGTTTGTGTTGTGTTTCAGCTACTGTTCATGACATGTACTTAACATATGCAAACAGAAGTCTTCACTCTAAACAGAAAACACCTAAATGAATAGTCCAAGGGTTGTACATGGTGTGATGAGCAAGGCCTCAGAGCAGCTGTCATGGTGTGGCAACTCCTTCACCTGCAGTTATAAAGCATAATTAGATCAGCCGCATGGACCAAAGGTGGTGAAGGGGGTGTGCGGGAAGTTTTGGAAATATGGGCTGAGAGCTGAAACATGTTGAGAGAGAGGTCTGTAGAACACCATGGCCCCCCTCTCCAGTCTCCCTGGATTTTGCTTTTGGCAGGCAGCGCTGCCTCACTTTAAGGCAAGATAGCATTGATAATACTGACTGCATCTTGCCTCTGTGAGACAGCATCTCCCAGTCCCTACTCAGTCTTAATGACCACGTTTAATCTTTTGCCTGGGAAAGGAAAAAAATATCATTTGGGACACTACCACTGAAAGGTGGATGGGTCATCCCAGCACCTGCAAAAAAACCCGAATAATTTACCCTTGGACTATTTAGGTAAGCCAAAGCCCATCTGGAGCTGGATATTAATAAGGCATGTAGATGGCAGCAAGAAGGTCTTCTACAGGTGTATCATAGCAATGACATGGAAATATGGAAACACTGCTGAATGGGAAAGACCCAGTGAAAAAAAGACACAGAAACAGCAAAGGTATTCATTACCTTCTTCATCTAGGTTTGTCCTGCTAAGACATCCATTAAAGAACCAAAGGCCTCTGAGACCAGAGAGAATGTCTTTTGTTTCATACTTGGAAGGGGTTTATCTGTAAATCAGAGGCTGGGGAGCCCAAGCCCTGCAAAGAAGCCATAGACTCACTCACTGCTACTCCAAAGCAGCTGATGCTGTGAGAAGGGAGGATCCTTCAGTGCCCTGTCTCACTGGTTGATAACACTGGTTGAGAAAACACACAGGTGTTAATTCTAGTAACAGGAATTCCAGGATATAGATAGGAAGATGGATTAGAAAAGTATGAAATCTATGAAATCAAAATATTTAGATTCACTGTTTCCTGTCACTAACATGTGCTGTCTACAGTCTCTACTCTCAGATACAGGGTACACCTACAGGCTTAACAACTTTTGCATGCAGTGAATGTTCATTCTATTTCTGTAATAATAACTCCATAATCCTACTGTATTTAAATTATCTCCAAGAATCTTATTCATTCTTTTTCTGTAAGGTAGACACTATAAGTGCTGTTACCATCTTACTGTCTAAAAAAAGCAGGAAGAGTGAAAATGCAACAATAAGTTAAGGTGACAACACATGTTTGCAGCAGAGTAAGTCACTTGAGATTTCTGTTTACTGTGTGAGGATGTACATGCTTCCAAAACTCTAATTATAACTAGAAAAAGTCTATGGGATTTATTGCATTGCACCTGAACATTGCTTCATCCAACTCCATGTATTGACTTATAATACGATGCATGAAATTAATGGAAATAGAAACAAGGTCATCTCTAATGAAAAAGACTCATCTTCTGTGCACAGAAAAGAATGCTACATCTAATCTAAAAAATGGAATTGCTAGCAAGGAGCTGGAGCCTGGAAGTGTGTGTAGACAAGGAAGAAACTGCTATTAGCTGGAGGGAAAAAAATGATAAAAAGAAGGAAAAAGGCATGAACAATTTTCATTAATGCTTTCAGCTGATTAATATAACAATCTGGAAATGATCAGTATGGTGTTTGGGCCATTAACAAAACCTGTCATTCCAGTTCTGTAATGTTACACACAGTGCCGAGGAAGATTATTTTATGCCAAACATTCTGTAGTGCCTGGTGTAAGGAAGATATGTGTTCTATTTTTCTTCTCTTTTATTAAAAGACATTGCAGGACTCTTTATCCTGAAAGTATTCGATCCTTTCAGCTCTACATGATTATATCCTCTTTTTATGAAGAAATACATAGTATATGTACTCAAATAGTGTCACTAATCATGCACTCCCTCTAAACCAGAAAGATGACCTCAAAGTGACTCCCATTTCACTAGATACGAAAGCCTCTTCTCTTGTGTCAGAATGTATGACCTTGAGTCCTACTGAAGCATAATTACACATGCACAATTAGTTTTGTGGAGTTTAACTCATTTCATTGGACAAGGGCATGTGACATAAAGCAGGCCCCGATCTAAGCAATGGTCTGAATTCGGTCTCAGAAACATAGAAGTCCAGAACAACACCACTTCATTTATTCATGTATTTACATCATTCTAATCTAAGTTGAATCAGAGCAGCTAAGATACTTATATTATTAGTATCCTATTTTTATATAGCCATTTTCAGCAGCAGATATTCAAACACTACCTAAAGTAGTTCAGACCTACCAGGACCAATCTGAGATGCAGAAATACCTGTCTGTGAGAAGGAGATGATGTGCCCAAGATCACACAGTTACAGAATCCTGTGCAAGCCACTCTTCTCTAACCAGAGCTTTGTTATAATGTTACTAAACTGCATCACAGTTGTGGTGGATTGACCCATCCATCTACTCTCAGTCCCCCTCCTCTACAGCACAAGTACAGAAAACAGGATGGAAAAGGTCTTTGGAGATACAGGTCCCTTCAAACACAATCCATTCTATGGTTCTATGAAAATGGGAATAGGATTTAATAAGAAGACAGTACAGACTGCAGTTCTCAATTTTCCTATGCTTTTTCCACCCCAACCCAATTTGATCCCTCTCTTTCTCACACTTGGTCTTTCTCCTAAATGTCCCATAACAATTTTCATACAGTCCCAAAATTCCCTCCAAACATTCCATAAGGGGCTTTATGCTCACACACACACACACACACACACACACACACTCACACACCCAATATCCAATAATCAGTTTGTTTTTTCCCATGTAGCACATGGGAAACTTGTTTTCTCCCTTCTTATCAGTTACAAAATTCTGGTTAAAACCTCTAAAGGCTTAACATTTGTTCAGCGGCCCCTCAGCCAGTGACCTGAGAGCTCTGAAGCAACAGAGGTTGTCTGTTATCTCTTCCTTAGGGCTTGTATATCTAGGTGTTTAATTTATTACTTTTCCTGCCTCTTATCTTTGTCTGTTATCTTCATCTCTTGTGCTGATAGCTGTTAACCAGATGTCCTTACATTCTACACATCTTTGCATCACTCAGTGCTTGGATTAGAGCTGGAATAGACACCAAGTGTATAGTAGACCTGAAAGTGGGCTAAAAGCTTTGGCTCCAGGGGCTCAGCTCAAGAGCTGAATCCTGGATTCCATTTTGCAAGAGGTGCCAAACCTCCTTCCTATGTTTATCATATCAGCTATTTATATACATCACAGGAAAGACCAAGGCTATGTGGAAATGAGTGTGCTGTGTATTCAATATGCAACAAGCCGTATAAAAATAAGAGCTAGTCCCAATCTCATGACAATGACGATGAAATTACATAATGTCAGAAAATAGTACATTTCTGTCTTATGGCTAAGGGTCTGGGCCACACAAACTGAATGGCTAATCCTAAATCACACAGGGTTTTATTACAGACTGATAATTGGACCTTTCTCCCTCAAGCCTCAACCTAGTGATTCAGACACATAAAAAAAAAACAAACCCAAATCACATTTGGAACCTTCCCCAGATATGAGGGTACCAAGTTAAACATGAAATCAATGGTCTTCCAAGTACACTCCTCAGCTTCCCTTAAGCCTTACCAAGAGTTTCTCATTCTTTCAGAGTCCAAAAGGGTCTTCAAAGCTTCTCTTCACAGAAGAATTCTTCACCTTCAAAGCAGTGCAGAGCTGACTTCGGGGGACTTTTGCACCAGTTTATGCTTGAGTGAGAAGATCTCACCCAGCTCTAGTTAAAGAAGACAGAGCAGAAGAGAAATAAAGACACATTTTCACTCTGTTTTATCAACATAACGTAAATTAAATTAGCACTAGCATGCCAGCACATTCCTCAGTCACCAATGACTTCGCTGTATTGCTGTGCCTGTGCTGTTACATGCAATGATGTTTGCAGCACCCTTCACAGTCAGCTACTTGGCTGTCATGTGCATAACATGATCCTCTCATCTTCACTTCACTGCCTGTGAAGTCAACAGTCTGTCAGAGGGCAGGCAGCTTCAAAGACAAGGAAGATAAACCAATAAATAAATTCTAACTTATGCTTTGTGGTGTCAGTGACTCTTAATGATCCCTCATCTGCTGGCTGTGATCTTTTCTGCACTCATCCAGCCTTCATAGTGGCCAAATGCTCCGTAGCAGCCACTGAGCTCATAGAGAAATCCAGGCTTAAGCCTTTCCAAACCTTTTCCAAAATGCAGAATAATTGATTTTCAGTCCCCTACCTTCTCTCTTCCTTAAAGATGGCACAGGGAAATCTTATTGTAAATTATAATCGTAATGACCTCTTCATTTGTCCTTATATCCTCCTCACAGCAATGCAAAAAGTGTGAAGAAGAAACTGGCTGAGCGTTAATCGTTAATAATTGTGATGCAACCTACCGAGTCCACCAGATGATCTCCTTCAGAGATTTCCATCCTGTTGACAATTTCATATGAGCTTTGTGTAAATGCAAGTGTTGCTGTTCATCTGCATTTTTGTTTTGTTGCTATTAGCACATTAAAAAAGCGTGTGATGGTACAATATTGCTTTGTTGCTAAGTGATGATTTCTCAATATGTGTTGGCAAAGCCAATGCAAGCAGAGCAAACTGATTTGGCCAGAGTCTGTAAATTCCCCATTGCTTCATTAAAAAAAACACATTTTCTCATTGAAGAAATGTTGGAAAAGGAATAGAAAGTCGTAATTTCAATGATCTTTGAACTGTAGGTCTTTCTATATTGGAAGATGATTTATCTGAAAATTTGCTTATTGTTTGCATTGAGTTTCCATGGGAAGGTTTTGGTAGCCAGGTTCTACAGAGTGGTTCGTATGAGAAGCTGACAGAAGCTTCCCCTCACGTCCAGTTCCTGCTGGCTCCAAGATGGATCCACCTTTGGCCAAGCCCATCAGTGGTGGTGGTAGTACCTCTGGAATAACATACTTTAGAAGGGGGAAAAAAACCTCCTGCACAGCAGCAACTGAAGTGGGGGATAGAAGAATGAGAATATGTGAGAGGAATGGCTCTGCAGACACCAGCCTCAGAGGTGAGGATTGAGGGGAAGGTGTTTTAAGATTTGGTTTTATTTTTCACTAATCTGCTCTGATTTGGTTGCCGATAAGTTAAACTGATTTCCCAGAGTCAAGTCTGATTTGCCTGTGATGGTAACTGGTGAGTGATGTCTCCCTGTCCTTATCTTGACCCATGAGCCTTTCATTATATATTCTCTCTCCTGTTCAGTTGAGGAGGGGAGTGACAGAGGGGCTTTGGCGGGCACCTGCATACAGCCAGGGTCAACTCACCACACTGTTGTTCACAATCAAGTTTTCTTTAACCTTTAAACTAAGCTAATATTTTAAAATATGAACAGTCATAACTACATGATCTTCTCAATCTTATCAATCAATCAACTTAGTATAATAAGTCTATCTAGCAGTGAAAACTACACACTGTGTCTTTGGGAATCAATTTAAACCAAATAACTAGAGATACTATTATGTTCTCATAACTATGCAGCCATTTTTATACATTTTTTTTTACCCCACTGAGTTTTATTTCTAATTTTATCTTATTTTTAAGTCACCCAGATTTGGCGTGCTTGTGTTGGTAATCTTTGTAAATCCCTATGCTAACATCTTTAAATCTGGTGCAAATATCTTTAAATACAGACACATGCTTATTGATGTGAAGAAAGAAGGAAAAAAAAACCCAAACTGGAAGGTTATGATGAAGGAATAGACATCTTGCTGGAAATGTTTGATAATTGTTTCATGCCCTAACTACTGTTCTTATTCTTTGCAGGTATAGGTGCTTCCATTATCAGTTAGTACTCAGTTTATAGCTAAAAATGCTTTAGTTTATCCAATTAGGCATGGGTAACAAGTGTTATCAATTCACGGGCAGTCCTTAGCTCAAATTTAAGGCATCTACATGCAGTTATCTGTACTGGGTGACTAAGCTCCAGGCATCAGAAAAAATGGAACTCTCAATCAATAGCTTTATTATGAAACCAGCTGGAAAATGTTTTAACCTGGCTTGAGCAATGTGTACTCCTAAGGCATCGCTCATTTTAGGGAATGAAAAAGTTTCTTCTTGACTTTACAGGAAGCTGAATCATGGTTTAGGCCCAGGTAGCAGCCAGGCACCACACAGCCACTCACTCACTCCCCACCAACAGGATGGGGGAGACAATTGAGAAGGTAAAAGTGAGAGTACTCGTGGGTTGAGAGAAGAAAAATTTAACAGGTTGTCCTGGGTTTAGCAGTAGCAGTCATTTTTCTCTTTCTGTGCAGTGCTGTGTTTTGACTTTCGGGCTGGGAACAGAGCTGATAAAAATGATGTTTTGGTTTGGCCAAGGACTTTGTGAGCCTCATGCTCTGCCAGGGAGGATGGGAAGCTGGGAGGAAGCAGAGACAGGACACCTGACCCAAACTGACCAAAGAGGTATTCCATACCACAGCACGTCATGCCCAGGAGGGAACTGGGAGAGTTCCCCAGAAGGGGGCTAGAGTGGACTGCAGGGTTGGAGGAGGTATGGGTCGGTGCTTGGTCGGGCTGGGGGGGGCGAGGTATCGGTCGGCTGGTGATGGGGTGTTGTATTCTCTTCCCTTGTTATTTCCTTTATCATTACTATTATTGGTGGCAGCAGTAGTGATTTGTGTTATACCTTAGTTACTAAACTGTTCTTATCTCAACCCGTGGGATTTGCATTCTTTCTGATTCTCCTCTCTGTCCCTCCAAGAATAGGGGGAGGGCAAGAGGCGGGGGAGTGGGTGAACAAGCTGTCTGGCTGGGGTTAAACCACGACACAGGTAAAACAAAAGCTTAACACACAAGCAAAACAAGGAATTCATTCACCAGTTCCCATGGTCAGGCAAGTGTTCAGACATCTCCAGGACAGCAGGGCTCCATTATGCATGATGGTGACTTTGGAAGACAAACTCCATCATTCCAAATGTCCCCCCTTCCTGCTTCTTCCCCAACTTCATACGCTGAGCATGACACCATGTGGTCTGGAATGTCCTTGGGCTGGGTGGAATCTACTGTCTTGGCTCTGTCCCCTCCTAGCTTCTTGTGCACCTCCAGCCTGCTCACTGGTGGAGTGGTGTGAGGAGCAGGAAAGGCCTTGACTCTGTGTAAGCACTGCTCAGCAGTAATGGAGTCATCATAGAATCATAGAATATTTAGGGTTGGAAAGGACCTTAAGATCATCAAGTTCCAACCCCCCTGCCATGGGCAGGGACACCTCGCTCTAAACCATATTACCCAAGGCCTCATCCAACCTAGCCTTGAACACTGCCAGGGATGGAGCATTCACAACTGCCCTGGACAACCTATGCCTCACCACCCTAACAGGAAAGAATTTCTTCCTTATATCCAATCTTAATTTCCCCTGTTTAAGTTTTAACCCATTACTCCTTGTCCTACCACTACAGTCCCTAATGAAGAGTCGTCCCTGTGTTATCAACACCATTTTGATCACATGGCCAAAACACAGCCCAACACCAGCTACTACAAAGAAAATTAACTTCATCCCAGCCAAAACCAACATATTCTCCATCACTTATTCCATACCTTTTACCTCTTGCTCAGGTCCCACACTATCCAATGCAACCTTATTAACACACACCCTCTCCCTCTTTCCATCCTTTCACATAATACACAGATACCATTCCTTTAGTCTATGGACCAGCCCTGCCAGTCCTGTAAAATATCCATAAAATGTCCTCAGATGTCCACAGAATGTCTGAGTTAATTTAGTCCATAACTCTGGGCTCCATCTGTTACGGTGGCTGCTCAGGACAGAAGAGGTGATGTGTTGCATGGAACTATTGGGCACCAAACCCAGCTCAGGCTGGGTCACTGCTGCACCTGCACTGCTTCTTGTAAGACCTGTCTTCCACTATTTTGGGTGGTTCCTGTTGTAGTAATTCTTATAACAAGCAACTCAAATCATGGGTTGCAACAATTTGAAGGTATTTCCATTACAATCACCACCTCTGGTTCTGCTGGTCAGGTTATAGGATTTAACATTGCAGTGAACTCCTCCTCTTGCCTCTGCTCTGGCTTAGACTTATCCATAGACTGCAGTTTCTTAGGGGTATACCTGCTCCAAGAGGAGCCTTATCTAAGAGCCACAGTCTCTCCAGGGCTATACCTGCTGTGGCCATAGACTTATTTGCATCCACACTTTGAGGTACACACATGCCAGCATGGACTTTTTCCTTGGGCCACAGTCCCTTCAGAGGTACGTCTGCTGTGGCACAGATATAACCACAGCCACAGATGCTTCAAGATGTACCTGCTGTGGTGTGGACACATTCACAGCCACCGATGCTTCAGGGTGTCGTGCTCCACATGGACTCATCTACAGGTCACAGTTCCTTTGACTCCAGCTCACACTGAGTTCCAGCATATCCAGTCCAGCAGCACAGGAGCAGCAGCAGTGCCCCGGCCATCTGCCAGCAAAGGCACATCACCACTGCTGTTATCAGAATGTTCCCAGGCACAGTAGATAAGATGACAAGCAGCACAGCAGTACAGTGAGCTCTGAAAGCAAAAAGTAGCCACTAACGAGCGCTAGACTTTAATGCAGAGTAAGGTAATCAAGAGCAATGGCAAGCAATTAATATAGCAAAACAGCAATGACAGTGATAAATTTGATTTAGCACATTCCAATCAAATCTGTTGTCTTCTTGAACCCCACAAGCCCCATACTGGGTGCCAAAAAGGGCTGTTGTGGTTTAACAGAAGTCGACAAATAAGCACTAAATGCTGTCTATATACAAATTCATAGATCCTGCTTTTTGAACACATCTTCTGAGTGCATTTTCACACCTATAACATAGACAGTTGGGTGATTACATTAGATTACATTTACATACTTTAAAATCAAATATGGAGCGTGTCCTAATTCGAGACACCATTCCTGCAAAGTACTGGTATCCATGACACACATACACCACCATAAGAAAAGTGAGTTAGTCCCTTTCCTGATATTTGGTTTGTTTTTTGTTTTTTTTTCCTAGGGACTAATGCTAAGAAACCAGAGCCAACCTAGTTTTGTAGAATATAGGATAGGTTTATTCTTTCTTCCCTATCCCTCTCTGCTATAGTGTAAAGAGAGCACGAGCTGCACCAGCACTTATCTAGTAATGCTTTTACTCATTAGCCCTGGGGTAAATTAATGACTGCATGCTAAGGCATGGAAAATTAAGGTCTTCCTTGATGTTTAGCATACTAATCATTACTTTTTAGCTTGAAAATGTTCTCTTTCCCTGCTGACCCTTCCTAATCTTCCAGTTACTCAAGGCAAAAGAATAAAAACAAAAATAAAAACAATGTTATTTCTCTGCTGCATGGGGAAATTCAAACCCCAGTTTAATTCTCATGTCTAAAGTTCATGTCTAAAGTTCTTTGATAACACAGCCTGTAATCAAGGGAATTGCTTAATTCTGTTCAGTTTGCTCATCCCCACTCACACCCTTAATGAGTTCCTGCATAAATTAAGCTATAATTAATAGTGTGACATTTCGGACCACGTGTTGTGGATTTTAGAGTTATGATTTCCTGATGGAATCCAATCCATGCGTTTAGTTTCTCCTTGTTTACTATAACAGTTTCCCAAGTTTTTCACACCGAAGTGCTTGCAATGTGGTTCCATGCATAGTAATCAGATCAGGGTAAGGTTACATAAGAAGAAAGAACTTCACTTTCATCCTCTCTAGGTAATAGATGAGCAAGTCAGACAGGATATCAGTGTGCTTTCAAACAGGGTATATTTAAAAATTCATGATGCAATGCTATCTTATCCTCCCTCGGTTTAGAGGAAAAAGCTTGGTTTGATAAAGAGGCTTCCTATACCCAAAGCAAAATGGTACCACAACTGCAAGTGTACAGCACGGAGCAGAACCACTGACGGTATCATCGAATCTCAGAATCACAGAATCATTTAGGTTGGAAAAGACTTTAAGATCATCGAGTCCAACTAAACCCAACATTGCCAAGTCTACTACTAAACCATGCCCTCAAGTGCGGTCTACACACTCATTCTAGCTCACTTCTGTAAAGCTGGATCTCAGATCACGTGAGAAGAAAGTAAAATAATGTAACCAAGTGGGCTGAAAAGCTTAGTGTCATTTTAAGTTACATTACACTGCATAGACCATCACACTGTTTGCAATGGTAACATTTCATTGACAGGTAAAGGAACTACCTGTTTAATTACAAAGGTTTCCTGGGGGAAGACACCTTTCAATCTTGAGTTCTGGACAGGCTGAATTCTTCTCAATTTATTAATTCTATTACTCATCATCCTGTTGAGAATGGCTATTTATCAAGTGGTGAATCTCCCAGCATGGATTACATAACTAATTTAAAGAGCCCTGAATGATCCTTGAAGGATAAAGACACATGAGTCTTTGTTTTCCTGGGTCAGGAGAAAAATATGGAACTACCACTAAGTCCGTAATAGTTAGGTTTGTGCCTGTTGCAGTAAATCGGGGCAGGAGCAACAGGAGAAGAAAGCAGAAAGGTTTCTCCCAGCTTCTCCTCAGTATCCAGAGGAGCAGGCAGTGCAATGACACATCCTGGAGAACAGGACTTGGTTGCAGTCCTTCCATCACTGGTGTTCTTGACCTGTGTTCACATGGGGTCCTGGCAGAGCTGTCATAGGGCAAATGAGGGCTCCCAGTTACTGTGCCTCTTCTCAGAAGGCAAAGATGTGCCCTAATGGGTTTGAAACCTAACCCATCTCAGGACCTGCTCAAGGTTTCCTACAGATCAGAAGAATAAAAGGAGGAGGACTGCAGTAGAGGTTTTGGATAAGACAACCTTCCTGACAGAAATGCTAACTACAACCCAGCACTAGTCCTGATTACTGCAGACACCTCTGTTGCTGGTATTACTAAGCAGAGCACTCTTGTGTGTGGGTAATAGAGTGGACACTGCTTCCCTCTGAGGAGGGGCAGTAGGGAAATGCTTTTGATGTCAGCACATCCATTTGTGCATCTAGTATTCAGGAGACTCTTTCCACTGGCTTTAATGAAGAAAAGAAGATGCACTGCTCAGTGAGGGAAGTTTACCCTCCTGGCATTATAACTCTCCATCTGTTCTGCAGGCAGAATGAAAACTTCAGTGTCAAGAGCAGTGACATCAACATTAAATGTACTTTTTTCTCTCTTTTTTAGGAAAAAAAAATAAATGCAAAGAATCAGAAAGAAAAGGATAAAAGTGCCTTTCCAGAGGCACTTCTCCTCTGAAGAGAGAAAACAGTCTGGGTGGATGCTGAGTTGAAAGAATTTAAGAGTGAATATGTCAGTTAACAGCGATTTGGCTTGAATGATACCTTCCCAGAGGAAAGAGGTAACTCATAAAACTTTCCTTCTGGAAGCTTTCAGATTCCAGCTAATTAATTGCAGCAAGGTATCTTTCAAACTAGAGGTGCGCCAGGGCAGACCCAGTTGCTTCTGAAACTCCTACTGTTGCCAAGTCTTGCTTTCAATACTTTAAAAACCAGCTCCAAAATTTATCAGTGCAAAAATCCTTGAGGGTATAAAGATAATGCAGACATACAGCATTTTTTTAAATGAAAAATATCTCAATGAAGAAAAGAAGGGAAGGGAGCAGAGGAAAACAGGTCTTGCTCTGAAGCTTTCGAACTTGAATGCCTTGGAATAAAGCTGTGTACCCTGCAGGCTCAAAGGCTGCTGAGCATTGGAGCTGGTTTGCCAGCTGAACAATTTAGGGTGAGCCCATCATTCTCCCATCTTTAAATTTATCATTGTACAGGTCTGTAGGGCCTTGCCTCCCATTGGAGAGTGTTGCATTTTGCTGGTCTCCTTCATCTGACACACATCCATGGGCTGCGATTTGTCTTCTACTGAATATTCCTGCTCTAATGTGTACAAAACCTGGGTTTTTTGTAACACAGCCTGGGTACGATGGTCTATTGACTGAGCAGGAGGGAGGTTCACAGGCTCCAAGAGTTGCATGAGGCTGTGGGATGCTACAAAAGGGCCAACATCATCTGAGTGTCTTTCCAAGCAAAACGCAAGCTGATGTATTTGTTTGACTTTACTCTCTCATGGCAGCTCCTCCAGATGCACAAGCCAACTCGTGCTTCTTACTTGCATGTGAAACCAAGTAAATAAAGAAATTCTCCTCAAGAGCCTTCAGCTTTGTTACTGATCATAAAGCTGGCATAGGTGGGGTACAGCTACACTGGTTTATGTGTATTAACGTGTGTAAACATGTATTACACCTACAAGTTTTACATGGATTAACAGATAGAGATGGACTTCTCATTGCAAGTTTATTAGCTCCAGTTAAAGAAGCTGTACAGACAAGGACGCTTACTTTTTAACTAGCAGCTGAAGCTCATGACAAAACCCTTACAGAGTATTCTGCCAAACCAAACAAAAGCCAACATTGCTGTTTGTTTCTTTTTCATTTTCACTGCTATTTTAGCCTACAATAAGACCGCAGATTTCCTCAAGCTGAGTAGATTGACCTAGGTTAACCTTACCAGGCTTCTGGACCATACAGAAGATGTTCAAATACTAGGGTGGTAGCTAACCTTAGAAAAACCTTGATATGTAGCTTGTAATTCATGGTCAATGCAGTGTGAGAGATTGAAGTCAGTGGCAAACAGGGTTTTTTTTTGAATCTGTATCCCTCACAAGAAAGGAAAACTAAACAGAATAAGAGTGTGCAATGACCTAAATAAGTTTATTTTATCATGCTTAGAAATGAAAATGAAAGTGGAGCATCCATGTTTATACCCCTGAGCCGCACAGAGCCACAGATGGAGTTTGCCACTTTAAATTTCTAAATGAATGTTGTGCCTTAAAGAATGCAGAGGAATACCTGGTAGCAGAAAAGTTGTTCAACTATAAATGGTGTCATTCTGTTAGAAAGATGTAGGGAAAAAAAGAGATAATAATGATTATCACAAAGTGGGAGAATAAGGTGGAAAAATAAACTATAATTTCAAAGTCATAAAAGCACTTGGGAGGCAGGTTTTTTATCCACCTTCTTCTTTTTGTACTTTTGCACATCAGAGCAAAGAGATCTCAATAGAAAGACAGTTTGAAAAGACTGACGAGAGCTAACAGGACCAGAGTTTTCTTTTACAAGTGACAGTGCATTTTGATTTAATATTCAGGCTTATTAGATTCAAAAGTGTAAAACTTGCAATTCTGATTCAAGGCAGAGCCAAGAGGATCAATAATATAAGGACTCTGAGCTAGGGATTGTACAGCTGGGGGATGGCTGTAGTCAGCCTTACCATCACTTTCCATGCTCACATTTCTTCCTGAGGTAGCTGCCTTCCTGAGGTACAGCTAAATAGACTGTCCCAGCTGCTTCAGCTGACAGAGCTCACAGGCTAAAATTGGTCTTGACTCAGTTTAAAACACTAGCTTACATATTGCAGAGAGTCAGCAGCTCCTGCAAGAGCAATTGAACCATTTCTGCAGATTTCTTTAAGAAAGGGGTCAGAATAACAACTGGGGCCAGGAAATATCACTGCTGTCCGGAGTTAAGGTGTATTCTCGCCTGAAACAGAGGACGGAAATATGCCTATACTCAAGGAAGCACCTAAATGTGTGTTTACATTAAGTATGTGCTTAACCTCACTGATTAGAATAGAGTTTAAATGTACATTTAAATATAAGCATATGTATATGGGACTTCACAGAAGGCATGCAGTTTTGAATGAGTCTAAGGTAATTAAGACAGCCAGCTCATCCTGAATACAGCTTCACTGAAGTCAAGAATACTTTTTTATTCTTACTGATAAACATCAAATTTGTGCAGTGGAAATGCTCCATAAGCTACCCCAGTAACTTATTCCTGCTATGGAATCCAAATCTCTTGCTATGGGAAGAGCAGGATGAAGTCTAATATGATAAACTCTATATACAATCCTGATAACACAATTTTCTCAAAATCAGGCAAGCAGTAGAAGATTTTATTTAATTGGAATGTTCTGAGTTTGAATAGGATCTCAGTGATCCCATGATCAATGAATTACATTGTGATGGTGAAGTTGCAGTAGATCTTGACCATAACAAGTGGCAACAGCTAGTTCAGTCTAGCACTAAACCCTGTGTGGGTCCATGTTAGTGCAACAGCCATGTTCAGAGTCATCTTTGTGAACAGTGCCAAATCCATCAAGGTCCTGTTTAACACGGTAACTGCAGGGCAAAAGAAAGTCCTAAAACCTCAAGCACGAGCTCAAGTGGCCTATTTTTGCAATACATTCAATAAATATTTAGTATCTTTGAGAACTAGTGCATAAATGCTTTCAACGGGAAATCTCAAGCATATTGCTATGACAGCAACATGAAATGCCTTCATTTGTCTGTGAGGGTTGCAAAAGTGAAAAGCAGCATACCTATGTGCTTCTTTGCTACCTACTTGGGAGACCCAAATTTTCTTATCTGAATGCAGTTAGCTCCATTTTCTGACAAATCCATGGACTCTCAGCTATTCCCTAAGTTTTCCAAGCATTCCTACCTGTTCTTTATTTTTCCCTTAGCATCTCAACAATTCTTTGGTTCATTCTTCTTCTGAAGTGCTCATACCAAGTTCTCTTCTCCTTTACTCTATTTTCCTGGCAGTTATTTATACCTATATTACAGTTTATAACCCTGCAGGCAGTCTCTTCAGCCTGCCTAGCAGAATTGCCATTGAAAATTTTGATGGCTTCTCACATATAACCAAAATCAATAGCAAAATCCTTTGGGATTTTGTGGAGTCTTCTGGAATCAAAGCTCCTGAGAGCCAGAAGCAGACATATTTTCCCATCTATGTTCAAATTCCTGGTAGTGTCAGGAATGTAGAGAGATGGTCATCGGTGGTGTGGTGCTTACAATGTGCAGAACTTTCTGAGACTCATTTTTTGGGTACACCTGACCCGGGACTATCTCTCAGTTTCTAGAGCTGAGTACATTTAGTTCTGCTCTACCAAGCTTTTGTACTGGGCTGTGATCATCTGCATGAGTCCAGTGTAGTTAAATGCCTGTCACAGTATAGGTGGCTTGAAGGCTGATGTAAATGGAATAGAAACCCTTGACTAGTTTAAGTGTTTGATCGAAGTATTTGAGCTTACACTTACGATGGGGTGAAAGTAAGAGATAACTTATCCCTGAGAATGGCTTTCTCATGGATACCTAAACCATAGGAAGACAAACAGTCGCATTCTTATACCAATAAGAAATGGTCCCCATTTTTTCTTTCCAGACACCGAGTGCAAGCTAGCTTGGTGGTAGCAAACACGCAGATTATAGCTGCCAGCAGTGTCCCTGCCCCTTTCAGATCCATGTACCTGGCCTGATTGGCTTGGCTTCATACGCAGTCATCATCCTAAGTCTGAAAGCAGATGTGGATTTTGCAGTGTTAAAGAGTTTGAGCTCCACAGGTCTTCTGTTAAAGCAGGAAAAAACTCAAGAGCAGTATCTGGGCCCCCCAGCAGCTTTGAGACGTGGCACTGCAGTGTTTTACAATCGTTCTTTGTGCACCACAGCAATTTTCTTGTGATTTCCTCACTTGAGTTCCCAGCCCCTTGTAACAGCTGGGTTACAGAAGGAATGAATTGGCCCCGAGGTCTTCTGTGACCCCTCCTTCTTACATTGCACTTCTGCTCCCTCCCTTTGGAAAGGGAGTTACACTGGCTGCAGCTTTCATCTTCATTCCTATTCAGTCTTTAGCAGTTCCCCTTTGATGCTTCCTGCCATCTCTCTCTTTCTTGCTGTGCTTTGACAGCTTGCTACTGCAGGCACAAGTAAGACCACGCTGTGATGAGCTGCCTCAAAGCAATGTCTTGCTGGTAACAGGTACCTCTGCAGTGGAAGCTGGCAGTGTGCTGCTGTAGGGAGACAATATGCTCCTCTCTGTCTTTTCAGATTCCTCCCCTCTTGGGATTCACAAGGGCACCCCTCTTGACCAGAAATGTCAAACCACAGTTTGAAGCTGGCAGTAGATAAACTCTGACAGGGTTCAAATCTGCAAGCCCTGAGAGCAGTTGCTTGCATTGATGTGCTTCCTGAAGGTCTGCATGTGCATTAGGAGTGCTGCTGCTGTTTCCGCTTAAAGGTCTAGCATTTAAAAAGGTACCACAGTGAAACACAGAGAGGGGCATTGCTCCATTTCTGAGTTTCTGAAACTCTTAAAGCCTAAAAGGGGGTTGTTTCTTATCCTGAGAGGTGAAACATTAAAACAACAAAACAGAGATTCTAAATGTTTATGCAGAAAAGATCCAAAGCAACAAAACAATTGGGAAAAGGAATGTATATTGCTGTAAAGAATAAAGACTGAGGAGCTGAAATGGTTTCAAGTGCAAGAGGTCTCACAGTGAACAGAAAGAACACTCAAAACACACTAGATGGGAGGAAATTTTCTCATGCCTTCTGTTTACTCTCAGGAAAATGTAGTTCCTGCTTCAACTCAGCAAACACCACGCGCTGTAAGAGAGTGAAACGTTATTCTGCTCTCTAGGGCTGAACAAGGTCAGGATAAGAAGGTTACAGGGCCAAGGAATAGCCAGAATGTGTATGATTCCTCAGCTGATTGCCAGGTGATGTGCTTGAGAGCAGCAACCCCGTTACATCCTTAGCCAAGGGACAAAGAGAAAAGCTTAATTTCATTTGTCTTTCATAGCATACAGAATAAACTGAATACAAAGATCCCACCTCCTACATGTCTAAGGCTTTACCAATGAAAAATAAGAGAGATAAGTCCAATACACTAAATCCTAGCAATGTTGTGACAGATGGGCATTTGGCAGCCTTTGTACATGCATAAAGCTGTAGTTACAATGGAAAACATGGGGCTTGAAAACATAGGGAGTTTCTGAGCAGACTGAATCACAAGAAAAGTCTCGGGATTTGGACTGGTGCTTTTTGTTTAGCCGGGCACAGCTTGCCAAGAGAGACATGGGGGCTTCCTTCATGTTTTGAAGAACAAAATATAGAGATACAGGTAGAGTCTATGGCTTTTATCCCATTGAGAGACTGAGCCTTGTTTCTGCTAGAATGTGATAATTTCTATAGAGAGAAAAACTAATATTAGAGGAAGGACCAGAGTCAAGGGGAATCCTGGTTCATTTGTATTTAATATCCTGAGACATCCTCTATGGGTAGAGGTTACATCCTGGCACCTTTTTCTTTGTAGATGCCTACACAAAAGTGACCCCTAAAGAGGCAGTGTCTGACCTTTAGTGACTCTTAAGAAGAAAGTCATCGAGAAACCTGGTCTCAACATAGAATTCTGCTTCCATTTAGAAAACCAGAGGAATTACACATGAAGCATTTGTCTGACATTAATGGAAGCTGTACAAATGGACATATAAGGGCATGAAAACTGAAAGTAAATAAAAACAAAACCAGAATCCAAGTCTACAGCAGCAAAAAAAAAAAAAAAAGGGGGGGGGGTTGAAAATGAATATTTTTGAAGTTGTTTTGGTGCTTCTTGTAAATTATGCAGATGATGTGGGCTATAAAAATAAAATCATTCTGCTCTGACACCTACCAACACTCCCACTGTTCAAGATATTGGCATCCACACGTCTGCAGGAAAGGTTGAGGGGGGAGTGCTTCACTTCAGGTCAGGCTATTGCTGTGTCTTCCCTTTAAAACCTTTTCCTGAAGAGCAAAGTGAGTTGATACTTCAAACCATTCTCTACTGTTAAAATGACACATGTGCTGTGATTAGATATCCTTGGAGACAACACTGGGTTTAATATGCAATTTTTTAACATGGAAATGGTTTGTTTGCTGCCCTTGAACATTTCTGCAAAAGGTCCTTTGCAAAGGAAGATTTTAAATGTAAGTGGAGGGATCCATCCAAAGACAGTGGCTGTTCACGCACCAACAACCTATTGTTGCTGTAGATACGGGTATTTTATCTTTGCACTCCGAGCTACTGCAATTTTGCTGTAACTATTCAAGACCCTTACAAAGGAATTAAATTCCATGTAAAAGCAAAGAAAATAGTGAACAAGCTGGTGCAGCATCTTTCTGCTTCCTTTCAGCATCTTTCTTTTCTTTTAGCTATCTTTTGTTTTCAGTTTTTAAGTCTAGCTGAAGAAAAGGCTGTGGTGCACTGAAAGTGTTTCCTTTCTTTCTGCACAATATGATAAGCTTTATGTACCGCTTTATATAAATGTTACAGATTAAACCTGTTCTTAATATTTATAAGCATTTTAAACCTGATGCTAATGCAGTGCTGCTCTCCTTAAAGATATCACAGAGCACAATCCTCAAAGCAAAAAACTATGAAATAAATGTATTTTGAGATGACACTTTTCTTCACTTTGCATAAATTTAACACTGTGCTCTCTGTACAATATGTGATCTTTTTCCTAGCTCCCTACAGACATAAATAGCTCTGGTGAGATGTCATGAAAGCAACAGAAGCTTTGGAAAACACCACGCATTAAGGATGCTGAATTTAATTTCCTGCTTTTGTTTTGGATGGCCTACTTACTCTTCAAAAGCCTTGCCATGTTGTGATGAAGAGTGGGGATGAAGGAACTATTAGACTATATCTGGCTTCATATGAAACCTCAGCTGTAAACACCCAACAAACAATATTCATGGAGGCCTTGAGGTGTCTGGAAACAAAAATAATGGCATGGTGCAGTCACCTTCATTTAGAAGAAGAGTTTCTATTGTACATCATGGTCTTCCAGTGGTCCTGCCTTCAGGCTGATTGCTATTTTGCAGGTTGATAAGTATGGAGAGAAAGATCTGCCTGGAATAGCTGTTCTACACAAGTCACCTGGAGATCTTGTGACTTCTTACTTGAAACTCTCCTTTATTTCTTAAGGACATTCAGTATTCCTAATGTAAAATGCCTTCATAGCTTGGGCACGTAATAAATGTCTCACCCAGTTGTAAATGCAAAGTGTACAGGAGGACTAATGCTGGATAAAATAAAAAAAATTACACATAATTGGCCAAATCTGTTAAAGTCCAGACTCTCCATGCGTGTTACCAACCACTCTTGATATTCTCCCTCCCTCCACTTTGCATTTCCAAATGGCATTCTGCCACTGATTCATAGTATCATAAAGAATTTATTTCTCCTAGTTCCCACATTTCCTTGGGTCATCTCCTCAGCTAGTCAAGTGCTGACCTAACCGTAGAGTAACTAAAGTCTGGGACTCCTTCAGAGTTGCAGACTGAGCCCAGACATCACAACATTTCAGATGTATTGCTACCTCACTAAACCACTTCCAGTGCCTCCAGGCACAGAAGTGCCTTGTACAGTGCAGGCTACAGCTCCCTCAATGGCAGGTAGGTTTTATTTGGAAACTGAAGGCACAAGGATGATTTCTTTGCCTCTCCAAGGATGGGCTCAGTGTAGTTCACGTTATTCCCAAGGACAGAAGCAGCTTCACAGTATGGTTTTTTAATCCATGATGTCTCATTTATTGATTGATTAGGGACTGTAGTGACAGGACAAGGGGTAACGGGTTAAAATTTAAACAGGAGAAGTTTAGATTGGATATAAGGAAGAAGTTCTTACTGTAAGGTTGGTGAGGTACTGGAATGGGTTGCCTAAGGAAGCTGTGAATGCTCCATCCCTGGCGTTGTTCAAGGCCAGGTTTGACAGAACCTTGGGTGACATGGTTTAGTGTGAGGTGTCCCTGCCCATGGCAGGGGAGTTGCAACTGGGTGATCTTAAGGTCCTTTCCAACCCTAACTATTCTATGATTCACCTACACATTCCTTCAGCCCTTTCCCCAATCCTCCTGATTTCCTGTCATTCTGTTTTCCTTCATGGGAAAGGAAAGGGAAACAATCTCTTTTGCCCCCACCAGCAACAGTCTTTCCCCTTTTCCTAGTTAACAATGAATAGCCAACGGTAGCAATACTTTATCTAGGCTAGATAAGAATCATTAATGTCCTAATATATTAGAAAATAAAAAAAAACAGCTGAGGGAATATAATCTAAGAGCTGGTGGCTGTAACACTGGACACAAAACAGCAAGCCAAGGTGCTCCTCTCTCCATTACCCTTTGTGACTATGTTGCTGAAGACCTGAAGGGTTATTGCAATGTTCTTTTAGAGAAACATTTACAGAATGCTTGTATGGCAAGTCATTGCTTCCAGGTATCAGTATTCCTCACTGAACAATAAAGAGTAGGTGAGGATGTAGGATTCCAAGATAGTATACACATAAAAGTGATCAGAAGCTGAACAGTTAAGGTGTAGGTAAGAGAAGCTGTAACAAGTGTCACTGCTTGAGTCACTGTACTTACTTACACCAACTGATCTATGAATCTAGTGTCTGATTAGATGGCCTTCATTCATAATTGGTTTCCATTTGGTAAACTTAAATAAAATATTCTTCAATATCACTAACCCGTTTGCACTGATTTGGGACCAGATGTTTATATCTTAGCTGGTTTTTATTTGCCAAAGTTTTGGCATTCAGACTTCAGTGCCTTGACTTCAGTTGTCACTTCACTGTGAAGCAGTGTCTAACTTTCATTTTCTGGTGTTGCCCACACAATGTTCCAAAGAAACATGCAGGATGGCAGGAAGGGAGAGGGAAATGTAAAAGTAGGTGAGCAATGTTGTAACACAAACATCCTAATTTTAGTAGCATTGAGAAATGTCTAAATTATGAAGCTTTTAACTTTAAATAAACCCATCAGAGAATGTCTGATCAACATACACTTGATTAAATATTTTCTTATTTGACTTAGCCTTACCATCAAACAATTTTCTCTGTTCACAAACAAAGTGGAGATAACTCAGCTTATCTGCATGGAAGGAGACAGTGAATTTGGGCTGCCGGAGCAAAACTTCCTGGTTTGATTCCTCTCAAAAATAACATAAGTGTAACAAAAAAGCTCAAGAAAAATTCCAAAGGTGATGGCTGCAACCAGGGTTTTTTATATCTTGCTGCCAAAGTAGTTTAAGTCATTTTTAAAACTTTTCCTTGGTGAATTAAGGGAAAAAATTCCCAATAATTCCAAAAATTCCTGATGAACCATAACACAAAACCACACAAGATGCTCAGTATGGAAATGCACACATCTAAAAGGCTTTACATCAGATACTAAAGAGAAAAAGCACTATCAATCTGTAGTGAATAAGGTAATTTCATACTCTTCTGGTTTGTAAAAATTGGCTGTGGGGGAGAATTGTCATTTGTGGAAGAAATTTTTTAAAGTTTGTTGAATTAAATCTACATGCAATTAATATTCTATCTTATCCTCATATTCATTAAAAAATAAGAATACTATTATAAAGTGTCTGTTTAGCTTTTTCAATTCTCTGTGGTTTCTTTATTTGGCTACAACTGTCACCAAAATGCACTGCAAGTTTACAAATAAGTATTCTTCTTAAAATCCTTTCTTCAGTGATTTATGAATTAATAACACGAAGCTTAACCAGTAGGTATGGAGTGAGATGAAATACATTTATTTCTGGTTTGATGTTGAATTTAACAATTGTAAAAAGTAATCTCAGGCAAAATGAGAAAGAAATGTGATCATCTTGGGCCCTGCCAAAACAAAAGTGATATCTAAAATAACTTTCTTTTAATCTATAACTTTTTAAATGCATACTGCTTCTTATATGCTCCACAATGTGTTTTCTAGAGGTACTAGTTGGTATAACAAAGGATTTATTACTTATGAAATTGTACTGCCTATCTCCTTAAATCATTATTGCTAGAAGTAGTATGGATGGAAAATAAATCTTTGCATTTTATAATGTAGCACACACTTTTTATAAAGAAACATATAAAATTCAGCAAGCATTTGTGAATTATTTTGTCTCCCTCCCACCAAAGCCTAAATTTTTCAGTATTTGTCAGCAAATTGCTGGTTCTATTCTAAGTCTAAAATGCGAAGAGCTGCAAATCTTCATGCTTCAGAGAGACCTGCTCCTGGCTGTGCCCAAGGAGAGTCTCCCTTTCGTGGAAGAGCACACCAGCACAGTGATGGCATTGTCAGAATCTGAGCTTCCCTCCCACTCTTGCCTGTGCTAACTGATTTCCCTGCTAGGGTGCATGAAACCACATTGCAGTTCTTATTTCAGGCAGATTATAATTACAGCCTACCTAAACCGACTTTACAACCGATGACAACATTTAATTCAGGCCATTAATCCACTCAACTGTTTCTCAGCTCTACAGAAAAACCCACAGACACCTCTAATATTTACAGCATGATCAGTTAGAAGGTGACTACATCAGATTCCCAGGAGAAAATTCTTCTCAAACCCTTCATATTAGAGAAGTGCAGACTCCCATTCTCACATATTCCTGTGCTAGCAACAGGTATATCTGTCTGCTCAGCGCTTCACACAATACGATTTTCAGCATTACGAAGATTCTGAGAAACTCTTGCCAAAGACTCAAGATAATTCAGTTACATTAAAAACTGGCAGTCACCACAAGGTGGATTTAGTGTGAGGTGTCTCTGCCCATGGCAGGGGGGTTGGAACTAGATGATCTTAAGGTCCTTTCCAACCCTAACTATTCTGTGATAACCCCTGCATGACCCGTCTCTATGGACCATCAATTTCCTCCAGACTACCCCAATCACATAAACGTGTTTTATACGCATATTTCATATAGACGTGAGAGAGCTTGGTGGCAGAAACAGCCACACTGATACATATATATACATATACACAGTTTGCTGTAAACTTCATAGATCTTTTGGAGCACTCACCATGACACATGGCCAGAAACCATGTGTCCTAATTCCTGATTCCTGACTCCTGATTCCTGATTCCTGTTTCTTGATTCCCTTCCCATGTGTACATTTCCTATTAAGATATGGGGAATTTTTAGAGTGAGAACAGCAGGAAGTGATTCTTGAGAGAAACAACTAAGGTTAAATAACAGCATGTGTATAGAAAGCCTAGGAAAAATATTTCTCCCTGCAGTGTCACCCAACGAAGTTGTGAATGCTCCATCCCTGGCCATGTTCAAGGCCAGGTTGGACAGAGCCTTGGGAAACATGGTCTAGTGTGAGGTGTCCCTGGCCATGTCAGGGCGCTGGAACTAAACTAAAGGTCCTTTCCAACCCAAGCCAGTCTATAATTCTATGTCACACACTGCAGCTACTTGTCCCCAGTTTGTCATCACTTGGTGAGCATTCAGTGAGAATATATCCTTTTTATGGTCTACTTTCTACTCTCCTCACAGTGCTCCTCTCAGAGTTTATCACACCCATTTACTGGATATTGAATGGAAAGGTACTTCCTTCTGCATCACAGACTTAATAACACCTCTGCATTGTTCCTCTCATTGCACTCTCACATCCTATCATGCTTGTGGGTCTTGGGCTATCCCAGAGAGCTGCAATAGCCTCAGAGCCCTGATTAGGGACATGCCACCTTCTCCAGCACTGTTGAACTCTGAGGAGTTGCATTTCCATCAGGACTGCTCCATGCAGGGTAGCGGCTACTTCCCTTCTGCGTGCAGAGCCAAACTCAGCTGATGAGGGTAGATACCTGTTGCTCTGTGTAGGCAGTGGACATGAATGACTGCCTTCCCTTGATATGGGATCATGAAAAGGCAAGTTCTCCAACGCATTCGAGGGCACTTTTCCCATGCTGCATTTAGGTTTAGCCAATATTTCTGTCAAAATCACCAGTGTTGTTCTGCTAAAGGAGACATCGATTCTGTCTGTCCTTCAGGGCTGTTGAGAAATATTGGAAGAGGTTCAGTAAACAAAGATCTACCAGTCCTAAGGTTAAATCTAGGGATTCATTAGGATCCCTTTAAGATCATGAAGTCCAACCTTTACCCCTCGAATGCCAAGGCAACCACTAAACCATGTCACTAAGGGCCTCATCTACATGTTATTTGAACACTTCCAGGAACAGTGATTCTACCACTTCCCTGGGAAATGCTCTGCTGAACAGAGTCCTTGCAGGAGCTCTCAAGGATAACAGTCCTTTAGACAAAAAATCCATTTTCACCTGTTGAGGTTTGGGTTTTTTTTTCAAAGATATGCAAAATTTTTAATGGAGGAGAGGAAAAAGGTAATTGAAACACATATGAGGAGCACCAAGGAGGCCTTTAAAAGAGCTAAAAATACTATTGCCTTTATCAGAAACCCCTGTATTAAATAGAAAGTGATTGCTTCCTGGTTAAAGAAGATACCGCACAGATCTGTAGTATTAGATAACGGCAATCATTATTTATCAGGAAGTTTAATTCCTGTTGGTCTTTTATGCGCAAATTATCCAGTGCAGCTCATTACAGAAGAGTCAGACCCAACATATGGGGAAGATGAAGTTAAACAAAAAATGCATTAAGCAACAGACTGCCATGGGCCTGGCTAGTGGAAGCCTGCAGTCATATTTCTACCAGGGCAAGACAGATAAAGTAGATTTTTACTGGATCAACAATTACTGTAACAGGCTTTAAAGGTTAAAATGGATAAATATGAAGGCACACAAAGCCCATCTTTAGCTATCAGCAATTTGGAAGATCATGCTGTTTTAGTAAATGCTTGTTGTACAAAAGCTTCTGGAAATGCATCACAGAGTTCCTGTAGTAAACATATGTTGAAGCTATATATCCCTAGCTATTAATAATACTACAATAAGTATCCTCCTGTATCATATCAGTGGTTTTTAACTGATCTTCATAAATATTTCTGGAGTTGGTTGAATTAGACTTCTAATGATTTCTCCATTAAATGTGGTCTGATCAATTTTCACAGCATCACTCGCAGAATGAAATCCAACAAATGTCATGCTGCACTTGCATTTCCTCTATAGATTTTTGAAGCATTCTCTTAAAAATACATTTTTGTTTGACAGCAGAGACATCGATTTGACAACTTGCTTTACAAAATTAGAGTAGCTTTCAAGTGAGGTAGTAATGCTGGGTGATCTGTGTACTACTTCACTGTTATTTGAGGTTTCAGCTCACATCCCAGTCACATGGGGCAATTTGTCATTATCTCTGCTAATGGCTATGTGAATCTGGATCGAACCAAGTAGATGATAAATAAACATGTTGATTTCTAGTGAACTGCTATCAAAGGACATGATTTTAATATTTGTCATTAAAAAAGGGACATAGTTTCCTTACTGCTACAACAGGGCACTGTGAAAGATTGGACATACCACTTATAAAAGGTATGATTTTAATTCTAATATATGAGCACAGGACATATGAACTACAAGTGAGGCAGGTTAAAGGCCCTCCAGTCCAGTACCGTGTTTCTGAGCCTGGTGAGTAACTGCTGCTTAGAGAAAGACCAGAACCACTTTTGAAGTTGATTGGGATAGCTGAATATTATACATTCATCTATTAAATGAGATATCAAGGGTCATTCTAGTTGAAAAATGAACAGTTTTGCTAAGCTATTTTGTAAAATGTTCAGGAAATGTAGGGCTGAGATGAAATGGAGAATACATTGAGCCTAGGTAAAAGCACCTCATTAAAGCTCCATTTCATTAGCACAGCTTGTTAAATCAGTAACTTAAGGCTTAACAAAGGCCTATCTGCTGTTGCAGCTGTGGTCCTGCAGGGTTCTAGGTAGAACATCAATTGAATTATCCTGACAAACAGGAGAGATGGGTATCACAGCTTCTTCATTGAGGTTACAGATACTTTTGCTGGTCTGAACTGAAAAGATAGTAGGTTGTGCAAGCAGCCTTTTCAAGTCTTGCAGAGCCACTGAAAACAGCCAGGTTTCAGCACACCTGAATAAGAGCTGTGATTAATTACCATCTATGCTGAAATGAAAATCATCGGTTAACTATTTTGTAATGGGAGCCTGTGGCGAGCTTACAGAAGACTTTTCCTCTCCCAAAATGGCTTTCCTTCTGTCTAATAGAAGATACTAAATGGCTCTTTTGATTTTGCATTGTGGTTGTATCAGTTTTCTGCAGATTCAGGGAATGAGAAATTGGAGACGATTGTTGCAGACTTTTTATCTCATCCCACATCAGCTCTTGCATCCATTCCTTCATTTTCTGCTCATTGAAAGCACATTGTTTAAGAATCATTTCTGTTTTATTTTAAAAGCATCAAGTAAGCTGGATGATAAAAAGTCAGTGGTGTCAGCTCTATGCCTTGATCATGTCTATAAGATACCTGAGCATTCTGTAACATCGACAAATTCTTTGTCAAAAAGAGTGTGGTCCATTGAAATACATGAAACTGCATCTTTTTGTAATGTTTTATGACCAATAGCTTTGAAGTATGCATTACTGCATGACTTCAGTGTCTGTGAGCCATTTGACACACAGGTAGATCTAATCCAAATCTTCTACAATGTGAGGCTTCAGAAAATATGTCCAAAGTGAGACACCTTTAACAGAGCACCTGGTGCTGAAATTGCTTTTAGCAGGCAGGGAGCTTGTTGTTTCAGAGGACACCAAGAACCTTGGACAGAGACGTGTTCCAGCTTGTGCCTCCGTAGTCACCCAAAACTCCTAAGAAAAGCGTTGGGGTGAGCCATGCCCACCAGGACTGGGCATATATCTAACTCCAGGCTTTAGGGAACTGCACACCTAAACCAGATTGTCCTGATGTCACTTCCTTCTTTCCCATGGTGAAACAATCACTAGTCTCACAGATGATCCTGCCTCATATTCCTCTTCTACCTGTGGACATTCATTCCCATCTTTGCCATATGACTCTATGGTCTAGTAAGAAACAGGACCTGAAGGGGAGCTCTGGAGCCTGGAAAAGGAGGCTTTAAAGTTCTCTTATTTAAGCTGTTTCACTTTGATCAGATTCCCTAAATATCCTTTGGACCACAGAGATATAAAGCTCATGAGAAAGAATCTGCAAATGCAAAGGCTGAGTCACCAAAGAAAGAAACCAAATGCTAATGCTTGCTGCAATTAATACTACTACCACTACTACAAGTACTTCCCAACTACTCCTTAAAACAAATGAGCTCTAACATGACAGACAGAGGTTGTAAAGTCTTCTTCCAAATACACTTTATTCTGGTTGCCATTCAGGTTCTTTCCTAAGAGTCAGAGATCTCACAGGCAGAGGGCAGAGACAATTCTGAACCTGCCAAGTCTGGTACTTATTCTAATCAATGGACTATAGGGTAAAATTTTCTGTACAATAAGCCTGCTCATCCCCTAGAATACCATTGAAGATGGGTTTTACAGGTAACAGAGTTGGTGGTATAATAATGTCTTCATTGAGAATTTAAACAAAGAACAATGATGAGGTAGACACTGGTTATTCACAGTGACCAATAATGTCTGATCCTAGGCAATGTTACTACCAAAACCCAGATTTTCAGGTCCTTCACAATTTGGTTAGCAACTGAGACACTGCTTAGCCTGAATTCTATGATGACAAATATGCAGCACTTAGACATCTAACTCCTTCCATGGATTAAGCTCAATAATAATAACAATAACAATGATAATAATAACAATAATAGTAATATATTACTAATAACAATATTAATAATAATCATCATAATAATAAATCCCACCTTTATTTAAGGATTCTTACTCACTTAGATGCCTCTCAAATTTCTATCCCTGATGTTTGAGTTCAGTGACCCTGATCTCATGATCACACACACACAGATGCCAAATATCTTTTGTGCTTAAGGCTTTCCTATATTGCTAAAAGAAGTAACAAAACTTCATTATTAGCCTACATTTGTTCCGAGATCTGGCTGCTCCCATGTTTTGTTGTTTTCTATATAAATCCTATTTCTCATAAATACACATGTTGGCCTCCATTGTGCTTTGTTACAGACCTAAACTGCAGTTAACTCCAGTGACTGGCATTGCCATAGGTTATAAAAAACCCAAAACCCCAAACCAAACAACAACAAAACAATCCCAACAGTGATAGAAAGAGTTAAAGTATATAACACAAGATTCTCTCAACCCAAGAAGTCTTCATTCCCAAATATCTACCATCCATCTACATACTTCATAGCCAGACTGGGTCTCCATATCACAGTATCACAGTATCACAGTATCACAGTATGTTAGAGATTGGAAGGGACCTCAAAAGATCATCTAGTCCAATCCCCCTGCCGGAGCAGGAACACCTAGATAAGGTTACACAGGAACGTGTCCAGGCGGGTTTTGAATGTCTCCAGAGAAGGAGACTCCACAACCTCTCTGGGCAGCCTGTTCCAGTGTTCCGTCACCCTCACTGAGAAGAAGTTTCTTCTCAGGTTTAAGTGGAACCTCTTGTGCTCCAATTTGTACCCATTACCCCTTGTCCTTTCATTGTTTGCCACTGAGAAGAGCCTGGCTCCGTCCTCGTGACACTCCCCCTTTATATATTTATATACACTAATAAGGTCACCCCTCAATCTCCTCTTCTCCAAACTATAGAGACCCAGCTCCCTCAGTCTTTCCTCATAAGGGAGATGCTCCACTCCCTTAATCATCTTAGTTGCCCTGCGCTGGACTCTCTCCAGCAGGTCCCTGTCCTTTTTAAACTGAGGGGCCCAGAACTGGACACAATATTCCAGATGAGGTCTCACCAGGGCAGAGTAGAGGGGAAGGAGGACCTCTCTCGACCTACTAACCACCCCCCTTCTAATACACCCCAGGATGCCATTGGCCTTCTTGGCCACAAGGGCACAGTGTCGGCTCATGGTCACCCTGTCGTCCACCAGGACCCCCAGGTCCCTCTCCCCTACACTGCTCTCTAACAGGTCGTTCCCCAGCCTATACTGGAACCTGGGGTTGTTCCTGCCCAGATGCAGGACTCTACACTTTCCCTTGTTATATTTCATCAAGTTATTCCCCGCCCAGCTCTCCAGCCTGTCCAGGTCTCAGAATAATCCAGCTCATGGTGAGACTAATCTCCTGTAAACTAAGTCATTAAACTTTTGTCAGTAATTTTATATGACTGACTTGGGGAAAAAAACCCATGAGGGAAAGATAGAGCCTATGTGTTATAGTGGTGTAACAGCACTGCCATTGAACTGACCCTTATACATGGTTTGAACAACTTAATTTCAGATTTATTAGAGTCAAAGAGCAACATGCATATACCTATCCTGTCAGGACAGCTTTTGCTGATGGTTATTGGCAAAGGGTGTCTTCAGAAGAGAAATCTTTTGGCCAGGCTTCTATTTCCACAAGCTATCTTATTGTTAGAATATTCAGCCATCAAACAAATCATCCCTCAAATGAGTGATTGCAACAGCAGTACCACACATAAGTATTTGGAGCCTAGGAAGGATGTGATATTGAACACAAGCCAATACTTCAATGCTGTCATGAGAAAGCAAAACCTGCACTGGCTTGAATTCATGGAAATGCAATATATTAAAAATGTTCAGTAGGTTTTCTATTGTGGTTGGCTTGGGTTAGGTCTCAGAGGCAGTGATTTATTGCTTTGGTTCTGGTGTTACTGACTAAATTAATCGCTGTGTCATGACACAGATCTACTCTTTGTGCTGCTTTAGAAATAGGGGCCATTCTTATGAAACATGGCCCTCTTCTTCTAGGTGCTTTACCACCATGAGATTGAGGTATGTTCTGTACTCAACGAGCTTCCAGAGGAGGCAAGAGATGCAGACAGATGGGAGAGCAGAAGGAGCCAACGCATCGATAGCTGTCTCTGTGGTTGGTCCTGGTCTCAGCACAAATGCAGCCCGGCAGTGCCAAGCTTGTCATACAGATCAGAGGAATTTCAAAGTGGGATTAGGAGGGAAATTAAATGGCTTTGGGAATTTTAAGAGGGAGACACTCCAAAGTGAACAGCGGGCCTGGACAGCTCATGTCTGGCACGGATAGGAGGGAGCTGACATCTTCATAGAGCATGGGCAAGGTCTGGGTGGTGAAGAACTTTGAGAATGAAGAAAGAAGGTATGCTTGATGCAATGGAGAGGATGAAGCTCAAAAAGTGAACCAGAGAGGAAAATGGCATGATCAAAAATGCCACAATAGGAAAATCACTTTTGTAGCAGCATTTTTAATTGATACAGGAGAATATGAATAGGCAAGAATATAGACATCATTAAAATGGAACTAAAGCATTGATGAGCTTGTTCCAGACAATAGAGAAAGTAAAAACATCGTAGTTCTTGGACCATGGTATCTCTTTGGTTCAGCTCTGGCTGTCATACAGGAATATTGTGCAGTCTTGGGTAGACCACCACATCTGCCTGTACCTTAGCTAATGCATAGCTTTATTTGTAACATGGATGACCTGGCTGTGAAGCACAGAAACTCAAGTGAGTGCTGTCTGCTATGAATGCTGCAATGCGTGAGAGGTTTCCAAACTGTTTTGTTGGTTTATCAGGTTATATTTTTGTTTGTTACAGGTCATTCAGGAAAAAAGGATTTGTTGACTTCCATCCTGACTGGATAACATAGGGAAATGTATACCAGCTGCAAGCCAAAAGGGCTGTTGTGGGAAAATTCAGAGAACTGGCCACATTTATAGATAAGGAAAAAATTATTCAGTTTCTTGAACTCTTACTCCTCTGTAACTCATTAACTTACATTGCTTAGTTAATAAATAGTTTCTGCTTATCTGAATTTGAACACAAGGATCCAGTCTGTCTCCAGCAGGTCACTGTTGTTTTGCTACTTGATTCCAATTAAGGATTGCATTCAGGTTTATTGAAAAGTTGCATTTAGGTTTCTTGAAACACTCCCTTTGCCAAATGGGATTTAGGCAAATGTATTTAGATGTACTTAGGGGAACTGGACTTAAATTGCTAGCCTGTACCCTATAGCAGAGTACAGTTCTGGCCTTTCTTTGGGAACTAAAATGTTGAGGTCAGTCCATATAGAAATACAATCTGTGTAAAACAACAACAAATGTAAAAGTCCTTTAATAAGGTCTCCATTCTTCAGGGTTTTTTTTTTTTAATTATATTATAAAAAGGCCTTCTTTCTCTTTTCTCCATCCCTGAAAGCACCATTACATCCAGGGAAGAGATGACAGGTTCATATCAAGAAAACAGATGTTTCGTGTAACAAAAAATCAGCATCTCTGTAAAAGTGCTTCTAAAAACTACATACAAGGGGACACAAAGAAAAGAAGAAATGAAATCCAGAAACAAAACTGGATTTTATTAATGTGATGAGAATATGATTTGCGTTGAGAAATTAAATTCCAGTGAAGACTCCACATTACATCTTCCCTTTCATGTGTAAACATTGAGAATCTACAGCCAAGTCACAACAGAGACTCCCTTCAAGCAAAAGTGCCCAGGAAGAATAGCTGTTGGAAAAGAATGATGAATATTTGTATATGTTTCATCTGTAAATATATCCCATTGCTGTCTCAGAGGAAATCTTCACAAATCAAATTACCACATCAAAGGCTGTGGTTAAGGTTTTTATAGTATAAGATTTTTGAAAGGATGTGATTAATTCACATTGTATCATAAATCTGATCAGCTGGTGGGATGATTAATCAGATGTGCTGGTCCCCTCTCTTGGATCATTCCTTGTTTATCGATTATAGTATGTTTGTTTGTTTTTTTTCCCTACAGTTAAAGCTCACTAGTTTTCACTTAAAATGATCAGATTAGAGCTGAAATGTTTACTGTGTGTAAGCTAATTCCAGTCACTTGAAACTTCATGTAGCATATACTCTGACTAAACCTGATTAGAATGGACAATTGACTTCTGATTTACGCTCACTCCAAGGGACAGCACAGCAGCCCCCAATGTGCAATTAGATGAAGCTCATGGAGTCCCCTGCACAGGAGGAGGTGGGAGCTCCTGGCCTGTCTGCCACTTATCATTACCCAAACCAACAGAGGATGTCACTGGAACAAGAGCTGAAGTCAAAAGGCAAAGGCTGAAAGTGGCCATTCTCTGAGTGCTATAAATGACCTTGAGAGATCTCCTGTAAATGTCAGGCATTCTGGGTATATTCTCGGGCAAGAACCCGCTGTGATGCTTTCCTCAGTCATTAAATGCTATTTTTGAAATACTGTGCTTGTATTATGAGACTCCATGGGATAAATAAAATGTGTGGTAGGCAGATCTATTTGTATTTACAGGAGGTGTTGAGCTCTTTCTGGATTCTGGACCATTTCTGGTTGCCTGTGGCTCCTTTCTGCTCTGCTATTCAAGGTATTCAGAGAGCTCTTAGTCATAATGAAAGCCAAATGTCTATTTTCTTCTCATCTCCCTTGACCCCACAGACAATCCATGTAGTCAGACACATCTTCCTTAAAATCAGACATTGTCTGGCTCTCTGTAAGCAGGTAGCCTGTAACTCCGGGTTCCTCCTTTCTCTTCTCTGCTCATGCTTTTACTCTATTTCTTAGATTTTACTGTTTTATTTGTCTACCTTCTCATTTTTGTGGAGCACTCAGGAGCTCAACCTCTGCACTGGTCATGGTTTTATTCAAGCAATTTTGACTAGTGCCTGCAAACATGCTTCTCAATCCTCAACATGTCTTTTCCACCAGTCTTTGTCCATGGAACTTCTCCCCCTGTTAGCAACTAAGAATAGCTGAAGCAAAATGAGTTGCTCTGGCCTCTTACCCAAGCCATCCTTTCCATGTGCATTGCAGAAAGAATGTTAATCCGGATTTCACCTCTGACCTCCTGATTGCTACCCTACTCTTAAATCTGATCTCTTATATGCTGTTAGCTTTTTGTAGCCACTGCACCTATATTCGTGAGTCCCATCACAATTCTGTAAGTCACTGACATCAGATGGAGGCCACTCTGCATTTTTATCTGTACAGAAATAGTTGCACTTGCCCTTGTACATTTCCATGACCTCCCTCTTCCCAGGTCTCTTGTTCGTACCACTCACAGAACCCCTTTTATGCTTTTCAACATGCCCTTTATGTCTAACCTATAACTCTGGAATACTCTCTAGAGTCCATGCCTCTTTCAAGTTGCTCTTTAAAGTCTCTTCAAGAATGCCCTCCACTGTTCTTCTTGTAACAAATTACAAGGACTTGCCAGAGGACAAGGATCCTCATCTATTTGTATATATCTGACATGAATTTACTAAATTCCAAGTAGGTAAGTGTAAAGATGATCAGTCTGAATGAATAGCTTTCCTCCTGCTCCATTGTTCTTTCTTACCTATGCTTTTCTCTTGACTGTCACATCTACTTGTTGCATCTTTCATAAATAACACAGCTAACAGGCGAAATATACTGCACCTTGCACTAAGGAATGATCCTGACTGGAGGGTCTCAGCTCTCTTGCAGCACAAAGAGTGGAAAAACATAATTAATTGCTTATGAATTATATGTAGGTTTTTTAAAAATCTGGCTTTTGGACTCATATCTATAGATATGAACCCTGAAAAAAGCTGATATTCACATTACATAGATAATTTATGATCTAAGAGAACTATCTTTTACCAGCAGGATTAGGCCAAAAAATATTTCAATAAAACAAAAGCAGGGAGGAATTAACCCTTTTGATCAATGTAATGAAATGAACTGACCTTGCAGTTGCCCCACAAAGAGATTCTTTTGTTATTATTTATTTATGTGACAGAGCTGAGTCCCTTTTCTCTTGCTTTTGTCAACCAGTAGGAATAATGTCTTTCCATGAGAGTACTGGAGACTATTTTCTAGCCTCAGAATAACAACAAATCTTACAAGTGCTTTAAAAATGGATCAGCCACTGAATAAAGAATAGATGTAAATTTTAATTCAGGGCAGCAGTTTTAAATGTTATATTATTAGACTATTTCAGGGTAATTTTGGTGGTTTATGTCGTGTTTAAAGTTGTACAGCTGTAACTTCTAAAGACAAAAGAAACCAATAAACCCCACAGCAATTCTTTGCCTTATCATCAGCTGTGATTTTTTTAAAACCTGCTATTAAATTTCCAAGCAAAAAATAAGATCATGGGGGCAAGTTTAGTCAAAATAATTGGGGGGAATAAATGAGAAAACTAGGAGAAACAATAAAGAGAAAGTTATGTTTCTTAACTGTAATAATAAAACTTCCAATCAATGTGTCTCTCTTCTAACTTGTAATAATAAGAGCATGTGAAAATTGCCTGTTTATTTTGTCACGATATTTTATTTATGTTGTGTATTCAACAGCACGTTTGAAGTTTTGAAGAACAGTTACATGAGTGGGCAAAGCATGTTGTGTTTTCTCTTACCCCTTCCCTACCACACTAATTCACTTGTTCCAACAGTTCCATGCCTCTTTTATATTGAGGACACCAGAACTGCACACAATACTCCAGGTGAGGTCTCACAAGAGCAGAGCAGAGGGGCAGGATCATCTCCTTCGACCTGCTGGTCACACTCCTTTTGATGCAGCCCAGGATGTAGTTGGCTTTCTGGGCTGCGAATGCGCACTGCCGATTCATGTTCATTTTCTTATCACTGACAGATGAACTTAGGTGAGCTGGATCCCACCCTAGGAATTGGATTTTGTTGTCAAAGCAATGGTACCAGTAACACTCCTTTGAAAGGTGTCCAGCCATCCCATACATCTCACTCATGTAACAAGTATGAGACAGGACTCTTGGGAGACCATTATCCTTATGGAATTTCAGACAGAGATCAGGAAGGATATCCTAGGGCACTGTACCTGGAAATCCTTATTCTTTTGTAACCTGGTATTGGGATCTCAATAGAACTGACTATGTGAAGAGAGTCAGCGCTTGTAGGAAGTCTAGAGAGCAGAAATATAACGCTAAAGCAGATTTTAACAATAGCCACTTTTACTTGTGAAGGCTTCTAAGACTGCAGGTTGATCTGAGTGCAAAGGCAACACACTAGAGATACCCTATGCATAAGGACTAGCACATGATTTTAACACAAGAGAGAAGTGAGAACAAAGAAGCACAAAGTTTAAAGGAAGGTGTTAATATTTTACAGCAATTCTCCACATTTTTTGCATGCCATTGACCTCTGGTGATTTTTCTCTGCTTTGAGAATTCACTTTGAGCATCAAGTGTTAATTTTATGGTTGATTATAGAATCATAGAATAGTTAGGGTTGGAAAGGACCTTTGTTTATTTGTTTATATGCCAAATTCCCTATTTTAAAAAGCACTGGTTTGTTTTGCTCATGTATAGAACACATTTTCTCAGTGAAATTTTCCTGCAAATCAATAGCTTTTATTTTGGAGGGAAAATAACAGTTCCACAGTGTTTTAACCAAGATCGCATATTATGATGCTCTAAGAGAGGGCAGAAAGAGAGATTGTAAAGCTTGCAATAAAGATAACATAGGATTTGTCCTTTATAATGAATAGCTTGATCTCCTTTCGCTGTTGCCATGGTATTCTTCTGTGACTTTATAAGCGCTTTATGTAGAATTCATAATAGATTTTTCTCAGGTTGGAATTTTTCTTATATAAATCTCTGTGTATTGCTAAAGTCTCATCCTGAACCCAAATTTGAAGTTCAGGCAGCACTGAGAATGTGGAGATTTTCAGAACTGCTGATAGCAGGTAACACCTCATCATCTTATAAAACATAATTGTCTTCAGCACAAATCTTTATGCTCTTGCACTCTTTTAAAAGCCTGTAGACAATGAAGCATTGGCTTGTTCAACACACACACACACCCCCCCCCCCAGATCAGTGAAAGAACTTACTGGAATCCTCAAGAGGAACTTGCCAAAGCTCTCCAGAAAATATCTGTGTAATTTCCTGCACTTTTTTCTTCATTTACCAAAAATAACAAATTTTCATGGCCCAGGAAATAAAGCCCAGATCTATATACAAACAAGTAGACCTCCTATCTGTGCTATAAAATTACTCATTCCAGAAGTCTGGAATGGCACCAAAACAGAAGATAAGAAATTAGCACCAAAGCATCCAGTTAGCCTTGTGGTTGGCTCCTTGCCTGGAGTGTGGGTTCAAAGATCTCTTTACAATAAAAGACTGAATCCATGACTCCCACATGATAAATCAGTGCCACACTGGGAAGTAGGCACTGCCTTGGCTCCGGGTGTTTCTTCTGCATGATCTCCGCTGTGCTCAGAAGAAAAGTCTTTGAAAATTCTACTTCAGGTCTTCCTCTATAGCAAAGAACCTGAGCAGGAATGTCAACAGGCAGAAATTATGTGCTTTGTGGATTATACAAGAGATGCATGTGGTCCTGAATGCTGAAAAAGATAGGCTGCTAGTATAAGGCCACCTTGGGCTTCAGTGGTTTAGAAAGCTAGCATGGTTTAGGTGGACTGGATTTGAAAGGCAGCAGCATGCAAAGGAGTGATAGGATTAAGACTCGTTCCAGCCAAAATTGCTACCCCGGAGGAGGTAGTCATCCCAGGCACAAGCAGGCTGAAACTGGGGAAGCTTCTTCTTTGATTCTGCAATTAAGGCACCAGAGCTGCCTGCCCATTGCTCTAGCTGCACAGATTGCTCTGAGGATTTGCTCTTCCCCAGCTACCAGGGGGCACAAAACCACACGGACATAGAGTATCTCCCTCCCCAGGGTGGCCACTGGAGGGCTTTGCAGCAGACTGGTTGAAAACTGAAAGCTTGAAGCTTGACACTGTTGTGATGAGTTGTTACAAAGCTCTATAGTGTAAGCAAAGGGACAGTCATTCCTCCTCACAAGCAGCCATCTTTACCAGATGTCAGATGTCAACGCTGGTCACTATAATCTGCAGACAGCACATCGACAAGATTGAAGACAAGATACTCACACAGGCTTTTACAGGGTGCAGCCATAACTGTTTCTCTTGATTTGAGGGTGACTGCAGTGGTTTTGTGTAGTGATCATAACTATTGCTCCTATAGCCATCAACACTGTCTCCGGCCTGGGGGTCAGTAATCCTAGAGCAGTTTTCGAGCCTGTTTGAATTGTGTCCTTTCCTTCCTGCGCAGCCCATGATGCCAAATTTGTGATGTCTTTTTCTGGGATACTGCAGGAACACTCTGCCTGCCTCTTACTGTTCCCGTTATGTCTTGATTTTCTTCTTCATGTCCCAGAAATTCCTCACAACCAAACCTCATATAACAAAGATGTTCCCAGCTATTATTGTTCTCTGCATGGTAAAGAAAGGAAACAGCGGGTTCCGAGTGCTACTTGCAGCTGCTCACAAGGGACATGGTAAAATCTCTGCTAGCTGGCTTAACTGTCTCTGTGATCTTGTCTGATTGTTGTCATGCCACTTGCTTTTCTCTGGAGTATTTTGCACCGGTGTTAGCATTCATCCTGACTTCTTGTATGCAGAGAGCTACATCTGCAGCAGGACCTTTTTCCCTTTGGTGTCTCTGTTGAGACAACCATTAATTTATCTATTTTTCTTTATGATTATTATTCAACCTTTTGTTAAGCATACGCGATAATCATACTGACAGTGCAGTGACAGGATTACACAAGTTTGATTAGTACATAATGAAAATTGCCTGTAACATAAGCATTTCATAATTATGTAAAAAGCACAATGCCATCTGGGTCCTGCTCGTATTTCTCTCTTTCTTTTCTAATAAATTACAACCAGCAATAAGATTTCACTCCATAATAAAATGTGAAGTACAGAGACAAGAATTCATAAAAAGCATTCTGTGTTTTCTTTGAGTGTTTTAGACTTAGAAATCAGTCCCACAAACGTTTAGCCTGCTGAGTAGTTCTTACTCACAGAAGGAGCCACTGGCTTTAACAGTGTGACCTATCTGATTAAAGATTATTTCCAAGAGCCAAATGTTTCCAGGTCTGGTAGAGAATGAGGAGGGATTGATTCAGGCTCCTGCAGAGTAATCATTTCCTCTCTTTCCTTCATTCATCCTGTTCGTGAAAGTATAGTGGTTTGTTACACTCCAGACAGCAGTGTACCACATCACTTCTATTACTGTTATTAGTGCATGTGTACAACAAAGACTTCTGAACAATGCATCCCACAGTGGGCATCAGCTGGCAGCGAGGAGTCTGGCATCCTTTAAACTCCATCTCTTTGACCTCACAGTAAAACAGCTTTGGACCACTGAAACTGAGTTCTTGGTGTCTTACATTAGACACTCAGAAATAAGAGGTGAGGGCAAGTAGCCTGTCAAAGACCCTTGGAAATGTTGGGGTGTGAGAATCCCAATATGAGCCAATGAGGGAACTGGGATTACTCAGGTTATATGGTCTCAAACTTTTGCTATATTCTCTGCAACAAGAAGCAGTTTATCCATCTCCTTGTTAAAGCAGGGGGGTGAGAGAAGGAAGCTAATTATCCTTCTATAAATGTTGAAAATTAGATAAGGATTTCTGATACAAGGGTCTGCTGGATTTGGGCTTTTATCTCTGCAGAATGGTATTCCTTAGACGCCAAAATACACAGTTAGAAAAGTTCTTGCAAGATTCATGTATCTATGCGTGTATAATGAATTCAAACAAGAGTTATATAAACCTCAACTAACGACTTTCATCTAAGTAAGTCTGGGAAGTCCTCTGTGCTTTCACAGTCAAAATGCTGTTTGCGATTGACTTGATGGCCTGTTTACATAAAGAAAAATGGCACAGCCTTCATCTACAACTACAGACAGAGCTGTAAAGAACTCTTACTCCCGGTGAGTACTAGATAAAACCTTTCTCTGAGCTGTTTGTGCCCTGTTGGGAATATACTGTCTTTATTTTCCATTGGGAAGATGGCTCTGGGCATCAGGCAAAGGGACAATGACAAGCTATGGAAAAGGAAAGCCCCATCTCTGAGATGGGAAGAAGCCAAGTGGGCAGGCTGGACCACCCCCTTTTCCAGATGCCAGGTCTGTCAGATGAAGATATGCTAAATGATAAGGAAGGGTTTATGTTGATAGGGTGGTTAGAACTGGATGTTCTTTAGTCCTTTCCAACCCAAAACTTCTATGATTCTATGTCAGTATACCTGGAGAATTGCATCTTCAAATGAGGGAAAAGGGAAATAATTGGAAGCTTCAGCTTTGACATTTCAATAGTTGGTTGTTTTTTTTTTTAATTGAGGAACATTAGTCACATGAGGTAGACAGAAAAAGAGATAAAATGCTAAATATTTTACCAAGGGTAGATAATGCTCAAATAATGAGGTACCTCCATTTGAAAGCATAACTGATTACCCGGACAAAGGAAATGCAGTAGATTAAATCTGTTTGAATTTAACTAGAGCATCAAACATGGTGCCACACTGGAAGACACCAGTGAGGTAAAAAAATGGGGAATCAGTATAACAACTGTGAAGTGGGAAGAGATACAGCGAAGGGGAACTGAATGCCAACTGCACTGCAAAAGGGAGGTGTCATACTAATGCGAAGCTATTAAGCAAGTTCTCCAGAGATCCTCCAGACTTACCATTAATATTTTACTTAATGAACACAGCATAAAAAGGTGCTGTTGAAATTCTCCATTGACCTAAAGCTGTGATAAGCACAGATCAGATAGGCAGGGATACAGAGGAGCAGTGGCTTGTCTGAGTCCTGATGTACTAGAAACGGGGTGATACTTGTACTGAATGCAGTGCCATGTACTACCTACTGATAACAATTGTGCTATAAACTGAGAATGAAGACAGAATCAGCTGGAAACCCTGGGAATATTTAAATGATGGGGAAAAATACGTTTAAGCTATTTTATTGGTCAGTTCCTCTCGGAGAAGTGCTCTTAAGGGGACAGTCGAAGGAGGAGTAGGAAGGCATGTAGGTATTTCCTACTCATACTTCTGCATATGAAAGAAGACCTGGAAGTCAAAGGAAAGGCACATAGTTCACCTCAAACTGTCATTGCTGCTGTCAGCAGCTGCATCATGGTAGATAGAAATGGATTCTGCAAATGTGGGCAACACAAAACTATTGTAGCCCTCAAGGATCCCTCTTCCCTGTGTTGGGTGGTGATCTTCGTCGGCATTTGCTGTGCGCTGGGAGTCCATTACAGCACTTCAAGCTGTCGGTGACCACCTTGGCTTTGCTCACTGAGTATCTCTGATGTCTGAGTTAGACCTTCTCTGCCACCCGAACAGCTATGATAAGTAAAGGCAAAAATGTGTTTATTTTTTTAACTGTGCATCAAAATTACTTTCAATGGTCTGAAAAAGCCTGGCTGCTGAAATCTTTCACTGGAAGACACAAAGAAACCATTCCTTTAAGTACCTGTGAGAAAAAGCTTGTGTTCACAATAAATTCATAGCCACACAAAGTGATGTTAGAAGCAGCGCCAGTCATTTCTAAAATAAGCTGCAAAAATTACCAAAAAAAAGAGCTCTATTTGCCTCTTGTTTAATTTCAGAGGGATTTTTAATAATAATTAAGATGTGCAACCTTTTTTTCTTAATTAATATGAATCGACTAAACAAATGATATGATTCCGGGACTATTTCCACTCTGCAAATTGTTTAAGTCTACTAGTCTATGATAATTCTTGTGTATGAAATGTATTAATCCTGTGGAAAACAAAATACTAACATTTGTTTAATGAAATCATTATCACTAAACACTTATCATCTGTTTAATGGAATTCAGAACTTCACAGATGGTTGTTCTCTTCTAAAGCAAATGCATGTTTAGCAGAAACAATGTTGAGAAATAAACACAGTAATTAGTATTATAAATCTGTCTTTTTTTGCAATAAAAACTCAAAACATAGATAGGGACTATCGGCCTGGAGGAAGATTATTTATCTGTTCTGAAGAGTCCTCTTTAAAATTCAAAATAGGAAATAATCTGCTTTTTGAAAGAACAGATTAAAACAAGCAAAAAAAAAGTGGAACACTGTCCTGATCTAGCAACTATCTAGACTTCTCAAATCTCCAGCCAACATTCATATAATAAACATTGGTGAGACTGATAATTATAGCAAGGAATTATCCAGGATTACAATGGCAATAATTGTTATCTACTATCTAGAACTGGTATAAGTTGGCCAGCCTTCATCGCAAGTACATTTCTTTTGTTATGCAGAATACACCGCTTTGCAATTTTCTTTCTTCTATGGATTTGGCCTGCCTGTAGGCATTTACCCCTCACTGCCTGATTTTGTTCTGCTCTGCTTTAGATGTTCTCAGTTATTTAACTGTTCCCATATGAAATTCTGGGTCTGCCTGAAGTCATGTCGCATTGAACTGAAGCTGAGATGTTAAAGCATCTGATTTAGCCATACAGCATAGCCTCACTCCTCTCCCACATCCACAGAAGTTCGGGGGATAGAGCTTGACAAAGTGTCTACAAAATCAAATTGCTTCTCAGTGTTTTGTCCTTGGATTTGTTCTTCCCATACACAAGGGCAGCAAGCGGGAGAATAACTAATACAGGAAAGGAAGCTGGAAGGGAGCATTTACTTATGGGGATTAAAATGATACAGTATAGTGACTTTGCAATCTGCACTTTCAAGTACCAGATGTCCCATTACAGTAATCCCCTTAATTTAAAGGAACACACGTACGCTTTCTTTTTGTCCTGCTTTGCTCTTGCTAATAAATTCTGGGTTGCTGTCCTGCTGGAAATGCCAAACTTTTCTGTCTATTTTCAGTTTGCTAACAATCTCAGCATGAAAACACACGGATCTCAAGTATGGCTTTATTCAAGAAATAAATGTCAGGTGAAAGCAACTGTTTTATTGAAAACTTGGCAAGAGCTGGCAGTGTTAGACACAGAAATGCTTACACTTGGTGAAACTTTAATTCATTAAATATAGATTTCATCTTTCTCCATTTCACCACTTTGCAGAGCTGAGAGCAGAGCTACGTGTCAGAATACTCTTCCAAACAAGCTACATGTGAATGATTTCATAAATACATCTCATGCATCCGGGTTGGAAATTGGCCAGTCTCCAGAGTGAACAGCCTGGAGGAGCTCACAACTTTCACAATCAGGTGGAAGAACAGATTTCTACGTTTCTATTGCTGATCTCCCTGCCTGTCCGTGGTTCAAGTCTATGGCTAAATCTGTCAAGGCAAGGTTGATAGGATGAAAAAAGAAATGTGAGCAGAGAGAGAGGAAGAGATGGGATAAGTTATGTAAGGGAGCCATCAGCCCTAGGGCAAATGGAGCATATTATTAGTGCATTCAGATTTTATATGGCTTTGCTATCGTTACTTTGTGTGGCTGGAAAAAATCCTGTTGGAGGCAATGCAATTCCAGCTGTAGGACTGACAAAGAGAGGGCAAGAGAAGTGAGAAACCCTATAGTCCAGAAACAAAGCTGGACCTCTTCTCCTGGAGCTGAAGGAGCTGGGGCAGGGGCTACTTCTCCTTCCATTCTACAGGGATGGAAAAAAGTTGCAGAAGCTGTTAGAAACATTACGATCAGTGGAAAAAAATTATGATCCCTTTGGATTTCCCTTCCTAAGTAATTTTGCAGGATCAATTCAAGCCGAGGCAGTACCAAGGTTGTTTCCTCTCTCTGGTTAAAGGTAGCAGAAGTAAAAAATCAGAGCCAACAGTGGCTGCCACACTGGGATCACTAATATCTGGGCATAAATCTCACTTTGAGTCACAACAGTGAAACTGGGGACTTCAGCCCTACAGAAGATCTCCATAGACCTTGAAGCCAACGTCATTACTATGCATTTTCCTTCCAAGTGCTTCTCTGCCACTTTGTGTTTCTCAGGCTTGTATTATTGAAAGGGAAAAAAAAAAACTGAAGGGCATTTTCTCCCCTCTACTGCATGGTTAAACCTTTGAAAGCTTTCTATTTTCATCTAGCACAGATCCCTCTCAGACTTATCCCTGCCCACCCTCCAAGCAACAGCAAATCCAGATTATGTGTTAAAAACATGAAGCATTCAGTGCACATTCACATTATAAGTTTTTTTTTCTTTCCTGATGTGTCCCTTTAAATCTTGTCTTTTTTTTTTTTCCCCTGGGAAACAAGCCTATACTTATTTCCCTTCTTTATATTTTCTGAAGGCCCTTAACTCTTAGCATTGCCATGCATTTAATTTAGTTAAGAAATTTAGTTTGTATCAGTTTGTTTGCTGTTCCTGCCAATGTACCAAGCCTGCTATTAGTTCACAGACTGTATAAGCAGCACTGAGGTTTTAATCTGGGTGAACAGGCAACAGAGGAATTTACAGCACTGGCAGACCCTTGTGTTTGTGCTGGACTGTGAACCATCAATCATTTCTAGAGGCTTTTGCCGAGAAGGTGAGTGGCCAGATGTCTTATTTTGGTGAGTTTAAATTCTTTCTGAACAGGGAAATACTCTCTCTCCATCAGACATGTATCTCCTGCAGAAGCATCACCTTGAATTATGAAGCCCCACATAAGACAGTTCATTGGCTGTAAAAATGCCCACTGAATTCAAAAGTCCCACCTCCAGTAGACTAAAGCAATGTGATTTAATTGATGAGCACATTTATGGACTGGAGTTTACTCCATGACTTTTGAATCAAGTCAAAAATCCAAATGTTTGCCTTGTAGGTATGCCTACATTTTGGAGTCAGTTTACATCATGAATCACAGTAAGTTCAATTTACAAAGCACCTATTGGTTTCATTGTAACAGGAGACAAGGGGCATTTCTTCTTGTCAATATCTTTAGTAAGTCTTAACTCATGGGATCACAGAAGATTATAAACAGCCTCATGAAAATAGCACAGCTCACTGCAGAAATGCTGCTGTCATAAGCTATTTTTTCTCATTTATTTTAAAATAGCAACAAAACAACGGCACAAACCCAACAAAATAATAAAACAGAAAATTCCAAACCATATTTTCAAAGTAAATTTTCCAAAACTCCATTTTCAAAATATTTTAATTCCAAAATATTTCCCCAGTGAGATTTTTTTCCTTTGCAGTTGACATAATTTCAGAGAAAACTTGCTTCAACCTACTTTGCAACAAGGGAAAAAAATCACCTTGAACCTTTTCCAATCACTATATCCTGCAACTAAGTACTCATTGATCTTCCTCACCAGTCTTATTACAGCCCTGTGAATGAATGGAACTGTTTGATTCAGACATATGGTCTAGCAGAAGAAGAAGATATCTTCACTGCCCCATAACTCCTGTAATCTTAATACCAATTTATCCTTACATGCACTCACAAGCAGGTACCATTGCCAGCAAGCAGAGCAATTTGTTCAGCAGAAAGCTGAGCCTAGCCTTTAGCCTAACTTGAATCTTGTCTCGCACACCTCTGAATTGCAAAGTGATGCAAACACATCACCTGTAACTGGGAACAAGATGATGTGGCAAACAGAGTAAATACTGTTCTGCACTTTGCAGACGAAATGCTGACATCACAGAAGTGTCAGGAGACAAAAATGTAGTCAAGATATAAAAGAATAATATAAAATGCAGTTCTGCTGCAAGCACAGTCTTAAAAGTGCGGTCTGGATTCAAGGGATAAATTACTGCTAATTTTTCTCCACATATTTTTCTCATTATATGAAAAGAAAGTGATAACATAGTATTGGCAGTATTGTAACAAAGTATTTTAACACAGTGAGGCTCATTGTTTGAGCTGTTGTATTTATTTACTGAAACATAGAGGAATAGGAACAAGAAATACAGTAGAAGAGAAGAAGAAATGATTGATTATTACATGTCCCAGAGATGGAGTTCAGGTGGAGGTAAATTAAAGGGCTTAAAGGTTTTTGATAGATTCTAGGGAATAACCAAGAACTGGATCTAGAGCTTCCAAATTCCCACCCATGTCACAGTTACTGGCTCGTGCAGTCTTCTATAACACATAACAAACCTATGCTGGAAACAAGATTTTGTGGATTTGTGCATACTGTGCGCTCTAAAGAGCAGCTTGAAAGGAAGATGAATCATAGGCAATCAGTTGGGAACTTTGCCTCCTGTTTACTGAAGTGCATAGTTGGGAAGACAAAACATAACAAAGAATTTGGATGAGCTATAAAATTGTTATAGTCCTTTAATAACTGAAGCTGTAAACCATCCAGAGTGTGAAGTTTTGACAAAGCAACAATTCCCATTCTCTTCATTGTGTTAAATCCAAATGACTGACTAAGGTGACTGAGCAAGCCTCACTGGGCACTGGTGAAGCTTCTGGACACAGAGATCCAGCACAACGGATTCGTTTTCTCGGATGCAAAAGTTATTAGCAAGCTGTCAGTCATTTCAAACAGAAGCAAAACCCTACAGAGTAATGTCATGCATTGCAGGCTTGGTTCATCTGTTCGTACATGTGCGTCTGCTCTTATAAAGTGATATTTACCATATATTTAATTATATCTGTCCACATTTACACAAGTTTCTTGACCTGTTATAGCTGGCTTTCTCAAAGTTGCTCCTCCTGTCGTTACCAATGGTAGTGTTAGATCAGACTAAAATCCTCCCTTGGTGCTTTTTTAAGTGTCAAATGGAACTGTGCCACAATAACTGTGGAAGGACAATATTGTACTGCCATTAACAACTTCTCCCTAATTTTATTTCCTGAGTATCTCTTGTATATTTTCCCTTTTCAGTTCCTCAAGCACATTACTCCAAATGCAATCTAAGACATGGTAGGATTTGTTCTTATGTTCAATTGGCCTAATTTGATTAGTGTTTTTGCCAGGATTCATGCGATAGGAATTAGATAGTCTTTGTAGTGTAAAAAACACAAGAAGGGAGGATTGTGAAAATAACAAAAAGCTTTTAACTGCAAGTTGAAAATAGGAACCACAGCACTTGCCAATCTTTTGAGCAGAAGGGCTTTTTAAAAAGAGCAGTTTGTAAAGGGAAAAACAGAGGAGGTCAAGCGACAAAGAACAGGTCTTATGTTACAGGGAAACCAACTGAAAAGTGAAGGTACTGCGCTGCAAAGCAAACAGTAAAGAAATTTGCTGCCTTTACAGATCCTTCATGAAAGACCCTGCAGAGCAGTTACACTTTTTTTGCTTGTCTCTTTGTTTTTTGGGGAAAAAAGGGGCATATACATTTCAGAGTATTCCAGCTTGCTGGCAGGCATATTCCACTATTTTAAACTATCCTTTCTATCCCTCGCTTACTTTCCTTATCATGATTCAGCAGGTTGCTTAAATACAAGACAAATCATTTTGCAATCAAGCAAATGACATGATTAAATTTGGCAAATATTAAAATACCTAGGTGAAATGAGGCCTTAGATGAGATTTTCATGTGACCAAGATAGTCCTTATATAGATATGAAAAGATGATATGCAATGGTCACATCAGTTTCTGACACACTAATATACCTTCATGGATTAAAAGATGTCATATTGACTTATGCTGTTAAAGACTTGTCTTACAAGGAACATTCTGGTTCTGAGCTGGTCCCTAGCTCCGACACTCAGACCTCATGGCAGTGCCAACCAACTGCTTCTCTGTAAGACTCTGAAGTTGGGTTTTGTTAAAAGACCATTCAATTTCTTGCTCAGAAGAGTGGCTCTGAAGTCAAATGTACAAGGTATTAATAAATAAATTATAAATAAATATTTATCATTTAAATAACAAATAGTCAAATAAAACAAGGTATTGATTTCCTTCTGTTCTCCATCATGAGTAGGAATCCTCAGACAAGAGAGCCAGGGCCCCACAGGAAGGTGAAACAGGCTTCTACTCAATCCATTCTCCAACCTGGTGGAGAGTTGTTGCACCCTGAAAATGTAATCTCAGCCTCATGAAGCCTAAGGCAGCCTACTTTGTTCATTCTGAAAGTGGAAGATTTCTCTGATTAACAGTCTACTGCATATCCAAAGTATTTTCCACATAAGGATGTCAAGCAATAGCTGATGCCACTCTGCAGTGCACCTCTTGACATTTTTGTCCCTAGATAGGCAGATTATGACACCAGTTCAAATGATACAATTGTAGAAAAGCAAGTACAGAAGCAGTAACAGACCCTTTAGGTCATTTGCCCTGGGAAATACACATCAGTAGGTCTTGCTTCCACCAATTGTAAGATGGTTGAAGCTGTAACAAAAAGTAGATCCCTTTGTTCATGGATAAATACAATGTGTTGGATAAAAGTTGCCAGAGCTTATCTCAAGGGAAGTCCTGTTTTACAAATGCAGTCAGTTTTATTGGATTCAGTAATCCAATTATGCATTTGGATTTTTAAAAGTGCTTTTGGTAAGATTCCATTGACATTGATAGAGAAACCAAGTTGCCAAGAGAATCTCTAATTCATGTTTTTGAACTGAAGCTGATGAAACTTCTCAGGAGTCAGCAGAGGGGGTTCCCTGGCATCCTTACGGTAGTAAGTATTAAAAACAAGCAGCACATTTCAGGGGAAATAGGACAGAATGAGACAGTGAGTATGTTATAATCCAGTAATTCAGAAGATGCTCCCTGCTTCCTTCTCAGGCATTGAGAACTACCATGACCCTTACAGCTGTGAAGAGCTTATGAGCTAACTGACCACTTCTCCCTTTGAATACCTGCTCACAGTTGGCTATTCAGGCTTGGAGATTGCATTTTGAACCTACCTCTCTGTTTCTTTTCAGGAAATTGCAGTTCAAGTGCTCTCCTATGTCTCTCACCTCTGATCATAAATGAGCACTGCACTGGGCTCCTTCAATTAGGCTGTTAATGTCAACACTCAAGTAATGTGAGGTCCTTATCAGTGCATGAGCTAGTATCCTCCTCACTGTCCCTGCTTCCCAGAGAAAAATCGATATTATGAAGAATCACATTGTTGTCTTGCCCACAGATAAGCCCTTTGAGCAGCAAAAAATGCTTGTTTCTAGCTATTACAGAGAAGAGTCCTTTATTCCAGCAATACAGGTTGCTGTTTCTCACCTCCTCCCCAGATCTGACATGATTCTTTTGCCATTTCCTCAGAAGACTGCAATGATGTATGCTTTATTATTAAACACAAGTATTTCAAAAATCAACACACATGACAGGCAAACAACATCCAGCTCTGTACGTTCTTAGAATCATAGAATGATTTGGGTTGGAAAGGACCTTAAGATCGTCTAGTTCCAACCCCCTGCCATGGGCATGGACACCTTACACTAGACCACATCACCTAAGGCCCTGTACTTCTTCCTTATATCTAACCTGAACTTCCCCTGTTTAAGTTTGAACCCATCACCCCTTGTCTTCTCTCCAGCATCCTTCAGACACTGGAAGCTGCTATGAGGTCTGCACACCGCCTTCTCTTCTCCAGCTTTCTCAGCCTATCTTCATACAGGAGATGCTCCAGCCCCAGATCATCCTCATGGCCTCCTCTGGACTTGCTCCAACTGCTCCATGTCTTCTTGCCCTACAAAGATTTCTTCATCTGTATTTCACATAAACATTTCTCTTCATCTACCAACTACCCCTTAATTCTCTGAAGATTTAAACTCTACATTTCTTACCTCACGTCTTTGGGTAAATTCTGAGGGAGAATACAACACGCATATGTCCTGGGTTTAGCAGTGGCAGTCATTTTTCTCTTTCTTGGTAGCTGGTGCAGTGCTGTGTTCTGACTTTCAGCTGGGAACAGAGCTGAAAAACAATGATGTTTTGGTTTGGCCAAGGACTTTGTGGGCCTCATGCTCTACCAGGGAGGAGGGAAGCTGGGAGGAAGCAGGGACAGGACACCTGACCCAAACTGACCAAAGAGGTATTCCATACCACAGCACATCATGCCCAGGATGTAACTGGGGAGTTACCCGCAAGGGCTAAGATGGACTGCAGGGTTGGAGGAGGTATCGGTCGGTGCTTGGTCAGGCTGGGGGGGGGCAAGTTATCGGTCGCCTGGTGATGGGGTGTTGTATTCTCTTCCCTTGTTATTTCCTTTATCATTACTATTATTGGTGGTAGCAGTAGTGATTTGTGTTATACCTTAGTTACTAAACTGTTCTTATCTCAACCCGTGGGAGTTGCATTCTTTTTGATTCTCCTCTCCGTCCCTCCAGGAGTAGGGGGAGGGCAAGAAGGGGGGGGAGTGAAATAACAAGCTGTTTGGTTGGGTTAAACCATGACAGCATAGCACAGCCCTCATGTGCAACTATTGCAAACAAATATGAAATAGACACACTAAAGTCAACAGGATCTAAAACTCAAATGAAAATGTATTATCACAATCAGCAACACATTTAGATGGGAATTCATATTAAGTACAGTATAAAACATGGGTATCATAACAGCTGAGCTATCTCTAGATGTCTTTCAGGTTGATAAGTAATAACATGTTATTCAGAGAGACAGATCCATATACTTCATCCTTCTTAACAATGCAAGCACAGATTTCTTTTCTCTTTTGTTCAGTGTCTCATTATGCCTATTTTGCTGTAGATAATTTTAGTCCTATAAATTCTCTCTGATAGCTATTTACATTGTGATTCTGCTCTTCAAAGGGACTGTAGAGCTCCATAACCATTGCACATCAGCAATGTTCATACCAAATAAGTTTGGTTTAAAATTTGAGGGTTTTTTCCTTCACTGCTTCCAGCACTGCAAGTCAAGCTTGTGTCTACACTGTGATAACCAGAGCTGGGGTTTTCCACAACTGGTGCCACATGGACATACCCACCAAGGGTCTGGAGACTGTGTTTTGGGGCCATGTTTTTCTCCATACTGCCTTCAGGTTATGTTTCACTGTTTCCACATAATGCTAATTTCCATCCCTACAAGGGCATTTTCTGCAGAGCACATTTCTCTTGGTGTAACTTCAGGGGCAAGCAAATGGCAATAGGGTTAGGGAGGTGTTATTGAATTGTTACTGCTGGCAATATGGTGCCAGCAGGGAAAAGAACAGTGTGACTGCCTTATTCCAAACTGAGTTACCAGCTTTGACAGCTAGGAAGAAGCAATGAGTACATATCTTTTTGATGGTAGAGTGATCACATCTGACTCAAAGCCCCTGAAACGCTGTGCGCTTGAAATGATGCGTTACCGCTTTTATAGTCACTAATCAGAGAAGCGTGATTTGCTGTAACTTCTTTTAATGCTGACATCTGGATGATACAAGAAAACTGCACCCAGAAAATCTTACAAACCCTGGAATTCTGATCCAAAGCTTTGCAATAACCGTACATGCCTACAATAGTAGCTTGAGCTCCCTAATCTTTATTGCATGCGTAGTGCACCAGTGCAGTAGAATAGTATACATTGCAGTCATCTGTTTTTAGTGCACCAGTGTTGATAGAATAGTATACAGTCTAGTCATCTGTTTTTCAGCACTGAACGTTTAAATAATGTTAACTTCCCTTTAGTTTTGATGTAAATTTAACTTGCATATGTAGCAAACTCCACTCTTCCCCAGACAAATTCTCCATCCCTCCTCTGTTTTGACCTTTGGAAATCTTCCCCATGACTACCAATCAAAACACTCTCTATATCAAAAATTCTTTCAGATCTTGCTGGATTAATCATTCTGAGTTCCAAAATATTCAGTTGAGAGTCTTTTAGTTAGTTAATTTCCTCAAATCTCATTTGAATAGTGTCTAAGTAGTAAAAATTGGCAGAAATTATTAGTGTCAGTATCCTACATTTGCCATTGAAAAGGACATGAATACTTCGTCACCAAAGATATTCATTCCCCAAAGTGTACTTTTTGGTTCCTAAGCTAGATCCAGTAAGAGACTCCTTTGCCTGGAAGCTAACATATGACATTTAGAGGTCTGATTCCCCCTAGGCAGAATCCGGAACACTTTGTTGAGTGTCTGGGCTCTGGGTATGAGACATAGAGAATAACATGCGACAAAATGAGACTCAGGGCAGCTACAGTGCCGAGCAGAAAGCTGACAAGAGCGTTTATGCTCAGAGTGCAGCCACCTTGGTGTTGTCAATAAAGAAAAGCATTGTTCGGATAACTCTGGACACAGCTTTAACCAAGTTTAAAAACATCTCTGCTCCAGCTGCTTACACAACCTCGTTTCTTTTCAGGCATACTTAGAACCAAAAGATAATCCAAATATAAGAGAAGACAGGTTTAAGACAGGGCTGTTCAGCTATATCCACTAAGTCTCCCAAAGCACATGGGCAATTAGCACAGACACGCTCCAAATAACTTGACAAATTCAACTCAAGAATATGGGATGAAGGTGCATGTGTACGTTTGCAGAGACTGTTCATGCTGAACTCAAGTTGTCTGATGAAAGGCAAAAAGGCAACTGGATAAGAAATAATAAAAAAGGGGGCTCTGAAACTTGCTGCTTTAATGTGAAACACAAATTTAGTGTTCCAACAAGTTTCGTTGCTCCTTTCTATTGCACTGGAAACATACGTGTCCAAGGGAAGGCTCTCATTTTAAGCAGCGTGAGATAGGTCTTTTAACAGGATCATGTAAGTGCTCATCCCTTAATCTGTGCATTTTCCCCCAGAAAGTTCTTTTAATTCCCCTGTATATCAAAGATTCAACATGTAATTAAGTTCACAATAATTCCACTTTGGAAACACCAGCAGGGTTGTTCAAGATAAAAGGCACATTAGAAAAGCATCAGTTATCATTGTGATACTGGGATTTATCATTTGCAAACTGTACAAATAACAGTCCTCATAGCTTTTCTTAACTTTATATTTGTGCTCCCACTAATTGGTATCTCTCTTGGGATTCTTCACCACCAGATGTGTGACCATATGGATAGGGACACTTGTTTATAAACCCTGCTCTTTATGCATGTACAAGACTGCATAGGGAAAATAAACTTCCCCTAGATTTTGTTAGAGAGACGTAAAAGTATTGTTATTCCATAGTGGTAGAATTTACATTTTTTTGTCACTTTTCAACAGAAGCTGGAGAAAAAGCTCAGGGTTTAGTTGCTGGGTTTTTCTTTTTAAATAACTTCTTAAAGAAAGTGAGGATTAAATTAGTAGTAAGGTTAATTTAGTAGTAAGCTTAAAGCTATTAACTGTGCAACTGCATCACTTTTTCTTCTCCAAACAAAGAGAACAGAAATGGGGGGGGGGGAATGTTTCTTGGAACAGGCTGACTCTAATAGAGAATAACTTGCTTGACTATTGTATGAGTGCACCAGAAATACCAGCAGGAAAACCAGCAATTAAAAACAGCATTATAAGTCTCACCAAGAAGGAAAAAGGGTCTGGATTTCCATCTATTACATTAGTAATATTAATGTAATATTTACATTAGTAAATGCTCAGAAAAAGTTTAGTTGCTCTAAGTCAACAGTTATTTGCATTCATGCAAATGTAATTGAGATTACACCTTAGCCTGGAAATTGTAATAAAACTAATAGTATTAGAATAGTATTATTAAAATAATAATATTAATAATAGAATTAATAATATTAGAATAACACTTTAGATCATTTACATTATTTAATTTGCCATTTACCTAAAGCCATTTAATCCATCAGAAAAATTTATTCACAGTTAAAAGGCCTTTTATATCCCACTGATTTCAATGGACATTGGATAAACCTTTATGAGTTCAAAGCAATTTTCTAAAGGGAATGAAGATAAATAGTAGCTAGCTTTAATACTGGTCATTGGAGACAGTACAAGTCAGGAATTCTATGAAACAATTTATACCAAATCATTTTTACATAATTCCTTTAAGTCAGCAAAGAGTTTTTTCTAACATGAAGTTAATAACTGCATTACTAACATATACGGATGCCATCGCACAGGGCCTTACACTGAAAAGAAATGCAACTTCTTTGCACGTTCTATGTGACATCAGTTCCACACTGACACGCCAGAGGAGTAAAACCTGCACAACCATCCTCCCCTGCAACAGAACTTCTATTCATACATTTCTGAAAGCATAAAACATAGCCTGATGCCCTTGTTGAACTGAAGGATTGAAAACTGGCCAAGCAGAATAAGCAATGAAAGACAGTTTTATGCATGTAATCCTAGCAGGGCTGTTATGTTTATCCCTAGGCATCACTGTCCAGCCTCCAAGGCCTCATCCAGGACTATGACCTTCATCTTCCAGGCTATGAATCTTATTGCTCACCCCCTTTACTGCTTGGGGCGTCTTTGCCTTCCCAGTTCATAAAATCATAGAATCATAAAATCATAGAATAGTTAGGGTTAGAAAGGACCTTAAGATCATCAAGTTCCAACCCCCCTGCCAGGCCCAGGGACACCTCACACTAAACCATATCACCCAAGGTTCTGTCGAACCTGGCCTTGAACACTGACAGGGATGAAGCATTCACAGCTTCCCTGGGCACCCTATTCTAGTGCCTCACCACCCTAACAGGAAAGAATTTGCTCCTTATATCCAGTCTAAACGTCACCTGTTTAAGTTTTAACCCATTACCCCTTGGCCTATCACTACAGTCCCTAATGAAGAGTCCATCCCCAGCATCCCTATAGGCCCCCTTCAGATACTGGAAGGCTGCTATGAGGTCTCAACACAGCCTTCTCTTCTCCAGGCTCAACAGTCCCAACTTTCTCATCCTATCTTCATACGGGAGGTGCTCCAGTCCCCTGATCATTCTTGTGGCCCTCCTCTGGACTTGTTCCAACAGTTCCATGTCCTTTTCATGTTCAGGACACCAGAACTGCACACAATACTCCAAGTGAGGTTCATGAATAAAGGGAAGAAGCAGAGGGTATCTGGATCTCATTGGGACATGAAGTCAAATGTGAGTAGGGCCTGAAAGTGAATACAGGACCTGGGAAACACAACTCAGATTGCTGGGTTTGGTTTTCTTTGGAGTTTTGTTTTTTGTTCTTGGATACAGCTCCAGAAACTGCTTGATTTGTGCTTAGCCTCTATGGCCACTTAAAAGATAGGTTATAACAAAGTATAACTTACATTTTCAGACTGTTGGCTTCAGCAACGCAGCACTGTAGGGAGTTTTCACACAGCAGCACACCTTCAAAGCCTAGTGTGCAGGAATGCCTTATTTCCCCCTAGAAGCCCTGTAAGGGAAATAACAAGACAGAGTGAAATGGGGGAAGTATTCCTCTGTGCTGTAATTCTGCATTTAATTCATCTGAAGTTCTGCTTTCAATCGAGTTAACTCAGCTGTGAGGTTGAATTTAGGTGGAAGGTTTGCATTGGCACTTCTCCTTCCCTATAATCCCCCAGTAATACAGCAAACGCAGCAGCATGTTGGCTACCCAAGTACTGATTTCTCACAACCACTTAAAAGATCCACACTTCCAATGACAGAGTGGCACAGAAAGTGTTTTTATTAAGGTCAAAAATTTCTTCCTATATACCTAACAGCCACATTAGTGTCACTTTTGCATAGAATTTATGGCTATGTCTATCTAGCACATTAAACAGTGCCAGGGAGCATTCCTGGATACTGTCTAGTGATTCAGATGGTCCCTGTTGCTGTTTTGCTCCATGCCAACCAGCACTCCCCCAATGTGCAAGGACAGTTTGGGAGTTAGCATAGGATAGGAATCACTCCTAAGAGGAATTTGGGTGTAGCCACCCTGTTTTGGAAGCTACAAAGCCTCAGTAGCGTGGACATTAGCCATTAGATTCAGGGGCTTAGTTACATTTGCCTTGTTAGATAACAATAGTCTATAATATTGATGTGTGAAAATGTACATACAAAGAAAGAAATGCTTACAAAAGGATGAAATTTATAGCCATCACAGATCATAAAAATCACGTTTCCATTGTAGCAGCCAGCAGTGCATATTATTAAGGCAGATTATGCAAACAGAGGATATAGGAGGTGAAGACAATTCCAGACAAGATGGATCCAACAGGTACAACGTACTGTGAGGGTGACCGAGCACTGAAACAGGTTGCTCATGAGGTTGTGCAGTCTCCATCCTTGGAGACACTCAAAAGCTGTCTGGACACAGTACTGGGCAACCGGCTGTAGGTATCCCTGCTACATCCAGGGGTCCCTTCTAACCTCAACTAGTCTGTGATTGAAATCACCCATGAAAATACTCTGCCATTGGATTTGCTTCTATGCAGGAAAGTGGGAGACTGGTGTACATGTGAACTAAGAGAGCTGAACAAAGAAGAAATATCTATGGCACCTTTCCGTTGTAGTCATAAAACACCAAGCCCTAGAACTGACCAACTCAAGATGGAATTCAACTTCTTCCTTTAAAGGCACAATGTATTTCTCACAAAAGGTAATGAATTGTCCATTTGCTGCACAGCATACAAAACCACAGGGAATAGAAAACTTCATTGTCATGAATTGACAAGCATGTTATTAAGGCTATTTATTCTACAAATATGCCTCCAGAAGAAGCAAGCTGTCATCCTGTCATCTGAAAGAACTCCAGAGGCCAACAAGTGGAGTGGATGTGGACATCTGACGACCAGAAACAGGCCTGAGATCATTGTACTCACATTTGACCACAGGTTGCAGGATGAAATGTCCCACATCCCTTAATACATCAGGCTTATCAAGAAATCAACTTCCAGGAATAATCTGCAAAGGAAACATTTCAAATGTGTCTTTAACATTTCACAGCTTGAGGAGGGCTATTGCCCCCTTAAGTCCCATTTTTACAGAGGGATGAGATTTTGAAAGCCATGCCTGTAACATCTCTTTCTCACATCAACTGCACCACAAGTCCTTCTCTCTAAATAACTTACATTCTGACTTAGATTCATCATGGAATCATAGAATCACAGAATAGTTAGGGTTGGAAAGCACCTTAAGATCATCAATTTCCATCCCCCCTGCCATGCTCAGGGACACCTCACACTAGACCATGTCACTCAAGGCTCTGTTCAACCTGGCCTTGAACATGGCCAGGGACAGAGCATTCACAACTTCCCTGGGCAACCCATTCCAGTGCCTCACCACCCTTACAGTAAAGAATTTCTTCCTTACATTCAATCTAAACTTCCCCTGTTTAAGTTTTAACCTGTTACCCCTTGCCCTATTACTACAGTCACTAATGAAGAGTCCCTCCCCAGTATCCCTATAGGCCCCCTTCAGATACTGGAAGGCTGCTATGAGTTTTTGACATGGTTTTTTACAGGGGGCTTGTGAAGTCTCCCTCTCTGGAGACATTCAAATCCCACCTGTGCGTGTTTCTGTGTGACCTGCTCTAGGTGGCCCTACCTATATACATGATCTCCAGAGGTCCCTTCAAACCCTAACAATCCTATGGTTACTAAGTAGAAAGATTTTGACCTTATTAGTAAAATATGTATTTCATCACTTTTAGGAATCTATACATTGGACACTGGAGCAATGGATGATACTAGGGACACCAACAGTTCTTACCACCAAAAATGGGCTATAGCTTAACAGAGGTCACTGCTTGTTAAATGACTGGTGTAAAAGGAATTGAAGCCAGATAATGATGAAGAGAAGGGAAAAGGTGTTGCCAAGTAAAACAGAAGTGGAAGGAGTATTTCCAACATGGGGGTCAGCTCAGCTGATATCTACCACTGCAGTACTTCGTGCAAAGCAGGTTTATCCTCCTGGCTTTGAACTCACTGTGCATGCCCAGAATCACCCTGGTTACTCAGATGGGGCCCTACCTCATGCTTTCTACCTGGGCTGGAACAGGGTAATAAGAGTAAGCAAAGTAGATCCACAGTGTCTTGATGAGCCCATCTGCTCTGCTCAGGGTGACATAACTGACATAGCAACAGATGATGTATATGTTTTCAGTGATACCGGATGGCACTACCAGCATCTTCTATATGTCGTATCACATAGTACGTTCTTCCCAGGCAACATACTATGCTAGCTCAGGAAGAGGATTTCTGTCCATTTTGGTGGCTAGGATGATGTTTGAACAGACAGAAGTAGCTTCTTTAAAGCCACTACGTCTGAGAAAGGCCTTGGACCAGTCTCACTTCGTGAGTAAGACCATCTACCCACTTGTCTTGAAGGTAAAGGAGTGATACTACCACTGCTTCTCCTTCTTTAAAAAGACAAGAGTAAATCATCATCACATGAGTTCTTTGAGAGGACAATAGGGGCTTACTGTAAAGAAAGGACTTTGGGCTCTAGCTTCCAAATAGCTTTGTAAATATCCCTGGAAGAACTTTGTTGAGACTTCTTATCTCTGTCAGGGTTTAAAATGCATCCACGTGCTTAGCAGATTCAGAAGACTGCATGGAGAGAGGTCAACCTGACTGATGAAATGGTTGAGTTGATCTAATAGCTCACAATAATCAGAGGAGTGGTCTACTTAACGGCTATATGTTCTTGTTGCATTTCACATTCATGAGAACCCTTGCTCCTCACTAAGCCAGGAGAAAACTGCTTACTCGTTCTTCCTAAGGAGGTTTCCTTCTAGCACAAGGGAGTGAACAGAGAGAGGAAACAGAGAGGAGGGAGAGTAAAGCTTCAGTCTGAGTTTTGCTTTCTCCATGAAACCTCACCTTCAGAGTGCACATTCTTAACTTGCTTTCTCTGTCTAAACCTTCCTGTACCCCAGGTAGAAAGTCAAACCTCTGAGATCCTGATGCCACCATCAAGGAACTCCAGCTATAGGTACTTAAATTTGTACTGAATTAATTCAAGAACAATAGGCTACTGCTAAAAAAAGTCTCAAGGCCCAGTAATCATGGGTCAAACAGATCTGAGCTCTGTTGCACTTCTCTAATGACCCTCTGGATGAATTAAATTTTCTTCTTCATTGCTCAGAGCTGGTGAGTAATATAGAGAAAGTGATGTATTCTGGCATGTGCAAAACACTGTGGGTATCCCCCAAGAAATGGGTATTTTGTTGTAAAAGTGAAAACTGTTCGCACCATCATTTTTAAAACAGGCCCTTGTGTGTATCTGCAATAAACAAACTGGTGCCTGACTTCATAAAAAGAGATATTACAATGGACAATTTAACACTTTAGTAACTCAGTTATTTACCTTTTTTTATTCGTGTTACTAATAATGTTTCCACCATTATTAAGCCAGGATCTTATTTACTTCTGTGTCACTAGGATTTAGTCAGACAGGAATTCCATTTTTTAATATTTATTAAATATAAATTATTTTTATATATCAAAAGTTAACACATTTTTAATATTCATTAAATTAATGCATTTAATATGTATTCAATGGTAGTTGCTGCTCTCATGAAAGCAATTCCTAATTGACAAGCCGTAGAGGTGAGTGTCTGTGCCCTCACAAGCTAATGGAAAAGACTGTAGAGCTGAACAAGATAAAGAAGAAGTATTATAAAGTGAAAGAGGGGATTTTGAAAACAACTTATTATTTCAGCATTAGTTATCAAAATGCATAATTTAATCAATAGCGGTAATTACAAATCCTTACTGACCTAACCATTATCAGATCGCAATATTAGATAAATATTCATGTGATTGGAATGGATTACCATGATTATTATTAACAGCTATATTAATTTTCATAGTGACATAATGGTCAAAATCCTTTCCATCCGTGATTGGCATATTAAAGCTTTAGTTCAGCCCCTGCTGAATTTTCTGATTACTTAATCCTGAAGAAATATTCCTACTAAACTGATGTTTTCTCTCCTCTAGTCTCAATCTACACTTCGGAATAGCAGGACAAGAGCTGGGAGGTGTCAAGCACTTACAGTTTGGCTTCAGTGAAAGTTACAGATGTTGATACTTTCCCAGTCATGAACCAAAGTCTGCTTCCCCAGCTACTGAAACACTGATGCTGTCCACTGTAATTGGAGTTCACTTTCAAATCAAGGATTTAATTGCCAATTGCTGTACTTAATGGCTGCCTTGCCATTCATCGCACATGGGCAAGAGAGAGCTACATGCAAAGAATAAGAGAAACTTATTTCTCATGATTGCATTGAGTATTCTGTGAGCAAACCAAGTGATAGTAAAGCTGTATTTATAAACCAGATTTTATACACAAGCCATAAAGGTTTAAAAATAGCATAGTCCTATGCTTCATGTGCAACTCAGAGATTCAGATAAACTCTTGTACTAAGACTGGGCTGGCCTTTGCCTCAAGTTCAAGGCTCCAGGTAATCACCAAAATATTTGTTTATCAACAAAACAGAATAAAACACATCTGGAAATTATTATTTAGTTTATTTATCTAGTAAAACTAGCCATAAAAATATCAAGTTTGGGTTTTGTATCTTATATAAGTTATTTCAGATACTCACCTCTGGGGTCTATAGTATTTCTGGTATGTCCTAGGCAGAAATACAGAGTTGTTCTAACATTTCAGCGAGTGTAAGACCTGCTGCATACACGTTGTCCAGCACAACAATATCTGACAGGACACTGAACACATTGTGGTTGCACATAACTGTTCAAAATCTTCTACCTCTACTCAAACTAGTGTTTCAGGCAGGAATAAGATGTGACTGGTAAAATGCCACAAATCACTGGACTCTGCAAAGTGGAGATGTGAGGCAGATGAAGAAAGATAAATGTGTTGCAAGATTTTGTAAATGAAATATAAATCTATTAAAAGTTGAGTATTAAGGAAATCTCACCACTGGGGTGGCAATGACAATGCACCACTGCCAAGACTTCCACAAGTTCACGGCTCTCTATTTATTGTATTTTTTGAAGGACTTTGATCTTCAGAGATCTTCATCACTTATAAATGAACCAGTCATTAGTAGTCTTTTATGTATCTCCAGAGAGCTATCACAGCTCTCATTAACTGCTAGAGCTAAACAATTGAAACCTCCTGTTTCAGTGGCATATATTTTCAATTCTGAATCCTTACCCATTACCACGTCCTTTCTTATAGAAGCAGAATAAAGCCTGACTAAACGAGGGTAAGAGAATGTTTAGGATATATACAAGAGAAGTTGAACTTAATAGCTCAGCCTCAAAGACTTCTTCAAGAAAACGAAAAAGTAAAGGTCTGTCACAGAGTATTTCTTCTGAACTGACAGAACTGTATTTTTCCCACCAATTGTTGGTGATCTAATTTATACCGTACATTTACTAGCTACGAATGTGATGATTTAGGTAAGACAAGAATCCTGTAATAAGAAGGCTTTTATGCAAAACTAGTTTGGACACTTGTTGAATCCTATCAAGAAAAGCAGCTGTTGTTGCTTGTTCCTTTTGCCACAGCATTCCAGAGGGGAAAAAAATAAATCCAGGAATGAGTTGTCACCTAATTCACAGCTTCCACCCTGCCCTTTGTATGGGTCTTTGTCCAAGACTGTAAAAACACTGTATGTACTCAATTAATGAAATACTTGTGCTTCTCTCAGTCTTGCTGCTATCTTTCATTTTAGCTAGAAATATAAAACATATTCATACTGATTCAGAGAAATGGTGCTTGCTGAGTCCTGCCTGCGACAGTGGCCAGCAGCTGTTCTTCATAGAAAGGTATAAAATCAGACTAAGGATCCAGTATTTTCCCTCATCCACCCTACCAGCTTCCAATCAGAATATAATGGGTTGCTTTGTACTCATCTTTTCACCCAATCTCTTCCCTTCCTGCTAACTTGAAGGATTTTATGAAGCACTATAACTACACAATCACTGTCCTCTTTTATGGGCAAAGACAACATTCCCCCCCACCTCCCTTTTTTATTACATTTATAGTCTTTGCCTGCCAGGATACTTTTATGGTGGTGGGAATGATTGCCTCACTCTTGATAAAGTCTGGAGCATCCCTTGGTGCTCCATATAACTTGTCACAGCATTCTTAACAACAGCTCATCTTGATGCTTGCGACCAACTCCCCTGATGTGCTTCCTGACACTGCTAACAAGTATTCTTCCTTACAGCATCTCCCACACAGTGCTGTGCACTGGTTCTTCCAACTTGTGCTCTTCGTTTCTTCATTTGTCTTAGCTTCTGGGCTTTTGCCTTTTAAAGCAGTGAAAATGCATACATCTGTTTTGCAGACTACACCAAAAAATGGAAGTAAAACATTTCTTTCACTGCACAGCATTTCTGTTGAGAGTGTTGTGTGTGTTCTTGTAAATATCCCCCAATGCTTTGTTTTTAATGTCACTGGGAATCACGCATGTTTACCTCAAGGTACCTTGCGGGGAGCAAGTTGCATTGTTACAAACTCTTGGCTTTCCATTCAGCTCAGCCTTGCTGCCTGATTCATCCACATTTCCAGCTCACAGAAGAATGCATATGCACTTTCTGTACTGAAACGTGTAACCTACAGGCAATAGAAGACCAAGCAATAGCATAGATTTCGTTCTTCTTCAGAGATCTAAGTGGGAAAGAATTATTGCAGATACTCTTAGGGCCCCTTGCTGAATCATCAAACTATTTTGCAGGGGTAATTGAGACAGCATATAAATACTACATGGATATCTTTTCAGGCCCTCTTCATAGAGCAGTTATATTGCATTAAAGCGATTTTCTTGTACAGGTTAATCTCTCAGAATAAAAATGGAAAATACAGCAACAAAACTAGATGATATTTTCACTACTCAGTAAACGTCTCCTCCCTTGTGTGTAAATAAATGATTCCCAGAGGCATCCCCTCCAGGGCTTCTGGAAGCTCCAAAGGGCAAGGAAAGGAATTAAAAAATATCACAGCCTGCTCCAACACATTCATAGCACTTATTAAAAACAAACAACCAAACCAACCAGCACGTCACAGGCTGCTTGGTACTGCACAAAGACTCGATTTACATGGTGTGCAAGTTAAATCAGATTTGGACCCAGTCCGACTGTAGCAATACACGCCTTGTTTTGCCATTGAATGGGAAAACAATACCCCAGTTGATACGAAGCAGAAAAGCTGTGGCTTTTTTAAATGAGAATGGCAAATCAGAGTTAATGATCAAGACAAATCCAAAGTGTGAAAGAAGAACAAGCTGCAATTTCACTTCTCATCATTTCTTATACATCTATCGCTTGCTTTTTTTCTTACCCTGTGATTGTTTTTTAGTACCAGAACTATATCTACAGCAACTGAACAGCACCTGATACATTTGGGACACTATGATAATGTAACTGCCAGTGACAAAAACACATTCTTGTTGCCTTGCACACATAGAAAAGCATTTCAACACTCAGTGTTGTATTGCATTCACATTATAGATTAAAAAAAATACAGATGGGTCTCCTAAGGGAAGTCCTGCGGTATAATGGCTAGCTCCTAGTACCAGGATACTTAGAAAAATTACATTAATTTATAATGTATCTAATTATATACTATCTGCCATTCTGTTCTGACACCTTTGTCCTTCTGTTCCTTCCCCAATCTATTGCATAATTGCTCCTTGCCCAAGTAGTGGTCACATTTTCTTCATGGATCTTGTATTTCCTCTGAAAAAAGGGTGTTTAAAAAAGTTCATAAAATGCTTTGGGATCTTTGGGAGATGAAAGGCACTATATAAATCTCAGTTATTACTATTAAAAAAGCACTGAGTGAGCTGTCTAGAGGCAACTCCAGTATGTGGTTTGGCTCTTTATTGATGAATCTTACAAACCTGCATTACTGGTCTGCTTTACTGTATATGAAACAAGTGCTGGATGACACCTTGTATTTCAAAAGCTGCTTTTCTGCAGTTTCTCAAAGAAAGTAACACAATATATGGCCCACCTGCTGCGAGAACATCTGAATACCACAGACAGTAAAAAGCCTTGGAGTAAAGTTCTTCCAGAGAGTCTTTTGCTGATATTCTCCATAGCCCTTACTCAGTTTGCAGACAGTATCTCTAGTTTTCCATGAAAAAGAATGTTGATTTTCTCTATGTGCATGAGAATTTGATGAGAAAATCAGATAAACGTTCCTTTTCCTTTTGTTTTAGGCTTCTGGGTTTGTTTGTTTTAATTTTCATTTAGGTCTGCACAAAGGATTAATCAGCCCATTATTACCTCATTGCCAGCAAGTACAAATTTAGCTCCTGCAAGAGTCCTCACAAAGGACTAATCTTGTATCCTTCACTTATGCAAGTAAATTGTCAGATGTTAGTGGAACTAATTACGAGAGCATTGCTTTCCACTTTCATCAGGACTTCAAGGCCTGATTGAAGCATGGTCAATATACACCACTGTCTTCCAATAGCATCTTTATTCCAGATGTTGGTTTATAAAGTAGTGTCCTCTTTGAAGAGCGTGAAAGAACTTTATGAGCATTAATTCCTGCAGTGACCTGGAACGGGGCTACAGCCATCCTACAGGCAGGTCAATTGAGCATCAGCAAGGCTCGGTGGTTCATTCAACACATACTCAGCAGTGACTGAGCCTCAGTTCCACAGCCCACACCATTTTCATCATTAGATTCCACTCAACTCCCGTACAAGCACTCTGTGCCTTTGATTTATACTCAATTCCTTTAGACTCACAAAGCAGCCACTAATTGTACTTTGCATACACAGTGGAATGGGACCTTAAGGGATACGTTTTAGTAACTCTGATGACACCTTTCTAGTTAGTGTGGTGTAGCAGTATCCTATTTAAGATTGCTTTGTTTAATTATTTAAGAGCCATTATGGTAACTGGATATACTCTAACTGTAATTTATTAACTCATATATTTAAATTATCCAAGTCTCCACATCCACTTCACAGAATTACAGGGGAACTAGAGTAAAGTAATGGTATCAAAATGCTACAGAATATTTCCTCTGCTGTGAAGTACAGAAGCTCTCTTATCTTTCATGGCAAAAGTGTGCATAAGCTTTTTCAAACTATGCACTAAGACCATAAGAATAATTTTATACCAGCAGCAGTTGTTCACATAGTGTGTTAAGAAAATGTATGCATTTTATATATATGTATCTATAAGTATTTACACATATATATGCCATCATAGTTGAATTCAATGTAATACTAAAATTTGCCTTTCCTTTTTAATCTAAAAATTGATACTGCATCCATCTGTTCATCCCTCTTTCCCTGCTCTTCTGAATATGCTTCTTCACACCATGATCCTTATCACTTTTGTTCTTATACGCTTGTTCTTTCCTGTTGTTTACTCATGTTGTCTAAGCTAGGCTGCCATGTTAAATGATGCCTTTCTCACTGGAAATACTGCCCATTCCCCTGAATCCCTCTTCACCATCATCCTCTCCATACACTGCTGTCTGCCTGCATGGGATATGACTTTTCTCTGGAAAACGTCAGCTCTGGGAGCAGCACCTTGAGAGTATCTCTTCCTTGCTCCAATACAGTGCCTCTTCTTGCCATCAGCAGCTAGATTCTCTTCTTGCCATTAAGGCACTTTTTGCACATCTCAGAGCTGTCATTTGCAAAAAAGAATAGAGACACATGGAGCAGCAGACAAAGAAAAGGGAGCCTAGATTAAATCATGGGACTAACCAGCTCTCTGAACACCATAGAAACACTCACAGACCATCCTAGCATCATACATTAATTTGGAACTCCTTAGAAAGGAAAAATTTAGCACTCAGGAGTCTAACAGCAGTCTCTTCAACACAATATTGCTTTAGTTGCAACATGTATCTTTCTTATTCTAAGGCGCTTACCAGAGTTCTGCTGTGCTCGCCCCAATATGTCATAAACATCATGAGCGTGCAGAGCCATTACAGGTGTCGGATTCTGGGCTGCAGCATCCCTGCTGTTCAAATACACTGGCACAGGACAGAAAACTGATAACAGCAATTCTACAAAGCTTTTGAACCAGGAGAAGAGGAGGATTGCAACCAAATACTGCCCTGCAGGCTCAGGTGTTCTAAAGCAAAAAAAGGGGAAAACTCATCATTTACCTGTGTTGACTACTCTCGCAAAAGAGAAGTCATTTGCTCTAAATAAGAGCTTGCCAAAAATGAAAAGTTAGGCAGGGGTACTTGAGAAAGATTATTAGCAGATACAGAATGCTTTCCTGCACAAACAGAATCATGTAATCACTAATGCATAACATCCCTCTTGCACTTAACCTTTATGTGCTACCAAAGTACAGTGTCAAGATTGTCCTTTGGCGTTATGCGCCTGTAACTGAAAGCTTTTAATATCCTCCTTCCATCTCCCTCAAAGCCAAGTTATCAGGAACATAGAAAGATTTAACCACTTTTTAAACAGCGCTATCTTGTCAGGCAATGTATTCTTTTCCGGAGGGCAATGGTGAATTGAATGTGTAAGAGAGACAAAGTGTCTAACAAAGGAAAACTTGCTGCATGACAAGGATCTCTTCTTCTCTCCCAAGGAACCTGACTAGCAAGAAAACCTCCCCATGGAGTACAAAACAAAGGAATCCTATGATAGCAGATGGGGCAATAGAAAAATCACACAAATAAAGATGTAGAATGAGAATGGTGGACATGAAATTTGTAACATTTTTGTAAATATTTCTTCAATAATAAATGAAAACTACTTTGATTATTTGGTTCACGATGAACCTGTCTCTCCCTTCCTCTTTTTCTGCAAAGGGGAGTTGAAAAACCCAACTCTTGCTGTCATGCTTTGCACCACCACTGAACAAACGCAGCACACAAAACAGAAAGTAGCTGAGAATGAGGCCTTGTGGCTTTGTGTACACTTCAGAACATAAAATACATATCATTATACACTTATGGGTATTTATCACCCATAGTGGTCACCGAGATTGCTCCAGAGAAAGAAGATGCAACAAAAAGTTGTCCCATGGCAATATTAACATCTTCATTGCACAGTATAGATGTCCTGGTGTTTGTAGATATGTCACATATACGACAGATATAGATACGTCCTGACAGAGAGAGGTCAAAATCAGCCTGTGCCCACCTTTACTACCCAACAGATTCATCATATCAACACCCGCAATGTCTGTGAAGACAAAAAAGTGCAAATAGTTCAGGACTCCTACATTTCTATGCCAGTAACTCCATAGTCCGTTAAGACTGCTCCTGACGCAGATTCACTCCAGCTCACATTTGTTTTCTGTCTTTAACATTATATCTAAATCCACAAGTACCAGTTGATGTGTACTCATGAGACATATATATGAAAGTCACCCAACATGAACTATGCCAACCAACCTACAACATCTCTACTTGTCTCTGCAGGTCTCTGCTAACTGGAGAACAAAAAGGCTTGGTCATATTCCTCTTTTTCCTTTTGGACAGAATTCCACCCATAAAAAGATGTAGCCAAGAGTGTATGGATGCATGGGCAGCCTTGAGTTTTAGGCTTCTATGCTTAAAATAGTTACCTAAAATGAGTAATTAAGAACAGCAATTTAAAAATTTAAAAAAGTTGTAACTTTTAGGGGGTCTGGACCACCCAGTGCAGTTGCTTTCACACAACCAAATGAGATCCTATGCACAGGGCTAAGGTGAGAATGAAAAAAACCCCATAAAGCAACCCCTCAAACTTAAATACATTGTGATTTTATCAGGAAATGAAAGTATTAATATAAAAATGCAACATTAACTGTACAGACATAATATTAGATTCACACAGTTCATTTGGTTTTCTTGTTTATTTCACCTTTAAAAATATATTGAGCAAAGCAGACATTTAATTAGGCTTTCTGATTTACATATAATTGAATAAAATACATGGAAAAGGGCGTATCCATCTCAAGTCATTTTACACCTTTGAATTAATACAGCCTCTATACCCCGTCTTTTAACAGTGACTTTCCACTTTTGAAAACCTAGTCATCTCTCTGAGGTCTGTAGTCTTTGTGCAGACAGGTCAAGTGGACCTGGATGTCAGAAGCAACAAAAAAAAGCAAATGCATGTATTTAAGTTGAAGGATACAGACTTATTAAATCACTTCTGCAGAAGGATGAGGAGTTTCTAGCAGCTTGATTGCTCAGTGTGCTGCAAGAGAAATTGCTCTGGACCAAAATTTGTCTTAAGAAATATAATGTTTTTTGCATCTTCCTAAATAATGTTGCGAAGGCACAGTAGGAAGAAAACAATGTGTTGGGGGTTTCAGTTTGAGCCTCAATCACTGCAACTGTAGTAAAATAATCATGTGAAAAAGCCAGAAAAAGCATCCTGCAAATTCACGTATGGATGTAGTTATATTGTGTGGGATACAAGAAAGGAGTGGGCTTACCCGTGTGCATTAAGCATTCAAAATACACCAGAAACAACACCATTTGCTTCAGCCAAAAACCAGGTTTAAAATGTCAATCAGGAAAAAAATGACGGAGGAAGCCACCGGGAGGCAGTGTTGTCACTTAGCAAGCGCATGAGCAAAGTCTTGCTTGCTTCTGCAGCCCTCGATAACCATCGCCCTGGGAAACTTCCCTTAACAGAGTTGTGTGCGGGTCAACTCCTAGACAAGAACATGTCAACACAGAAAATACAGCACGTTATAGTTATAACTTTATGTTTAGAGGCTGATGCATTTGTACCTACCAAGAATAGCAATGAAATTGTTCTCACTAAAAGCGATGTGTGAGTTTTGCTGGTAACTCAACAGTGGTTTGGTTTGTTGTTTTGGAGGTTTTTTTTCAGTATACCACCATCTATCTTTATCCATGCTATAGCAAAATGAGAGCTATTATGAACAAAACAAATTTTATGTGATGATGCAGGAGCTTCTCTGTAAATTAGAAATTAAGGAATGTCTTATCTTTCAAAACTGCAAATTGCTATGAAAAAGAAGAAACTGAAAGCGGTGATAAAATGACTCTTTTCATTTGACCAAACCCCTTAAATTTGTTTCTTATTAGATTTTGTGATTTATTAATTTTCCACTGCATCAACCCCTTTGATTACAACCTCATAAGCAGAAACAAAGCTGTGTGCAACAGGGATGAAAATCAGAAACCACACAGGAGACATCCTGTTCTTATATTGTCTGTCATCATGATAGAGGTCCACAAAAGCCAACCTTATTTTCTTTCAAATACAGCTAACTAATTTTTATTCATGGGTTTAACAATTCTTTTTCAGTTTGAAGAACATTGTGGGTCTTTTTTGCCCATGGATTCTATGATTCTGAAGGAACCTCATGCGAAAATTTGACTCTCACTCATACAGTATCAGTCAGAGAAGGCTTTACTTAATATTCTTGTCTAATGCATTAGATTTGTAAAAGCTGCCATAAACTTGGAAAATACAGATTTATTTAGGATTTTTGTTATTTTTCTAATAAAAACAGCATATGAAAAAATGTATTTTAATAAATGCTTTATAATCTCTATTGTTCCATACATATGAGAGTTTAATTCCTGAAGCTGATCATACATATAATATTTTCCATTTCTGCTGTTACCCACAATATTTTATATGCAGGTTATTTGCCTTTTTTGACCTGAAGATAGAACCACCCCCCACCCCCCAATTAAAGACAAGTGTCACATCATCCCCTTTAACTGCCTAACAACAATTAATACAGAACAACCTGCTGATAGCATGAAGCATAGAAGGACTTATAATGCAAAGAACCCAACAGGAACAATTTTAAGATATGCATTGAATTATTTAGCTCACTACAGAACACTCTGAGTGAAACACAATACATGTCTCAATTGAAACTCCTCTTTAGTGCAGAAGTTTTAATGTTAGTGAGTCTTGTTGGTTAATCCATGGGACTCTCTGATATAATGTGGCATAGGTGTCTGTGCCCAGAGCGTGTGCTCAGGTGAACGGAAACATCTGGCTTTAACTTCGCTTCCACTCAAAGCTAGGGAATGCAAATCAGCTCCATGGCTGATAGCTGTGCTCCTAAGAGCAGGTCACCTGAGACAATGGATAGGAGCTGAAACTGAGTCAATGACATTAAATAGTTCTGCTTTTACAACTGGCTTGCTCTCTGCCATGCTCCAATGTTGGCCGCGTTAGGCCAGGTCACATCATGGAGATACACCAGGGCACCAGAGAAAGATGGTTTGTTCTGTGCGGTGCTAGCTGGAATTTAATCCACTGCTCTGTCACAGTTTATCTTTGGGCAATTTTCTGTGCTGTGGATCTTCATCCACAAAAGATTAATTCTCAAATTATCACAGTATCGTAGAGATAAATCAATGTATGAGTGTCATGCACTTCAGTACTGTTGTAATGAAACTCTTAAGCTTTAGACAGGTCCAGCTCTGGAGTCCTCAGGACAGTAAAGCTACTGATCTGTTGGAGAGGGTCCAGAGGAGGGCCACAAAAATAGTCAGAGGGATGAAGTACCTCTCCTGTGAGGAACGTGAGAGAGTTGGGGTTGTTCAGCATGGGGAAGAGAAGGCTCTGGGAGACCTTATCGTGGCCTTTCAGTACCAGAAGGGTACTATAAGAAAGATGGGGAGAGACTTTTTAGCAAGGCTTTTTGCAACAGGATGAGGGGTTATGGTTTTAAACTAAAAGAGAGGATATTCTGGCTGTATGTGAAAGAAGACCCAGGGACCTACAGCCCTGTTAGTCTAACCTCAGTTCCTGCAAAGATTATGCAAGAGATTACACTGGGTGCTATTGAAAGACATTTAAAGAATAATAGAGTCATCAGGCACAGTCAACAAGGTTTCATAAAAGTCCTGTGTAACTAATCTGCCTACCCTTCTGTCATAAGGTCACCCACTCAGTGGATGTGGGGAAGGTGGTAGATGTAGTGTTTCTGGATCTTAGTTTTGTAATATTGTCCTCACAGCATCCTTCTGGATAAGTTGTCCATTTGTGGGATGAGCAGGATCACAGTGTGGTGGGTGAAGACATGGCTGAAGGGCAAAGCTCAAAGGCCAGTAGTGAAAGGGGCTACTTCTGTCTGGCTGTTCCTCACCAGTCACCAGTGCTGCTCCTCAAGGTTCAATTCTAGGACCAGTCCTGTTCGACACATTTATCAACAATGTGGATGCAGGAGTCAAAAGCACCATAATCAAGTTTGTTGATGATACCAAACTGGAAGGTGCTGTTGACTCTCTTGAGGGACAGGAGGCCTCACAGAGGGGTCTAGATAGATTGGAGCATTGTGCTATGATTAATGGGACGAAATGTGTTTAAGAGTTCAGTGTTTCAGAGGCATTTGGACAATGCTCTTAACATGCTTTACACTTTGGTCAGTCCTGAAGTAGTCAGACAGTTGGACTAGGTGATTGTTGTAGGTCCTTTTCAGCTGAAATAGTCTGTTCTGTTCTATAGTGACTCACACAGTCAGGGGTTACAAAGCAGATATGCCCCATACTGCCTAATGTCTGACTAGGAGGCAAGAAATGCTAAGTCCCAAAGAGTCTACTCAGGAACCTGCGATGACAATGTTAACTGTGCCTGATGACTCTATTATTCTTTAAATGCCTTTCAATAGTACCCAGTGTAATCTTCTCCCTAAGTTTTGCATGAACCGAGGTTAGACTAACAGGGCTGTAGGTCCCTGCGTCCTCCCTCACATACTTTGTGTAGACTGGACAAAATTTCTTCTTCACATCCAGCCTGAATCTCCCCTCTTTTAGTTTAAAACCATCACCCTTCATCCTATCACAAAAGGCCCTGCTAAAAAGTCTCTCCCCATTTTTCTCATAGGCCCCTTTTAAGTACTGAAAGGCCACAATAATGCAAATGTGTTTTCATTTCTGTACTCACGATGGTTAATAATATTACAGAGAAAGTTCATTTTTATAAGCTGCCATTTCCAGTCTTGGTGCCAGAGGTAACCTGCAGCTAGGAAATAGTTCCATTGATTTTATTAAACAACTCAGTTGTTCACTTATCCTCAGACTTCTGGGGTTATGGGCAAGCAGAACAGGTTTCTTGAACCAGCTGCACCTAGTAGCTCATCAGAGAGCATGCAGCAGGTTGTATTTCCAATGTTGTTACTATAAATGAAGCCATTTAGGGCAGAGAGCTCCAGAGAGATCTGGACCAAACGAAGCTCATCTACCTTAACTGTTTGGAACATGAACTTGTACAGGGCTGAGTATTTTTGGTTCTTTCTCTTTTTTGCCCTAAGGAAAAATATTGTTTCTACAAGCTGGTGGGAGTAGAAACCTATAAACAACTGTTGATTGCCTGTGAACTACAATCCTCTTGCAACTGAACAGAGTAATCATCATAATTAATAACTCAGTAATATTCTGTACAATGTCATGACCTGGTAGAAGCTCTCATCTAGAATTAATTATACTCTTCAGTTTGAATAGATTTTTTTGTTTTAGAAATAAGAATAACAGTATTTGTCCTAATGTATTTAACTGCTAACATGAGCCTAATTCCATTCACAGCATAATTTGGGTTTTGATTTGCACCAATCAAAACAAAATCAGCTGCATTATTCTTGAAAATTATCTTAAAACCGAATACAGCTCTGCCTGCTTTTACCAAGGTACAGAAATAGATTCTTTTTTTCCATGTAAGAAATAAGATGAGAAAATATGCACTTTCTTACCTTTACTGTCTGGAAGTTGCTGTCATTTCTCCCATTTTGATAATGTAGTAGCTGTAAAGCTAAAAGATAGGCTCAAAGGACACTTTTTTCATATTTTTTAATTTATTCTTTGGAGAGTTATTGGATTTATATGCATTTTTATGGAAAAGGGCAAAACAAAAACGATGGTGAAAACCAGAATGCATAAATAGACCATGTACCTAGTTATGTGCTATAAATCATGCCGATGAGTATTTTTAACTGGGGAAAGGTGACATGAGAACAATGAAGAAATGTAGCTGCTTCGAAAGCCTAATGTGATTCTATTCTGTTGTTGTAGAGACACTAGAAACGCACACGTACACCGAGGCTTACACAGCTTTGCCTGCTTCTCAAAGGGATGTGATAAATGGGGGAAGACATCCCAAGGGGTTCCCTTAGTTTAACAAAAACAAAAGTACTTTTCAGCACATTGCGTTTTCCTCACATCTTCCCTCAAATAAAATGAATTATGCACACAGATTGTTTATTGTCAGTTGGCATACTGTGGTGTTCCTGTTGTAATAAACAAGGCTCTGAGGACTTCTCTGTAAATGCTTTTCCTGTTTATTTATGTGGGTTTTATCAATACAAATGTTATCTCAACCCCAACACTTTATCCCCTTCCCCCAAAAAGGAAAGAAACAACATATACATGGAGATGCTGAGACATGTCGGAAGTTGCTGTTTCTCTGCATCTTTCCATCAGCAGAACAAACTGAATGGGAAAGTCTTCATTCCTGCATGATCGATTGTGAGATGTTTTGCATTCCTTATATGCATAGAAAATGGATTCACTAGGTGTTTAAGTTAATTTTATAACTACATTAGCTGTAGGATTTAGGAATAGTCATAGAGTCATAGACTCACAGAACAATTAAAAAGTACATATAAAAACCAGCTCGAGGATATTTTTATGGTAACTCCATTCTGTACATAAATATGGTGTTTTTTTTTCCAAGCAGGTGTGGTTCTGCCTTCTTCCCCCAGTAGCCTGAAGTATGAGCTCTGTCAGGATCCAGTAAATACATAGGGCAATGCCCAGTATTCCAGATATCTGGTCTGGAAGTTGCCTTCTATGCACAGTGGGGACGCATCCACAAAAGGTCAAATGGTGCCCTAATGCACCTGTAGCTTCTTTCTTTATAAAAACCAAGCTGCAGCAGTATTTATCATTATAACAGCCCAGCAGTTGCAGCATTTACCCAGAACTTGCTGAAAACTGACTTGTTTGGGAAGATAATCCCCTCTTAGAAAGCTACTCTAGTGAGTTACCAGTTAACTCTTTCATATCCTTTCTCCTCCTACCATATGCATCTTCCCTCCTTTTCAACACAGGGGAACACTTTATACCTACAGGCTACTGTTTTGCATTCAGTAGTCAATGGATTTAAATATGAAAGAGTCTTGAGGGCTAGTCAGGACTCCAGGACTCTGCACTTGAGGCACTAGTGTAAAAGCATTTGTGATTGTTAAAATCAGCAGGTTATTTTGTACAAGAAGGGCATCACCATGCTTTTAGCACAAGTTTTTTTTTCCATACTTTCAGATTAGGCATCTTCCCTTATGAACTGGTTTTGACTATGGGCTCTGAAGAGGCTGTGTGTAAGCAGCTCCTTTACAGAACTGACTGTGGTGCCTAAACTGCAGAGAGGACACAACAATTGGACTTCTCCCATGATCAGAGGTACTAACAGTGCCCTAGTGAATCTGCAGGTCTTTGGAGCATCTTACCAAGGGAAGTAGCTCTCCACATAGCGCTGCACAGAAAGCATATGGTTGGCTTTGCTTTCGATTTCTTGGGACCAGCCACCTAAAAACTAACCATTGCATAAAATCTCTGCAGTTTTTTACCATCTGTCTTTAGTGCTGGTGTGAGACAATTTTACTCTGATTTGCTAGTACTGAAGGATTCCTACTTAAATGAAGCACTGCCACAGAAAATATCTGGGCAGAGAAGCTGTTCTTGGAGGATATCTTTGCCCACTGAAGCAGCTCCACAGACTTGCACAGTTTTGACAAAGTAAGAAGTTGCAGAAGACTCATTCTGGTGATGGTTTCTGCATTGTTCTGTCCCCATTATCAATGTGCTTGCTCGACGCCATCATAAGAGGTCTGCACATATGTTTGAAGTTGAATGCCTGCACAGCCTTTGGCGCAATGGAGTCACAGCTATTACCAAAGCACTATAATGTCAATAAACATTGGCAGGACATGAAAAGGAAAACCTGTCTTAACAGATTCTAATGGATGATTATTGCATGTTGCTCACAGACCCCATTATGAAGCAAACACTAAAAGCCAAACCAAACTGTCCTACACTCCGTTCATAAAAGGCATCTGTCTTCTTCACAGAAAGAAATCAAAATAACAGGCTCTAAACTCATCAGACAGCCTAGACCTAATATGGCACTAACAAGGTTGTGGATCCTTACTACACCCTAACACTCTCCTGCTAGTGCCGTATTGTCTTTAATAGTAAGATACAATTTTATCCAACATGACCAGCTCTTCATCCCTTTATCCCAGTGTGTTAAGAAGGTTTAATTACCAAAATGACCTTAAATTTCCTTCTTAAACTTTTTTCAGGGGCTGGATTTTAAGACTTAGCTGTTGAATCAGCCACTACAACTTGGTATTGTAGAGTTGTATTCAGCTCAGGGTATGCAGGTACTTGTAAACAAAAGCAAATGATTAATCTTTTATAGGGACCTTAGCTTTTCTCAGCATGTTTTGCTGTTGCATCTGCACACTGTTGTACATTATAACTGATTTCCTTACAACAAAATTTGTTGGAGGAACAAAAGTTACTACGAAATTCCATACCAAGGGCAGTGTTCAATGATGTAGCACAGGAAACATCCAGGGCTATATCAAAAGCTTCAATTTGGGGGCCCTAAAATATCTTCAAAACCACAAAGGATTTGTTAATATAATACAATTTTTCACATTTTTAATGCATGATAACCTTTAATTTGTTTTAAAATTTCTAATATTAGAGCCTTTTTGAAGAGCTGGTTCTAGGACTCCGGAGGATCAGAAATAGATCCCGAGTTCCTGGGCTGCTTCTTTCTCTATTAGGATAAAGAAACATGTTACAAACATCAGTAGCTGTGTGTGAGGCTACAGGGATCTGTGGTTTTTAAGGATGGAGGTTGATGCTGTGTTTTTTTAAATAAGGTTAGAAATTACTCCAGGAAAGACTCCTGCTGCATCAGCAGATCTGAATGAAAGTAATCAGTATAAAATGATGTATGGGTTTCTATTCTTTAATAAGAAAACCCCAAACCAAAACAGAAACAAAACCAAGAAACCGTCCATGAAAATAAAAGTTAAGAGCTCAGTAAGTAAACGCTTACTGCATCAAAGATTAAATGAACACTAAATTAGCTTATATCTATAATTTTTTTCTTCCCATGTCTCATCTGTTTTTTAAATAACATATTCAGTGTAATTTTATGTCTTTTAAATGAATATGTGGGCTAAATTTTCTTAGTTTTATTAACAATAGCTTACATTGTGGAACATTTTCTTGTGAAGGACATGAATATTAGTCCTCTCAATCTCAGGACAACCAAAGCAATGAAATGCCATAAATCCAGATCTTTAAAGCTCCTTGATATGGATGAACCAGCCTGTAAGATTAGTTCCCCAAATAGCCCACAGACTTCAGTTTCATTCTGTAAGAAGAAAATAACTTGTTTCTCAAATTATAGTCTTTGCTTTTCTCATCTAAAATTCCTTTAAGGTTTTGTAAGTTTACAATAGAAAAAAAAAATTAGGCACCTCTTTTTATTTCCTTTTTTTATACTGAATTAAGATCTTTTGTCATACCACCTGTAGTAATAATACTCTCCACATCTGGTTTTGGAGTGCTTTCCATTTGGAGCAATTTTGAGATTGAATATTGTTTTCTGAACTTCACCCGCTGCAGACTGCAATGCATGGCAATCTCACTAAAATGACTGAAGCATTAACATTTTAACTATGAAGATTTTATTCCAAGTTTATTCTTCAAAAGCCCATAACTTTTATGCTAACCTTTCACAAGTGCCTTCCTCTGGCCTTTACATTTAGTGAGACACAGAAGACCATTAGTCTGCAGCATTTTTATTGCACGAGGTTTTAAATAAAAAATAGACTAATCATTAACCTTTTTAGTTAAAATGGGGTTAATTGGGAGGTAATGTTGATAATATTATTTTCATAACTGTTGAAGACTGAAACATTTTAGAACAGCAGTTTGGAAAACACATGGACTCCTTTACATGTGATTTACTCACTCCACATCTAAAAAGATACAGTGGTGTCAACTCAGCATCTTCTATGAGGACTGAATTAACTTGAATAAGAATCAATACCGCAGAAAATAGTATAGTGGGTGGCAAAGTTAGCTTTTATCTCATGTTTTTAATATAAGAAACGGTAACTAGGCATTTGTATAGAGACTTAGATTCTAAAAGCATAATTATTAATATTCTTTAGGGTGGGTAAATATTAACAAACAAGATGCAGGATGAGTAAAAGCAACCTGCATAACGTGAAGTGGGATAGTGTTATATATATTGTCTTACAGCTCTAGGGCAAAACCTCAAGTCCTAGAGTGAGTTCTGTCCTGGTGCACGTGCATCCCATAATGCTTTACATCAAAGGAGATGTCTGCAGGAATAAGAAAAGGCCATTACTAAGGGGCACTGTTTCCCATTTTCTGGCAAGGCAGTTGAGCAGGTGTTAATGTCCCCTGGACTCTTTCCTTCAGCAAATTGTTGGATTAGACGACCTTGTAGGGAGCATTCCACTCTGTTTTTCTTCAGCTCTGTACCATGCAGCTCACCATAAGAATGCATTGTCACGGAGAAAATATCTTGATTTTTTTTCTGCATGTAGAGGACAACAGCTTCTGCCAAAGCAATGTCTAGCTGACCACTGGCCTGTTGTGTTAAGGACATTTGAATATTAGTATTTTCTTCCATATGAAAATCCAGCAAGATTTTAACACTGCCACAGCTAAATACCATAAATCTTGAAATGGAAGCATATGTTTCCTTCACACATTCCCACTTTTATGCTTTAATTTGTCCCAGCCTACCTGAAGTGTTTTTACTAAATTAGATCTGTTACTAGTATAAAATTATATCCATTCTATTTGTGTGATACAACAAAAATGAAATAGAAATGTATCTGGTTATACTTAGGATTGGATATTTTTAGGATTGCTTCCTAATCTTGCTGTGGAAACCTAATGCAATGTAGAAAATAAGAGATCACATTATTATCCTTATAGCTATAATATAGGCCATCATGAATAAAAATAATACATATACAATAATGAATATTAAAAATCTAATTATTTGTGTCATTTAGAACATCATCTTTGTTTTATAATACAATCAAGAATATGGCACATTTGTGTAACACATTCTGTTTATTGAAAAACAAATACAAAATGAAATCATTTTAAGTGCATATTGTACCATAGGAACAAAAGATCTGTGGCAAAACACCAGAATAAACCAAAATCACAGTAATAAATGAAAAAATCACTAGCTGAGAGACTTACAGCTAGGAACCCATTTGTTCTTTGGGCTTGTTATGCTAATTTTCAGGACTTGCTGCAGCAGCAAAGTTGAGATTTAGGATGAATGCATCAATTACTAACTACTAATGCTATAAAGATATCTTTAGGTTCTCAAGGTAATTTAAAAGACACATTCATATCCTGCTTTTCAAACATTGCAATTTTACTTGAACTCTGGAAGAGGTAAACTCTTCAAAAGTCAATAATGGCTTTAAACTGAAATAGGGTACATTTAGATTAGACATTAGGAAGAAATTCTTCCCTGTGAGGGTGCTGAGGCGCTAGCCCCAGGGTGCCCAGAGAAGCTGTGGATGCCCCATTCCTGGCAGTGTTCAAGTCCTGGCTGGCCAGGGCTTGGAGCAACCTGCTCTAGTGGAAGGTGTCCCTGCCTGTGGCAGGGGGTTGGAACTGGACGGGCTTTAAAGTCCCTTCCAACTCAAACCATTCTGTGATTCTATGATAACATTAACTGTTTCCTTAAGAAAACATAAGTGGTTTCCTTGGGAAGCATTGTTTCTAATTCTCCACTAATTAAACAAAAAAGAAACCACCAACAAACAACTATCTAAAAGCCTGTGAATAAGACCCAGAATTGAGGTTCTAGCCTACTAGCCTATGTATTATTTTTAAGGAAATGTGTGTTTGGATACATTTTACACCTTACTAAGTGTTTCTTGCCTGAGAGTACATTCATGGCTGTACACTGCCAAAATAAGACAGTGCATCAATAATTTTGACAGAAATGGGTTTTACAATCTGAATCACAGAACTGCATTGAGTCAATATCCCAAATTATTAAGAAAAATGATTGGGGGAGGGAAAATACATTTAATTAAAATCTTGTGCCAGTAAAGCAAAGACATATTTTTGTCTTAACATTCCACTTAATGCACTGAGATACAATGAGATAGTCCTGCTTCTTATTTTCCCTCATTTTGCTAAAAATTAATATGTGGAAAAGAGTGCTGTGATATTTGTGAACATATCAGGACTACTGTTTTCCAAGTGAGTTCTAAATTAAAACTCTGGAATCGGGTCATTTTCACCCACTGAATTCTCAGGCACACTTTGTAGAAACAGGTTATTTTTCTTTCTGCCAGTGACTTCTCTTTCTCCTCTCACAGCCACCTTTCTTTTACTACTCTGCAAAGCAACAGCTCTCCCAACAGTTCTTAGATTGCTCTATTTTGTGTGTTCTTGTCGTTTCCACAACACGTTTAGGACTCACAAATCTGAGATAACCTCTAGAATTGCTTTTGAAGTCTCAAAAGCCAATCTCCTAATATACAGTGGCCAGACTGTGTTCCTAGAGCACTTTCCCCTGGGACTTGTCAGTGCTCAGGTATTTATTAAAAATGTAATTAGAACGGATACTGTTGTAAGGTTTTTTCCCTCTTGTTACACCCTAAAAATTCCAACACATTATCTGTGATTATAACCTGTCTTTCTGGAGCTTATTTCCTTTTAACAGGGCAGGTAAAACTGCTTTTCATCTCTTAAGGTGAAATAGTGAAATTATCTAATCTCTTTAAACACTCCGACTACTGCATGCAATAAAGAAAGCTGTAAGAAAGCTAACAGGATATCACCTTATAACTGTAAAACTAACATGAGGGGTTGGGACTACTGTTGTAATATCTCTCTCCTCTTATCTTCATGTAATTCTACTTGATGCTGTGAGTGCTCAGCATTTAAACAATGGATGGTACAGATATTGTTTTCTTCCTACAGTGAGGCATTTAATGGGAGGATGAATCTTGATAAACAATTTTAATTGATACTTCCATTCAGGCTACTTTATTTCAAATAGAGAAGTACATATATGGCTATGTGTTTTACATAATCTAAACCATAGAATTATTACAAAGAACTCAAGATTACTGTTCAGTGTGGTACCATATTGCAGAGCAGGCAGTTTGAATCTCAGTTCATTCTGATACAAAAGAAAACCTAAAAATGCAATCAGACTGCTGCTGAAATAGAAATTACTCTATTTACTGTCTAGAGCAAGAAATGCTGAACTTAGAGCTGTAATACTTAGCTTGCTTATTGCAAAAAAAAGAAAATTAAGTTTAAGTGAGGAAACATTTTTATTTCAGAATATAAGACAAAACCACAATGATAAGATGTTCCATTAGAATTAAATTTAAATGGATATTTTACTGTTATCCCTTCTCCCCCTTAAAAAAGGCTTAAGAAATGCTTTTTCTAAGACTGCTCCATGATTACTGTGTGTGAGTTAACTCTGTTTAAAAGCAAATGCAGTAACTAGTATAACCAAGTGGCCTCTATTATATAGCGACTTTAGTTTACCCTAGTTCTCCGAAGATCTGAGAAGGCTGAACAATTTTATTTTCTGGTATCGTCTCAGAAAAAAAATAACCACCTATAGGTTTCATGCAGAATAATGAAGTAACTGGGCCATGGGTAGATCATAAAAGCATTGCAGAAAATAGTGGGATACAGAAGATATTAATGCAATTAATTTTTTTCAGGGTTGGACTAGATAATATTCTTCACCCTGAATAGCTACCCATTCCACTAGGTAACTAGGAAAAAGGCAGTGGTGTTTTCAAAGTTCAGGTATCCAGTAATCTCATAGGAGCAGACAGGAAAACGCACATTATCATATCTCTTTCTTTAAAAGAACACATCACCATACAAAGATAAATGTCATGAGAGACATCAAGGTCTTACTAAGACAACTGGTAAGTTATGGGTAATGAGGCCTTGGTAGCTAGAAAAGACAGTCTGTGAAAGACGGGCTTTTAATGGGATTGAATTTAAGAGTAAAAAACTAGTAACAAACAATTTCATGCTGGATAAAGCTGTCCTAAGAACAAAAGAGAGCATTCATTAGCACATAACACAATGTGCTAAAAGAGATGCAACCACGAAGACAGGTATAACAAAGATAAGGGTGTACTGTATGGCATCACACACATTGAGAGAAATGAAAGAGGTATGTGGGACTACCAGATGCATCAAGGTTTGTAATAGATGTTGATTGTTCAGCATTACAGAAGATAGTCACAAAGGGCACAAAGCAAATCACTATAAGCATACTACTCAGGAAAACAGGAAAGTAAAGATCATACAGTTTTGCAAAAGCTCCTAGCAGAGGAATTTAGCAATAGTATAACATTCTTTTATAGCCACATTAGAGGATCAAGAAAGGAGTACTGAAGAAGTGTTTATATGCAAATACGACCCATGAGAAAAAGAATACACAAAAAAAGTGTTTCCATCATGATAGCAGTGATCTTTTGCATCATTAGAGCTATATGAAGTATTAGCAAGTATATATGGGAAAATGTCAAAATCTAGGTTTTTAATAAATGTAGAAACAAAGCCAATACTGGGGCAGGGAACTGTAAAAGTATTGCACTTTATTTAAAACTGTCCTGGGTTCAGAAGTAGCAGTCATTTTTCTCCTTAGCACCTGGTGCAGTGCTGTGTTTTTGACTTTCAGCCTGGGAACTGTGCTGATAACACCAATGTTTAGTTGCTGCTCAGCAATGTTTAGTCTGACCAAGCACTTTCTAAGTCTCAGGCTCTGCCAGGGAGGAGGGGAAGCCAGGAGGAAGCAGAGACAGGACACCTGACCCAAACTAGCCAAAGAGGTATTCCATACCATAGCACGTCATGCCCAGTATATAAACTGGGAGCAGTTACCCGGGAGGGGCTAGATCACTGCTCGGGTTGGGCTGGGTATAGGTCAGAGGGTGGTGAGCGGTTGTATTATCTTCCCTTGTTATTTCCTTTATCATTATTATTATTATTGGTAGCAGTAGTGATTTGTGTTATACCTTAGTTACTGGACTGTTCTTATCTCAACCTGTGGGAGTTACATTCTTTAGATTCTCCTCCCCATCCCTCTGGGAGCTCGGGGGAGAAAGCAGGAGGAGTGAGAGAGAGACTGTGTGGCTGAATTGCTAGCTGGGTTTAAACCACGACAAAAACAAAATTAGAAAAGACTTCTCTAATCTCACAAAACACTTCAGAGCAGAGAAAATAAAGTTCGTCTTGATGCCTACAGGCACATCATATGATCAAGGTATATGTGCACGCAGTTCCATGACTATGTGCACTGCTACAACTGCCATTAGCAAAATGCCTAAAGGAAAGCAAAAAGCCCTTTAGATTATGGCATACATGAATATAATGAAAACGGTGGTGAACTCACTGCAATATATTACCTCAATTACTGCACTAGAAACTGGAGAGACTGTGCTGACACAGTGCATTAGCTTTTCAGACCTAAAAAGAACAATAAGGTGGAATGTTAAATTTACCTGCTACAGACAATGTAATATTTTTGCTCTGCAGCTCTCATACATTCTATGTACTATGTATTCTACCTGGATTACCAACAGTTCAGGCCAGGCAAACTTTAGCAACCCACTTCAGTTCTCTGGAAGGCGGCAGTTCAAGAAAATGGTTTTTATCACGGCTGCTGCATATGAGATTTTGAAGGAAGGTGCAATGATATACAAAAAGGACTGTTTGGAATTAGCTATTTTCAATACCGACACTGAAACAACAGCAACAAAATATTATTCCCTAATGTCGCAGGGAAAAGATACAAGGAGATGCCGTCTAAAATTCTACTACACTAGAAGGAAAACTGGTGTTAATCCTTTTGGTTATGTCTAGGAATAGATATGTATGTAACTCTCCCGAGTTAGTGCTTTAAACAAGTAAAAATATTTTCTCCTTACAAGAGCTGAAGAACATAATGAAGAAGATGACTAAGACAGGCAGAAGTCTAGACCAGTTGGGGAGGAAGGATGAAAATGGTATTGGGATACAGTCTGAATGATTTCACAGATGATGCTTCCCATAACATGAAAGATTTAGTCATTTCCTTGTTCTACTGTAGTATCTTAGCTCATTCAAGGAAACACACTGTAGGCTGATACATGACAAGCAGAAGTTGAGCAGCCCTCCAATAGTGCAAAATCACAATACTAGTTATTTGTGTATACTATTCCTTTTTTTTCATCACAGATATGAGTTCAGAGGGACAGTAGAATCTAAACGTAACCAGTTCAGATTCAGAAACCTTTGACTCTTTCAGTGATAGCACTATAACACTATAAAAAGCACATAGTACTTAAAACAATATTTTTGCATATCTTTTTACAATACAGAATCTCTGAAGTTGGATGGGACTTCTGGAGGTTATCTGGTCCAACTCCACCTCTCAAGCAGGATCAACTAAAGTCAGCTGCCTGGGACCATGTTCAGATGTCGTTTTAACTTCTCCAGGGATTGGAAGCTCCACAACCTCCTTGGCAACCTGTGCCAGTGCTCAGTCACCCTCACAGTAAAAAAAGGTGTCCTGCTGTTAAGCGGGAACCTCCTTGTGCTTCAGTTTGTGTCACTGCCACTGGTGCTCTCACAGAGCACCCTTGACAAGAGCCTGTCTCTGTCCTCTCAGCACCCTCCCTTCAGATACTTATGTACTATAATAAGATCTCCCCTCAGCCTTCTCTTCTTTTGGCTGAACAGCCCCAGCTCTCTCAGCCTTTCCTCATAGGAGAGATGCCCCAGTCCCTTCATCATCTTCATCGCCCTATCTACTACTATCTACTACCGTCCCTGTGTGTCCTGTGCTGGGGATCCCATAACTGTATTCACGGATACAGTTCACCAGTATGAATCAGAGGGTAAGTATCATCTCTCTCAACTTGTGAGCAGCGCTCCTCCTAATGCAGTCTAGGACACAATTAGCCCTCTTTGCAGCAAGGGTGCGCTGCTGGCTCATGTTCAACTTCTTGCTCACTAACACCACCGCGTACTTTTTTGACAACTTGCTGTCCAGCTGCGTGACCCCCAGCACGTACTGATGCCTTGTGTTAATCTTACCCGCGTGCAGGACTTTCCACTTTCCCTTATTAAACTTCATGAGGTTCCTGCAAGCTCACTTCTGATATTTAATACCATAAATCAAGTTATAAAACAAATGGAAGGCTTGGGACGAACAGCTGCATGTGATGGTATGGCACTCTATAATGACTAAAAATATGGTGGCAAAGAACTTACATGCCTGAAAGCCTTTTCTTCCTAGCACAAAATACTTTATTCCTGCAAACCTTGTTTTGTTTTGTTTGTTTGTTTGTTTTTAGAAATAAATGTACAGAAAGAGTGAGTAAAATACGAAAATTAGAGAACAAATATTTTAAAATAAACAAACTTAACATAGCTGGTAATGAAATAAGTTTCATTAGGGACAAAAATAGCCTAACCTTTGAACTATGGGGCAAAAGGTATAAATGAGAAAGCTGTGAAATACTGGAAGCATCCAGAGCTTTTGAAAGTGGTTTGTTATAGATGCCTTGATATGACAGTATGCTCTTTTTATACTATTTATATGTATTTTTTTCATACTTTCACACACATGCAAGTTTGGAAAGAAAAAAGAAATGGCCACAGGAATATTAGTGAAAGGATTGTGACTGTAATTTTAATATACCAAATAAAAATTGGCAAGTGATATACTGGAATACTAAGGCAGCCAGAACCTACTTAGCAACATGCTAATCAGAACTGTGGTGAGTCACATCAAGGACATATTCACTAGATGTGGTATTTGTGACAAACTATTTCCCAAAATAGACCCTGCTTCTATAGGTCTTCAGCTGTGTGCATTTTAATGAGCTTAAGTCTCAAATAACTAATGGTTCTCTAACAGTCTGTTGTGGTCTGAGCTTTAAATCAGGGTCCCAGAGATAAATCAGAGTCAAGAACTACATTAGAGGCATGAAAGTCTGCCATGCTCAGCAGCAGCTTGATAGGATCATTGAATAAATGGAACAACACTCACCATATGAAAAAATATAAATACATAAGAATGGGCAGTAATTTAGGTAAAATCAACCTTGGGGTTGGTGTCCATTACAGGCCATGTGATCAAGGGGAACCTATTGCATATAAGGAGGAAGTTCTTTATTGTGACAGTGGTGAGGCACTGGAATGGGTTGCCCAAGGACTTTGTGAATGCTCCATTCCTGGCAGTGTTCAAGGCCAGGCTGGACAGAGCCTTGGGTGACATGGTTTAGTGTGAAGTGTCCCTGCTCATGGCAGGGGGGTTGTAACTTGATGATATTAAGGTCCTTTCCAACCGTAACTATTCTGTGATTCTATTGATGAAACCTTGTTACTTCAGCTACAGGAAGCATCATGCTTGCAGGCTACTATTGTCCTGGGGACTTAAACCACCACATCTGCTGGAGAAGTAGCATGGTGAGCTGTAGGCAATTCAGGAGACTCCTGGAGTGCACTGGGGATAACTTAAACCAGGTAATAGTCAGCCCTACCAGAGCAGATACGATACTAATCTTGATGGTCACTAGCGCAAGTGAGCTAATCAGTGACATAAATATTGGAGACTGCAGTGATCACGCACTGGTGGAGTTCACAGTCCTGAGGGGTAAGGGGCAGGTGAAGGGTAAAGTCAGGAACCTGAATTTTAGGAAAGCAAAATTCCAGCTATTCAAGCAATCAGTCAATAGGACCCCCTGGGAAACTGCTCTCAGGGACGAGGGAGCAGAAGAGAGCTGGCAGACCTCTAAGCACACTGTCTATACAGCACAAGAGCTCTTGATCCCCAGGTGTAAAAAACCAGTCAAGAGGCCAGCATGGTTGTGTTGGGACCTGCTGGTCAAACCCAAGGGCAAGAAGGAAAGAACAGGCTGTAGAAGCAGGGACAGGTAACCTGCGAAGAATGTAGGGACACTGCCCAGTTGTGCAGAGGTAGTCAGACAGGCCAAGGCTGGAGCTGAACTTGGCAAGGGATGCAAAGAATAACAAGAAGGGCTTCTACAGGTACATCAGTCAGAAAAGGAAGGTCAAAGCAAGCGTATGCCCCCTGATGAGCAAGACTGGCAAACTCGTAATAACTGATGATGATAAGACTGAGGTACTCAACAGTGTTTTTGCCTCAGTCTTCACTGGCAACCCTTCTTGCCACACTTCTTGAGTGGATGGTTTACTAGGCAAGGACTGGGGGAGCAAAGTCCCTCCTACTGTGAGAGATCAGGTTCATGACCACCTGAGGAATCTGAACATATCTAAGTCTATAGGGCCAGATGAGGTGCATCCGGGAGTCCTGAGCGAATTGGCTGATGTACTTGCCAAGCTGCTTTCCATTACATCTGAGAAGTCATGGCAGTCAGGTGAAGGCCCTGGTGACTGGAAAAAGGGAAACATTGCTGCCATTTTTAGAATGGATAGAAGGTAGGACCCTGGGAAGTGGTAAATGCCCCATCCCTGGCAGTGTTCAAGGCCAGGTTGGACAGGGCTTGGAGCAACCTGCTCTAGTGGAAGGTGTCCCTGCACATAGCAGGGGCGCTGGAACTGGATGATCTTAAGGTACTTTCCAACCCAACCCATTCTGTGATTCTATGATTCTGTGAATCAGTGCTTAAGAAGTTGGTGTTTCCTGCCTTTCCTGGACAGGAAGAATCATGGTCAAGCAGGCTCTTCCCTGCTAACCACATCCTAGGCTGGTTTTTATGGCCCAAGGCTCATGATTTCCCATCCTTTCTGTCCTCCTCTTTATTACATTCTAGTGAATTTCATTGGAGAAAACAATATATTGTGCTTGTTATGTGCAGGCTTGAGTTTGAACAACAGGGTAAAATGTGGAGAATTTTGTAATTCCTTTACTATTATAGATCTGGTGAGAAAAGAAGTCTTCAGACTTCCAGTATGCCTTTCACTGCTGCAAGCCAGAAGGAAATGGTATAATTTGGGTGGAAATACAGTGGTTTCTTTAAACACTAAATGTTTATTTAATCAGTTACCAGTGAGAATATGAGTCTTTCGAAGAAAGGTACATTGTGTTTTACTGCATTTGTAATAATACAGCTACTTTTCTCTCTGAGGTCCTGTATGCTGTACAGGCGCTTTAAATACATTTTTTTGCTTTACTGACAAAGACAGGGATTATTTTGCTCCAGGTCATCCAATAAAGATCACACTCCTACATATTGTTGTGTGTGAAAGTTGTATATGTCTGCCTGTTTCACAACAGATGGCCGCATTTCAGTACTTTTATAGAGAAGATGTATATGGAAGGTTGAAATAAAACACTCATCGTAATCCAAATTCTTCCTGTTGCTTGTATGTTTTAGCTGTATCCCTCAAACTCGATGTCACGCAGAATTAATATATAAATTTGTAAATTTGTTTCTATTCATCCTGGGTCAAGATTTATTTGGAAAGGTTGTAAAGAGAATGTAAATCAAGTTTATTCCACACTGTAACATATCAGACATTGTTTTATGAGATATCCCAGCCTGTAAAACATGAGAAGAAATAAGATACCTTAATAAATGGTCCTTCTGTTTTAAGGGTGAAAGAGCACACGTAATTCTGAAAAGGGAGCCTTAACCTCTGCTTCCAAGATCTGAGTGATTTCTGGTGTTAGCTTTTTGTTTTCAGAGCTTCTTTACCCCCATCTTGCAGGCATATGACCAAGACACATTGCAGACATCTTTTTATTTTCCATTAAATAGAAAAAAGTAAATGTGTGTTTATTTGATTCACACAGATAGAGTATTTTCAGTGTTTTTTTTTTTTTTTAACTGTAGCTTTCACTTAAAGTTTATTATTGTCTTTTCCAGTGAATGTTGGTTTAAAATATTACTTAACATCACAGTTTTGGCTGTGCATCACTGGTCTTGCTTCCTTCAGGCTTTTGTCACCAAAGATTCATTGATGAAACACCTGAGGTCTAATAAGGAAGCTATGTGAAACCTCAACGCCGAAGATCAAAGTGAATAATAATCTAATGTATTAACTACTAGGAAAAAAAAGGAAAATAGACTTGCGCAAGGTCTTTTAAACCTTTTTTTCCTGTAACACAGGCTGCTGCTGAATCACAAACCCACTTACAACGGCCCATCGGTGTAATCCATCGGAAGTAAGATTTTTCTGGCTAGTGCTTATGAAGTGCTTTGTGTTACTGGGGGCGTGCAAGTATAAAATGCTGCGTAAATAAAATAGTACCGCTGTTTTGGGACGAAAAAAAAAGTTAAGATCGGGGGTTTTCTCCTCTTTAAACACAAACCCTGCCCTTCTTCGTTCTTCCCCCCCCCCCCCCCCCCCCACCATGAGCTTTGTAAGGCACCGCCCTGGCTGCCCTGGTCCCTCTCACACGCCGTTGCCCCGGGGACCGAGTCCTCAGCCGCTAAGTACGTTCTGCCGGAGGCGGGACCCCTGGGGCGGCTCCTTGATCCCGTTTCCCTTCGCCTCGCCGCAGCTCAGGGAACGAATGCCCGCAGGTCCGCCGGTGCCGTTGGCAACAACAGCGGCTGTGCTCCCAGGGGATGGTCCGCTGTTTAATGGATTTTAATGGAGACCCAGCTCCGCGCAATGCCTCACACCCGCCCAGCTCCAGCCGCCGTGCCACTATTACCTCAGCGCCGCCTGCGCACCAGCAAACGGCGGGCGCGCGACAGACGCCGGGAAGTGGGAGGGGGCACGGATTCACCAATCCGAAGCTGCGGCCGCCTCTGACTGCCAAGACCCACCACCCAATAGGATCCATCATTTGAGTAGGCGGGAAGATACCGCCCATTGGGAGGAGCTGGGAGGCGGGACAAAGGTCCGGGGCGGGGCTCGGGGGCGGTTGGGGTGGGGGCCTCGGCGAGAGTATTTAAACCTAGCACCGAGGGGCTCACTTGCTTAGTTCGCGCAGCGGTGGTGCTTGTGCTGGTCTGTAGTCCGCTGGTTTCCGCCTGTTCTACGCGTGTTTGTGTGAGGAGCCTGTCCCGTCTGGGTCAGCGGCTCCCGGGCAGCGTCTTTTCCCCTTTCCCAGACCCTTGCACCTTCGCTGAGGGATTTCTACGCACCCCTTGTCCGGTTGTTTTGGGGGTGTCCACTCGGCCAGCGTCCCTTCCCTCCCCGCTCCCTGCCAGGGGCTTGCGGCGCTTCCTTCTGGATGCGTCCCCGCCGCCCCGGGCGGGAGGCGGCCGGGGGGAAGCGCTGCCTCAAAGGATTTACCGCTGACACCGCTTGGGACTCGGACCCGCGCCGCCGCCGCTGCTCCCTTTTCTGTGGGGGCACCGGGCGCCCCGCCGCTCCAGGCCACCGCCGCCATGGATGAGAAGTATCTGCCCGAGCTGATGGCCGAGAAGGACTCTCTGGACCCGTCCTTCACTCACGCCCTGAGGCTGGTCAACCAAGGTGAGGGACGAGCAGGAGTTAGAGGGGATGCTCCGCGAAGGGGGTGCTGTTCGCTCCGCACCGCTTGGTGGGGTTGGGTTGTGTCTGTAAGTGCTGTTTCGCTCCCCGCGCTGTGCGCCGAGGAGGAGCCGGGGGGTCTGCGCTACCCACGTCGGTCCCAGTGTCTTCCCAGCATCAGACCGAACCGGAGCAAAGGCTGGGCCGCCTTCCCCAATTGCTCCGCTTCCATAGAGGTGTTTCATAATAGCGAAGGGATGGCCGCTCACCGCCTTGAGTTATGATACCAAGTGGTATCCTGGTGTAGAACAGCAGGGGTTTTATGTACTCTGTCAGGGTTTACAGTAGATTAAAACCCGGAAAGGTTTTCCTTTTTAAACCTACTAAATAGTTTCTGAACAATAAATTATTTTTTACGTATGTATATAAAAAAGCTTGCAACCTATGTCCTTTCCTAGAAACTTTTGGCTCTAACTAATGTATTAAGATTTAACACTGCATTTGGTGAATCTTTTAAACCCCCCCAAATATTTCTTTTTGCGTTTATGTAACAAGTGATCCCCATCCCTTTTGTGTTTGACATGTCAGATGTGCTTTAAAGTGCTGTTTCAGTGATGCTGTACTGATCAGAAAAGTAATTCTGTGTGATTTACAATATGATTATACATTTGGATCTGTTGTATAATTGGCAGGTGACTTTCAAGTATAGCTCTAAAGAGATGAACACTTGGTGCAGTGCTTGGGGTGGTTAAGTGAAATAAGTTACAAACTAATCTTGTAACGTAACTTAATGACACCTAAAATGATTTTGGCTTCAACTGACATGATTGAAAAGCTGTGTGAGTGTACTTTACTTTCCATAATAGGAATAGGGCTAGATCAATGTGGCTTCTTCTAATGCATTGTTATAGTTTTTGATGTATCATTGACTGTGAATGCCCATCTCTAAATCAGGAGAATTGAGTGTTGTCTGACATTCTGGAATTAGGGGTAACTGTCAGTTTTGGCTGTGGAATGCCTTGTGATTTGTAGCTGCATGTCCTTGGATTGTTGGTATTTTGGATATTTTTCCTACCTTTGAATTTGTGATAGTGCTGGTATTGACAGTAGAAGGAGAACCGTATTAAGTAGAGATTTCTATTGTTTGCTTTAAATTTGTTAAAATTTAGCTTGATGGCTGAGAACTTAAGGCTGCAAATTTGTGAAGTTATTCTCCATGTTGTGTTGAACCTTTATTGCATATGTAAATTACTTTAGGGTGTTACAGATCTGATTTACTGTTTTAAAACCAGCATTTATGGAATTAGATATGGTTATATGGTTGCTACCAAAATTGTGACTTATGAGGGCTAAGTATGATACTTTGAGCTGCTCATTGAAATGAGAAATTAGAGGACAGGTAACCTTCTGCCTGCTTTTATTGTATATATTTGGTATCTGCATGCTTGCTTTCAGTTCCAATGATAACTTACATTGTCAGTGGAACAGTGTAATGGACAGGGATCCAACCTCTTTTTCTCTAGTGTGATTCTAGATTTTTTTGCTTACTTTGAAAAATCAAGTCTTGCATTAAATCTTAAGTATTTCACATGTTGGAGAGAGGTTAAAAAAAGATTAAGCAGGGTGACTATCAAACTGCAGCTTAAAATGTAAATTTATATAATATTCATGTAAAATAGATGATTTAGCAGTTGGATCACCAAGGAACTAAGTAAGGTGAAGTGACTGTATAATACAAGTGGGAATTGCGTGGCTTCAGGAGGAGATACTTTACAAACCCTCCTGTGATGGCACTGACTTGACTATAATTCAGAAATAAAAGCGGTTACTGATAATTCTGGCCAGTTAGATGAAGGCAACTGTTAGTGGAAATGTATATGCAATAGTTGTGGCTTGTACTTCATGTATCAGGTCAACTGAGCTCTTTCTGTGGTAGTTGTGAGCAAGCAAATGAAAGGGCTTTTATCATGTTTTAAACAGGATTTTTTTAGCTTTTCAAGTGAGAATGCAATGTGTGTCAAAGTTTGACTTCTTCCAGGTATGTGTGAGAATGTCTTAGCAAAGGTTTTTAAGTGCTTAAAATAACCAGCTTAATTATGTAACAGCATTTTGATGCCTTGGTAGCATTACATTTACTGTCTGTATTTACTTGAATCAAAATGCTATAGATCAGCCAGATTTCTATAGAAACTCAGGACTGATTTGTAAGAATTGTATGGTTGAATTGGTAAAGCCTTCAGAGATGCTGAAGGAGTTGAAGTGTCTGTATTGCTTAGACACGACAGAAATCGTCAACAAAATTTCATCTGTGCTGAAATTTGCCTTCTAAGGAAAAGTCCTGTGTTTGACTTCCAAAATCTGTTAATTGTAGTACTCATATGGAAGTGGACACATTTGCATATTATACTTGTAATTACAAATTACAATTTGGATATGATATAATTTTATGGCATAATTCTAAATGATACAGGAAAAAGTGGAGCTTGACATGCTTTGAGCTCCAGGGCAGCCTTTCAGCTGAGAAAGAATAATGTGATAAGATGCTGCAGCAATACTTTTGTGGGCAGTATTATTAATGTATCTCAGAATTAAGAGATGTCAGCATCTTCTCTTGCCCTAATAAAACCTTGTTTTAAGCATTTTGAAAGCATTAAAATCTGTGTCCTTCATTGTTCCTGCGCAGCCCATAAAGTGCTGATGTTTCCTGTTGTAAATCGTTCAGGTATTTGACAACTTCTCTCTGGGACACAACTGCAAGCCTGCTTAAATTTTGCTCTGAATAGTCATTGGAACATTCAGATGCTGCTTAAAATTCAAAGCAATAAGAGCCTTTTCTAGGAGACCAGAGTATATCCTTCATTCTAATTAAGATGATTTGCTGGTATACTTGAACACTAAGCCATTCTAAAGGGTTATTTTTACCTGTAAGCCTTTATACATGTTACAGATTGGAAGTATACTTATTTTTGCATGTGTGGTAAGGTGACCGTGCAAATAGGATTAATTTGCAGCTGGTACCAGGCAATGGGGAGTGGAACATTATGTCCCATTAATCTTAAGTTCCGTAGTTGAAGAGCCTTGGGGAAGATGAGGCTCTGGGAAGTAAGCACTTAGTCCATGTGTATTTGTGTTTTTCCTATTTGTATCTCTCAGGTGTTCATCTTTATGCAAAAATCTGAAAAATGTGTTTGTATGTGCAAGTGATTCTTGTTCTCAGGGCAGGCTGGTTCTTTGTGTTTATCATTGCGAGGCACTGAGCAGCTTTGCTTTTCAACCTTTGAGAGCTTTATTTTGAAGGCTGACTTTGCACTTGGGCTGGTATGTAAATGGTGGTAAATGTGCAAGTGTAATATTGATGGCCATAACTTAGTTCATGAGTGATGCTGTAAAAGTATTGAAAGACCTGCAAGAAGAGTTTATTTTCACATCTATGCATAGTATTGATTGATGACAAGTATTTTGTGAATGCTGGGTGAAGTATGTGAAACTGCAGATTGAAGAAGCTAACTGTAAATAAAACATGTTGATACAGACAGTGGAGACATTCAAGCAGATGTCTGGCACTTGTTTGGTTTGTGTAATGTTAAATACATGGGTGAGGAGAGCCCTGTAATCAGTGTTAGGGCAGCTGAAATCCTCATGTCAGAAGACAATGAGTCCTGGTGCCACTGCTGAATGACAGTTCTTACTTGTGTAGACTGTACCTGTGGAATTCTTTCTTACAGGCTCATTTTAGCTACTTAGAGATTTGAGGTAATATCTTAAATTGGTGAGGTGTCCTTTAAATTGTCAACAAGATGTACAGGAATAGGAAGCCTTCCTATCAGTAGATGGCTGTATATGCTAGCTGTATATTAGCCATGTGTCTAGTAGTGATTGGTAGAGGGTTGCTGTTTCTTGTCACATGAGTAGCTCAATAATCAAATAGACTAGTACCTCCCTAAATATCAAGGAGAATGGTGTGTAAGGAAAAGTGTACTGACTTTCTGCATTGTGGAGGGTATTAACTGTCTGATTTTTATAGCAGCTAAAGGATAGGTTACTGAAAATGCTTGAAGTAGGAGCTTAGTGAATTATGGCTCCATAGAAGTTACTAATTTTTAATAAGTCTCTCTTGGTATGCAAGCACACCTGGGCACTGAAGAAGAATTTCCTTTAATTTGTCACAAATGGAATTCTAGTTTTTCACAAATCTAAAAGATGTATTTGATTATCTGTAGTAAAGTGACATGCATATGTTATAATGTTAATCAGCTTGTTACTGAATCATCTACTTTCCTCTGAAGGACAGGTGCTTCATGGCATGGAGCAGATGTGTGATGCCACACATTCCAAGTCCCTAATGGTGTAATGTGTACTCCCTTGCTGTGTCACCTCAAACTCTCCTTCTCATTGTAGTCTCAGCCATGTGAGCAGTGCTTGCTCCAAGTGGCCTGCTCTTGGAGGCTGGCAAAATGCGTTATCAAGGTCACGCGTATTTTGTAAAGCAAATATAGCCAAAGGGAACTTAGGGAGTTTTAAGATTACTTTTTAAGGTTATAAATCTGAATAAAATAGTGAATTTTGTGATATATTCTTCAGATGGATTTTTTTGAACAGCAGGTTACTAGGTTGTCTTCCTTAGAGGTTAACTAGAAAGAATAAAATCTGTTGTCTTCCAGTAATCAGACTTCAAAACAGAAGTCTATGAAAATGTGAGTGCAACTGGTCACTCAGCAGGCTCAGCATGATGAGAAATTGAAGTGACAGTGGTAGGAATGGTATGGTGTGGCAGCACCATAAAAACAGGGAAGGCTGACTTTTATTCTATTGCTGTCTTCTTGAAAAAGCATGAGAAGTAATAAGACTTGGAGTGAAAACGGAGTATTTCAGAGATTGTGCCTGATGTCTCAGCTTTCATTGTTCAGTAACACTTCAGAAGTTCATGTTTTTGTGATGGTTGTGCTTTGCTTTTACTGCAGTGGAACTGCATTGGGAAAGTCATAAGATTTATTAACAATTAGATTCCAGTCTTGCTCTCTTAAAAGGCTGGGGAAGTGATTTATCAGATATTCTGGTCATGTTAACAGGGCTGCTGTGAAATGCAGCTGAAGATAATCATACATACTTCACCCTAGGCTCATCTGCTCTGAAGCATGACTCTAGCCTGCAGCCACTCACTGATGATCACATTTAGTCGGAAGCTGACTTCTAATTCACTTGCACACTTACTTTGGCAGTCAGTGAGAGAGATTGAATTTAAAGGTTTCAAATTTAGACTGGCATGGTTTGTCACTTTCAATCCTTTCTGACACCAGCCATGCAAATTAAAACTGTAACCTTCTGAGTATGTATTTACTGGAGAAATCGGAAGGTCACAGCATTGACTGGCTGCTTTGGTGGCCTGTGGCTTGTTTGACTTGGCTTACATGTACTTAAAAATCTATGTATGTGGCCTTTCTGCCCTCTGAGTTTCCCCACCAACTTCAAGTATCGTTAAGAAACAAAAGGATTTAAGATGTGCTTTGATTTGAAAGAACTGGATATCAACATTCAGAGTAGCCTGGGAAAGTATTCAGTGTGGTACTGCGTGGCTTTTTAATTAGTATTTAGCAGTGTCAGTAAAAAGCATGTTTAAATGGATTAACTGGTAACTGACACACCTAATGTTTTCTGGTGAATTAACAAACTGTTCTTAGCTGAGCTCTGCAGAAGTCTTGCAATCTTAATTCTTACATTATTAATACTGTTTAGCAAAGAAAAGGTAAAAGACAAAATGTTCAAACTGGGCAAGTGGAATATCGTGATAAAGTGGGGTTATCTACCCCCGAGTCCTGGGAAGTCAGGGCTCAGTGGGAGCTGCATGGTGGGGGTGGTAGCTCTAGGAGTTACTTTAGAGCCATGTACTGCTATTGAGGTGACTTACAAGTACAGCACCAGGTAGAAAATTAGTACTTTTGTCACCTTAAGCTAAAGCCGTGAGGGCATATAGACTAGGGATTTTCATTTTCCTGACATTCTAGCTATAAAAGTCCATGCATCTTAACCTTTGAGAAGATCATGTTAAAAAACTCAGTGCTTTGCAAACTTGGAGGTCTGTATGCCTCTTGCTGATCTGATTGGTTTGTGACCATGATCATTAACTGGTGGTTTGAGTGCCCTGCTACTGTCACAGAGGTCAATAAGGGGGATAATAGGCCCTTTAAACTGATGATGAAATGTCTAGCCAAAAAGTGCAAATGAAAAATAAAGCATGCTGCTTTAGCACCAGATGATTAACTCTGCAATCTAAGCGCTGGTAGATTTTTTTTCTCGTCCCATCTTTGATTCAGAATGGGATGCAATTCTGGGTTTTTGACCTCAGCTAAATTGTTAAGCTCTTTATAGATCTGTCAATGACTTGGGATACAGGATAGATGTAAGCTGACTGTTCATGACAAGGAGTGAATTGGAGTAGTAACTGGAGGGGTGGAACGAAGAAAGCTGTATTTGATTATTTCAACAGATGAGCAGTGCATGCTTTATTCTTTGTGTGCTTATCCTGTTTCAAAATATGTCTTTGCTGGAACTCATTAATAGAAATTTATCACTTTTGTGTTGTCATTTTTCCTTATTTTAGTGTATTGTCAAGTTATAATAAGAAACTACAAAGTAAGATGGTTTTCCTTCCTTCCTGGTCTCCATTTCCAGTTGCTGTTTCTGCTGGCTGCCTTCCATTTCTTATTTTGATGTGTTTATCAGGCTTTTGGCTTCAGGTAGCAGACAAACAACAACAAAGCTGCAAGGCAGCAAACAAATGTCAGTTTAATTCTTGTAGTTGGTAAATCTTTCACTTTCTTTTGGCCTTTATAGGTTTTCTTCTATAGGTCTTTATTTCCTAGGAAGAATTTCTTGACAAAATAATTTGAAACCTGAAAGATCAGAAATCATTTCAGTAAACCTATTGTTTTTGTGCTTAATCAAAAAAAAAGTAGTTACAACTGCTTATGCTGATCTTGATATAATGTAGTGACAGGTTCCAAATCCTTTGAGGATTTGCTGATTTATTTTTTTTTCTTCAACTTTATTAATGCATTTGCATTGAATAAAAGGAATAGAGGAAGGTGCCTTTTTGTAGATGAAAAAAATCTAGTGAGAAGTAAAAATTCCTTCTGTTGCTCTGACACTGCTTCTGCACTTACTGAGTGCTTGGAGCATAAATGCATTTGTGGTCTCTTACTGCCTGTGATTATCCAGTAACAGTACTCTGGATAGCACACGTGTTTGAAAGCAAAAGGTTTTAGATATTTTCAGCCGTGTTTTCCCGCTACTTTAGGATAATAATGATGTTTTTAAAAGATGTAGAAATGGAAGGACTGCTTTTAATGCATCTGTTTTTCCTTTCATGTGTCTCCTTTTCTGGTTACTGATAATGGACAACATTTTTCATTATTAGTTCATAATGTCCTAATTAACTAGAGGCTGTGATGAAGCACCAGTCCTGGTGTGCCTCTGGTCAGCAGTAGAGTTTCTGCTCTGTGAGATCACATCCTCAGTATCTGAGGGCTAAGGAGCTTTCTGTTGCTTTTCTCCTGTTACCAAGAGGAAATGTGATAACCCTGTATGTAGACTAGAGTGATACAGCTCTATGAGGTAAACTAGTAAAGTGAAACTGCCCTTTCCTGCCCACCTCCTAACTAATCCTAAGTGATAAACTTCCCTTTTGCAAAAGTGAAAAGCATGAAGTTCATCACGTCTACCTTATTTCATGGCTTTTTGTTATGCTTGACTTAAACCCTATAACCCTTCCTGAGTTTGCAGGAAAAGTGTTTTCCTTCTAGACTTCTTTTCACACAGTTCAAGTTCAATGTTTTGGTCCCTTTGTACACTCATGGAAGTTCAGAAACCTGGATTTTCACTTTGTTTCATGACCACTTCCAGCCTGCTTTTTTCAGGATCAACAAGTCCTAATTCCAGTGAGAAAGGTAGTGTCATTGCTGAGGGTTCTACCTTCCTTGCTGTGATTCCCCCAGGCTTTCAGAGCATGTGAAAGAGTTTCCCAAAGTAAGAGTTTATTACTAATTATTTGACTCAGTTTCTCCATTTAAATCCTGATGTGCATGGAAGAGCTAATCTGCTTCCCTTCCTGCTTCACAGCAGATGGGTTGCAGCTTTATCCTGAGCTCTAGTTAATCAGTGCTGCTTTTCTAGAGCTATCCTAATGATATCTTAGGCTGACTGCTCTGCATGATGGAATGTGGCTCCTTAGTGCTAGATCGTCAGTGTGGAGAGGACTACTTTGGTCCAGTTTGTCTTGTGCAACAAATTGAGCTTAAAGATTCTTTTCGCTTATCTTACAGCCTTGACCTTTTTATTATACCATGCATCCATGGTCTGGAAAAATGATTAGGTTTTTATTGTCCTACTGTATAAAAGCATAAAACAGAAGATTTATCATGCTTTTAAAGCTTACTGTATCTGCTCTGGCATTTTTTCTGCAGATGCTTAAAGTCTTCACAGAAACCTGTTAAGCCATGTGAAGAAAATGCTGGGAATAACCTAAGTGTAGTCTATGAAGTGCTTGTGAAGGAATTAAGGACCTCTGAAGAGTTCTTCCAGCTTTATTTTTGATGAATTTGGGGATTTCAAGCAATTAATATGAGCACACTGTGGAAAAAGCTGAAGTGTTGCACAATGGGTTTTCCTGTAATGTAGCTATACAGTATCATAAATACAGCGATGCTGAGATGTTTGAAGGTATAACTTCGCCAGGAAGGCTTTTGGTTGCTCTGTATGGGTCAGGGAACTCTGTATTAGAGACAGGTCACCGGGGCTCAGTGAGTAGTATATCATGCATTCTGGGCTGAGCTTTTTCCGAAGGGCTTTGCAGACCATGGTTTGGAATCGTTTGGCACTTTGCGGTGCTGCAGTGCGGGCGCTGTGTCAGGAGGGGGAGCCGGCGCTCAGCCCATCCAGCTCTGCCGGGAAGCGGGATCTTAGGAAAGGGGTGCCAGTCCCCTGAGGAAAGCTGTTGTTGGGGAGCCAGCGGTTTTCGCTTGCGGCCAGATGTGTTCTGCAGCTGAAAATGCAGTTCCCTTCCAAAAGCCAATATACAGATCACCGTGGCTTGAGTGCTTAGAGAATCATTTTGTCAGTGTTATTTTCAGAGCTTCCCTGAGTGCAGGTAAAATTGATGCTCAAGGTATGAAGGCTTTAATTGGTAACTGACCAGTTTGAAATTAGCATTGGTTGCGTCTTTCTGCTTGGCCATCTCATAGGTATTTGTCTTTACTGCTCATACCTTGGCCACAAGCTCAAATATAGATGGAATTGCTGTGGCTGTTTGGACACAGGATTTCCAGATACAACTGGGATGCAGATGGGACCTGAAATAGCGTTGGCCTGGGCTGATCTCTTGATGTATTCTTGAGGTGTACTTCAACTTGACAGCTGTCAGTCTGTCCAATTTGAGAAGTCCTCAGTCGAGTTTTAAAGCAATTCCTTTGCTAGGCTTTTACATTTGAACCTCTTAGAAGATCACATACAGCTGGTTATGGTAATTTCCCTGTATTCTCTGTTTAGTGTTATTTATCAATCATTTGTGCAGAGATGCATTTGCAGAATTTACAAATCTCCAGAAATAATAGGCCTCATTTAGAATGTAAAGTAATAGTTCACATAGTTCAATATAAGGTTAATTAAAAATGCCAATGTGTATTTCATTATCACATAAGTGGCAAGTAGCTGGCTGTGAAATCAGGTCTGTGAAGAGCTCTAGACAAATTACCCTTTTTAAATTGATACCCTGATAGAGGAAAATGTGATTTGCTTAACCTGTAGATCACAGTTTCTTTAGACTTCAGTGATATGCTGTGCATTATGCTAACATAATGTGTTTTCTGCCTCTGAGTAGGTCCTCAAGGCACTGATCCCTTATGTTTGTCAATGGCAATGAGCAAAGCTTTCCATGACTGGTTATCTAGGCTGGAAGGCTACACCTATTATGATAGCTTGCATGAACATGATGCTGGGAAGTCGAGTACTCTAGGCACTAAAAAAAGTACTCAGCTTGCTGGATAGCCTCCTGCTTGGTCTTTCTGCTGGGGAAAACAGTGGAACACATAGGAAAAAAAACTTGAATCAAATACTTTTCCTTCCCATTTGGTTGAAGTAGGATGTAAAGCTGTTGGTTTCATTCTGTACAGTTCTTTCAGAATCCTTTGCTTAGTTGTATTGGAGTAATAGCTGGGTACAGCTCAAACTGTAGTTGGTAGTAAATTTTTCAGCACTAACTACTCATTATTTGTAAGTCTGCAAATGATGCTGCTCATGTCTTGTCAGCATTTGCATGAGGTATTTTCAGCTGCCTCATTTGGAAGGTTTTAGTACTGTTATTGAAGCTGAGATGTGAAGCTTTTCTGCAGAGTCATCTAAAAAAGCTGAGTGCAGGGAATGCAGAAAGCAAACCAGTTCAGGTTTGGCACCCTAAAACATGATTGTATGTGCTTGTCAGTAATGGATATCAAGCTCTGTTGTAATAAAACAAATGTTAGAGCATTATTTTTCCCTTTGTTTTATTGATGACTAATCAGCTGTTTGAGCTCTGTCAGTTATAGTCAATTGGCTTCTGCTAATAACCCTTTTTCCCTCTTTACCTTCTTGTACTTTATCAAGACAGCTATCCTGACCTGAAATTTTTACAGGTAACCAGTTGAAATGCTAACAGAATAGTGAATGTGGTTTCAAGTTAGGCCATGAAATGAAGAAATAAGAGCAGATGGCCCCTTAAAAAAAATAGATTAAAAAGAATAGATGCTCCTGGCCAGCTACATAGTTAATTCCTTGCCTTTTGTCAAGGCGTCTGCCAATAGATAGTTATTATGCAAGGGTAAAATAAAAACGGTATTAATTTATTTGGGTGGGGGAGGTTTTCCTCATTTCCATCTCTCTGTGATAATTTAGTGTTATCTTTGTATTTTTAAGATACAGCTATAATCATTTGGAATATAATATGTTAAATTAGTTATTTTGGTGGCTCGAGGAAGAGTTTAAGTTTTCCCTTGTTAAATGTTCTTTACAGATTTATTATCAGTGAACAGACAGATCCTTTTCAATTCAGTTATGCACCTTTATTTTGGGGGGTTATGTGAAAGTAGCACATTCCAGCATTTTTGGGTGGTTCTGTTTGGAACTAGGTTATTAATTCCTGCACTTAGAAAATGAATGGATCAAGAAGAGAATTGAAACTAATATATACATTCATTATGTTGGTTGGGCAGGAGCAGGTGGAGTGGTCTAGGGTGAGATGTCTCTGCCTGTGGTAGGGGGGTTGAAACTAGATGATCTTAAGGTCCTTTCCAGCCCTAACCAGTCTATGATTCTGTGATTCTATAGGAAGGCTTATTTGTGGGAATACAAGTACCCGTTATTACTGGTTTGGCCTTTTGTTCTTCCCACATACACTTACGCTTTGCTTCTGTCTAGTAGCAAGGAGTGGTAAAAACAGTGTACCATATTAAGTGGTTATTGCTGACTTACCTGTCCTTGGTTTGTGCACCCAGACCCTAAATTTCTTATGCAGCTGCATTTTTTTAAATGCATCTCTTTTGTCCTCTGCTACATCTAGAAGGTAACTTGATTCAGTACTTCTGCAAAATGGAGCATCAATTTCTTTTCCCATAGAGAAGCAATTCAAATGTCACTGAACCAGGGAGTAATGACACCTCAGGTTCTTGGTGTTGGCACTCTTCTTACTGTTTCTTGGCAGACAGAAGTGATGGAGCAGAAACTTGAATATATGGGCTTATGAAGGCGTAAGTAGTAGCAGCAGCTTCTGCATTTTGCCAGCACTACTGATCTCAATATGAACAGTTCAGGTTTGTCTTTGCTGTCTCACCTTGAATGTAGGTGTACTTCCCTGGCCGTGAATTGTTCTGTGCTTGTAGATGCAGTATGCCAATTGCCTTGTGCATGTACTTTCTAGTAGTTGACTATTCTGAGCAAAATCTGCAGAAGTGCACTGAAATCTGCTACGTAAGCTATTAAATTTAGGAATTACTCCCATAATGTTCATTACACGTGGGCATCATTGGGGAAAAAATAATAGTGTGCAGTTAAAGCTGGGGGTTTGAAATTGGCTGGGTTAAAACTAAACCAGTAACACTTCTAAAATGAATTCATCATGCAACTACCTGAGGATGTGGCTTCTGAAACTGCAGGAAAGCAGAGACATCACATTTTCCACTTCCATATAAGCATTAAATTTTAAGCTGTCTTCAGAACAAATCTGTAAGACAAATGAATTTGTAATATCTTGACTGCTGAGCAGTTGCATAGAACATCATGCAGGTGTTCTGCTTCTTGCAGCTATAATACAACTATGTCTGTTGGAGAGAAACATGATCTTGGGCTTTTAAAAAGACTTTTTACTGAAGATGCTTCTTGGAAATGCATTTACAAACATGAAATATGTGACTTAGAAGGAAGTATTTAGTTTTAAGCTAAACATGAATATGCGTTTAGATAAAAATATCATTTGTAACTGTTTCCTATGGCAAGTAAAACCATACTATAAGTGCTACTGAAACTTGTATATTTTAGCTTTTACTGAAACATACCTTAAACTTAACTGGGTAGTTATTCCAGATATTTATGCAGGTATAAATCATGGTCTGTTTTGTTTTCTTTAAAGCTGGAAACTTGAATAATATTCTGCTAGGTGAATGCTAGAAATACGTGCTTAAGGAAAAAAAAAACCCAACCCTTTTTTTGGCAGATACCTCACAAGTTGGAAGATTACTTTCCTCAGTGAAGGTGCTACATGGGTAAGCTCAGTGGTCCTGCAGAAGACACAGGCTTACTGCAGACTTTGATCTCACTCCTTTCCTGCAGAAACTGACTTGCTGGCAAGAGATGGTGTTTCCTTTCTTTGAGTTGCAGCTGGAATGAGTCCATAAGGTGATCTTTCAGGGTTTATCATAGTTGTAGGGAAGTGTGAGCTAAAATTATATTAAATGATTCAACTGACTTTGAGAGTAAGTGTAGAATTGTTAGGGTTGGAAAGGACCTTAAGATCATCTAGTTCCATCTAGTGTAATAGAATAATATTTGGGAACAACTGAATGTGGAAGTAATCTGCTTAACTCTGAGTAATAGGTATCTTCATACACAGTAAAGATATTTGGATTCACCTGCTATTGAGTATGTGGAAGGGATAGTAATGTTATCCCTGTGCTAATTAAAAAAATAATTTGGAAGCTGAGAGTTTAACATCCAATTTGTTGAAGCTCATACATAATTTCCACATGAGTTTTTTTAGGCTGCACTTTCCCATGGGGCGGTAGATGTACAAGCTGCCTTGGTGTGTTTTTCCTGCCAAGCTATGTTACTGCAGCCAAGGACTGTAATGGATGACAAATACTAAAAGTGCTGCCTGCAGTAATTGTATCACTAGTGTTTTGCCTCTGTCTGCTGGCAGTAGGAGTGATGGCCTTCTGAAGGGTTAGAGGTGTGTTAAAGTGATCCAGAACGGTGTGCTGGAAGTAGTCCCTTCTGCATGCACCAGATAACCTCTGCAGGTTTGTTTCATAAGTCTCTGGACCAGAATACACAAATACATTAGGATCTTTGGGCTGCTGCCTTTTCCATAAGTATTCTGAAAGCATTTTTTCAACTTCTAAAGTTATGGTTTTGGCTTAGGCGTTAAAACACAACCCATCAATAGTGTTACGTTGCTTCATATTCACCTGTAGCTTCATGTTATTTCTGTGCAAGTTTACCTTTTCATACAGCTTACTTGCACATCAATAGTATGTGCGGTAGTAAACAAAGCTGCAGACATGAAGTCTTGGGAATCTGAGCAATTGATACCAGAAAACTTGTGTTAGAATCAGCAGGCTGATAAAATTATGAACAGTTGGTTGAATTAATAACTGTTTGTAATAGTTAATCTTTTACAGGCTCCAAAGCAGAGGTGGTGCTTATTTTCATGGTTCACTTGATCAGTGCAGTGTCACAGAACACAGAGACTCCTTAATTCCTTCAGTAAGAGAGGTTATGGTTATGTTGCAGCTATGAGTTTTAATAAGTCCTAACAGTGTCTGGTGCTAACTCTTGAGTTTTACCGAATTCAATATAAAGATTTAGACACAAATACTTGTGGTAGCCTCATTTCAGTTTCTGTCTCTAATGCTGTAAAACAGGAGCAGTGATAGGTTTTTATTGGACAGAAAATGTATTTTGTAGGGCATGGTGTTCTGGAAGCATTGGGAAGAGATGTGTAACTTTGGAAGAATGTTTATATACTTCTAGCCATGCAGAAAATAATTGTAGGGATATAGGGAGGGAAAAAATATTGGATCAGTCTGAATCTGTTCCTCTGCAGTATTTAAGCATGCAGAATCCTATGCTGCAATGTGAGTTTCTAGCATGCTTTCAGGTAACAAATCTCTTCTGGGCTCCAGTATTTCATGAGAAGCAAATCAGTTGTCAGTCCCCCTCACTGTCCATTTCTTCTGCCTGTACCTCATCATTTTGTTAGGATGCTATGGGAAATAGTATCAAAAGCCCTACTACAGATGAGAAAGGATGGCATTGTCTGCTTTTGTCTCATCTGGAGAGGCAGTCGTGTTGTTTTGTTATTGAAGGCTCTAAGTTTGGTATGTTGACTTCCCTGTCATATATTCACGCAGGCTATTCACAATCACCTTGTCCTTTATGCTTGGAAATGGCATTCCAAGGGCTGCTTGCTGCCTCATCTTCCAAAGAGTCAAGGTTAGTCTTATCCTATTGTTCTTCAGATCTCCCTCTTCGATCTTGAACATAGGACTCATACGTGCTTTCTTACAGTCAGTGTTTTCCCCCCAATCACCATGACCCCTCAAAAACAGTGGCTTTGTCATTGACATCAACCAGCTCCATCAGCACTTGTGGGTGTTTGCTGAAGTTTCTGGTATAGTGATCATTTCAAGTAAATTGTGACTTAGGTGTGAATTGCATTTTGGGATTTATCAACAAGATGTGACATATGACTAGATTATGGATTGCCAGTGTGATATACCCTGGCTCCATCATGTGGGATGGGGAGTACTGGCAAAGCTCCAGAGTTGCTCAAAGTGACTTTTAGATAAGCAGGGGAAGATAACTCAGCTTTGTCTAGCTGATGGCTGCATGAGGCTTTCATAATGCTTGGTAAGCAGTTGTACACTGTTGTAACTATAGTACAAAATACAGGGATGGAAGATTCCCTACTAAGATGAGCTTTGGTAGTGCAGGTATCTTAAGCATGGTTAGTTTAAATCTAGTGACAAGTTTTTAGGGTACACTGGTAGTGCGCTAATGCTTTACGTGTGGTCTCTAATACTGCTTAAATCTGCTTCAGGGTTCAGTAACTGTGTATACTATGGCTAGTATTTCATTTTGGCAGTAGTTTTAAATGTAATATATGCAGATTAAGAGCTGCAGGTTGTATCATTTTTCAAATGGGATCTGAATTACGCTTTTCCTTCTTGTGAAAATTGTCAAAGGACTCACAAAGCTTGAGTAGTACTATGTACTTAATAAGAAAGGATATAGACCATTCTTGATGATTCACCAAGATGACGAGTTAAATCTTGTGTAAAGGCTTCGTGATTGTGTTCCTATAGTGAAAGATGGAATAGCTTTTTATAAGGGCTCTTGACACAAAAAAATAACTTCATTTTGTCTGTGCCCTGAGTAGTACAAGATGGTCTGTATGTTGGATACCCTCCTGAAATGAAGTCGTGGCTTTACTTCTGAAATCTGAATCCAAAGTAGGTTTGTACCTGTCCTGTCACTTGTCACGTTTGCACATGCTGCTTTTATGATGGAGCTACTTTAGGCTCATGTTTGAAACTCCCTAAGAAATGTCTGCTAAAAATAAAGATCACTTAGCACCAACTCCTCCATCTTGTTCCTACCGTACCATTTGAATGATTCAGAGGGCTTTAGAGCTTTGCCTTTGGAGCTTGTTGGCTACTTGTGTTGTCATATAGAAGCATGTAAAAAGGATTTGCAGAAAGGGAATCTATCTACAGGCTATTGCGCAGTACATGCAGTAGGTAAAATGAAGACAGTAAGGGTCCCTTTCCAGACACCTATAGAAAGGATCATAAGGTGTCTGAGGCTTTAAGAAACCCCTGAAGGGTCAGTCTCCTGCTCAATGCAGGGAAAAAGTCAATGCTCCTATGCTCTTCTCATTTAAGCAGCAACATTAGGTGTTCCTGAAGCACGGAGGCACATGGCAGTCAAGTGTGTTAGTCCTGATAGGATGTAGCATTCAAGTTAGTAACTGAGTGTAGGCTTTTTGGTGCTGGTTTTCCACATATATGCTTAAATTGCGTTTGGATTTGTTAAGTTTGTGATGAGTTGACATTTTGTGCAGTTAATGTATTCCTGACCTTAGCAGTAGGTAAACCATATAGGAAACTTTGTTATAAGTTCAGAAACTCCCCACAAAATGAGATAAATAGTAATTTCCAGTGAAGCAGGGTGGGTAAATGGGACTGAAGCCTATGTTGACATCTTGGGTTTTTCCTGAGCAAGACTGACTGAACATCTGTTAATATCTTATATGTTATTTTTGACAGTTTCTACTCTGGTACTTCCTACTTTATTGCTAATATTAATCAGTCTGAATAGATTTAAGTGGAGTCATTTTTGATGTGAAGGTAATAGGTTTTGAATTGCTTAAATAAAAAGGCCTATTCAAAATATTTGTCATATTGGTGACTGAAATGTATTTTCAGATCAGTGCAGACAGTAGTACTTAGACTGTAAAATAGAACTTACAGTGCCTGTGAATGCAATTTAAATAAAGATTGGTTTGAGTACTTCAACAGGGATATTATTATTAATTTAAGGATGCTGAATGTTGTAGACATCATTGTAGCATGAACCACCTATTTTATTCTAAATTCAAATTAAGAGTCATTGTCAATTGCTTCCACAAAATTAAGGTGGCATATGAAAGACAGTTATTCTGAATTAAACTATTGTTATAATGTACATTTGTTGAAACACTCCTGTGTTTCTTATGTGCAATTTATGTTCTTAATGCATCACTTTTTATGGCAGTTCAGAATTGGGACCTGCTGTGGAGGTGATTTTGAAGGTATCACAGTGATGGCTAAGGAGGATAAGTGAACTTTTCTGAAGTTCACAGAGGAGTGGGGATGCATATAGTAATAGAACAGATGCATTAAAAATAGTGTGTTTCATTGTGTTTCTGATTCAGTCTTTCAGACCCATTCAGGATGAATCTAGATGTAGCCATTCCACATATATTTAACTCCCTTATTTGTCTCTTTAATGAAGATAAATTAATTAGTATTTGCTTTGGAAATAATTTGTGGGTGGAAAAAGGGAAATTTGTCCAAGCATTTCCTTACATCAGAAAATGTTTGGTTGCTGCTCTCAATTGTGGATTTCGTTTTGTTTTTCTAGGACATTGAGATGCTACATGCAACTCAAAATGAGGTGTTCTTTGTTTTGTGAATGTATACACAAAAACTGCTTTAAAGCTAACTAGGCATGCTAAACGTCTTTAAAAATACTGAATAGCAGGATGCTAAGCTTGGCTCTTCTATTTAGGGCCAGAATTAGGAGTGTTGCAGTCACAGAATGGTTGAGGTTGGAAGAGAACACCAGGGATCTAGTCCAACCTGCCTGCTCAGGCAGAGTGTCCCAGAGCACATTACTCAGATGGCTCTTGAATGTGTCTTCAGGGAAGGAGACTTTGCAGCCTCTCTGAGCAACCTATTGTAATGCTTACAGTAAAGTTCTTACTCATGTTCAGGTGGAATGTCCTGTGTTTATTTCACGCCTGTTGCCTCACATCGTATTGCCTCGTATCAGTGAGAACTCAACTTTATGCTGAATATTGTCTGGTTTCATGCTAGTCAAGAGGGCAGGGGTAGTGAGTAGCAGGTCTCTTAGAGCCTGCTTTCAGGAAATGTGGTATTTATTTCAGAAAGCCTTTTGAAATGTATTAAAGATGCACTGTGATTCTAGTTCATGTTGTGTAGTACTGTTTTCATCTGAAAAGACAGGTATTTGTTGGAAAGGTACTATTTCAGGTATTTCAGGGGGGCTGTAGGCATGCTGGGGATGGACTGTTTATTAGGGACTAGTGACAGGACAAGGGGTGATGGGCTCAAACTTAAACAGTGGAAGTTTAGATTGGATATAAGGAAGAAATTCTTTACTGTTAGGTTGGTGAGGTGCTGGAATGGGTTGCCCAGGGAGGTTGTGAATGCTTCATCCCTGGCAGTGTTCAAGGCGAGGTTGGACAAAGCCTTTGGGTGCCATGGTTTAGTGTGAGGTGTCCCTGGGCATGGCAGGGTGTTTGGAACTGGATGATCTTAAGGTCCTTTCCAGCCTTAACTATTCTATGATTCTAAATTTAATCCCTCAAGTAGTGGGTTAGAGATTAAAGGAGTCAGTGGAAGAGATGTATAATCTGAAGCACAGTTGAGACCATTTTACTGTGACTTCAGTGAGATTAAGTTCTCATCAATGTCATCAAAATTAGAACTATCATTATGTTCATTGTCCTGTGTTACTGCACTTTGGATTTACCAGAACAAGTTGTGGAAGGACTGTGAGCATTAAATCAGTATCTAGCATAAGAAACAAAACCAACCCATAGAGAAGTTGTAACTGCCAGTGTTTTCAGAATAGGTGTGCTTAAAATGTGCTTTGTGGTAAAATATGGATTTTGCCATAATGAAGATCTTAAAATAAGAAACAGTATGGAATGCTGGAGAAGTAATACTTTTAATCCTGAATGTTTCAGAAGTACTTCCTGGTACTCTGAATTAGGATTATACAAAGTTTGAAGAAACTGATACTGTTGACGCTTTTTCTCCATTAAGGAAAAACTACTCTGAAATTTGTGTACAACTGGCTTGGAGTCCCTGCCATCCTCTGGAAGCTTGTCTGTTATCAAAGCTTAGGTGTTTGTTGAAGGGGATCTTTATAATTAATTAGCTAAAATGTTTTTGTAGTGCTGTCACACTTTTTAATGTGGAGGCAAAAGGAATCATGCTGTCAAACCAGGTATCAGTCTGACTCAGTGCTGTTTTCAGCCAACAGCAAGAAGTAAAAGAGCAAGAAAGTATATAAAGGTACTTCCACAGCCTTTATTTAAGAGCTTTATCAATTGAAGATGGTGTGTTTTTTCCAAGTAAACTATGAAGTCTTGAGAATTTACTGAGAAAAACCATTGTTATTGGGACATGCTTCAGTAGTTCAAACTTGTTTGGTTGACTTGGTCTAACTTTTGATATCTTACTCTTAGCTACAAGCTGCCAAAATTGAGCTTGTCCAAATTGAGATAAACATACTGTTGCTGTTGTATAGTGTTAGCAGCTTCCAAAGCCCCTACAGTGTTTCAGGTGTTAAGAGTATTCAAAGAGCATAATGTTCTTCAAATACTTTAGGTTTCAAAATTAAAGTGGAAATTATTTGTAGTGAATAGCAAGGCAGTTAGGATGGACATCATTTGGATATCTTAGAATTTGACCTTTGGGTTCTTCACTTTTTCTTCCATCTGAAATAAAAAAAGTATGAAATGAAATTTGGGTTCAAACTAAACCAGGGTAAGTTCAGGTTAGATATAAGGAGGAAGTTCTTTACTGTGAGGGCGCTGAGGCACTGGAAAGGTTGCCTAAGGAAGCTGTGAATGCTTCATTCCTGGCAGTGTGGTCAATGCCAGGTTGGATGGAGTCTTCAGTGGTTTAGTGTGATGTGTCCCTGTGTCCTTTGCCCATGGCAGGGTGTTTGGAGCTAGATGATCTTAAGGTCCTTTCCAACCCAAACCATTCTACGATTCTATGACTTGGATTTTCTGGGGTATCTGATAAGAGTTCAGAACCTAAAGAAAAAAATAGAGTATTTCTTAAGGATTTGCAGACATTCTTTTTTTTTTTTTTCTGGGAACACTCTATTAAGGGCAAATGCAGTAAACATTTGTTTGAGTTTGACATTTGATCTTATGTTGATTACATTGATTTACTGCAGGCATATAGAGCATCTCTTTGTTTTACATTAAATGCGAGTATTTATATTGTCTTAGGAGAGGGAGCTGGAATCCTGGCTTGTAGTTCTGCCACAGGAAGATTAATTCTACCTACAGATTAACATGGAATGATTCTACTTTGTCATTATCTAATGTATCTAGCAACATTATTTGGTGAACTGAGAAGTAATCATTGCTTAGAGGTCTCTGCTATGATTAAATGTAAAGACAAAAATCATGCTGTTATTACTTCATCCAGTTACATTCCTGGACTACTGCATTAGCTGCATCTTTGGTCTCAGAAAATGGGATTTTAATCTTTAGCATTTTGAAAAGCTTTAATCACATGTATTTCTATTTGTCATCTAGGAAATGTCATTGCTTCACATAGCTAAGCAGTACAGAATGTAATCTAAAGATTAGGAAAAGGCAAATCTCTCTATTCATCTGACCTTGAAAATCTGATTGGATTTGCTTTGTAATCTGCCATGTTTTTTCTCTAATTATCTAAAGCTAGATGTGAATGATAGATATTGAATGAGCTGCGTAGGTAGGATAGTATTCTGATGCTTAACTTTGTGTTGTTTTAGATTTGAGTGCAAAGAAATGACAAGAAGCCCACCCAAAAATCTGAGACAAAAAGTGGTCTCAATATAGGGTAAACTTTCAGTAATTCAGTGTCCTTGACTTTCATTCAAAATTGAATGAATAGTGAATATGCCTAAAGTCAATGTAATTAACTTTAGAGCATAATAGGAAAAATCTTTTATCTTATTCTGTAGTGTTTTGACAATGAGCTGGTAAGAAAAAAGTCATCTGACTTCAAAACCAATGGGGAAAATTACGATCCATCTTATTGAGCATTTACTGGTGGCTTCCTGTGGGTCTCAGTACCTTCAGGCAGTACAAAGTCAATTAAACAGTGAAAGTTAAAGAATAAAGAAATGGTTATTCTTAAAATGATCAATAAAAAGTATATAGCTGTTTTGGGTAGGGAAACCATTCTTTGGAGTAATGAATGGAGTTCTTTTAATATTTATTAGGACAAGAAGTGAATGTTCTTTCTACAACCTTTTTAACTTATTCAAAATACTGTAGAATTGAGTGTATCCAGCATTAATGAAGTTGTTGCAGTAGAGTCCTTCAAAAGCTGTACTCAAATACATTCTGTAAGCTGAAATATTTAGGAAATACAAATAATGGTTTATTGATGTTATAAGAGACTTACATGGCTGGCTCTTAACTCTTCAGATACTTTTTAACCTTGGCAAGTCAGACATCTGAATATTCCTGAAGCAAAACTCACTTTTTAAATGTAATTTCCTGTCAGTCTCGAGGAAGGTCCCCAAACCACTGTTCATTCATAAGCTTGTGGTTCAAATTTAAAATTCTTTACTACTTCTGGAGGTAAATTTTTTATGGTAATAAATTTGCAGGTGGGCAGGGGGGCTGCTGTGCCTCTGTATAAAACTGATTAACTTCGCCTGTTGAGAAAACCATGGTGGGCTTTGATGTTAAAGGTACTTTTATTTTGTAAGTTTAGATTACTTCAGGAAAAAGATCCTTTAATGTAACAGTAATTACAGCTACTGCAAACTAAGGATTTCGCATCAATCTTCCCACCAGGAGTCTTTGGTGCACTGATCTCTCCCAGAATAATAGCACAGTGCATTAATTTTCCAAACAAATTCTAGTGTTAACATTTAAAGTCACTACTAAATTATGTTGTATTACAGTTTATTGTAATTGCATTTGCTTTAGCCATTAAAAAAATTGGATGTATTACAGTTTTAATATGTGGTATTTCTTGGTGTAAAACATTTCTGAAGAACATCATAGTTATGATCAGTTTTGAGCTTTGGGTGCTTATACTGTCAATAGTGTAAACCAATAGCAACATTGTAAAGCACCATCATGTTTTTTTCCACTTGTAAAACGTAGAAACCTTTAAGTGTCTTGATCTCCAAGAGAATCAGAGAGGTTCATAACAACTGCTCTTGTTACATCAGGAAGCAGGGGCATTAAAAGTAGTGTGTTTGTGTGCAGTGATAGTACTACATTTATATTTGAATAGGACATTCAGAACTTGGATGAACTTTGACTAAAAAATACCAGTCACCTGCTTTCTGGGTGGGAACGTCATGCCCTGTAAAACTTCAGTCTTAATTTCATCTGGAAATAAACTTCAGTGTAATTTTACATCTGTTTTATTGCCATAATTATTTAGTCTGTAAAGTGGCATCTATAAAACCCATGTGAATTCTTTTTTTACCTGGATTCAGCTGTTAGTGTATTTGTTGATAGTTGTCAGCCTGTGGGCTGAGGGGTTTGGAGTTTTCTCTGATTGTGCTGCAATGTAAAGGACACTTAGAGGCAGTTTGCTTTGACAGGGCTTCTCCTGCTTACATTACTAGAACTCATATGAGTGAAAAACTTCCTAGGGACTTGCCAAGATACCACAGTGTAGTTGGGGAAGCCCTCAGATTAGTCTGAGGCTAGTTTGGCTTTTAGATCTTGAGTTACTTAGCACTAACTCAAATGCAGTGGTATCTACTTGCTGTTCTGTGCTAGCTTGCATGGAAGGCTGGAGTTTGTTATAGGGAAAGATGTTACCTTCTTTTCTGTTGTGGTAAATGGGAATGGAGTGGTGTTCTTTAAAGCGGAGTGGATTTTCCAGTTGTAAGAAATGTGCTGGTTTACTACTACTGTTTTTCATTGGAAATTATTTGAAACTAAGTTGTCTTTTAAAGTGTACCTAAAGGATGCATTCTCCTATATTTTTGATTGGTTTCTTTTGAACACAGGTTCTTGTTACTGTCTCCTGTTGCAAGTTTTCATTCCTACTAAAAAAAGTCAAGGATAAATGACATTATCTTTCAATGGTAGAGTAGAAGCATGTTTCTTGTGAAAAGCTGATATTTGAAAATGATTGTTGAGGACAAATGTGAACTAGTTAGAATAACTTCTGTTCCACTTCTGAAATTGACTGTATTTTGGTATCTCTTGTGCTAACATGTTTAACCCACAGCATGCTGGATGTGATCCAGCAAAGGCTTCAAGCAGTACTTTATTTTTTATTTCCTTGTATGCTTGTCATGTTTTCCCACTAATGAAGTGAAACCTGCAATTTTTCATTAGCACACTGGAGAGTCAGTATTTGGACAGAATTATAATCAAGAATCAGTTTTGTATCTATCTCTGGATTGACAAACCCAGTCATGCAGCCTGGGTTTGAGCTTCTAAATCTCATTGCTAATTATTTTTCATTGGTATAACTCATCAGATTTTTTTGGGTATGATCTATGTCTCAACTACTTCCCTGAAATGTCAAAAGATAGACATTTGCTCCTTAAAACTCTAGACTCTGTTTACTTAAGTACTAACATAGTTGGAAGTTTTTGAACTTAAAAATGAACAGAGGTATCTAAGTTTTTACTGCTTGAGCCATATAAAATAATAATGTATCAGAAGTTTTAACTTAAAAGTTAATGTTTAAAATGCTTGAAATTATGATTTGAGAGGTGTTGATATGAACATGAATATTAAAGTTTGAAAAAGCAAAATGTGATCTATCCCATTGACCTACATAACCAGTTATATGCATTAATTACATAATATGCAATGTGTGAGTCATAGTTTAAGCCCAGCTGGCAACCCAGAAAAAAACCCATGCAGCCTGCTCTCTTGCTCCCCCCCACCTTTTCCTCCCCCCACTCCCAGAGGATTGTGGAGGAGAATTGAAGGAGTGTAACTCCCACAGGTTGACATGAGAACAGTTCAATAACTAAGGTATAACACATCACTGCTGCTGCCACCAATAATAATAAAAGAAATAACAAGGGAAGAGAATAGAACTGCTTACCACCTGCTGACTGATACCCAGCCCAACCTGGGCAGTGATCTAACCCTTCCAGGTAACTGCCCCCAGTTTATATAGTGGGCATGATGTGCTGTGGTACGGAATACTTCTTTGGTTAGTTTGGGTCAGGTGTCCTGTCTCTGCTTCCTCCCGGCTTCCCCACCTTCCTGGCAGGGCATGAGACTCAGAAAGTCCTTGGTCAGAGTAAACATTACTGAGCAGCCACTAAAAACATCGGTGTTATCAGTGCTGTTCCCAGGCTGAAAGTCAAAACACAGTACTGCACCAGCTACTAAGAAGGAGAAAAATGATTGCTGCTGCTGAACCCAGGGCATTTTATTATGCCACAGTGTTAGGCTTTAAAATTTTCAATTTATACTGACTTTGAAGATCCTCAGTTCTTGTATTGTTGCATTAAACTGAGAAAATAACTAACTTTTTCCCTTTAACAGAAATCGAAAAATTCCAGAAAGGCGAAGGAAAGGAAGAAGAAAAGTATATTGATGTAGTCATCAATAAGAATATGAAGCTGGGACAAAAAGTTTTGATTCCAGTAAAACAATTTCCAAAGGTAAGCCCCATTTTCATACTTGCTAAATCTAAGTGCTTGTAAAAGTTACTGCACTATTTTAACTTTTTTAACTGCTACAGTTTTGCATTATAGTGCTCTAATCCTTTGTCTCCTGATGCCTTGCTGTGTGCCATGGCTGTGATTTTATTTGTAGATTGAAGCCTTAGGGTGTAATGTAGACTTATCCAGAGGTGTTGTTAGTGTGGTTTACTTTCAGTGTATAGAGTTAAGTAAAGACTTGATGAAACTATATTTGGATATAACTTTTTAAAACAAGTTTTGGCATCTGACTACCAGTAATACTCAGGAATGTTATGAAGCTGAAGCTGTGTCAACTTTAAATTGCCTTGGTCTAATGCTTAAGTGATTATCATGGTGAATGAATACTATTAATGAATAGTGAAATATAAAAGTAATTAATTCCTCTAAGCTATTCTGAGGGTAATTTAAGGCCATGTGTGGACACTTAAGGACATGATTTACTGGGGGACTTGGCAGTGGGTTTGTAGTTAGACTTGATGATCTTAAGGGTCTTTTCAAACCTAAATGATCCTATGATTTAAAATTCCTCTACAATTGCTGTCCTACAGTCTGTTCTATGAGAGTTCTAAGATAAGAATGGTTCTTGTTGGAATAAATGCACAGGAAAGTTGTGCCGGTCACATGAAATAGTATGTTGAGAACTATTGATAAATGAATCCTGTTTTCAGGATAGCAAGGTCATTCTTTTCAGAATATTAAAAGGAGTAAGATATTTCAGCTGACTCCAGTGAAAGGCTTTGACGCTTTCTTATTGTAGGTAGCAGTGTGCAGCTTAAAATGCACCATTATGGAACTTGCTGTGTAAACTTCTAATTTTCATCACCTTAGAATGCAGCCATTGTTAGGCTTGAATTAGTTGGGTCTACACTAGTAAATGATGCAATCTATTCTGGAGGGTTAGGGACTGTTCTATTAATATTTGACCACCATGAATTCTTAACTTTTACTGCCAAGTATTTTTCTGCACTAAAATATTGCCACCTGGAAGCATTTATTCAATATCCAATAAGCTGTGTGACTGTATTCTTTTGGTCAGTCTTTAAATTAAATTTGATCCTATGCAAATGAGGTTAACATTTTTGTTTGCTTAAATTGGCTTTTTCCTACTACCAAGTTCAAGACCGCTCTGTTTCTTCTTACGGAGGAAAGGAATTCTTTAATTCCTCCATCTGTTTAGGAATACTTTTTCCTCAGTGTTTTTTTCCCCCACCTACACTATCAGTGTTTTTCCTCACAAGACTGCTGGGTAATTTGCAAGGATTGCTTTACTGCTGTTTGAAGTTTCATGAGATACTGCTTCAGTGAATTCAAGACTGCATATCACTTACATGCAGGCACCTCTTTGGAACTCTGGCTTATAAGTCATCTTTGACTAGGAAGAGCTATAGAAAAACATTAAAGAAATGTAATGGTGAGGTGGTAAAAAGTAAGGGAAGCTTACATGGTCAGTGTTTGTAATCAGGATGCTTCTTACAGGTACTGAAATGTAGGTACTTGAATTCAATGGGAAGAGGGCAAAATAGGCGCTAAAGCGAAATGGTGCCTTTTGAAAGAAGCTTGTTTTAACTTTAAAGGATGAAACACTGAAATTATTCTTGAGGATAACAAGTAGAAAAGTCCTTGCTGTCTTTTGAATGGGCATGTGTGCTCTGCTGTGTGCTCAGTAGTTCTGGTCCTTGGAGAAGTCCTTGAGTTAGGATAAAGTCTGGTGTGTGCTATGAAAAGAAACCGGATTTTATATCCAGATAAAGCTTTGGTATAATACAGTATGCCTCTGTTTAGACCACCAGGATCCAGGGGGTACAGAGTACAACTAACGTGTCAGTTTCTGTGTCTAGGACTTCTTCCATGGAGAGCAGAATACTGGTATCTCTACTCACGTATCTCCCTTCTGCCAGGGTGAACAAAAATCCCAGGGATTATCTCAGTATATTTTTACCTCAGTATAGCAGAGCTCAATTTTCTTAGAAATTTCCCTTTTATTGCACATAGATGTAATGTAAATGTATGTGTATATATGTGTAAAGCTTATTAAAGACTTGATATAGTCCAAAGGAATTAAAGAGTAGTCTGGGAATATGAATTCAGATTTATGACAGGTAGTCTAGATCTTTGACACACCTACCCTAAGCCACAAGCAGTCACTGCAGTTTAGCATCACTTGTTTACTAGACCAGGCCTGTACTTCCAAGATTTAATAAATGCATTGTATGAAGTGACATTGCTTCAGCATGGCAAGCAGAGCTTTATCCTGACATCCTGTAGTCTGCAGTGGGTGACATGAATTTTGAAAGCCTGTGCACAAGGGAACAAGTCTTTTGCATCCTAATGTTTGTGCTAAAGGCTAATCCCCTTCCTTCCTTTTAGGTGTGTTCAGCGGCAGGCTTGGAAATTACGAGGTGCTTTGTCAAGTCTTTTGGGGTAGATACAGAATTATTCCAGTCATCTTGGTTTCACTGAGCTGTATTTAGAATGCATGCATTGTCTGTTCAGATTTTGTGGAACTTAAGCAGAAAGTATGATGTGGTGCTTATAAAATCTGAAATGATGCTTCATATAAATGCTTTATGCCTCTATGCAGTTCTTTCCTGTGAATGTATGGTTTCCTAGAGCATTTTGCCTGCAAGAGGTGTTAGTATTAGTGTAAATGTGTCATCTGTAGAAAGTTCCAAGTGATACTTCCTAGAAAAATAGTTAAAAGATTTGGTTCTGATTTATGAGCAATTTTCTCCTTCCTGCTGATCACTGGTGACAAATGCTTCAGAGGAATGAAACTTAAGACTTAAATATGGATGAAATCTGTGCAAAATGCCCTTCTGCATGTGAATACTGAATTTAGAGAAGTTCTAGCAAGCTGGCATTTGTTTTTGTGTGCCTCCAGTCCACACTAATGCTGTTAGCTATTGTGCAAGATCTTGAACAAAAAGATACCTCCAGTGTTTCAGGAGATAGTCTACTTTGTGCTAACGAACTGAGAATCAGCTATTTGAAGCTGACAGTCACTACAGTAAGTAATCTGTCAAACTAGTGGCAGTTTAGGTTGAATCTGGCAAACTTGGGTTTCCAGAAAGTAATGAGGAAAAAGTTTGTTTCAGCTTTTTTGGGAAGCACTATTCTATTCATATCCATAATTTTGCTTTTAAAAAGGATCAAAAAAGTAAATTATTAAAGTTGTCTCTAACAGGGTTTAATATCTGAAAATAAATCTAAGTGACTTTGCTAGCAGAAACTTTATAGTTGCCAGTGATGACTGGCAAGCAGAGATGCCTCTCCTGTTTAGGTATATAGATAGGATTAATGAAATATCAACCAGTTTTTTGTGATAAATGATGTCTCTGGGCCAAAACAGACCACAAGAGCACTACCTTCATTCAGACAGTTTACAAGATCTGACACAGGGTTAATCAAGTTTCCTTTAAGTATTGCATTGCCCTTTCCCTGTTTAAAACTTCTGTCTGATTATGACTCCTTGAATAAATCATAACAGCCTCAAGAAGGGTCAGGCAGTCCTAGCTCTGATCTGATCAGCCTGGCATTGTAATGCCTACACACATTACCTGTCCTGTCAGATACATTCTCATGGGTGCATAGCTGAGCCCTGCACAGATTCAGCCTCATTACCTCTGACAGCCCTGGAAGGTGACAGGTTAACTGCAGCAGAAAGTTTTCAAAGTTGAAGTTCAGAGCAGCTGGGTTTCTTACTGGAAGAGAATCTGGCAGACCTCATTCAGAAGCAGGGATTTCACTTTTCTAGGTGTCTTTGCTTTCCCTGAAATAAACTGGGTTTCTGGTTTTCTGCTGGATGTGCAAACAGTTGAATCTGTGGTGATGTGCTGCTCACCTCGTACCTAACAGCTCGATTGCTACTATGGTGCTATATATATAGATGCATACATCCTTCAGCTGGGACCTTTTGTCTTGCTCAGAAGTTGGCAGTGTTAAGAGGCCTAATAGCTCATGCTAGAGCCAGTTTGCCTACATCTACTTTTGTGTCTGGACCTTGACAGAATAGCCAAGACAGCCTGAATTTTGTCTGTTTAATGAAATAATTTGGTAGTCACAGAAGTTTTGTTCAGTTTGTCTTTGAGACTGGTTATGCATTTGAATTTCATTTGTGTTCTTTAGCCTTCTTTACATTAAAAAGCATAAATTTATCTTGATATGGTGACAGTTTTCCTTGTTTTGACTAAACCTTGTGCAAGCTGTTCTGCACACTGCAGGTCCAGTCAAGTCTACAAAATCAGTTGTATCCAATCTCATGACTTTTTCAGGTTGGTCGGCTCTACACATATCTCAGAAGTCTGAATTGCTGAGATATGAAAATTAATGGGAGGTATTTAGATGAGGCTTGAATATGCTTTGGTAATGCTGCAGTCTTATTGTAACTGGGACATGTGCTACAATCAAGGATTAGAGAGGTTAGGACTTTTTATGTAAGCTTGTAGGAAAAGGGCCAATTTTTTGAGGCATGATTCATTTCAAAATCAAATTCTCCATAGGTAGGAATTCATGTGGATGTTGGATGTCTAAATTGTGGTTAGTGGAATGAGATCTTGTTAGTTTAGACAATGGAGTTCAGAGTGATTTAGTACACCTTGCTATTTGATCAGCTGAATACCTCAACTGACTTTGTCAAGTGTGAAAATGTGACCCTTAAACCCATGCTTCTGTTGTATTTCATGCTTGAAAGTCTTCAAACTTGCACAGGCTTGAAAGCAGAAAGTGAGCTGGCCATGGAAGGTCATGATGTGGTTGTCTTGAAGGGACTCTGGATCTGTCCTGACATTGCTATGAAATGTCAGCCTGTGTAAAAAGGTGTTTCATAGCTTAGTTACATATAAGTGAGTAAGGAGGGTGTTATCCTCTTCCAATACATCTAATGCTTTTTGAAGTGGTTTTGTCTCAAATTTGATTTTGCTTTGACAGTTTAGGAAACTCAAATGTTCTGGAGGGAAATACCTTCCATGGATGGTAAATGGAATGATGATGGTTTTCCATGAGATGGATCAAAACTATGTGGAAAAATTATTTCTGTTTTGTGACAGCCTACCTTTTATAAATTGCTTGTGGATCTACATTTAAATACTGGGTAAATCTCAAAAATCAGTAAGAAATGGTCTGTATTGTGTTCCCTGAAGTAATACTTGAGATACATGCTCCCAAAAGTTACTGACTTTAAGGAGCTGGTATCCATGTAAGCCTTTTAGCTCAACATTTAAAGAGAAAAGACCTATTTCAAAATGTCATTGGTATATATAATAGATCTGCAGTTGTTATGTAAAGTCATTGAAAGATGACTACTTTAATCATGTGAGTAGCTAGGAAACAATTTATCATAGCTTAGTTCTGTGGTATTTCTTCAAGTAGAAATAAGAAAATGTGGTTGTATAACCATTAGTTACATGGAGCAACAGGCATGGACTGTAATACCAGGGATTTGAGCAAATTTATAGTTATTGACCGATATTTGTTGTGTGTAAATGTTTAAAGCAAAAAAAAAAAAAAAGAGCAATGGGCTCAAACTTAAACAGGGGAAGTTCAGATTAGATATAAGGAAGTTCTTTATTGTGAGGGTGGTGAGGCACTGGAATGGCTTGCCCAAGGAAGCTCTGAATGTTCCATCCCTGGCAGCATTCAAGGGTGGGTTGAGCAGAGCCTTGGGTGACATGGTTTAGTGTGAGGTGTCCCTGTCCATGTCAGGGGAGTTTAGAATTAGACGATCTTAAGGTCCTTTCCAACCCAAACTATTCTATGACTTTATTGCTGTTTGTGAAGCAGAGTAGTTTGAAATGGTAGAATGTAAATGCTTGGAGTACTTATCTTTAGATATAGCATTTTCTTGAAAAGTAAGAAATATGTTGATGTTTTCCTATTTTCCCTGAAAATGTTTCCTGGTTTTCCCTTTCATTGTAAGAAAGTGTTGACGTGGCAGCATTGGACAGATGCAGAGATGATCAGTGTGATCAATCAATTGCCAAATTTATTTGCACACATTGACAGTTTTTATAATACACAGGAATAGCTGATGTAACCAATATATATTCTGACTGGCTTAAAAGTGCTAACCACAAATTCTTAAAGGCGAACGGGAAAATTCTGCCTTCTGTTACTTTTGCTACTTTTAGCTGTTTCTTGCAGCTTCGCCGTCCTACTCCCACGTCCTGTTATCCTTGAGCAACTACCAAGCCTCTTTGTTCTACTGCACGTAGCTGACCCTTAGTAACCTAAGGTTAGGCCTTGCAGCCTGGGTAACTTGAGTACAAGCCTCAGAGTTCAGCTAAGACCAGACAGCTGGGATTGCTTCTCATGTCCAGCGTTCAGCTATATTCTTCACAACTGCCATCTCCTAGGGCTAAGGCATCTGGGTTGGTCACAAAGTGTCTGCTGTCCCTCAGCCAATCCACAAGAAAGTGCTCTGAATCTTTATAGTAACTATTTTTTCCAGTGACCCTACTGCAGAGGAATCCTTGCAGAAAACTAATATGCCAAGAAAGCTTTCTATGATTTTTATGACAATGGCTTGTTTAGAGCATTACAGGGAAGTGTTTGGTCAAGCATTTATACTTTCACTAGGTATTTTAAGCTGGATGAACCATTCTCAGCAGAGTTGTCTTGGTGGGGATAAAGGAGGATTACTTCTATTATATCCTCCTTTCTGCTATATATACATTTAAAAATGCTGTAGCATTGGCATTAATTCCTTTTTTGCTGAAATTCATACTGTAGATCAAATGCTTTGCTTGCTTGTGTACTTTTTCAGCTGTTTTCTCCAAACTGTTTTCAGGGAATAGGTTCAGACAGTCATCTGGTAAGGACATAAATCTCTAGGTAGCAATTATGTTTTGATGTGGGGATTCTGAAGAAATGGGTGTTAAGCAGTGATGTCCATAATCTCCATTATACTATATCTGCAAAATTGCTTCTTAAAATGAGGATTTATGAATATCTGGAGGAAACAATTTTCAAGTAAAAAATTGATTTATTTTTGTTTCTATTGGGATGGAATTTTTCCTTTAAAATGTACCTTAAACTGGATGTTTTCTAGTTATACAGCACTCTAAAAAGGAAACAAATGCATGCTTTCTGTATAGGTAACCAGTATTTGTGGGCAAGACAGATTCCATGCCCAAGGGATAGATCCCATATTTGAGGATTTTGATAAGGAGCTGTAGCATTCCATGGTGTATTTTTACCCCCAAAGCCAGAGATGTAGACAGATGCAGGAGGATGCGCTTTCAGTGATCAGAGGGTTTGGGAAATTACCCATCCTAAAATCTTGCGTTGTTTTGCTCAAGCTAATGCATATTTGGTCATACTTTATAATAAGACTATAGAGGGAACAATTTATCACTGCTGCAGTGTTAACTTGTCTTGAACTTCAGCTGAGGTAGCAGTTTTTCCAGTCTTCAGTTGTCTCTTCCCAGGTCTGTTAATCTGAGTCTTGGTGCTGCTTTTGCAAAGATTCCCATAATTTTGATGTTTTAGCATTCATTATTAAGATACTAGGAAAAAATCCTTACTCTGAGGGTGCTGAGACCCTGGCACAGGTTGCCCAGAGAAGCTGTGGCTGCCCTATCCCTGAGAGTGTGAAAGGTCAGGTTGGATAGGGCTTAGAACAACATGGTCTAGTGGAAGGTGTCCCTGCCCATGTCAGGGGGGTTGGAACTGGATGAGCTTTAAGGTCTCTTCAACCCAAACCATTATATGATTCACTTAATGTACTGGATATGGCATATGCTTCAGAGCTGATCTAGAAGCAACTTTGTGTTGTGGACTTTCATCTTCTGTTTTATATACCATTATCTATAACATACTGATTATTAAGATACTGGAAGCTGTCTTACTGTTGAAACAATCCTTGATTTGACATAGGTGATTCATCCAGTGTAGAATAACATTCATGGCTGGCTCTTCAGAGTTCAGCTATCCTGTAGAACTGTGAATATTGCAGTACCTTCCAGACTAGTTTGTGCTGGAAAGCAGTGTGACTGCTTTGATGCTGTTATAAAACTGAGGTGATGCTGGTGAACTTGAGGACAGGTTTAAGTATTTACAGCAGTTTGGATATGATCATGCTGTGCTAGGGAGAAGGGTGAGTGCAAATGGGGGTTCTGGCATATCTGATTCTGAGCCAGACCTAATGAATGTGACTGATCAGACTTGTACAGAACTGCTTAGATGCCATAGTGTTAGTAGGATCCAGTGCATCTAATTCAGACAATTTACAAGTTTGAGTTAAATAGTGTACCAGAATTTTTTTTTTGTTATTGTTGTGCTTTTGGGCAAATAAACTCTTAAGTTTCCAGCAGAAAAGAAAGGTGAAATTTTATTCATGCTTTGACTGTAATTTAGGAGAAGGCAAGCATATGTTTACCTATACAGTGCGTAGTTTTGAACGTAACTTCTGAACTGGAACAAAAACTACCTGACAATTAAAATATAAACCATAAATCATGACAAATGGAAGGTTTTTTGGCAAACAAACTCTAAATGGAACCCATGGAATGTGTATATGAGCAATCTGTTATTAAGAGCTAATTTGGGTCTGCCAGGCTTATTTGCTTGTTTCACCAGCAGATAGGCTGGATTTGTTGATTTTTGTAATGAAAACTTGTCTTTATGGTGACTTTATACCTTTAGGGATGGCTCCTACCCCTTGATTGTCAGGGTAAAATGTATCAGTAATGACAGTAACTTAGTGGCTGATCTCTTTTGAGTGTATCTCTATGAAATATTTCAAAATTAACCTTTTGATCAGATGTTTCCAGTTTTACGTATAAGGGAGAAAACCCAATAGTCTGACTTAAACCAGTACCTGTTAAAAGTAAATGATTTCTACAGAAATGATTCATTCAGTATCATAAACGAGCTTCATCTATGGAATAATCAACTGAAATGTCCCAGAGCTTTCTGGCTTTCTTATGTTGGAGCAAAAAGGCTTTGGAACTGCACTGTAAGCTGCTCAGTAGTAACCCCTAAGCTCATTGCATTCTTAAGCTACACCTGGAGTTACTGTGTTTTCAAATCAGCAGAATTCGACTTGCAACTGAAAACCAGGTTTCTCAGACTTCGGATCTATCAGGTCTAATATTTGGAGCCTCAGTGCACAGTTCATTGGATCTCAGGATACAGCTAATCATGTTGATTAAATGTTGTCTAGAACACATCATCTGTGTGGCATGTGTATCTACTTGTATGCTTGTATAGCTACCACAACATCCAGCTTCAATGCTAAATATTTTGGTTTTGAGAAGACAGCTCTTGGTGCTATTAGTTTTGTAGGTCGTGTTTTAGATATGCACAACACACTAAACATTTGGCTTTAATTAAAATACTAGAGCTGGAGTAAACAAATGTGCTTTGGAACACCCAAGCTATCTTTTGAGCACTGAAGCCTTTTAGTAACTTTGATTACATTCAGAGTGGATTTCACTTTCATTGCAGGTATGCCCTTCCATTTGTCATTTTAATTGTCAGGTAGTTTTTGTTCCAGTTAGGAAGTGATGTTCAAAGCTATGCATTGTGTAGTTAAATATATGCTTGCCTTCTATTAAATTACAGTCAAAATGTGAATGACAATTTCACCTTTCTTTTAAGATTATTGCTGGAAATTTAGACTATCAGACTGCAGGTATTCAACATTCTGAAACAATTTCAGTATACTTCACTGTAAATGGAAAAATCTCTCATTTTAAACATATGCAGGCTATTTTAAAGTAAACATTAGTAATCTTGAATAATGCATGAAAAATTGACGTGGTATTCGACTATATGAAAGCTTTCATTTGAGCTTTACTTATAAAAGGAGTTCATAGTTATGATCCTTTAAGGAAACTGTTGACAAGGAGTTACTGACTTTTAGAAGCTCAGTCTTGTTATGTATTGTTTCAATTTGTTTGCTTTCCTTGCAGTCGTACCTCCAGAAATAATAAAATCACAAGTCCAGGGTGTAAGGGACCTCTAGGGAATATCTGTTCCAACCTTCTCTTGAGATTATGGTTGTAAATTAGGTTACACAATGCCCTATCAATGCCTCAGAGTGAATATTCTCAGCGAGGGATGTTTCTACCATTTTGCTGGGCAGCCTGGTTCTGATGAGTATGTTCCTTGGCTGTATGTTAGGACCTATAAGGAAAAAAAATGTACCCAATAAAACAAACTTAGAATTACCTACAGATTTCATGATAATTTGCCTGTTAACTTCAGAAAACCAAGACCTTAAATTTAGTGGCTTCTGTGGACTTCTGGAAGGCATGCTAAGACACATGAAAAACAATGGGGTGGTTGGTGACAGCCAGCATGGCTTCATTAAGGGGAAGAAATTCTGCCTGACCAATTTGGTGGCCTTCTATGATTGGGCTATTGAACTGATGGACAGGGGTAGAGCAGTTGATGTCATCTACCTGGACTTGTGCAAAGCATTTGACACTGTCCCACATGACATCCTTGTCTCTAAACTGGAGAGATATCAGTTTGATAGAAGGCTGAGTGGAGACCTCAGAGCAGCCTCCCAGTATCTGAAAGGGGCCTATAGAGATGCTGGGGAGGGACTCTTCATTAGGGACTATAGTGATAGGACAAGGGGTAACGGGTTAAAACTGAAATGGTTGAAGTTCAGGTTAGATATAAGGAGGGAGTTCTTTACTGTGAGGGTGCTGAGGCACTGGAATGGGTTGCCCAAGGAAGTGAATGCTCCATCCCTGGCAGTGCTCGAGGCCAGACTGGACAGAGCCTTGGGTGCCATGGTTTAGTGTGAGGTGTCCCTGCCCCTGGCAGGGGGGTTGGAACTTGATCTTAAGGTCCTTTCCAACCCTAACTATTCTGTGATTCTTCTATGATACTATGACTAGTGATGGATAATTTGGTCAATGGTTTCTTGGTTCTAACTCTCATATACATTGGTGATTGAACTTTGGAGGTACTGAGGGAGGTAAATGTCATGTTTTCATACTTGGCAGGCTTTTAATGCTTGTATTTTTTTTCTGTCTAAAGCTGACTTAGATGAACTGGAGCTGTAGACTGTGTGTTGTAGGGCACTGTAGCTGGGCATTTTTTCCATCAGCACTTCCTATGTTGCAGCAAAGGATTTTGAGCTGCACTATCCCAGTGCTGAGTGTTTTGAATTTCCTTCAGGGGAATAGGGAGATCCTTGTAGGAGAAGCCCATGTAGACCCTTCGGTGACACAGTAGTAGCGCAACAGTCAAAACTTACAAACTGTTTCATAAATGTGAGGCCACAAACAAGTAGCTTAAGTCTGTTCTTTAGCATCACTGTTTTACTTGTGCCTTAACTATCTTTTTAACGTGATTGTGTCACTTTAGGTTCCAATAGTATAAATATTCTGGCTTTACAGTTTCATTGGGGGTAATAAATATTCCTGGACAGTACTTTGTTGATAAATAATCTCAATTGCCTTATTATTTGGACAGGAGTTGTGGTGGGTTGCTCTTTGCTGACTGCCAGGTGCCTACCAAGCTGTTCTATCACTTCTCTTCCTCAGCAGGGTGATGGGGAGAAAGATGAAAAGCTTGTGGGTTGAAATAAGGAGAGGGAGATCACTAACCGATTAGTCACAGGCAAAACAGACTTGACTTGATTAATTTATTGCTAATTAATTGTAACAGAAGGATAGAGTGAAATAAAATGAAACTAAAAATAACTTCCCTATACCCCCCCCCCCCCCAGTCTTTCAGAGGCTCAACTTCACTCTGATTCTTCTATCTAAGTCCCCCAAGTGGCACAGGGGGATAGGGAATGGGGGGTTGCTGGCTCAACAACTCTGTTGTTCCATCTTCTTCATGGTCTTCTACTTCAGCCTGGGATTCCTCCTGCAGGATACAGTTGGAACTGCTCCAGCGTGGATCCCCTAGAGGGTCACAGATTGTTCTGGTTTAAGCCCAACCGTCAACAACGTACCACACAGATGTTTTTAGTTCTTTGCATAGTTTAATAGAGTCCTCAAGTTTTGTGTCACCATCCTTCATATTTCATGTGCATTCCAGAATACACTGTGGTGATATATAAAAGGAGACTGCTGACTGTACACAGCTCCCCCCCCCCCGCCATGTGTGACTGGGAATGCATGCTGTATAGAGCAGTGCTCATGAGAGCTTTCACATCTCCTGGTTTTCCTAAGTCCAGTTTTGCATCCCTGAAATGGCAATAGACAAATTCTCCCTTTGTTTTCAAAAAAGTGGATTTGATACCTGTTTCCTTTAGCCAGCTTTCCTTTTGAAGGATCTTCTGGGCTGAAAGGGCACCAGCTATATGTTTTGGTACTTTCTATTAATGGCAAGACTTATGTTTTCCTTGTTTTCTTTGTCTTTCTTGGTTTTTGAGGCTCACCACTTCCTTCTCCCTAGTTATCTTAGGGGTGTAATGCCATGGTTAAGAATCCCAACTGGCTTTGGTAAAATTTAGTTATAATGGGAGTTGAATAGCAGTTGAGAAGGTAAGTGTTGATTTGAGTTTGGACTGGATTTATATGCTTATGTTCTGTGGATTTAGCTCCTTGATTGTTCTGGCGTTTTAGAGCAGGGTATGCTATATGGATTACTTAACAAATCTTCAAGGGAGGATAAGGCAATCAAAGTATTCTTCTTCTTGAGATCTTTGTTATTGTATCTGCAAGATTGCTGCCAGCTTTGTTTTTATGGTTATGTACCTGGTAACAATTGTTGAAAAACTGAATTGCAGTTTGAGCACATCTGTTCTCAGTCTTGAGTGGGGTAAACACAAAGCTCTCTTTTCAAGTACCTGATTTCTTTGAATTCAGGTACTTCTGTATTTCTCTTGACACCTGGTGGAGTCACTTTCATGCTGTTAAATGTCCTACAGAGTTGTAGCTAATGACTGTAATTTATGATCTAATACTTTTTTGCACCTAAAGTTATTTCAGCAAAATATTCCATTATGCTTATTCATTTAGACTTAAAAATCCAATGAGCTTAATGGTGCTTTGTTTTCTTACAGTTCAACTTTGTGGGGAAGCTTTTGGGTCCACGTGGCAATTCTCTAAAGCGTTTACAGGAAGAAACACTGACAAAAATGTCTATTTTGGGAAAAGGTTCTATGAGGGACAAGACAAAGGTAAGACCTGAATATGTTAGTGTTTGGTACCTGAATTTTGTAGCTGACCTGAAACTTCTGGAGAGGTGAACAAGCATCTTGCCAAAAATGGGAGCAAAGAAAAAGCCATACCCTCATGTTGGTTAGATTCAGATGGATGCTGCTTTCTCTTGAGTCTGTTCTCAGTGGGTATTTTGAAGCCACCATGAGTTGTATGTAGGATCCCAAAATACAGTCCTTGGGCATTTAAGTGGGGCATTACCAGTGGCTTGTTCCAGATTAGTCTTGTATAGCTTATAATGAGTAATGCCCAAATAATTACCACTTTAGAAGGAACCCCACTTCTAAATTCCTCCAAGCATGTTCACATAACATTTAAACTTAACATGTAATAACATTTCTAGGCAAAGGAGAAGAGCTGATGGAAGGAGGTAAAATACAACCAGAAGAAACTTCACAGCTCTTTGGTGATGTAGTAAAGATGAAAATGGGTGGTAATATGAGCAGGTTCTGATAAATACTTCTGCTCAGTTTCTGATTTAAAGCAGTAGACTTCAGGGATTGGTAGCTGCTGCTTGTTAGCTTGACAAGTAGGATGAAAAGCAAAAGGCTGTATAGGAGCAATAAACTACTGCAAGGTGAAGTATATTTACTGTCTTTAGGCATATTGCCAGATGCCTTGTGCTACTATGCATCATAAGCTGTGCTAGTACTCTGCTTTGTTCTGGACCACGAAGGGATGAAATACAGGACCAAGGTACAAAGCAAACAGGGTAAGCTTTCTCATAAGGCTTCTGGTATCCAGTACTGCAGGGATGTCTGTTGAAAACATGAAGTTAAACCAGATTGCCCAAACCATGACCATTCAGTGTGCTAAACTGTACATGAGAAAATGAAGATTTAAAGGACAGATTGTCTTAAAAGTGATGACCTTGCTGTCCTTTAGCTCCCTTGTTCCACATCTGGTTTTCTTTCATTCTTTCAGCAGCCTCAAATCTCCACTGCAGTGAGGGGGAAAAAAAACCCCAAAGTAGTGTGTTTTAGCCAGCCAAGCAGCATCCACATGCATTTGGCCCAGCCTAGCTGGTGTATGTACTGTCAAATAATGGAAGGCAGAGTATTTTGTGTGAGCTAAAAATAGTGTCAGTGAAGGAAGCTGGAATGGGAATAAGCTGTGGCTTTTCTGTTGGTCATTGTGGGGAATAAAAAGATCCTGAAATACTAAATTTATGCCCAAGGCTGGGAGATGTAGGCCAGTGGGTGAGCTCATTCTCTTTTGTGTGGTGATTTGCTGTGGAGAGTAGTGGGTTGCCAAGCCATGTTACAGAATTGGTGGGGGAATCAAAGTGAACTTTGCAAGTGAAGCAGGAGAAAAAAGACAGTTACCTTAAAAGCTTTCATAGGAATGATTTTTAGAACAACCTGCACTGAAATTCCTTTCTGTAAAAATTGCTGATTGAAATCCTTTTCCACCAAGCACTGCACATGAAATGGTGACTTTTTTTTTGTTGCGTGTTGCTGTTAGCTGGCAAGCTGAGTGGTAACCACAGAAATTTTCTGAATTCTCAATTCTCTGCACATCCAGCTGTACAGTGATTCTTCTAAGGGTAGGGAATGGTTGATAGCATATATACCAAACCACAAAGTATATGGAGAACTTCACTAATGAAAGCATATAGCTTCTGGTGCTAGATGTTGGTTTATGTATCTTCAATAACTGTGCTTTAAGTATATATTTAAGTGAGAAACTGTGCCAATTAAAACTAAATAATTAGAATGTGTACTTTTTATTAGTTTACTGCTGTTTCTTGTTCTGTTATTTGTTGTTTGTACTGACAAGAAAACAGTTCTGATGGCGAAGTCTAATCTTGCTGACTGACCTTTTCATATTCCTGTTGTGGATGCTCTAACAGCTAACTATATTCCGTGATGCTTAAGACATCCCCATAGTCAAACATGAAGTATGATGACATGAATGGTATTTATGAGAAGCAGAAATGGTTTGTCACTTGCACACCTTAACCCATAATTAAGGGTTGTGCATGGGAGATTTCCACTGTCTTTGAACCAGTAAGTTTACAAATCTATAAATACTTACTAGTGCATCCCATATACGTTAAGCCATGGGAGAGATTTCTTAGGACTTTGTTTTTAAGACAGCATTATATCAAATTCTTAGTAGTTCTGTTATTTGGTAATGCAATGAAATTACTTTAAATGATGGCTTAGCTTCTTGGAAAGCACCTTTCAGACTGGGGATGAGAAGCAGCCTATCTGAGAGTGACATATGGCTGTTAAGTCTGTGAACTGTTTGCATGTGAATGCAAGTATTTGGAAAGTGAGCTCAGCTCCACTACCTGGAAATAGTTTTTCAGTTGTATTGAAGTATGTTGGGTGAAGCAGAACAAAAGAAATAAACTCTTCTGAAATAGCTAGTGAACTCTTTAATATCCTATTTCCTTCTCATAATGCTGTTAGCTTCAAGTAGCACAGTTCTGTGAAGGATGTACTCATGGGGTAGAAATACCAGTGAGAACAGAAAATAAGAGCTGGGAGTAGTGCAATAATACTGTGGTTGAAATAATATCAGTAAAAGAATCTTGTTCTTGTGGAATATTAGATCAGACCTGTTTCTGAAGACTTGAATTTTGAGAAGAGGCTTCAAGTTCACTTATTTCTGTGTCTTCTAGATGAAATGGATGCACGTTCTCCCTTGTGCTGCAGTTTCTGTATGTCAGCAGAAGTCAATGGGTCCTATTTTGTGTTGGTTATTATCGCTTATGGTTGATAAGCAAGCTGATACTATTCTGATATTTTGGCAACAAGATTGGTTTTAAGTGTATCAGAAATATGATTTTATCCTTTTTAGTTGACATCAGAACATGAGTAAACAGTATGTGCAAATGCCTTTGAAGCAACTTTAATACTTAGACTATAATATGCTTAAAGAAGGTGTAAAAACCCCAACATCTTTCTTATCTCCTAGGAGGAAGAATTGAGAAAAAGTGGAGAGGCAAAGTACTTCCACCTAAATGATGACCTGCATGTTTTAATTGAAGTATTTGCTCCACCTGCAGAAGCATATGCCAGAATGGGGCATGCGTTGGAAGAAATCAAGAAGTTCCTCATCCCTGTTAGTATTGTAACTTTTTCATGGGAATTCTGATAGTCTTGAGTGAGAAAATGTCTCTAAAACTGACTTAGTGAACAATATTGGTCAGGTCATATTACATAATTTCCTTCACCTGTGAAAGAAGTGATGCTTACAAATACTTCTCATTTTGATATAGGCAGTGATTGGGTGAATGGATAACTGTCCACATGCTTATGATAACTGTACAAATAATGAACATCTGTTAAGTATGGAAAAAACTTTGCTTAAGGTAGAGCTTTTGTGTGTTTTGCTAAATCTGAAGCATCAGCATAGGGTTCTGTTTCACTAAGAATAAATTTGATGTTGTAGTATTTCTTCTACCCATAGTCCTGGCTTAGCATTCAGTGCTGAGAATCAATACAATTTTATCATGTAGCTAGTGCCACATGGGTTATACTTGTTTTATGTATACTTCAACTTGCAGTGTATGGATATATAAAATGAGATGTGATTTCCAGCATAAGCCTGTACTCCGGGTTTGGAATATGTATAGACAATGGTGCTGCAGGGTTTCCACTGTCTTTCTAGAGAAGATTCTTATTTGCTTCTCATGTTAAGGATGAGACTTGATTGTTTTGTGATAGTAAACTCATGACGGGGCATTTGAGAAGGTGTTACTGTGTGTGAAGTTCCTATCTGTATTAAGTTTTTAGTGGATATTCTACTATTTTTATTGGATATGAAATGAATGGAAAAAGGAAGCATTCTCAAGGTACACTGACTTCTGTTTATCTTTACTGCTGGAAAGGTTATCCAAGTGCTAGTTTTGATTCATGTCAGATAGTGGAAATGTGGGAGACCAAGCTGAGAAGACTTTGTGAAGGTGTATGTCTGACAGCATCACAAGTGTTTGAGAGTATAGTCAGTGTGGCTGTATTCAGGACCAGTCAGGGATGTCTGTTGTACGCTGCTATAGTTTGTTGTGGGTAGAGCTGTTGGCTGTACTCCAGGGTGAACCAGTTGGTACAGATGATGTGGCAGTGCTGCTGTATGCATTTTGAGGATTTTAGTTTATTCTAAACCTAGTCTAGATCCATGAAATTAAGTCCCCAAGTGTCTAAAATTGATTGTGTGCTCCTTAGTGTTTATTCTGATCTGTTTTTGTCTGAAAGAGATTTCATATGCTCCAACACTACCCCCTGACAGGAGCCAAAGCCTGATAAGTAATGATCACTAGGAGGTTCATTTAGGAATACATGATGATGTGAAATAACACACTGTGTTATAAAGAAGCAAGCACCACATTATAACTTTGCAGGTTCCAAATGCATATGAAGAGGTAAATATACTACTGCTGCACATCCTAACTGATTAGGTTGGTGATACTCTGGAGCATATTTGTAGGAATGCTGGGATACTCCAGAGGATATTTGTAGGAATGCTGGGCTGTCATAATGTCAAAGGTTACTGTATTTACATGACTTATAACTTGAGTGTGTGAAGAGATAAGGGAGAATTAACTTCAGTATTCTGGTGAGCAAACAGTTGCTCTCTTTTGAGATGGAAATATGCTCATTTTTAATAAATGCTTTTTGCAAGCACTGGAAGCAAGGATAAATCTGATCCCACTGCCCCTTCATCAGAGGTCTTATTTTTCTTCATTCAGCTTGATTCACCTAATGCCATAATAAATGAAGTATATCAAAACCTAGCCATGACTCTGCTGCTAAATCACTAGAATTACAGACAGACTTATAATGAGCAACTCCATTCATTGGTTGTGCACTTTTCATCTAAGTTTTTGATCACTGCATTTTGTACTGAGCAGAACTGACACTACATAATTATTTCTGAGCTACGGGATCAAGCCAATGCTGTCTTAATTTTCCTGTGGCTTCTCAAATGTAATTTTGTGAGATTTGTTCTCAATGCCTTAATCTCTTCTGCCCCTACCTCCCATAGAACTACTGGTAGGTTAACTTTCTATAAGGTCGGTTGTGACTTTCTTATAATTATCACTATTTTAAGAAAAAAATCCTGCTATCACTATGCAAGATTATGGTCGTTATTTATGTTCTCCTTACAATGTAAACTAACCATGCCTTGCAACAACCTTTGATGCTTAAGATGATTTATGAAAATGGTCATGGTGCAGTTTGCAGAGCAGGCCTGAATATTAAATAACAGTTGGTCCTAGAAGGTAGGGTACAAAATATTCTTATAGTTGCTGACTATACCAAAAATGCCTTAGTCTCTTCTTCTGTCTTCATAGATCCATAATGTGCACCTTTAAGTTCAGCCTCAGTCGGCTGCAGTAGTGTACTTTCCTTTAAGCTATTGGTATAACTCAAATCAAGACAGAGAACCTTGACTTGAGGGTTTTTGGCTGTGCTTATGTTGCCTTGACTCTCACTTGTCTTCTGCAGGTAGAATTGTGGCTTCAGATTTCAAGTGTAATTTATTTATTCCTTAAGTTAGCCAGTCCCTTTTGTTTGGCCAGAGCTTCTGGTCAACAATCCGGTATTATCTTAGTATTACTTATAGAATCATAGAATAGTTAGGGTTGGAAAGGACCTTAAGATCATCAAGTTCAACCCCCCCCGCCATGGGCTGGGACACCTCGCACTAAACCATGTCACCCAAAGCCTGGTCCAACTTCTGCCAGTTAGGATGAAAAGACCATCACCTCCCCCTGGCTCCTGTATTGTACCATGATTACTGCAGTTTTGGCCAATAGGACTTTCTGCTTAATTTTCGAGTGGTGACAATCATTCTTCTGACAGCTGCAGCATTAATTATGCTTTGCTGTTGGGTACCAGTTACTTGTTTTCCTTTGCTTTAAAGACAGGTATAGAAATATTGAGAGAATCTGTAGCAGACAGTTTGCAGTGTGAGCAGAATTAAGAGTTTTTCCCACAGTCTACCTTGCCTCCTGCTTGCTCAGTTTATAAGCTGTGGTGATGAAAGTGTTTAATGGCATTTGAAAGAGCTTGACAGGCTTTGGAAACTCATGGTTTCCCTTAAGCAAGCTGGCAAATAAATCTAAGGGGTGAGTGGGTGGGTGTGCAAAAAGGATGCTGGAAATCTGATAGCTATTGCACACTGCCAGCATAAGGATCTGCTTGGGGGTTTTGCAGAACTGCATAGGGTCTTGCATGGGTCTATCTGAACATTAACATTTTACTAATAGTTTGATAAATCAAAATAAGGTCTTAAGTGTATTGATCAGGGCTGGGTGAAAATTGCAAATAAAACTGAAACTGTTGCTTAGTTGGATCATGTAAGCAATCCTGAATAGGGAGAAACTACGTTGAATGTGTCTTCATGGTGTAGTCATTGTTAGAGTAGGAAACATCCTCTCTGCTCTAAGACTAGTCAGGATGGGCAGTGCTCATAAAATGAAAGTACATCTGTTCCCTTGGAATTCAGCAGCAATTTTTGACTGAAATTTGTGTCACCTCTGCTGAAACTGTACAGGGGATGAGCATAGTCTAAAGGGTTTCTGTGTCCATCTTCTGTTCTAGGTGAGGAATTTGACTTGAATTTGTCTTGACTTGAAGTGTGCTGCTTTCCAGCAGTGGATATTCATAAATTGACTATCTGTTAATCCATTAGACTCTGAAATGGATTCTTCAATTAACACTGCTGCTTATCGTGGCTTCCTTATACTGCTCCTTCACTCTGTATCCCCCTGCTGCCTCTGGCACATGTGATAAGGACCATATTTCTGTTCTTTGCACAGTGGAGTCCTTGTCTGTGACCTAAGATTGCTGGTATGTCTAATAGTTTGCTACAGGAAAATGAGAGCATCAGGGAGAAAAAAAGGATCCAACATGCACAGTAGTAACCTAAGCATGTCTTTGAAGAAATTAAATTAGTATTAGATGATATAGATATTTTTCGGAAGCCCTTTTGAGGAGAATGTCTTGTGGAGAAGTTATAAAGGACATATGATAAATACCATGTCAGAACTGGGAGCTGTGTGTTTGTGGTAGTTCCTTAGCATTTTGTTTAAAGACTGAAGTTTTATTTCATATATTACATAGAAATTTCTGTTTGTAGCCAGTTCTGGTCCAGTAACAATTTACAAATATAAAGTATTTGTACTGTATATTATTAATGCATATATTAAGCTATATGTTGTTATACTACATGTTCCTATATATATGTTGTTGGCCAGAATAGTGTTCAATTGCCTGTTTCTATTCTCCCTAGGATGGCTCAGTTGTGTATTGGGTCTAAGCTGTTCTGTAATGCAATCTCTTTCTCAAAAGCTTCAATTATGGAGTTTAAACCAGTTAATTTGGTCTTGAAGACTCTTCTTCACCTTGTTTGCTGGTTGATTTCTGCTGTGAAATAGAGGATGATCTCAGATGGGAAGTTATGAGTTAAATTCCAAAGCGTAGTCAAGGTAGATCAGACAAAGTGCTTGTATAGTGACATTTCTTCCTAATAGTAGTAACTATCTTTAGTAATGTGATGGAATGGAAAAATTCCTTCTTTCTGTTCTTACAAGTGTAGTTTCAAGGATAATTGAGAACTCTGAACTCACAAAAGTTTTTAATCTCCTTTCTATGCAGTTATTCAGTTGTCTGCAAGGCTACCTGATGATCATTTAGTATCTGTCTAGTACATAAACATAATGAGCACGGATTTCCTGTGAGATGCAGATGTTTTATTTTGTAATTGAATTGTAAAATGGGTGGTATTTTAACAAATCTTCTTTCTTTGAAATGAGGGGATTTACAGAAGATCAGAGCTGCTGTGTCAGAAGTATCACTTTATTCTTATTAGAGGACCTAGTAATATTTTGATTCTGTTTCCATGTATACATGTTGCATAGAATACTTCTTGATTCAGCTTTATAGGTGCATTCTTTGCCTCACTTCAACTGTAAGAAAAATGATGGAAAAACATGTAGTTCAAGAGTTCATTGCATGTCTCTATTATTCCTGTGAAGTGCTTGTTTTGGAGGTTGGTTCAAGGTCCCTGAAACTCTTGCGCATTTGAGAAGTACTGTATTAATTCCATGTAAATCACTTCAGCTTTCTTTTTTATAGATCTTGAGAGGGTTTATGCAGAATAAGAAGCAAGCCATGTGTCCTCAGCCTCTTTACCACTGCATATTCTAGAGCTGATTGGTTTAGCTCTTTTTATTAGATAATAGTGCGTGTGCTTATTGAATGAGTTCACTTGTTTATAGTTTAACTCTTGATTCTAAGTGTAGATCCTATCTCCACTTAGAATATGGGACCTTTATTCTTTGTTACCCCTATCTACAGCATTTTAACGTTCACATTTTAATTGGTAATTCTACATGGAGGTAAAATACAGTGGAAAAGAACATGCCTGATATTTTTTCCTTTCTGCCCCCTCCCCCACTCCCCCCCTATTTTAGGACTACAATGATGAAATTAGACAGGCACAGCTTCAGGAATTAACATATTTAAATGGTGGCTCAGAAAATGCAGAAGTTCCAGTGGTCCGTGGAAAAGCATCACTTCGAGCAAGAGGAGTACCAGTTCCTGCTTTGTCCAGGTAAGTATCTCAGCTGTAGTGGAATTTCACTTGGATGTACATTTAAGCTTTTTCCTTCAATACCCCCTCCCACCTCACCCCTCAGAGTACAACAGGACCAATCTTCATTCATTGAAGATAGAATAATTTAGACTGAACTAGCAATGGTACTGATTTATTTTTTAAATGAAACTTAAATGATACCTGTGTTAAACAATGTACATCAGGCAAGATGTTTAATCTTACTGTAAGAAACTGCTTGCCTTGAATTTTAAAGTTGCCCCTTAGGTGCATGCAGGGTCCGTGTGTGTGCCCTCTGGAGCTCACAGCTTTGGAAACTGATAAATTTGCCTTGCCTTGAGTGACATAGGAATTTCAGAGCAATTTCTCAGATACACAGAATATACATATTCTTACTGTCTTAAGCTTCACAGTCATAATGAAATGTTACAGAAGTGCTTTGGAGGTAGAATATGGTTTTAGTCTCATCTGAGTGGCATTACTTCATCAAAAAAGCAGCTTGTGTTTGCAGGAATAGGCAAGTCTATTGCTTTGGCTTTATTTTTCTTTGGCACAGGAGATGTTTTATTTTTACCCTAGCAGCCCCTATCTTCTTTGCAATACTGAGATGACAGCTTCAGCTCCTTTGAGTCCTGAAGTGTGAAAACAAAACTTAAGTAAAGTGTTTTAACTGTTTCTGTTACAGTACAGAGAAACTGTGGCTGCAGCAGCCAAGTTTAACCGTTTCCTATGGTAAATAACTTTCCTTTAGTTGTGGTTATAGTTCTTATTAATGCAAGCTTGAATCTTACAACTCAGCTTTTAGAACTTAAGAATGATAGTTTGGAGTGTATTAACTTAGATGCTAGAAGAAGTAGTACTGAGGAATTAATGCATTTATACAGATCTCCATTTATACAGTTCAGTGTATCCTGGTAACAGTTGCAAATGAAATGCAAAATGAATCTTAGAGAATTTACACTTCTAGTTGTGTCCTGTAACAATATAATTTTGTCTAAATCACCAGGTTTGTTGTTCTTATGTTGTGCAATATCTGTTCTGTGATTTTAATATTGTTCAGAGTAGTGATAAATGTATAGCGAAGGTCACTTCTTTAGCACTGAAGTCAGCCATACAGAAGTGCTTACAATTGGAGATCTCCATTTTTTAGATTTTATTTGCTAATTTTACTTCAGTTCTTAAACTGAAGTAAAACAGTGTTTTAACTTCACCATAGATACCTGTAACAGATCTGCTACAGATGCTCAGTACAGATATACTTGCAGTTGTGTATTTTTTTATTTTTCATGTCAAGTTAATGTTTCTGCGATACAGGAGTCATTGTTTTGATCTTATTGCCAGAACTTGATACCTACTGTAAGCTAGTGCATCCATAATCAATTTTTAGTACTGTATTTCTAACATTGGTAGCTCCATTCTCTGGTTTTTGGTGTTTTGCTTCATTTTATGCAAGACATATACCGTTATGTAGCTCAGAATCCTTTGTAGTTGGCCTGCAGCTATTGAAGTGTCTTTAGGTTAAACTTAAATGCTAGTATTTGATTTGGAGATGACAGCTAAAAGCTGTTTTGTTGTCTCCATTTCTAATAAATTCTAAAGAAAGCTGAAAAGTTCTTGGTTTGACTTGTCTTAAACTCCAAGACAACTTCCCCTCAAACTGAATTTCCCCTGTTTGCGTATTCTGCAAGTGAAATTCAGTGCTATTGCTGCTGGGATACCACAGCCATTGAGTTAAATATCTCAGTTGTAATGCTCTGTTTCTTTTTCAGCAGAAATTGATTTCAGTAATACTTTCATTGAAGGAGAGCTTTGTTAAAGGCTTTGTTTTAGTGTTAAATGAAACGGGTCTTATACCAAGCATCCCTGAGAGATACAGTGGAGGTTAAAGCAAAGCCTGAGATGTGTAAAATTAAGTTGAACCTCAATCCTAATCTCCCTTTATAATCTATAGAATATTTTCAAGATATCAGTCTTCGTACATGAAACATCCTGTTGAGGATGTAATATCTGAGTGTTTAAATTCCCAGTGTTTATGGCTTTATTCCTAAATAGTTACACTTAAAAGTACTTTACACCTTTGTTTACTCCTTATTAGACATGTTGACATTGGAGATAATGCATCTTTTGAAGTCTTCTTTTAAGACTTGTTGCATATGTTTAGCTCTGTACTAAAAATCTTACTTTGTAGAAAACAATACATTTGTTGCGCTTGCATACACAATTTTAGCTTGTGCACGGGTATTTCTGTACATGGTAAGTAATTTCCTAATGATTTTGCCTTGGTAATTTCCTATTCTCATGTTTCTGGCTTGTTCCAGACTTGACAAAATTTTTGAGTCTAGAGCCAAGAAAGATTTTGGGGGATGAGCAGATGGAATTTGCTGTTTTCAGCTTTACCTTTAGGTAAAGAACCAGGACTGTTCTTTTCTCATCACCTGTTAAATGTTTATTTGGGAGGTGACTGTATAAAATGAAGGATCATACCAGTTACTGATTAAAGTGTGCAAATATACATACATTAACATACATGTTAATGTACACCTGAGTAGTTTCTTCTCTAAAATGTCACATTCCTATTTTAGGAATAAGTAAAAACAAGATTTAAAGATCACTGAATTCTGACTCAAACTAAGATGTATTGGAAAAGTGAAATTTTAGAGGGTGATAATAAGGCATGGGGTAGGGGAAACAAATTTGTCATTGTTAGTTAGAATCATAGAATGGTTTCTGTTGGAAGGGACCTTAAAGCTCAACCAGTTCCAACCCCATGTGATGGGTAGGGCAACCTTCCACTAAAGCAGGTTGCTCCAAGCCCTGTTCAACCTGGCCTTGAACACTGCCAGGGATGGGGCCGCCACAGTTTCTCTGGGCATGCTGGGCCAGCGCCACAGCACAGTCTCATTGAAGAGTTTCTTGTATCAAGTCTGAATCTACGCTCTTCAAGTTTAACTGTTTCCCTTGTTCATTGACTACATAAAGAACTGGCTGGATGGCCGCATATAAAGAGTTGTGGTCAATGGCTCAATGTCTGGCTGGAGACCAGTAATGAGTGGTGTCCCTCAGGGGTTGGTGTTGGGACCTGTCTTGTTTAACATCTGTGTCGCTGACGTGGACAGTGGGATTGAGTGCACCCTCAGCAAGTTTGCCGATGACACCAAGCTGTGTGCTTCGGTTGATACGCTGGAGGGAAGGAATGCCATCCAGAGGGACCTTGACACGCTTGTGAGGTGGGCTGATGCCAACCTCATGAAGTTTAACCATGCCAAGTGCAAGGTCCTACACCTGGGTTGGAACAATCCCAGACACAGCTACAGGCTAGACAGAGAAGAGATTCAGAGCAGCCCTGTGGAGAAGGACTTGGGGGTGTTGGTCAATGAGAAAATGAACATGAGCCGGCTTCAGTGTGTGCTTGCAGCCCAGAAAGCCAACTGTATCCTGGGCTGCATCAAAAGGAGTGTGACCAGCAGGTCGAAGGAGGTGATGCTGCTCCTCTACTCTGCTTTTGTGAGACCTTACTTGGAGTATTGTGTGCAGTTCTGGTGTCCTCAACATAAAAAGGACATGGAACTGTTGGAACAAGTCCAGAGGAGGGTTGTAAGGATGATCAAGGGACTGGAGCACCTCCCATATGAAGATAGGCTGAGAAAGTTGGGGCTGTTCAGCCTGGAGAAGAGAAGGCTGTGTGGAGACCTCATAGCAGCCTTCCAGTGTCTGAAGGGGGCCGATAGGGATGCTGGGGATGGACTCTTCATTAGGGACTGTAATGGTAGGACAAGGGTTAATGGGTTAAAACTTAAACAGGAGAAGTTTAGATTGGATATAAGGAGGAAATTCTTTCCTATTAAGGTGGTGAGGCACTGGAATAGGTTGCCCAGGGAGGTTGTGAATGCTCCATCCCTGGCAGTGTTCAAGGCCAGGGTGGACGAGGCCTCGGGTGATATGGTTTAGTGTCCTTGCCCATGGCAGGGGGGTTGGAACTTGATGATTTTAAGGTCCTTTCCAACCCTAACTATTCTATAATTCTGTGATTTTAAGATACAGTTTAAAATCATCCGTCTTATAAGCACACATAACCCCCCCCTCTTTAAGTGCAATAAGTGAGAGCTGGTTGGGTTGACTCCCCAAATTATGAGGAATTGTTTGAAAGCAGATATTTTGATTTCACTAAGATGAGGGGAGGGAAAAGTAATTTCTCAAAGGAAACATGTAGGAGTAGCCTAATTGAAGAAACAGCAGAATTCCGGTTTATGCTTGCAAGAGTGTATGTCTTTTATTTTTGCCATTTATTTCTTATTCATATTTCAGTGTATGCGTGGGTGGGACCATAATGGTTGAATGACTGTCAGGCCAGCTATGGAAAAATTAAACTTACAGAAGTTTTAGGTTAGAATATGCTGTCTGCTATGTCAAAAGTAACAGAAGGCTATGTAGGTCAGTGCTGCCAAGTGTTCACAACTTCCAGATAAGTCTCCTGTCATATGTATGGAATCAACTGATTTCTTTTTTAATAACTTACTGTTGAGAACATGTAGGTAGTGTACTGCAAAATATAGTGTAGCATGAAAAGTTTGGCAAAGCCAGGTCAGGATCCAAGGAAAAGTAAATATCACACCTACCTTCAGAAATGGCAAGGAGGACCTGTTGAGTACAGGCTGCTCAGCATCACCTTGATTTTTACCAAGAAAGGTTGGGCCATATGATCCCTGAGGTCCCTTCCAACCTGGTATTGTAAGATCTCTGGGAAGGTGATGGAGCAACTAATCCTAGACACCATTTCCAGGTACATAAAGGTTATCAGGAGGAATAACTATGGATTCACAAAGATGTAGTTATACTTGATCAGCGTTCTGTAATGAAGTGACTGGTGTGGTAGGTAGGGGAGAGTAGTGAGTACTGCCTGCTGTGCCTTCAAGGGAGGCTGTCTCCATAAGATCCATAGAGAAGCTGTTGATGTGTGGGCTGGATGAGGAGCTAAGTGCATTGAAATTGGGCCAAATGTCTAGGTCCAGAGAGTGCTGCTGAGTGGTACAAAGTTGGCTGCAGGTCACTGACAAGCAGTGTACTCCAGGGGTCAATACTGGGTCCAGTCCTGTTTAACTTCATTAGTAATCTGGAAGATGCGGCTGAGTGTTCCGTTGGCAAGTTTGTAGAGGACAATGAACTGGAAGATCCTTTTATCCTATCATTTTAGTCAAAGACGGTTGGCAGCACCATCCAATGCATTCCCCATCAGGAAAGGTTCTACCATGAGAACCTTAGCCAGTGTGTCTTGATTACATATAAAAAACTGTAATGTATGCATATAAATATGCATATCATGCTGTTCTTTCACTGGTGATTCGGCCTCACTCTGGCAGATTTCCTGATTCCAGAATGTTTGAAATATTTATATTTTTTTGGTTTAGGTTTTTCACAAATTCTTTAGATTACCCCTGACCTGCTTTTCTGAGTATTTTACACTTGTTTTATTAGCATTTGTTCTTTGAGCTTAGAGATCGGTTCAGCTTTTCAAGTGGTATCTCCTTTAATACGTTTGTTACCCTGCTGTTCTGGCCTTACTCTGAGGTCCTTTTGCCCTTTCTCAAGCTTTTTGTTTTCTTGGTATTGCTCTTTATTTGCTCTGACTTCTCATAATATTTCTGTAAATGGCTTTCCATATTGTGTATATCCATTTTACTTTTAAATCTTTTCAAACTTCATTTATATAACTGCCCTGTTCCAAATTAAGCAATACCAGAACTGATCTGTTTCTGTGAAGGTATGTGAAGGTGCCTGTTCAAGTGGTTCCCTGACATTTTGAGTCAGTTTCTGTTCATTGTTCATGCTAGTTGAGCATCTTTAGCTCCCTGGTAACTTAATAAAATCATAATTTACAGTTTCTAAAACTTTGGCCTTAGCATCATACCCTGCTATGACTCAAATCTGCGTGGTGGTACTTGAACTGCCTTGTTACTGGGTTTCCTATATCTGGACCTTCCTAGTCTCCTCCAGCCTGGTGCAGTAACCATGAATAGTTAATAATGGTTAATAATTAACCATAATGGCCAATACAGAGCAATGTATCACAGATTTACTCTTCTTACAGTAACTATTTAAATAGTCTCCTAATACGGAAGAAATTAGTTTCCACCCATTACCACTTCAACCCTATTAACTGGTTTTGAAGTGCAGAAAAAAAACTTTATGTGGATCTGGTGCTCTGATTACTCTTCAAGAATAAATCTATGCTGGCTCTAAAAACTGTACTATTTCTTTCCTTCCCCCTAAATGTTTCTCCATGGTTTTCAGCATGTCCCATTTCCTGCTGCTTTCACTTGCACCCTGTCTGAAGGATGCTGTGAAGGTTATAGCTAGTGATTCTGGAATCTTTTTACTGACTTTTTCTACTTGGTATTGACTATTGTCTATGCCAACAGGTTCATTTCCCTTTCTTTGGCTTCACTTGGAAAGTGTCACATTTGCTATTTCTTTATATTACTTCAGCAGGCTGTGTCTGGGAACTTCACTGCTCACCCCTGCCCCCACTGCAATGAAGTCAAATAAGCAGCTGGTACCCTGTCCTGAGGAGGCATTCTACAGATTAGCCAAAACCAAGTAATAAACACAGTTTTAAATCACTTACTCTCTAGGCTTGTGTAAAATACTTTGTGACTGTGTTTTATCAGTAATTAGAATTAATAAAATCTATCCTGATTGTATCGGGTGTTTACATCTTTGCATTCATCATTTAGTGATGCAGCTTTTCAAATACTGATTGTGATTAAATGATTATATTTTTTCTCAGTTTACCAATGAAGTTATAGGATTTATTTGAAATGGGATAGGAAGTCTTAAGGCCAAATCTGGATCGTACTTTATAATAAATTGGATATTTCTACTCAAATAAGTGTATTTCTACTCAGTTACTAGTCTTCAGATTAATTAGGTGGCTTGATAGGTAGATAGGTGTAGAGCTTGTGCTTGTTTTCTTTGTATCTGTTACAATATTCAGTAAGGGTGTGATTTCCTTGGAACATGTCTGTATGCCTACAGAGCAGTTATTTAAACACAATTATAGTCCATGGGGTGAAATGATCTCCTTTAAAAAGGAGGTGCCTATTAGCAATGCTTTAAACATTCTGCTTAAGAGACAATAAATGGTACAAGTTTCTCACAGGTTGTACCTCTTAAGTCTCTCCCTTTACTATAGGGAGGAGGGGGGAAACACCATCTTCAAATCATAGAATGGTTTGGGTTAGAAGAGACCTTAAAGATCAGAAGTGTTTTGGTTTAGGCTTCAGGTTTTTTCATGTTAAGTGTCCAAATCAGTGGAATGCAATTTAATGCTTACTCTGTCAGAGCTTTAAGACAAAAAATATTGTTATTTCTTGTTCCTGAATACATCTAAAGTGTCAGGTTATATTGTATAATCACCCTGCACACTTGTTACAGGTTTGAATGTTTCCTGCAACAGCTGGAAATCTGTGCTTTAGAACCAGAGGAAAATTCAATGTTTTCTGACCCAGTCTCTTGCACGCAGCATGATCTTTGGATTGCATTTAGAAGCTTATACAGGATGATCAGAAGGCAGTTGCAGCTGATTCTTCTGTGCAGGGTTTCAGTATGATGTGGCCTGACAGCTTCAAATTAACCTGTTACTCTGTGATGGTGATTCCACATACTAAAAGTCAAATTCTAGGGAAGTTGACTGCTCCAGTGAATTGGTTTGGGTATCTCTGTGTATGCCAGAATGGCTCAAGCTAGTGAGAGGTTCATCACTGAATCATGTCTAGTTTGTGTCTTTTATCATTTTTTTTGCATAATGTGTGTAATTGGATTAAAGCATACAGAAAAACGACAAACTGTAAATCTTTTAAACATTTTCTGGCTGTAGCAAAACAGAATTATTGTGAAGTGGGGGAGGGGTCTGCTGAAGGGAAGGCCAAGGGTGAAGTAGTTAATGGCAAGTGGTCCATGTATTCACAGGGGCCGTGGAGGGGTGCCTCCACCACCAGCTGGAGTACCAAGAGGGGCACCAGCACCCAGAGGAGTGCCTCCCAGTAGAGGACCAGTCAGTCGGAGCCGTGGGCTTCTAGCACCCAGAGCAAGAGGTGTACCTCCACCTGCAGGCTACCGGCCCCTTCCACCGCCTCCAGCACAGGAGACCTATGGTGAATATGTAAGTCGAGATGCTGTTGTGCCTAAAATATATAACTTTGGTGGGATGATCCAAACTGTCACTTTACAACTAGTAGAATCTCCTTAATTAGCACCTAATTAATCTACGGCAAATGTGGTCACCTCTCATTACCCTTTCAGACTGGATGTGCTTTATATTAATGCAACTTCAGGTTATATATACTATCATAAAGGCACTTACAGTGCATTTGACAAAGTATTTATGTACCTCTTAAACATATTATGTTAGTTTCTACTTTACAGAGATCTGAAAAATCACATGTCAATGGATTATTTTTTTTTTTAATTCTTGGAATAATATCCTAGTCTTCTTCCCAGCCTGCATGTGTGGTCATTGAACTGTTCAACGGAGAGACAATTAAACTATTTTTATGAAAGCTTCAGAACTGATCCTGAAGTTTTAAGTGTAGAGTGTATCTCAATAAGCCATACATGTTTATTGTATTAAAAATTAAAACCGTATCAAAATATTTTGTGTTGTATGTGACTGAAAATTAGAGGCACTTATGAATTGTTAGGGTGAACTTAACTTGCAGAGCAGTGAGATAAAGGCAAAGCTCATTAAATCAAAACCAGCATCATAAAAACTGATTTACTTGTACAGAAAAATAATACTTTCAAGGATAATGCTTTTGATGTTTTACGTATCTTAAAGTTTTTAGTGTGCCCTCTTTACAGCCAGGTCTGTCTGGACTTTGTCTCTGTTGTTCAGACTTGTAAAAAAGGAGTTCCTGAGTTCCAGAAATGGTTTTGCTATTTAGATGTTCTACTTTCAACCTTCTACTTGCTGTCTTCCCCTCCTCTTTCACTGCTCACCCACCAAAAAAAGCCCATCCTCTAAATCAAATCTCAACCTTTGTCCTTGTGATCAGAAACCTGATTTTTCTATATAACATTTAAGCTTTAGGCAGAAAGAAGTTTAATGCTCGTACAAATGTTTATACACCTACATGAACAGTTCAGAAGAAACTGATATATGAGAACTAGTACTTGACCAGCGTATGTGAATGTCCCCTGGATATGCCTGCCTTGGCTGGTTAAGGTGGGTATTGCACAAAAGTGATTATTTCACAAGGCTTTCAAAGGAATCATCTTCATTTGAGTCTGTTTCTAGGGCATACACTGCAGAACACATGGTGATGTGGTAGGAAAAAACATTTGAGTAACTTTATATTTATAGATATATCTGCTGTTTATAGTGTGTGTATGTCAAAGTGGTGTGAAGATGACAGCTGTTGGATCAGTATCCTGCTGTAGGCTTTACTTCCGTGAGAGAGTAATTAGAAAATAGCTCTGTAAGAAAACATAGTGCTGTGCTAAATAACTTATCTTCAAAACAAGATATGCTAACAGAGATAAAAACACACTTAGAGGTGAAATTGATAAAGCTGGTCTGGTTTAAAATTACCATAATAGAGATTCACTGGAATAAAGTTTTGGTAGGACATGAACCATTAGTAACAGTTGGACTTGATGATCTTAAAGGTCTTTTCCAACCTAGCTGATTCTGTGATTGTATGCTAAAGGCTTAATTTAATGCACTGTATTTTAACTGCCTGCTTGTAGTACATTATCAAAGTGATTTAACTGTTTTATGGGTTAAGGTAATATGGTAGGAGTCAGTACTGTTTCTGTCCTTTACTTGCTGTTTAGCCATATCTGGTGTAAAGTGCTGGTTTGCCAACCTGAATATCTGAGCAGGTTTCACTCTGCTGATAAGTGTCTATAGAATGAGGACATGAGTGAGATTGTGGGTATTTTAAGCAGCATTAAGTTTTGACCCTCTATAGAGGTTACAGAGCAGCCTTTAGAACTGTATTGGGTTTGTGTGGGCCAGGTTTTGGTAGTGGGATGAGGGGCCACAGGGGTGGCTCTTGTGAGAAGCTGCCAGAAGTTTTCCCTGTGTCCAATGTGGCTCCAAGATAGACACACTGATGCCCATGGCTGAGCCCATCTGTGATGGTGGTAGCACCTCTGGGATAACAGATTGAAGGGAGTAGGGGAAAGAGCCTGTGCCATAGCAACCAGAAAGGGGAATGAGAATCTGAGTGAGAAACATCTTTGCAGACTCCAAGGTCAGTGCAGAAGGAGATAGAGATGCTTCAGGCACCGGCGCAGAGATTCCTTCCTGAAGGATGCACCCCATGAAAGAGACCCATGCTGGAGCAGTCCTTTGCTGATGGATGCACCCCAGGGAAGGGACCCATGCTGGAGCAGTTCATGAACTGCAGCCATGGGAAGCTGAGGACAGGAGTGATAAAGCAGCTTTGGTGAGCACCTGTGTATGGCCAGGGTCAACCTTTTCATGCTCTTGGACTTACAAGCCTCTGCTCTGCTTTGTATTTGTTGAAATAATGTGAAACCATGCAAGCTGAGAAAGAAGCAAAATATATTCTGGATGGAAGTCTTCAACCATTTGCTTCTGTAATGTTTTAAATACCTCAAAGATAATGTAGGGCTTTCAGTACATGAACTTCTTGCCCATTTCCTCTGTAGTGTACTATGTTTGTGACGGCAGATGACTCACAAACATTGAGTCACGAACAGCCTCCTTTTTCCTTCACTCGCTTTGCTAACTTTTTTCTATAGTCTTTGGGACCAGTAAGTCTTTAACATCTATGAGGAACTTGATTCTGCCTCATGCCATAATCTCTCTCCTTCCTCATCTGGATTAAGCTGTTTTCTAAAATGTATCAGAATTGAAATTGGATTACTTTCATTCTGAAAATGTGGAAGGGTTAATTCTGTCTCACATAGGGAAAATTGCATCACAGGCTATAAATCATTAATTTCACCTGAAAACGGTGATCAACAGAGCCAGGTGACCATTGCTGTCCTGTGCATGAATCCCATAGGGAAGCTGTCAGGAACTTACCTGTTGCAGAAAGCTGTACATAGAGGTACATCTTTCTGGGATACTTGTAGTGCTGACTCTGGATGTTTGATTTGGCCTTCACTGCAGAAGTGAAGATTTTCCTGCTACTCTGATATGTTGTGACCTTTTTCCAGTTCAGTAAAACTAGTTTTCCCACTCCACTGTTGCCAATCTCACTCGTGTTTATCTCAGCCCTAAGACCCATTCCTCCTGGGACCTCGCCATATTCTTAGTACCATGATGTTTTTAAACCCAGGAAATGATAGTTCCTTATTTTCTCTTATCATTGCCCCTTTAATAGGTGTAGCTTCAGCTTAGATAATAGGAGAAATTCAGGTCTCTACAACCAGCTAGCTTTATAATCACAGTTCTAACCTCACTGCTGTTTGGTGTGATAAACTTTGTCTGAAGGCTAACACACCTCCTGTTTTTTATCTCCTCAACCACTCAGGTCAGGAGAAAGCCTACAGTGATATGTGAAGCATGGCCACAATTATTTTACAATGCTTGGGTAAGGGAGATCATGCTAGGTCTTGCTAGATTTATGGAAGCACTTCCAGATAGTTTCAGGGACATCATCCTCTTAATTGAGAGTTTTTCTCTACTTATTATTCTAAGTAGAGAACTTGCAGGTTGACAGTTTAGTCAATTAAGATTAGAAACAGGAGTTGTCTTAAGCTGCTAGCTGGAAAGTTTAAGCTTTCACATTTTCCTGCTTATTAACAGTATGGTAGCAATTCACTACTATTGAATCGCATCAGTTACTTAAGGAAAGTTCAGTCAAATAGGTTAGAACTCAATTGTTTAGTCTCAGTTACTGTCTAGCTTGCTGTTCTATGTCTCTTCCTGTTGTCCTTCTCTTACCAGCTTCAAACACTTGCAGCTTTTTCCAAATCAGTAACCCAGCAATGGGACTGAAGCTTTTTTAGGTTAGATTTTCATTTGCTGCTATTTTTGTTTTACAAAGGAAAACATATTTGTAAATGTTCTGTATTTTCTATGAATATACTTGTGATGATGCCATGTCAAGTCTTGTTTTGGCTGCTTAGAAGTGTTAAATGTGAAGTGAGGTTTATGTGAGCTCATAATCAGATATTTAAGTATTAAGAATTGGACTTAAAACATGGGTTTGTACCCATTGCTGTGGCAGTGTGGAATGTCTGCACTGAAAAACAAAGCTTGTCAATCTAGTAAGTTATGGCCAAGACTTCCTTCAACACTGCTTTGGAGAAAGCGTTGTGATCTAAATGTTCCTCCATAGTGTGTATGGGGGGGAGTTGTGGCACAGCTTTACTGCGAGGTGGGCTGATGCCAACCTCATGAAGCTTAACCTTGACAAGTGCAAGGTCCTACACCTGGGTTGGAGCAATCACAGGCACAATTACAGGCTGGGCAGGGAAGAGATTCAGAGCAGCCCTGCAGAGAAGGACTTGGGGGTGTTGGTCAATGAGAAAATGAACATGAGCCGGCTTCAGTGTGTGCTTGCAGCCCAGAAAGCCAACCATATCCTGGGCTGCATCAAAACGAGTGTGACCAGCAGGTCGAAGGAGTGATCCTGCCCCTTTATTCTGCTCTTGTGAGACCTCACTTGGAGTATTGTGTACAGTTCTGGTGTCCTCAACATAAAAGGGACATGGAACTGTTGGAACAAGTCCAGAGGAGGGCCATGAGGATGATCAGGGGACTGGAGCACCTCCCATGTGGAGATAGGCTGAGAAAGTTGGGGCTGTTCAGCCTGGAGAAGAGAAGGCTGCGTGGAGACCTCATAGCAGCCTTCCAGTATCTGAAAGGGGCCTATAGGGATGCTGGGGATGGACTCTTCATTAGGGACCGTAGTGACAGGACAAGTTGTAACTGATTAAAACCTAAACAGGGAAAGTTTAGTTTGGATACAAGGAGAAGTTCTTTACTGTTAGGGTGGTGAGGCACTAGAATGGGTTGCCCAGGAAAGTTGTGAATGCTCCATCCCTGGTGGTATTCAAGGCCAGGTTGGACAGAGCCTTGGGTGGCATGGGTTAGTGTGAGGTGTCCCTGCCCATGGTAAGGGGGTTGGAACTGAATTATCTTAAGGTCCTTTCCAACCTTAACTATTCTGTGATTCTCTGGGAAAGACCCAAAGGACATTACCATACCATGCTGTTGTCTCTTTGTAATTGATAGCTGAGTATTTTTCCTGTATAGTGGAAGGCCCTTGGTCCAAATTCCTATCACAGGAATTCACATTCTCTTGGTTCTCTCTGGAGCTGGTGTGCTGACAACAAGGACACTGACTGTCCTAAGATACAGGGTCAGGGTCAGTGGTTTCTCGCATTTTGATTTTGCAAGAAATCCTCACAAATCTATGTGTAGACTTAAGGGAAGTTTGTTCACCAGTAACGTTTGTCTGGATGGCTAAGAACAAAACTACATGGTGCAGTGATTATTATAAAAGATGCATGTATGTACCCATTAGTGAAAGGAGTGAATGTAGAGTCTTACTATTTAGAGGTGAGAGCCCATTCAGCTGAATAACCTCTAGCCTATTAGTGTACCTTCTTAGAAAGCTAGTGCTCTGATTTCATTGACAGCACTGAGTTTGAATTTCCTCTTCCCTTGTTGAAATCATATTTAGTTTAGATTTTGAAAAACCAAAAATTAGGATTACGTGAAAGCAGTTGCTTGGAGCTGTTAACACAATGCTCATTTGGCATGGTGAACTGGTTTTAAAGTAGATGTTTTTCTCAATGTTCATTTGCTTGCTTGCTGTTCATGTTGAAGGAATGATCTATTGCGGAAAAAGAGCAAAAATCATTGTATACCATATAAAATATGCCCAAACTTCTTAATAGAAAACCCCTAATGCTTCTTGAAGTGGCAGAATATCAAGCAATGCCAGTCCAGATGACATAAGACTTTGAAAATAATCTAAGTTCTCCCTGAATAAAGCTCAAGTATAATTGTAATTCACTGTGCAGGAGTGACACCATGTTTTAGTTTGCCTTGGTCTTCTGAATGTTGATGTATCCCTAATAACAGGCAACATTGATTTCAAATGCTTTTATTTGCTTAGTTATTTTGAATGTGACTCAAAATAACTGAGGGTTTGGAAAAGGGTTTAAGGTAGCTTCATCCTCTAAGAACAAGAGATACAATCTTCTGTCTATTCGATCTCTGTTCCCACTTGTACATAATATTGTGATTTCCACTTAGGTATTACACCTTTTAGGCAATGTATTTACTGCGTTCTAGATTTTCAGGAATGTGAAGACTATTCCTAAAGTCAGGGTGAATTCAGGTAGGACTTCTAGAAAGCAAGCTGTTATCAAGCCATTATTTCTTGGCTTTTTTACCAATTCCAATGTTGTTTCTTATGCTGAATAGGACAAGCAAGAAGAAAATGTAAAAGAGCTTTAAGTCCCTTAATTTGGGTGTTTATTTTGAGTCTTTTACAGTGGCTTTCTCCTAAGTTTTCAAGATGAGGTGGAAAGAAACATGGAAAACCTACATTTTTGGGGGAGCTCTGGTGACTTTGGCTGTGGAAACAGTAGAATACTTTGGAGGAAAGGCTGAAAAGCTTTTCCAGCTGGCTGTCTCAAAGTTGAAAGTTCACCTACAATGTGCATTTAAAATGTGCATCTTATATCTTAGTTTAAGCTGCTCATCGAAGTTGACCCCTTTCTGACCTTATATTTTTGAATGAGCATGAGTTGTCCTGATACTGACGCTGCTCTCTGTTTGTATATTGAAAGACAGAATTGGTTTGGCCTGGTTGTAACTTGGTTTAAATGTTGTTGTCTATGTTCATTAGGAGCTCTTCTGGGTTGTTTTTTGAGGTCCATGAAAGATGTAAAAGTACATCTCTCATTCCAGGAGAACCTTATTTGTTCTGCTTGAATATGCACTAGGCTCCTTCTAGATGAAAACAGATGAAAATGTACAAAATGAGAGCTTACAGTCTGTGCATGTTTCCTGCTAATGTCCTTAATGTTATCACTTAGACTTTAGCTGCCCATATTTGTTTTGCTTGCCCCATATTCCCTGTTGATTAAATGATGGGGAGATGTTATTTCTACACAAGAAAATGGCTGTTCCCTTTACAACTCTAATTTACCAAAAAAAAAAATAAAATAGCTCACTACATTGCACTGCCTTGATGTCATCTCATGTTCTTTCTCCAAGCTAATCCCTACACAAGCATTTTGAGTGTAGTAGACTGTCTAAAACAAAGTCATTCCTCTAGTATTCGATGATAAAGTACTGGTGTAAGTATTAATTTCAGAGAATGATGAGGGAAAGAAACAACCTTTTAGTTGTAGTGATAACAGCCTTATTTTTTTTTTCTTTGGATGGATTTCTTTAGTTGGGGAGAGCTGGAAAATTGATTTCTTATAGCTTTCAGGATTTGTTTTCCACCACTCCAAATGGCCTTTTTGTTAAAATGAATTTTTTACTCTCTTCTTTCTTTCTCATTCTGGCTTGTTCTTTTCAAAACATTAATTTCCCCTAAAGAGGGCCCAAACATAAATCTGTCATTGTCACTGTAAGGAGATTCTAATTTAAAGCCAGTACTTCCTGTTCCCCATGAACAAGGCTATGTTTAGAGTATTTAATTATTGGAAAGAAATATTGATGAGCAAGGCTTAGCATGATTTATAATGGTTTCGCTATTGCCGAGGTTTTAGCAAAGATTGGTTGCATTGCTTTTATCACCTTCTGACCGGTGCTAGTAACTTAGTATTTCATATATTTGAAGGGTGCATATTTACACATTGCCTTTCGTTCTGTTCATGAAAAATTTCTGCACTTCCCACTGAACAATTACTGTTACCAGTACTGCTCTGTGGATTTGTATCAACTGCAGGCATTATCAGTGACACCACTGCAGGCAGAAGCTCTCTTTAAGAGGAAGTGTAGAATTCTGGCTTATAAGATGGCTTAATATTGGTGTTAATAAGGTTTGAGGTTTTACAGAATAGTTTAATATTTTCAGAGCATGCCTTGTGATTCTACCTCTTCTGTTACTTTGGGGGAAGATTCTCAAGACTGAGATGAAAAGGTCAGTTCAATGGTTCTTTATCTTCCTTGCTGATGTTTTGTATGTTGTGTGCAAAATACCTGTAGTTTCAGAGGACTTCAGCATTTTCAGCTGACTTTGTTGTACATTTTTGTTGTAAGCACAAACTGTACAGCACACTTGGCTCTTGATCAGACTAAATCTGATGAGATTTAGTTTTCTAGGTTAGTCTGAAAGTAGAATAATGAATAACAAAATGCTCCCATTCATAGGATGAGAATATGATCTTGCTTGGGCTTTGGGATTTTTTTTTTAAACAGGAGAGGAAATACAGCTTCACCAGTAAACTTTGTGTATGAAGTACTTTTAAGAAGAGCTATTTGTAGACATCTGTAATTGGAGTAGAGAGGGAAGTCCATCATATGCATTTTGTGGTAGTAGGAACACAAATGATGTCATCCAGATAAAAGACTACAGCTTTAAATGCTAAAATGAATTCCTTTATAAATACCTGAAACATCCTAAAAAAATCAGCAGTTAAAATACTCTTATGGAAATGTCATTCTTGTATTATACCCTGAAGTCTGTGTAACAACACTTGTCAGTGAAGCTGTCATGTACTTTAGTACAGGATATCCATATTTAGGCTCCATCTTGTCCATTTTCATTATATATGTGTAAACATGATAATTTAAGTTAGCATGATGTCTTACAGAAGCAGACAAGATGGCCAAGGATATTTCACCCAGGTACTAAAATCATTTATTGAAGTCACAAGAGGCCTGTTTCAGAAAGAAAATACTCAGGTGGTGTGGATTTAATCTAAAATGTAAAACATTCTGCCTTGACCACCCTTATTTGAAACCTGAAAGTGGTTTCAAACACTCTAAGGAAATAGTGTCAGATATAATACAAGGAAAGCTCTGAAACATACTTCAGCTGTCCCTTCCTAATTGCTACTTCAAGGGAATAGTGCACAATAAACAAGTGTTTTGGAATTAAAATCTCTTATCTCTTAACAGAACAAGCCATTGAGAGCAGCTCTTTAAGCCTGTTTGATTTTTGCAGCATGTTCCCCATGTTTATTGTGGTTTTAATGCTTTTTTTTGTTTTATAAATGTAAACACAGCAATAAAAAGGAAGAGTTGATCTGTTTAAGCAGATTATAGTAATTGCAACAGCACAAGTTGATCTTTTTAATGCCAAGTGACAGGATTCCCACGTATAAACTACAAACCAGACATCTTACCCTTCAAAGCAATCAAAGCCACCTTCAACAATGTAATAATGCAAGGCTTAATTTTTGCAGTAGTCAATTTATTAACACCAAATGGCAAACAGTAATGAGTTCTGGGCAACATCTCTTTGGAAGAGAAATGCTGGTACTAGAAACACTCAAGTCTGATACAGCATGGACCTCATGAAAACCTATTCTATTCTGCTAGTTGTCTTATTAAGGGTCTTCCTTACTTTGTTCCTCTGTGTTCAAGAAGTTATAGATACACCGTAACTTCAGAGTAGTCTGTCTTCCCCTTTTCTTTTGTGATCAGTTCTTAGTAAATGTGAATAGGACAGATTGCTTAAGCAATGATTCCTTCATGTCAAAGCTCTTCTACCATGTTAGAAGGTTAATTTCAGTTCTCTGCTTTCATTTGTTGCCACTGCTGGGTGTGCACGGTTTGAAATTTGGGAGCTCCTCTTAGGGGTGGCTGGTTCACAGCTGGGAGATTCTATGAGAGGAGAGAAAATGTCATGTAAATGTTCTGGAGCAGCGCAAGTTGGCTCAGATGGCTTCTGCTGTTGATCAGTGTCTACATTGTTAACAGATGTCTGTGCATTGCATCAATAAGTAATAAAGTGCTTGTTTGTAATAACTGCCAGGAGGCAATGGTTTTGTGGGTTCAGTGTATGGCTTATCAAGAAAAATCTATATATCAGATGGGCAAAGAAAATACTAGGACTGTGTTTTAATTTTTAGTTTCAGGACAGTGAATTACTGAAAGAGAAAATAATGCATTTCCTTTTCAAGTGGGACTGTTTATCCATGGATCACTTTACAACAGACAATTGAAAGAATCCTCGTTTCTTCTTCCAGCTTTATGAATAGGCTGTCACTCATTTGTACTGGCAAACATTCATAGACACCCGTCTACTAAACACTGCCTGGAAACAATAATGCTCACTGATCTAGTGGTGATGAAACAGTGCTGATGGGCAGATGGCCTGGTTTTCCTGGAAAAAAATGCTAAAAATTCTTTGCAAATTCAGTTTCCTGTCAGTTGTTTTGAGGATGTCATTGGCTTCTGCTGTAAGAAGCTTTCCTTCCAATGTCTAGAAAGCTGTCAATTACACATGTTGGAGATGTGTTTTGCTGGGGTCAAACAATGCATCATTTGTCATCCCTACCTAATTGATGCTGCTAGTCCGCTTTTGTTTTCTGTCATCACTGAAAGGTTCTCGAAGCTTCCCTTTCCTGGTAAAAAGTTTTTTCTTTCGTGAGACTCTATCTATACATTGCTAGGATTTGGTACACGCTTACTTTCAAAACACCCTATGTATGATAATGCCCGATTTTAATTTCTCTTGGTCCTTGTATCTTCAAAGTATCTTCTCATCAAGTCATTCTCATCAGGCAAAACTGGAAAAGACCCCTCAATGGGTATTTAGGGGTCTTTGGTATATTTGGATAGGATTTGGATATTAGGATTTCCTAGTAATTAGTACAAAGGAAGCATTGTTTCTACTTTCCATATGTTTATCTCTGTTACTGGATGAAACATACTGCTGACAGTTCTTTGGATTTCCATAGTTCATGCTTCTCTGGGAAAAATCTGCTATCATTGTCACTTGCTTTTTATCTTAAACTTGCGTGGCTTGCAGTTGGCATTAATGGCTTGTTCAACTTTATTTAAATCCAGTGCTATTCTGGGAAGAGTGTTACTACAGGGGATACTTAAATAGTGTGGATAATGTGGGAGGAGTAAGAAATGCTTGCTTTTATTCTGTTAATGCATACTAAACTCCCACAGGTTGAAAATTATATAGAGGGCATTCAGAGAAGTAAAACAATTGTCCTTACTGGTGTTTTCTCTAGGGCATTTCTTTCCCATCTGTTATCTATGTAGAGCATTGCATTTATTGACCAGAAATAAGTCAGTTGCACAATATCTATTCAGATGTTTGGATTCTTGAGATGCTCCCCTGAGCTTTCCTGAAGGTTGGTGGCTCACACAGCTTAAATTCAAGTATATGGAGACGGGAAGTATTTTGCTATCTCTGCACAAGGTAGTGTTAACAAAAAAAGATCTTTTCAAAGCACGCTGCCAATAATTAAAACCTTAAATCTTAGATGTGTCTGGCCTCCTAAATGGAAGTAGTTTCCATTATTAACATTTTGCCACTTCATGGTGTACGTGTCTAATATATTTCAGAAGAGTATTCCCTCCTATTTGATCTAGGTTAGTATGCTTCGGCACTGTGCTTATGGTTAATACTGCCTTTCTTTTATATCATTTCAGGAGTATGATGATGGCTATGGAACTGCTTATGATGAACAAACCTATGATTCCTATGATAACAGCTACAGCACTCAAGCACAAAGGTAAGTCTTAAGCTGCTCTATCTATATTTGAAATATTCTGCAGTTGGGAAGTTAGTTTTACTTTCAATTTCTTTCAATTTCATCTTTACCAGCAAAAAATCACTAGATGTTATTTCTACAAGCCTTTTATAAGATTTCTCTCTAATCACATAAGTTTCAGTCAAGTTACTGAGTGATCAAAAAGAAATAGAAATGAGAACTTGAATCAGTTTTAGTGATGCTAAATCATAAATCTGAAACACAAGAGCCAATTGCATTTTTCTTGCTGCTTAAACCAGGCTGTATTCCAGTATTTTGCCTCTACTTGGCTGTAAAAAAAGTGCATCCTTTTGTTTTTCTCCTCTATGGAGTTGTCTTTTTGACAGATCTGAATCTTTCTGTGTGTGTTCCTTCCCCCGTTTCATTCTCATCAGTGTTTTTAAGCACTTATGATTTATTTTCTTCACATTTTGTTTCCTTAAAGACAGTTGCTATTTGGAAACTCCGTGAATTACAAGGAATGCTAATGTGTTCCAATTATGGGGAAATGCTGTGTAGCACAAATTACTTGTGTTAGGTGATAGTTGGAACTTAATGGCAAATATTACACGACACATTTAGAATCTTGGCTTCCTCACTGTTGGGTCCTTCTAATGTGCATCTATGGAAAGGCAACTTTGTGCACCTATTACTGAGTTATAATTTATTCTCACTCTCTTTTGCTTAGACCAACCATTCCTAATTTGATCAGTAGCAGATTCTGTAATGTCACTGAGAACTTCTTGAAACTTGTATGGCAAAGAACTTCAAATGACTGAAGCAAGAATGCTGAAAAATGGTTAAAATGCTATTGTTCTGCATTACTGCTTTGGTGGTTTTGGGTGATTGGAGCTTCAAACCTTGCCCACTGGGAAAGTGATAGTAAGAAAGGGTGATAGGACAAGGGAGAATGGGTTTAAACTGAAACAGGGGAAATGAAGTTCAGATTAGCTACAAGGAGAAAGCTCTTTACTGTGAGGGTGGTGAGGCACTGGAATGGGTTGCCCAAGGAAGTTGTGAATGCTCCATCCCTGGTGGTGTTCGAAGCCAGGTTGGACAGAGCCTTGGGTGACATGGTTTAGCGTGAGGTGTCCCTGCCCATGGCAGGGGGGTTGGAACTGGATGATCTAAGGTCCTTTCCAACCCTAACTATTCTATGATACTGGTGGCTATTGTGATGTTGATAAATAGATACTACTTAGTGTTTTACCTTCTGCTAAAAATTTAAGACTTCTACAGTGTAGCTTTATCTGAAATGGTGCAGAACTGTTCACAGCAAAGTTTAGAACAAAGCTGTTTACACCTGACATCTGCTTTGCTATAGTGTTGATATACCCAGCTTAAATTTTGTTCTATAAATGAATATTTTCCCATATACAATAACTTAATGTGGAAAAGCTTAGTGGAAAGTTCAAGTGTCATTATTGCTGAGAACTAACAGAATGAAAATACCTTTGTGTCTGATATTTGGCTCCTAAAAGAGTCTTGCAAGCTACCAAATAAAATAGTATGACTTAAGAAAGCAGCAGTGTAGGACCTGCAAAACATGAGGCTCTGTAGAATGTTACATTTAGAGAGCAGCTGTTGGTAATGGACTTATTCCAGAAAGAAAATTACCAAAATAATCTTCAACTTTTATGTTGGCAATTCTGTTCTGTTTTACTGCTTCTAGTGCTGGTAAATGGGTTTATTGCACACAAACATTTGGACTTCATTACAAAGTCATTTGTCTGAGCCAAAACTAAACATTACTTGGATCTGATTTTTTCCGTGTTAAGGTTTTCACTAATTTTCCTTTGAACTGAAATTGGCAAAAAGCACATCTCCTGAAAATTGAAATTGCTCTTGTAAAGGACTAGTACATAAGGATATGTATAATCTTAGATATACTGTGCGTACACACTTAGCCATCTGGAAGGGGATACTTCATAAAGTTATTGCTGTTTGTGTTTTACCTGTATAATTACCTATATATCTATTGTACCAGAATACATATACCGTTAGATTGTGTTGAATTCATGAGCTTCTGAAAGGTCACTTCATCCTTCCATTCCCCCAACTTTACAAAGTGTTGCATGGTAAAAGAAAACAAGAAATGATTCACTTGTATGTTTCTCATGGGGTATTGACATTGATTTTTCTGGCATAATTTCTGGCTGGCAAAAATTTTTGGGATTGTATTGGCAGGCAGAAAGTAATAACTATAAACAGCCATCTGAGCTACCTAGAACAGCATTCCTGTCTTGAACCTGAATAGCAAATAGCCCATATTGCAAAATGCTGTTCTGCAACCACTAAGAGATTTATGATGTAGGTGCATTGCAATGCCCTTACTACTTATGAAGGAAATTAGGGAAAAGCTTTTTTATCATTTAGCTTTACATCAGGATATTTTACCTCATAAGGCATGGAAGGAAAAGGCATTTGCACATAGAGGGCATTCACATGTCTAAAATATATCATTTGTGTGTGACTAGCATGCGGAAAATAATGTATTTGTAAGTTGAAAGTAGTAATCCTGAGAAATTAATATCAAGACATACTAGAAATACTGTTAATCTAGAAGATTGTGATATTGGTATTGTGTATTAAAGAAGAAATTTGAGAAGTAACTAGTAAACTGAAAAGAGGGTCTGCTCACCAAATTTGCAATACCTTTTCAGCATGTGAACCCTTTTCCTGTACTTCATCAAATCTGTTAATGTTCACACATATGCGTTGTGTACAATGTGTCATACAGTAAAAACAGTTGAAATACTCATTTTTGTTTAAAAGCTTTTGCTGATACCGATCCTTCTGTTAAAGGTGGAAAATTTTAATAGAATTGGAAATACCTCTAGAAATCTTCTAAATGTATAAGATGCCATTGCATTACAGTACATCTACGATACCTGTGTACGGGAATATGTTCTTCAACTTTGACTGTTCAGTACAACAGAGCATGACCGTCCTTTATTGTTTGTAATTTTGCCATTTCTAGAATATTTCCCAGAAACAACCAAATCTGATTCACTAGGATGGGTGATATGTTCAGATATAAAACCCAGCAAACTCTTATTTCTGTGTGCATTGCGGTAGTTGGGACTTCGCATGCCTCTACAAAAACTTCCTTTTTACAACCCAAGTACTTGCTGCTACCAAGTAATGATTACTTAAAAGTTTAATGGTATTTTATTTGATGTTGTGTGAGACATTATTCCTGCTTAAGCGTGGCAATCTGATGCTTCAGATAAAACCTATCACAGCACTAATAGGGAGAGAAACATCAGAGTGTTCTCCAAGTTCTCATCTATCTTAATGCCATGTAATCCTATAAAAAAATTGTTTTTCCTCTGAAACATTTTCTTGTCTGCAGTTGTTTTTGTGGAACAAAGCCTCAAAGAGAGGTTGTCTTTTAACAGAATTATTTTTCATGGACAAAATGACTTCAAAATATCCCTTGGAGCTGTACTAAGCTTGACTAAACATCTTAACTGATTTATTTTTAGAAAAGATGTAATTAAATTGTTTATAGTGTTTTGCAGAGGATTGTTAGATATTTATACCAGGGTAAAGTGGGATGATTCATCAGCTGAGCTTTCAGAATTGTTATAATAGCACTAAACAAAACAGTTCTCAAATTCTAAAACCCAAAGGGTAGCAAATAATGAGCAGAGACCTGATCACCATGTTCCAGTATTTAAATGGTAGCTACAAAGGGGATGGAGGCACCTTTTTCATATGGGGTCACATGGAAAAGACAAGGGGTGATGAGCACAAGTTACTCCTCAGGAGATTCTGGTTTGGGCATTGGAAAATTTTCACAATGAGAACAATCAGCCATTGGAATTATCTTCCCAAGGAAATGGTGGGTTCCCCAGTGTCAGACACTGAAGATTGAGCCAGACAGGGTGCTGGGGCACCTAGTGTAGGTCATGCTTTGCCAAGGTAGATTGGACCAGATGATCTGTGAGCTCCCTTCCAATCTGGTATTCTATGATTCTAAAGTAGCTGAGGCAGTTTTACCATAATAGAGCTGTCAGAAGCTGTGATCATGTACGGTTGGTACTCAATGCCTATCTAAGGGGAACAGCAAGATTAGACTGAATGTTGCAGTTGTGCAGGGCAGATTTCATATGCAGTCAGCAGTTCTTTCATAAAACTTCTTCCATATACACATGTAATACTTTAATATGGGCAGTTGTACAACAGACTTTCTTGGAATTCTGCCATTCATGGTCTAATGTAAGTGTGAAAGACCATACTTGATTCCTAGTGTGTCAGATCATGTAGACTTGTCAGGTTCCCTCACCAGCTTGTATGCATCCTTTCACAAACCTAGCTGACTCTTAAAGGACTTCCCCAAGTCTGTGTAGAACTAATTTTTTACTTGGGTTTACTGCAGAAAATAGTGTTAATGGCCTGATGTTAATGCTAGATCAATTCTACTATGAAAGTTCAAAGAAGAGTATTGTGGAGGAAGCAGCAGCATTTAGTTGGGTCTTCATTTAAATTTATAGATAAGTTTAAACATTTTCCGCATAAAGAGAAGAATCTTATTTATTTTAAGTCTCTGAAATATGTTTCAAATTGAGCAAAAGTGGTTTTGTCCCTTACTGGCTCCACACATGATCCACACAAGTGTTTGTGAAGACAATAATACAGCAAAGGGAAATGGGTGCTAATAAATCAATTGTCACTGTCAGTTCAGTGTTTAATGTTCTCTAGAATACATAAGATTTATCACTGAGGAATTGTAGAATAATGGTAGTGTATGGAAACAAAGTCCACCAGGGAGATGTACTACATCATTCGGATTTAGTGCTGCCATCTGCTTAATAGCATTGAGATGACTACAGAGGTACTTATGATCAACCATTCATAGCAGTGACAGATGCTGCAGAGAGTTAACATGCCAGAGAATGAGGTTTGTTACTGAAATTCAGATTATGTGACAAGGTTGCTGAGAAAGGGGGCTGGGTTTGTTACCTCTCCAACAGCACTGAAGGTTTACTGTGTGCTTTTAAGTTTGCTATCAAAAGAGAACATCTAACACAGTTACTGCAGTACAAAAAGTGGAGAGAGTCCCATCTGGCTGCTTCATGGCACTGAGAAATTTCAAGTAACTTCTTTAAGCTTGACTGTGAGCATTTAAAACTTGATATCTTTCCTAGAGAGAGAGACAAACCACTTTTGTCTAGCTTCATTGTTTTTTTTTTTTACATACAACATACATCAGCAGTCCTGACTACAAGAGGAATAGTACATACAACTGTATGCCTGTGTCTGTTTAGGGGCAAGTCCTTCATATAGTAATGTCATTTTGTGTTAAATTGTAACTGTAAAACTGTTTTACATCTTCAGTCAGGGCGATCTCACCTTTAATCTGTTGCAGAATTTAATCTAAGCAGTGATATAAAACAGGAAAGATGAGTACTCAAGGCAATTGCTGGCTTTGTCTAAAGCTTCCTGCAGTGTTTTCTGTTGTCCACATTTGCCTGTTAACGTTACAGATTTCTCTAGGCAGCCACCACTGTACCACTGGTTTAAACAATGTTTCTCAGTTGCTGCTCTTGTATATTGAACAGTAATTGCTACCATCTCAAATCATACCAAAACGTGATACACTCAAATAACTGCAAGTAGCCTGTGAGCCTTAGAGCCACCTGGTCAAGCTAGTCTGAGCTGAGGGAATTGGCAACTTCCCTTTAGTATACCTATGTTTATTTGGTGCCTCTAATTTTATTCTGTTTATTGCTTAATATGCCTGGGAGTGAGAAGCACGTACTGTGACTTTATTTCATTTATCTAAAAGCATAAAAAGATAACTGCCTACATGGTAAGTCCTAGGCATGTTGAAAATGCAGTGTTGTGCACACCAAGCTGCGAGGCTGCATTCTTTACTGTTTAACAGTGACTGATTTAAGCCATTGAATTTCTTCAAAGACTATACACAAAGACCCCATGGTTTGCAAGGTTGAGTTTTGTAGCTTGTGATACATAAGAACTAAGTAACTGGATATCAGGTTGAAAAGAGAATTAAAACACCTTGAAATCTGGCAGTGGCTGTTGTTCAACTGATGCCTAAATAATACAACTAAATTGGTTTGCTGAAATCCTTCAGATCTTTAAATCCCTGGTTTTGTGCCCTTCAGTTTTGAGGGAAGTTGATTCCCAGTATTTAGTTTTTGGCAAAACCTTCATTTTCCGTTAGGAACTCAAATTTTCAGGTGTGTTCTGAAACTGCTTAGCAGCCATACAAAAGATGGTGACATTGCTGTTTATAGGAGGATTTTCATAAAGAGCTGAGCGTATGGATTTGAAATTGGCATATGAAGATGTTGCTATTGATATTTGAAAGTTAATTGCTAACACTTTGTTTGTGATGCTCAGTGTTTTAAATTTACATTGTTAGGTTTGTCAGCAATCATGCATTTCCAGGATGTATAAATATGCATTATATGCAAAGCAGTGTCTGTTACTGTAGCTTTTCAAGATGTAATTCTCAGTTTTACTGCTAGTAGCTGTTTGTATTTTGTGCTCTGATTTGTAAATCAAATCAATCCACAGCAGTTTGATTCCTGGAGGTAGTGCACATGGCCAGTACTCTGTAATTGTTGCTTGTGCACACCTGGTGTGTATGAGCTTATTGGAGCTTATAATTCTGTGCCAATAAAACCTCAAAAACATCAGCATAAACAAGCTAATGTAACTTTGATCGGAAAACCCCTGCCATGTGGTTTCCTGCTTCATTTTAATGCTTATAGTGTAGGAAGAGATTTTCTGCAGTGTTTTTCAGAACTAGTTCTTCATGTTCAGGTAAATGTTTTCTTTTTTCCTTTTTTTACCTGTTAAAATGTGACAAGATAAAATAATGGGTTTAAACTGAAACAGGGGAAGTTAGATATAAGAAAGAAGTTCTTTACTGTGAGCGTGGTGAGGCAGTGAAACAGGTTACCCAAAGGAAGTGGTGAATGTGCCATCCCTGGCAATGTTCAAGGCCAAGTTGAAGAGAGCCTCGGGTGAAATGGTGTAGGGTTAAGTGGCCCTGCCCATGGCGGGAGGTTGGAACTGGATGATCTTAAGGCCCTTTCCCACTCAAACCATTCTATGATTTAGAATTGTCTCAATAGCACATACAGATTTGATCGTGTGCCAAGTGCAGATGTTTAAATTCCTTAAAATTTCTTTACAGAAATCTGGTTTGAAACCTCAGTAAGCAGGAGTAAGACTAAGGCAATAGCAGTGATGGAAAAAATCATGATGAATATTGTATGTCACGATGCACTCAATCTTGGAAAAGACTTAAGAATCCTCATTGCATTGACATTAGATTATATCCCTTTCAGAAATGCTAGTATTTTCATTTGTACTAATTAGCCTTGGTAAAAGGCTTTTTAGATACAAAAAAATACATGGTTTTCCTCATGGCTTTCCTCTTAAACGTAATTGTAACTATGCCTAAATGTTTAGGAAAACAGTCAACATGCTATGTTGGCTTACTAACAGTAATTGAAAATTGTGGTTTTCTCTCTAAAACTGTCCTATGGTATTTGATTTGCTTTCAAGAGAATGAAAGATTGCTTCTTTGGTAAGGAAATACCTACTTAATTGGGCAACATTAGGAAGGGGAAATGGCTGCAGGGAAGTCTTAAAATGGTCTTGTTTCTCCTCCTTGTTTTCTAATAGAAAGAGCTGTAAATTGTACTTTTAAGCACAGTTTTGGTATCGTTCAGGTGGTGTGAGAAGCATGGTTTAGTAACAGCCAGAATTTGAGGTTTATCATGGTGTAATTGTCAAGTGATAATTGTATGTAATGCACTTGAAGCACACTGGTAGGAGTAGTAGAGCCCACATAAGGCCAAGAGACAGGTCAAAATGGACTGAATTTGTCCTCAACACAAGAGAAATCTGACTTATTGCACTTGCAGAGGCAAAGCTTGGACCACACTGATGTAAGGTGCTTTAGGAAAGATCTCAATGTGGTAGTGCATTGCTTTTAATATCTGACAGATTCTTCTGATTAAACAGCCCTGGAAACAATCAAATATAATCTTTCTTTAACCAAATACATTTCTTGATGGTGCACTTTTTTTTTGGTTATGATCAAAAAAACTGCGACGGAATATTTTTTCTCTTAAATGCCCCTCAATTTCAGCTGATGAGTAAGGGTATCAAATTTATAGGAAACTGGTGAAAGTTATGCTGTCCTTTCAATAAATTAGAAAGACAAGAAGGTTGATGTATGCCTTAGTAGTGCTTCTAATGACAGAATGGTGATTTACCATCTGTGCAGTTTTTGTGGATGATGAGGTATTAGAGGCAGTGTTGTTGTATACTCCAGTCTGTGACAAGGAACATCGCTGATCTCTAACAGCATCTTAGGCAGGACTCAAGGGATAATCAAGAATTAAATGGAACAATACCCACAACTCTTTGCAGTATTGCAGTGGATTGTCTAAAATTTCTTTGACTGACTGCCCATGGCAGGGGGTTGGAACTGGACGATCTTAAGGCCCTTTCAAACCCTAACTATTCTATGATTCTGTGATGAATCTAAGTTAGAATGTAAGTTACTTAGAGAGAAGAACATGTGGCACAGTTGATGCATGCAAAGAAAAGAGAGAAAATGTGTCTTTTTCTGATGTTAATGTTGCCTCACACCTCTGTTCTCAGTTTAGCAGTTGGAACACATTTGGTACACACCCGGATAGTTCAACATTTCCAGTTTAGTTTCCTGATAGCAGTGTAGTTCACTTCCCCAGCTGCTTTGCAAACGAGGCAAATGTGATGTAAGGTGCCTGGGGTTCACTTCTAATTCACAGACCAAACCAAAATGCTGATGTTTACACAGCCTGAAATTTTTAGGTTTTCTGCTGGTGCTTGCTCTATTTTTTGTTTAATTTCTGCTGATGCTTTTCTTTGCTTTTGCTTTTATGGAAAAATGTTGACATTTAGCATTTCTGATCTCTAGGAATGGATTGTTGCTGTGTGTCTATGATTCTATTCATAGTTTCAAGGTAGTCCCTGGTGCTGCTGTTCCTGAGAAACCTTATTTGTGCTTTGTGCTTCAGTCACCTCTACTTGCCATTTACCTTTCCTGTTTTGAGTGATGAGACATGGGTGGAGTGGGGGTAAAAGACTGAATTGAGTTTAGCCAGCAGTAATGACATTTCAGATGGTAAAGCTGTTAGCTCTAAGGAGCTGTGTAGAGTTCTGCTAGAAATATGTAGATTCAGTTCTGTGCTGGGTAAGGAGCACCAGAATGCAGATGCCTGTGAGGGCATTTCACTATTTAGAAATGAATTTTATTACAGCTTATGCCATAAAAAGTAATTTCCAAATAGTGATGGCTAAGGGAATCCTTGAGGGGGCACTCCAGCCATCTTTAATAGGTAATGGATTTGTTACGACTATTGTCTGGATGAGTACAATGGGATGTAAGTTAAGGAAGATTTCATCATTTTTTTCTCTATTTTATAAAGCTTTCATATATGTCAGGTGCATTGAGATCATTCTTCTTACAGATGTAAGCTGAGATGTAGGGATTAGAGTATGTACCAAAACCTCGTGCTAGGAAGTAGCAGAACTGGGCATTAAATAAAAGTCTGTGTGCAAGATGAAAGATGTGGATCTCCTCTTGATAACCTTTTTTTATGCTATCCTGTTGTATACTGGGTTATAGAATAAGCTATTCTAGTGATCTACAAAAGCATTAAGAATGTACTTAACTTGGTGTTCAAGACAATTATGGTATTGTAAGAAGCTTCACTACAGTGATTGTTGTCTTGACAATAACATTTGGGACACTGCTGATAGATGCTTTGTGATACCAGAAGCAGCTGAGCATGAAGCCCTGCTAGAAAGAAGCTTGTCCCTGGGGGAGGGTTCTATTCAGAGCTGATCATAGCAGTCAGGGTCTACCTCTTGCTAGAGATCCTCATCTGTACTTTCTGCTTTCCTGTTCTATGTGACCAGTGTGTAGAAAGACGAAGGTGATGCTTGTGGAGCTCTTCATAGCACAAAAGGAAACCTTGGTGTTTGGAAGGGGGTTTTCATCACTTTCTGGAACTGCTCTGGCTTCTGTATAAAGGGATCAGTCACAAAGTGATGCCCATGTGCAAAACAGAGCAGATGTTTTCTGGGTTTCCCTACTAATCATCACAAGAAGCTGAACTGGTTGCAAAGCCTGTTTTTCATCCCTGAAGATGAATAAACTTTCAGTTCCCTCAGTGCTTAAATCCAGTAACCAGGCTTGTCAGTGCTTAAGTCTGGCCTTATCCAGTAAACTCAAAGCTTTCAGAGACCTTTTAGTCTCCCCTTTGCAGTCAGGCTCCCTGCCATACTACTTCTGTTTCAAACACAGCAGTGGCCTAATACTGATGCTAAAAGATGCCTGTATCAGACCTAAAGAGCTATGGCAATTGCATTTATTAATCACCTTATGTTTTGACTACCTTTATCCTTTCTTTGGAAATACCACTGACCATTTGCACTGTTTTTTGACATTGTTGTTCTACAGTTGTCCCAGAAGTAGCCCAGTGACCTATTCTGATACTTTTGTGTTAGGTCAAAACTCTACCATTGTTATCTGTCCAAAGAGAATATTCTAACTTGTCTGGAAAGAACAAGCTAATAGTCAATAAAGTATAAAAGGTGAGAGTTCCTAAGACTTAACCATTGTGTCAAGAGCAGTTACTGCTATTGGGGTTGTTTTTTCATAAAGATATGGGGGTTTTATTATGGTTTGTTAAGATATTTTCAGAAACAATCAGCTTAGCAGGAAAGCGTGAGAAATTCAGGTCATTTCATAAGACCTTTGAAGCTTATGTTGAATACTTCTAAATTGAAGTATTTTAAGACACTTCCCACAGCCCAGTGGTTCTAGAGAAATGGCAGGAAGCTTCCCAGTCCTCTGTGTTACTAGATAAAAAAAGCTCCTCTAAGGCTTTACTTCATCAGTGATGCAGTGTTAAAATCTGAGGCTGCTCTTCTCAGGCCGTTTCCTGAGCATAGAAGGGGTGCTTCCCCCTGACTTTAAACTACTTAAGCCTTACTTTGCACTTCCTCTAAACATTGTAGGATTAATGGCCAGCCCTAGGTAATTAGACCTAAGTTTACTGTTGTTTGCTAATCCTTCCATATCATCGGGTGGTTCCAAGTTTTTATATTGACATGGAAAATCCAAGTGTGTTTTACTTTGCCATCTATGTCTTCTCTTGTGTCAGCCCAAAGACACTGTGCTGGAATGGGGATTCAAAAGAAGTTAAATATAAGGTGATAAAAGCAAGGGCTCTATGTACAAATGATGTGAATTGCAGCCAGTACTACAGTGTTGACTGCACTTGTACTGTTTACTTGATGGTTAGGAAGATGCTTGAAAACTTACCTGACTATAGCATATAACACAGTTATCCACCTACAAAGTAAGTAACTGCAGAAGTAAAAATTAAGATAATTGAAGAAAATGGACTCAAGACATTTCACATAAGAAAGCACAGGAATTCAAAGCAGACTCCAGGTTTACTCTTGCTGAGTTAAAAAGGACAGGATCCATGGAGTGCTTTTCCCTTGTTCTGAAAAGAGAGAGGCACGTGAGGTAAAGAAAATGTTTTGTCTTTTCCTATGAGCCAAAATGAAAAGAATAGGGAGAATAGGGCTTTCCTTGCAGGATAAATCATAGAATCATAGAATAGTTAGGGTTGGAAAGGACCTTAAGATCATCAAGTTCCAACTCCCCTGCTATTGGCAGGGACATCTCACTCTAAACCATATCACCCAAGGCCTCGTCCAACCTGGCCTTGAACACTGCCAGGGATGGAGCATTCACAACCTCCTTGGGCAACCTATTCCAGTGCCTCACTACCCTAACAGGAAAGAATTTCCTCCTTATATCCAATCTAAACTTCCACTGTTTAAGTTTTAATTAGTTACCCCTTGTCATATCTCTACAGTGCCTAATGAAGAGTCCATCCCCAGCATCCCTGTAGGCCCCCTTCAGATACTGGAAGGCTGCTATGAGGTCTCCACACAGCCTTCTCTTCCCCAGGCTGAACAGCCCCAACTTTCTCAGCCGATCTTCATATGGGAGGTGCTCCAGTCCCCTGCTCATCCTCATGGCCCTCCTCTGGACTTGTTCCAACAGTTCCATGTCCTTTTTATGTTGAGGACACCAGAACTGCACACAATACTCCAAGTGAGGTCTCACAAGAGCAGAGTAGAAGGGCAGGATCACCTCCTTCGTCCTGGTGGTCATACTCCTTTTGATGCAGCCCAGGATACAGTTGGCTTTCTGGGCTGCAAGTGCACACTGCTGGCTCATGTTCATTTTCTCATCGACCAGCACCCCCAAGTCCTTCTCTGCAGTGCTGCTCTGAATCTCTTCGCTGCCCAGCCTGTAGCTGTGCCTGGGATTGCTTCAACCCAGGTGTAGGGCCTTGCACTTGGCATGGTTAAACTTCACTCTTTATCCACCGAGTGGTCCATTCATCAAATTGATGTCTAATCCATTAAAGGGAGGTAGTTTGACTAGATGGTCAGAATGCTAAGCTGCCCGAGAACCTATATAAAACCCCTATAAATGTCAAGGATTCTTTTGTACATTAACATCATGCCTTCTGTCCAGAGGAAGAATTACATAATGTAACTACTTAATTCCTCACAACAGAATTGACCTTGACTATCTCAGTTAATGAGTTCAAATGTACAATCTGGCAAGAGGCTTGGTATTGCAGGTTCCTTTGACTGGCTTTCCTTTTAGCAGGCTATTGCTTTGGAGAGGAAACAAGTTTTGTAAGCTGTAACTTCTTATACAATATCAGATTTTCCTGTAATTCCTCTAAAAGCACAGTTATCTTTGGTCTTGGTTATGAACTCCATGAGCTATTCAGGCTGTCAGAGATGAAGCAATCTTCAATGTTTCTTTTTTACCCAGAACTCCTTACACCCGTGTGCATGTACTCTTTCCTTTGGGTCATAGTCTTTAAGCTGTCTTATCTGAACTTTTGCATTTATTTAACACACAGTTGGACTGATAACATTGGCTTTGTTCATAGAGCACAAATGAAAGCAGTCAATGTATTAAATTGCACTAGGCAACTTGTCTTCCCATTGTAACATGTGCTTTTTGGACAGATTATTAATTCTGAAGGGTTTGTTAACAGAGATGGGTCATGAGATGACAGGCTTCCAGTATAAGAGGTTTTTTCTTTCTAATATTTATTCGTTTTGCAGTTTATATGCTGTAAAATGACTTTTTTTTGTTTAGTAATTATTTTCTATGAAATGAAACTCTACAAAAGTCATTTTGACAAGTATGACAGATACAGAGATAGGGCTCAGCTGCTGTAAGCTTCTAAACTTGATGACAGCCCTAAATAATCAAGTGCTGTGTGGAAGGATAGTGAATGTTGGTTTTAAGTTGGTGGTCAGAATAAAGCTGCTGCAGGGCAAAACTGTTATTTCCTAGGCTTCAAACTTCGATCTTGTTATTCTGGGGTCCTCAGCACAGGACTGAGAAATCACAGATAACATAAAGGCTTATACAGATACCTTTTATATGCACTTCATAGGGCATTTTGCTTAAGTTTTTGTTTAGGAAGCCTTATAGTAGCAATAATGAATACTCAGCCACACTTTTCAGATATACATTTGCACACAGATTAGATGTACACAAGAAATATGGTAAATGCCCCATCCCTGGCAGTGTTCAAGGCCAGGTTGGAGTCTTGGGTGACATGGTCTAGTGTGAGGTGTCCCTGCCCGTGGCAGGGGGGTTGGAACTGGATGATCTTAAGGACTTTTCCAACCCAAACCATCCTATGATTCTGGCCTTGATTATATTGTGGGATTTAAAACCTTGTAGTTAAAATAAAAGAAACTAAAACACCAACAACCCAAGTGCAACAAACAATTGCTAATTCCTGTTCAGGCTGTAAATTGTGCTCTCCCTCAGGTTTTTAATTTGCTACCAATCAAGCTAATGCTAGAAACATTTTGTCAATATTAGAAATTAGCTGCAAATGATCATATATTAGCTATTTCCTTCTCACTCACAAGGTAATGACTTTATAGCATCAGTTTAGAGTATCTTCCAAATTTTATCAGCCTTGGGTCTGGCTGTGGTTAGAAAGAAGAGGAAAGAAATGATTAGACTCGCTTTTGATGTCCTACAAACATGTCTAGCAGACTTCTGTCAACTGTGAAAAAAAAAAAACCAACACTGTGCATAGCTATACTTGCATGAAATATGAAAGCATAATGGGAAGGCAGTATGTAACAGAACTTGTTCTTTAGTTTCTATTCAGTGGTCTTAATACACATATAAATGCTCTCATGAAACTAAAGACTTCGGCTATGGTTAAAGATATTCATACTTTTGAATCCTTACAATCCCAAATTCCTGCTTTTAACTCAGTTCCTATTGTTACTTACCTGCCTGTTAAAATGATAGCATTTGCATAGAGGTACATTTGTCTTGAAGACACTTAAGTAACTTGCTGATCAGAGATTTATATAGTTGCTATGTCCTTTATTGCATTTCTATCAGTGAATTCAAAGATGCAAAGGCAACAGTAGGTAATGAAAAGAAGTTTGACAAATGAATTGATTTGGCACCTACACCTCCTACTCTTCCTTTGCTGGCAATTGTAAGATCTTCAACCTTCACAACTATATGATTTTAAACATAAAATTCCCACATCCACATTTACACTGTAGATCAGGGGCTCAGTGATGGAGAAATATCCTAATGAAAGTAAATGCAGTTTCTCTTCTAATTAATGACCAAACAGCACCTACATTCTCATTGTCACATGTGCTTACCTGTCTTGTCTTAGGGCATATCTATAATCCTTTAAGCTTTCTTCTTTTCAAAGGTAGAATGTGTAATGATAAGCACTGCTTAAAACATAACTGCTTTTCTTGTTCTGTTTCCCTCCTCATACAGTGGAGGAGATTACTATGACTATGGCCATGGACTGAGTGAAGAAACATACGAATCTTATGGTGAGTAGCTTTGTAAGCTGAATAACTACAGTAGTACACTCTTGGAAAGATACAATCAAAGAAGATCTCCTATAAGGCAGGTTTCAGCTCTGCACTGGGTAGCAGCTGTTCAGGGATCCCTGCATTGCCACATTGATCTTTGTGTGGTCATTGAGAAAAATACTGAAGGGTATGTCTGTGTTCTCTGAGAGAACATAGTTGTGTGAAACTAAAATCAAGGAAATAGAAGATAAGAATCTAAATCAAGTATCCTTTTCCTGTAATGTTCAGTGAGATTTAGAGGAAAAACATTGGGCATAGGACCTTTTTTTCAGGAGCTGTTTGCAGCCGAAAGCAAATGCTGTTAGTGTGGCACAACTGGCCACACTTGCTAATTGTAAGAAACCTAGTACAAGGTAAGGACATGCTGAAGTTCTCAGTTGAGTCAGGGCCTAATTGAGTGCATTTTAGGCTTGTACGGTCTTTTTGTATTAGTTAACTTTCATGCATCAGTGCTGGGAAATCGAGCAGGGAGTCATTATGTAAAGGTTATGGAGGCACTTTAGGTAGCCTTTAGGTAGACATGAGGGCAGTGGGTTACTTATGGAGACAAAACAATGTGTAACGAAGTAAAAAACATATGCTAGTGCTAAATATCACATTTTTTAAGCTAGAAATGTGGTAGTGACAGCTTAATTAAATGAAATCTGTTATGGATTAGGAGCATAAAGCATGTTGAAAGGCACCTTTGCTTAAGGGATAGATGTTAAGTCTCTGGCTAGACATCAGAGAAATCTAATCTAGATCTCTCAAATCTCAAACATTGGAGGACTGTTAGTAACTAGTGTGAAGGAGTTGTGATTCTGGGTTATGGATGCCTCAGTGATTTTAGAGCTCTACTTAGTATTCCATGGTGTATTTCTTGACCTCCATTTAAAATGCTTCCTGCTGGGAACTAAAATGACCTCAACTAAGTTGTGATAAATGCAACTCATACAGAAGTTTACTCAATGTTGTCTATTTAATTATTTTGCTTAAAGGGAAAGTCTGTTCATCAAAAGAGGTCACTTGAAATTCCTCTATCCCCCAGCACTTTCAACTGGTGTTGATTTATGCATATATATCTTAAATCTTTATTTCAGCATTAAACTATTTTCCATTATAAGCCTAAGACTTGTAAGACTATTTTATGAATGTAAATTTGATGGGGAGGAAATATATGAAATTGATTAATGTAGATAGTTTCCCCATCAGCCTATGTGGGCTGTGGTATTTAAGGTTGAAAATATGGATTTTTTTCATTGCTTTTGCATTTAAAGTTGGTTTTGTATTTATCAAAGCACAGCCACTCAGAATATTAAGTGATGTATTTACTCAAATTGAGAGGAATACCTTGAAGAATGATTATGGGTTACAGCCCTGGAACTTCTTGCAAATACAAATAGTTATCCACTTTATTTAAATAGCTGACCTTCAAGTGCATCCTTAAATGCAGAGTTAGATACTAACAACCATCCTTACAGTATGTAAACATTAGGTGCCTTGAGCTAGAAATTCATGAGGCTGCATAGTGAGCAGATAGCTGCCTAGTGTTGGCCAAGAGGAAACACAGATTCCCAGGAAGTACCTCAACTTTTCCTCCTGAGAAGCTCACTTGCCAGTCCAGAGAGATGAATATCAGCATTTTTAGGATTTGGATCCCTGAATGGCACCAAAATGAAAGCTGATAAAAAGGTGACTTTATCCAACAGAGATAGGACCAATTGCTTGAAAAGGAGCAAGTATTCCCCTTAAACTGTAACCAGCTTTACTCTTAAACAGTTCCTTGCAGTGGTGCTTAAAAGCTGGGATATCTTTAATTCTTACCCCCATTCTTTATTGTTAGGCTATTGTTCTCCTTGCTTAATACAAGCCTTGCTTTCTGTGTGATGAAGCAGCGCAAGAGTTTGCTTCTCAAGTATGTTGCTGTTATTGGATTCCTATACAGCTTGCCTGAGGCACAAGCTTAATTCTTCCAGTTTTATACAAAGCTTGAATTTTCACCTCTCAGGCAAATGTTCTGGCCACAAAGCTATGATATATAACTTGGACTCTGCAGGCAAACACCTACAGTTTAAAAACTAAAGTAGGTAGGATGAGATTTCTATGAAGAAATTGTGAAATTGGACCCTTGACTTACAAGGTTCTTGTCACCAAATTTCAGCTAATTACTATCTGAGCAAGCTACATTTCAAAGTGCAGGGCTCTTTGAATGTTAACTTTCTTTATTCTAATGGGCTAGAAAGACAAAGTGATGCCTGTGTGTTAGATTACAGTATGTTTGGATTCCAGACTTAGCTTCCAGATTGCATTAGGTTCACTTGGACACCTCTCTGCTTAGGGCAGGGCAATCTTCCCAAAGTAGATAAGGAAATACATAAAACTGTTTTCAGGTGTATTTGCTTTTTATCTGGGGAGGGGTGGTGTTTGTGGGTGGCTTTTATTTTCATTGAGGTTTTCCTGTTGTTATTTTGGGGTTTTATTGTGTGTGTGGTTTGGGTTTTGCCTTTCAGGGATGATTTAGTACTCTGGTGTTTACTTGAAGTATACCCAAGTGCTGTTTCATTATGCTTTTCATATGGCCTGTGTTTTCCCTCTTGCTATAAATACCTGGCACAGTATGACCCTAAATTAAGACACTTTGCTACTTTCTGTTAATATTTATTACCACTGAAATGTGATAGGATTATGAAGTGTTATATACAGTTTATTTAGAAACTTCTTTCATTGTCAGTTCAAAGAAGCAATTTTCCTTGCTCTCAGTACTTTTATAATCTGCCTTTGTATGTCTTGCATTTTAGAGGAAGTGTATGCTTACAGTGAGGCTGGATATTACCCCTAGATTACTGGAAGCTACAGGTGTTTGTGGTGATACTGGAGGCTTTTCTCTATTGGATTGCATATCTGAATTAAGCCTAAATTGGTACTGATGCCAAGGAACTTGGTGTAGCTTATTTGCTTATGCGTAATTTACATCCTCCATTCATTTAATCCCAGCATAATTATTTGTAGGTCTGCTACTGTAGCTGACATTCCTGTGTTTCTGCAACAAGCAGGTCCACCTGAATGCCAGAGCCCTGTATGTTTTTGCTATTAGGCTGTCGCACTCCCTGCTGTTGTGTGCATCGTGGGATAGCTTATGTGTTGTACGCAGATTTTTTGGGTCGATTGTTAGACTTTGTAAATATCACTCCTTAATTCACAATTCAATGAGGACAAAATAAATACATCATCTGAGAACACTGGAAGGTGTCTAACTATTGTTTCCCTTCTTGTAGGTCAAGAAGAATGGACCAACTCGCGACACAAGGCACCTCCTGCAAGGACAACAAAAGGAGTCTACAGAGACCAGCCATATGCCAGATACTGATTGTACTGTCTGATGTTGTGAAATATCCAATCTCCACCAGTCCTGTATACTGTTCAAAGTAATTTTTTCTATGAACAATCCCTTTTTATTAACTCAAAGTGCATAAAAAAAGCCTGAATGGATGGACTGAACCTTAAAATCTTTTTTTGAAAGAACAACCTGAACAGAAAGAAATGTAAACCGAGGAACTTTGTTATTTCCAAACTGTATTTGAGACAAAATAGGTGATCAAAAAAATAACCTTTGATTAACTAGTGTTAAACAGAAAGATAGGTTTACTAAATCTGTTAGTCCATTCTTTTAACAGAAGCGTAACCTTTTATTTTAAAGGTTTTCAGCAGTTTAGTTTTTAGCTTTTCTTTTCAGCCATTTGCTAGATTCTCTATTTGCAAACATGCGTAAAAAGGGAAGCCAATTCCAAATGCAAATAATGTGGTATTTTGTAACTCAAGTCTTGAAATGTTCTGTAGTGTTAAGCAAAGTTTTGCCCTTGCTTGATACTAAATAAACTTTTGAAAGAAAATCAGTGTGTGTGAGATTAATTTTATGCTTTATCTGATAATAAAACTCCATAAATAGTAGTAAACAGGGAAAAATGTTTAACACAGCAATCATCATAAAAGGCTCATCTTAAACATTGCACCACTTCTTTAAAACAATGGTATAAACCTAAATGTTATCTATATATACTTACAGTAGATTAAATGCTGGTTAAAGTATCCAAATGGTATGGATCTGCTTGAGTGCCACATTAAATCAAAATCTTTATTTTATTTTTTTTTGTTAAAAATGGTTTAAAATAGCTGAATTTTCTGGAAAGCTGTGATTAGTTTTTCATCTTGTTGAGCATTTTCTCACTAGTGCAACATTGGAATTTTTAAGAGCATTTTGGTACCTTAATGACCACCTCGTTCCGTGCTGGAAGCAATAAACACAAAGCTTTTAAAGACTTTCTGACTTGACTAATTGAGGTCGCTTTCGTCAGAGGCAGAGGATGTGTAACCCTTAAAACGGTCTTCATTTGCAAAGGTAAATAAATCAAATCAGATTTTAATCTCACTTAATTTATCTTTAATATAAGCAATAAAAGCAGGGAGGTTGCAACTTAGCAAGTTTCCTTTTAGAATGTAGGAAAGACTTTGAGGACCCCTAAATTCTCCTTTTAAAAGGTTTAATTTGTATCAGTAGTCTAAAAAGCCTTAGCTTAGCTAGTTAAATTTGGTCAAACTATTCCCTATTAAACAACTGTAAAACCTCATAACCAATAGCTTGTAATATATTCTTTTCCCATAAATTCTAGTAACTTAAACATTACAGATGTTATCTAAAGCTTTTTGTTTATTAAGTTTCTATTAATTATAATTTGATTTACATTGTTTTCTTTAGTTGAAAGCCCTTTAAATGTAGTAAAAACATCTTTTTTTTTCTTTTCTTGTCAGGAAACCCACCTCCTTGGACAACCAAAAGAACAAAAACCTGAATCTTCTGATGCTTTGGTAGGTATTCTCACTTATCTGTGAAATTATCACATGAGTAATAGAGCATTTGATCAGGTCCTTAAGTCTTTATACACAAGCCTTTAATTTATGTAGTCACTGCAGGTACTAAGTTGTAGGTCAGCAGAAATCATTGGCTCTGTTCAGTTCTGATGTGAAAAGCTATCACTAAATGGGACATTAAACTGTCCCAGTGTGTGGACAAAGTCCTCTGGCTGTTTATTAAGAGGTATGCATAGCTTTGACAACATGTCAACCAAATATTTCATTGGACAGAGGAAGATGAATGAAAATGGGTGTGATTTTTATGCTGGTAGTGTTCAGATGGGAATTTGAAACTCAAATCTGATCAGCAAATACTTCTAATAGGATTTCCCAAAGCTGAAGAAAGCATTTTGTAGAATTAGTTTCTAAGTCAAGCATTTCTGCACAAGGAGCAGACTGATTTTTTGGCACAGATGAAGGAGAAAAGTCCATTGAGAAACATTAGCTGAAGAAATAGCTAGCTCCACATTTTCCAGCGGATTCAGTATATAAAGAAAGATTGTATTTATGCTCAGATTGTGTTTTTTAAATAGAACAGGTTTCTTTCTTTATTTCCTACTTGGAATGGTAGTTTTTCTTGCTAACCTCATGATCTCAGTGCCTTTAGTTGACATCACTTAAATGTTCTCTACTTTGAAATACTGCATACATTGCACTGCCTCTGTATGCCACAGTAAGTTTAAGCGACTGCTGTTTCAGACTAAAGGAGCTTTATGTCCATCCAAAATGGGTTTATAACAATTTGCTTTAGCATAGGCCCCTTTTGAGGTTAGGAGAACTCGGAGATTTCTGCCCTCTTGGGCTCAAATGGCAAAAATTCAATACCAGCTGCTGGTACTGCTGTGGCAAAACTGAGTATATAAATACCTCCCATCTTAAATCACATATGATCAGTTACATTCAGACATGACAAGTTTTTATTTGCAAATATGAGGTTTAATATTAACCATATACAATGAGACTTGATGGGTTGAAACTAAAATACCTAGTAGCAAGGATGACTAGTAGGCAAATAAGTGAATCAGGTGTAAATTCAATGTTCTGCAGTATTTATCCAACTCCAGGGCTTTTATATGCCATGTTAGTGTCTACTACATGGAGGATGGTTATACCGTAATGCATTTGTGCCACTTCTCTGGTACTCTGCCCTGAAGTCCTATAAACCCTCAAATTACTTCAGGTTCCCTTTCTGGGGTGAGGGAAAAGCATGTGCTGTCAGGCCATGCAGAGGCTGTTTGAGTGCACCATTGTGTTACAGGGTCTGTGAGACTGGATGTTGCAGGTCACATGTGTAAATGAAAATCGCCTTCCCAACAGCACTCTCAACCTATGGTTGGTTGTTTTGGTTGTATGCCAGATGTGCATCCCTTTATGCATGTGATGCTCCCATTAAGTAGCTGTGGCACTGGAATAGGTTGCCCAGGGAGGTTGCGAATGCTCCATCCCTGGCAGTGTTCAAGGCCAGGCTGGACGAGGCCTTGGGTTATATGGTTTAGTGTGAGGTGTCCCTGCCCATGGCAGGGGGGCTGGAACTTGATGATCTTAAGGTCCTTTCCAACCCTAACTATTCTGTGATTCTGTGATCTTGGTGTGAAAGTTTGAGTCCAAATTTGTTCTTTTAATGAGTTGCAAGATATAAATTTGATATATCTAAAAGTCTCCATGTATTGAGCGTAACAGTGGTATTAATTTTAAACCTGTTAGGTGCCCCATCCCTGGCAGTGTTCAAGGCCAGGCTGGACAGGGCTTGGAACAACCTGCTCCAGCAGGTGTTCCTGCCCTTGGCAGGGGGCTGGAACTGGATGAGCTTTAAGATCTCTCCAACCCAAGTGACTCTCTGATTCTATAAGTATTGTTTCTTCCAGCATTCCACATTCTGTTTCTCCTAAGAAAATGAGTTTTTATGACCTATAAAAATAACAGTTGTATCAATTCTCATGTTCTATATGTGTGTGTACAATAAACTACATCAGTTCAAGCTACTGGTGTTAGATAGTTAGAAACTATGTATTTGCAGTACAGAACTTCTCTTTGCAGTACCTGTAATAACATGCACTAGTGTTTTGCTATTGCATTTCTGGGGTTTTGGGGGAGTTTTGTTCTCTGAAATGAAATCCATCAGATGTTGAACAGAAAGAAAAATAAGGTCTCTAGACTTAAAATGCATCAGTGTAGAAGGCAGCCTTTCTTTTGTGACAAATTAACCTTGAAGCTTTTTGCCATTTCACTGGGGTTTTGTATTCTTACACTGGTCAATTCCTGTATGTAACTGGTCAAACAAGTAATGTTAATGATTATAATTAACCATGTCATTAATTTGCCTTTATTGAACCACTTTGTCACATTTGCACTGAATTTCAGTGGTAGCTTCTGCAATGTTTTCCATAAATCTACATACATTTATTGCATATGTAATTGCCTGGTCCTAATGCTTAGAATCTGGCAATCTTAAGAGTATCCATAGGTGCTATTCTTGGGATTTATACAAATAAATTGTTTTCCTCTTTTTTCAGGAACTTCTGCCATGACAATTATGGACTGCTTAGAGCATTGAACTTACCTGTGTGCCCAGACAACACTGAGATGGGCTATGGAGTATGAAAATCCTGTATTTCTTGTATAAAGCCTTAAAGTGTGTAACAGTGTACACTTTTAGAAGAATTGTATATTTAAAATCCCGATTGTTGAGTGATGCAGCAGTGTTTGATTCAGAGCTCAATAAAGACTTTTCATCCATGTTCCTGTTACAAAGCAATAATGCAGCCTCATGTTCCTCCAGTGACTTCTTTAGCCTTACACAGCAAGGGTAAGAGAGCGTGTGAAGTCTCATGACTGGAATCGAAATGGTTTGGGAAGTAGCTTGTCTAATGTATAAACAACACGGATAGGTTAAAATGAAGATTGGTATCTTGCGCTGAAGCTTTTCTTAATAGCTAGTTGTGAAAAGGTCTACTTACAACAAGCCTCTTGGGTAGAAATGATACTCCTAACTTCCATTTCCTTCAGAAACTTGCATAACATGAAGGTGTTTTAATCCCTGTCAATTATACTCTGCTGCTTATTCTCTTTCACTTGGTGTTTGATGCATAGAAATGTTTTCTTTAATACACAGCCACAGGTTTTCGAGTAGTAATCTTGGACAAGGCTTTTACACCCTGACCGATCTTGTATCTAAGTCACATTTCCTCAGTGCTCTGTTTTATATTAACTGTTATTGTGATAATTTGTAACAGAAATAAAATTCTGATAATCTAATTTCTTGTGTTCTTTTTCCTAAATACTGCTTGCAAAGTACAAGTGAATGATTTCTCAGGGATGTTTCCATGAGATGAGGTTTTTATTCACTGAATCTCAAATTCATCCCAAGAAAAGCCTCGTTTGGTTTTTGTTTATTTTGCCTTGAAAATAAGCAATATCACTGAATAGCTTCACACTGAATAGCTTTACACCTTCTCTTTGACATGTGTTCCTAACTTCTAATACCGTGCACTGACTATTGCAGATTTCTGTTAACCCTGGTGCTGTTCAGAGTGTCATGAGTAAGGAATCACTTCTAATAGTAAAAAAGCCTGTATTTTTAACCTTCAGATATTTAAGGTCATTTTATAAGTCAGTCTCAATTTGGGAAGATTTTTCCCTGCCATGGTCTCTCTGTGTTCAACTGCATTTCTGCAATGTTTTCCCTAGTAATTATTAAAATAAGTAAAAGCAAAATCCAAAACCTTTGAACAAGCACAAGACACGTATAATAATTAGGCTGACAGGCAGGAACCTCTGGTGTGGAACTGCACCTAACACTTTAGGTGCTAGCCAAGTATAAAACTGTATCTGGATACTGTGGGGGGAATTGAGATAAGCAGAATGCAATTTCACTTACTGTAATTTGGACTGGACACCAGGATTACCAACACAATCTCATTTGAGGAGTTCTATGAACTATTTAAGGAGTGAAGTATCAAGGCTTCCACTCTGGAGTCATGAACAACAGAGCTTCTTACTGTCAATACTTAAGTATTTTGCTGGTATGATTTATATTTCATAAGTCACATTTGAAATATCCAGCAAATCTCGTGGCTTTCCTGAGATCTTGGCTGGTTACTGTGTGGCCTAACACAGGATGTGTTAAGGTCCAGTCAAAGCGGATTGACTGCAGATTATCCACATGTTTCTCTGGCAAGTGCTTTGCTTATTTCACTAAAAGCTTTTGAGGATTGACTGTTCCTATGCTTTGAAGCCAGGATTTAATTTCTGCTGGGGTTTATTGCCACTAGGTTGAGATTTTTATTTCTTGTGACTGTTGAGTGAAGCCTGGGTCCAACTGGAATAACTTGGTCATTCACTTCAAGAGACTGTGTGTGTGTGTATATATATGTGCATCCTGCCTGTGCTGTCATTGATGACTTCAGCGTACACTGCAGGTGTAGCTCTGATGCTCTGTTGTGTGATACCAGTTCTATATGACATTGCCTTAAGTACAGGTTTTGAGCAAGGACATGAGCCTGCTGCTTCATATGAATTTTTCCAAGCTACCTCACAGTCTTTACTGCTTATCCTGCTATGTGGATGTCTCCACATTTAGGTACATAATCATAGAATCATAGAACAGTTAGGGTTTTTCAAACCTTAAGATCATAGAGTTCCAACTCTCCTGCCATAGGCAGGTGCACCACACACTAAACCATGTCACCCTAGGCTCTGTCCACCCTGGCCTTGACCACTTGCCAGGGATGGAGCATTCACAACTTCCTTGGGCAACCCATTCCAGTGCCTCACCACCCTCACAGTAAAAACTTCTTCCTTATATTGAGACAAGGGTGGCACAAAATCACAAAATGGAATATAGAAACCTTTAGATTTAGTTTTAAGTAATGTCGAGTTTGATGGCTTTGTAACAGTAGCAATGGAAAATTCCTGAGGTGCATGATACATGGAGAAAAAAGAACAAGAGTACAGCTAGAGAACATACTGAGAATTCTCACAAGATAAATCATTATAGTTGACATAGTTTCAAGAAAAAGAATCTAGAAGAAGAGGACACAGGGATAAGGAGTATCTGGGAACCGCAGGTGTCCAGGATGGGCTACAGTTAAACTAACTGATAAGTAGGAGGATTATTATGTCTCTGGGAAATGTATGAAATAACTTGAGGTCACATATCTTTCTAAATGATGTTGCAAAGGATACATTTCAAATTGGAACTTTGTTCTTCTGGGCAACAGAACTGAAGATTAAAGGTCAAAATACAGTGTTAAACTTTAAAATACACATACACACACGCATATATATATATATATATAAAATGATTGGTGATGGGATCAAATCTGCTCTTGAGTGGTTCTGCTTTGATTTCTCCACACAACTTTGCAGTCTTTTTAATCTATTTTAATATTATAGATGGATTTTTCCAGCAGGCTCCCAATTGTTGTAGAAGGCCCAACTTGTAGTAGGATTCCTAGGTTGCCAACTTCCAGAATCTCAGTATTGTTGTGGCTGAGTAAATGCACACTAAGAATCAGTATCTTTATCATAAAGACTAATTGGCTGAAGGGGCTAAGAACTGTTTTCACAAGCTCAGCAGTTTTTGCCCAAGTTAACTACATTTGTTTAATGGGGAGAAAAACCCCTTTGGTAATGGAAATTACTGAAGGTATTTAGTGTTAAGGCACATATCGCTAAAATGATAAATGTGCAGCCTCAGATCCTCAATGAGTTTTGCAGTACATTGACCCTTGTCTTCAGGCTTCCTCTACCACTGTAAGTCGGGAGAACATCTGTGGCAAACTTGGCTTTTAAAAACAGTTAGAAATTGTAGCCAAGGGCAGAAATAAGGCTGCTTTGCTGTGTTTTCTTTTGGGGGTTCCTCACTGGGAAAGCATTAAAGGATTAAATGTCCACATTCCTGAAAGGAGCAAATTAGGGAATGGGCTTAATGGAAACTTCCTCTTTTCAGTCAAAGATGTACTTGAAAATTATGGAATTAAAATTATTTAGGTTTAATAAAGGTTTATGACAAAATTTAACAGGAATCTTTATACCCAGGGATCAAAAATAACTCATGCTCTTTCAAGAGAGACAGCTACTGAGCTGCAGCTCCTGACTAAACAAGGCTCTGCTCCTATTACCCTGAGAGGAATCAAATGTAAATGAGGCCTTGGAGCTGAGTTTCTGTTTTTTGCAGAGCTAAACACTTCACCAGCTCTTTGTGCCTGGAACCATGTGGTGTAAAATAGCTGAAGTTATGTTCTTACTGAAACTTCAGGTTTTCACTTGAAGTGAGATGCTGACCCTTGTGAAGATAAAGGGAAGGTGTTGGTGTTTACTGACCTCCACTGGCCGTTTTGGTTGGGTTTTTTCTCCTTGTTGTGCACTGCTCCAGTGCTGACTCCAGCAGCAACCTATGAACTCAATACTGCATTGTCGTCTATGGCAAAAGAGTGAATGGGACTTCTGCTACTGCTGTTTGTGGAAGATCCTCATGCCCTTAAACATCTCATGAAAATGAAAACAATTTGATAAAGTGCCTTATTTCTTCAATCTTCTATTAAAAGCTGGGGTTTCTTAACATGGAGGTAGCTGGTTACTGTAGGTTTCTCACTGAGAGAAAACGTGGACTCTTACAGATTCCGCTACTCAATGATATATTAAGCAACGAGAATGCTTTTGTCTCTAAGATCATTCTTCTGATAATGCAAATACCAGCTCAGTACTCCATGGATGAAGATGCTTCAGCCAGCAAGATTGTTACAGAATTACACTGCTAAACATACATTAATGGACTTTGAGCTTTTACTAAATCATTTTGCAATGTTCGTATCACAACAAATACTGCTTTATAAATTCAGCAGACCTTTCAGGATAGTTAATTACAGGCTTGAGAGCAAATGAGAAGCCTGACTATAAGCTACGGTGAATGCTGCCTACATGCAAATTGGAACTCATCTGATTAATCAGAATTATCCACATGTGGAAATTAACCTTATTCTGTTTAGTGTAAGTTTCAGTTGAGCACTTGAGGCTCTAACTTGAAATGGTTTGAATACAAAATTCCCTTAGATATTTAAAATATTCCAGTGATGATTTGCACATACAGCATATTAATAAGAAAAGTGTGTGTGGTTTTTTGATCATTCACTTGAAGACTGCATTACTGTTACATCAGAAATAGAGTCCCTCTAACACCGACAGTATGAAAGAAGTATAAATCAAGAAAGTAGAGATGATCCTCGGGCAGTTCTGCCTCTCCAAGGAACAGTGGGATAAATGCCTAAGAACTGCAGTAAAGTTTTGCTGTGTGTTCTATGGCAGTGATCATGACTTGCATTTACTTTATTATTACACTTGTTACAGATTGGCGGAAATGAAAATTGAAAAACATTACACAACAAGAAACAGGATGAGTGATGGGGAAGCGTCCTTGTTCCAGTCAGAAGAGATTTATTTCTCTTCCTAGTAGCTGGTGCAGTGCTGTGTTTTGGCTTTAGTCTGTGAACAATGCTGGTAACACAGGGGTGTTTTGGTTGTTCTCAGTGGCACCAACCCTTATCAAAGACTTTTCAGTCTCATGCTCTGCCAGTGAGGAAGGGCTCAAGAACCTGGAGGGAGCAGAGACAGGACCCCTGACCGAAGTCAGCCAAAGGGGTATTACATACCACAGCACATCATACCCAGTGTAGAAAGTGGAGGGAGTCACCTGGAAGGCCCAGATCGCTGCTCAGGTCAGGCTAGGTATTGGTTAGCGGGTGGTGAGCAATTGTATTTTGCATCACTTGTGTTTATTGTTTGGGGTTTTTTCCCTTTCCCCTTTAAGTTTTATATCTCTGTTCTTGTTATTCCCCTATTACTGTATTTGTAGTATATTACTTAGTTCGTAAACTGTTCTTATCTCAACCCATGGGCTTTACATGCTTTTGATCTCCTCCCCATCCTGCCTGCGGGGGGAAGCAGGGCTTGAGCAAGTGGCTGCGTGGTGCTGAGATAGGGTGATGTGTCCCTGAGGAACTGGATGATCTCAAGGTCCTTTCCAACCCAAACCATTCTGTGATTCTACATTAAAAGCAATCTAAGTACCAAAGGCCAGTTTGGATTTAAAATTTGGGAATGGAAGAGGAAAGCTCCCATATTCCCTGAGTTAGACTGGGAAGTCATTCAATAGCTGCTAATCTTCAAAATGTCCTCTTTTGGCATAAACTACTTCACCTTTGTCATAGACTTATTGCAATTATTCCCTGGAGTTCACTCTTGAATTAGGTATATCTGGTATTAGGAAGTTGAAGTGATGCATCTTAGTTCCGAGGGGTAACAGAAACACAGGTCACAGGTACGGTCTATGATAACTAACATTTTAACCTGTTTCCAGCTAGTCTGGCATTGGAATCCCCCGCACAGTAGAAATAACTTCATTATTTTTTTGTGATATCCTTCAAAGGTATAAGCAGATAACTTTTGTAAATGCCACAATCAATACTCTTTTGAAAGGTCACTGCAAGTACTCCTGAATAATATTTACATGCATGTGTACAGAATTTGATGTGTTTCGTAAGGGCTCTTCAGAAGAGTAATTCAAAGGACAGAAGATAATAATCTTACAGTGAGTGACTTGAAAAGCTTGATTATGGTTTATAATTGCTTGCACAGGGAGAGAAATAACAAGTATTAAATGACTCTAATCTAGTAGGGGGAAAAAAGGAAGAACTAATGCCGAGTGTGAAAGCCCTGCAGTTTTCAATGAGAAATTAGGCTCAGATGAGAGTGATTAACCACAGCAGAAAGCTACATACAGAAGAATGGGCTTCTCCTGGTTTTCCTATATAGCAGGTGAGACTGAATGATCTAATAACTGTCTGAACTTGAAAGTTGTAGATCAGTGATTACTGTATAATTGTAACCATCACAAGAAAGCTCTGTTTTTCCTGATTTGGAGGCTAACAGAGTAATCTGCATGGGTTGAGATGACCAAAATACCTTTTCTTAAACAGGGATGGATTCTCCATTTCTGTATATATATTACATACATATGTCTTTCTGCCTTCACAATGAAAGCAATGCAAGTCAGTGTTTACTGATGCTGATGTACCAACACAACTCTTGTTCCTTGTGCAAGCACCTTTTAGTGTGTACTGCTGTGGTGAACTCAAATTGCGCTCTTTGAGAACAGCATCTACTTATTAACAGAAGTCTCTAAATTTAAAGAAACAGGATGGATTTCTCAGTTCTGATTTATGTTATTATCTATAACTCAGATGACAAACTTGACTGCTTGCCCATTGTTTCTGAGAAACAAGCTCAAAGATTAACTATCTTTCTGACACAAGTATGCTGACGAGACATGCAGCCTCTGGAAGACCTCGCTCTTCCCCCTTGACTCGTGGGTGACTAAATGTATTTGGATGTTCAAACCTTACATGCTTGACGTGAAGCATGATGAATCCCACTCATGTTCCTGCTCCAAGTCCAGCTTTGCTGATACTTTGAAAACAGCCGCAATTGAAGGTTCTGGAAAGAAATAGATAGCTGGAGAAAAGCACTGAAGGCTGCTCTCATAGCAATGTGCGTACAAGGTACAGTTTGCTACATGGTATAGAGGTTTATCTTGTTATAGAGGAGACTATTCCAAATGGGTAGCAGTAGGTGAGAGAATGTGTATGTAGCCATGCTTGTTACCTGCTGTTTGTCCTTCTGTCCTTCCTTCCTTCCTTCAGCAAAAGTCTTATGTACTGCTCATTGTAAGCAGAAAAGAAGGGCAGACTGTCTTATGATGGCTTCTGTTCCAGATATTCCTGGGACATGGCCTTCTTAGCACATGTATTTATCAGGATATTTGCATAATTGGTGTTTGTTAAACATGGCTACATGATTTAGTTTGCTAGTAAGCATCTTAAATCTAATGATTACCTACAATATTGGCTGAGAGGACTTGTACAAGAGGGAATTACGGTTGTGTTAGTTGCTGCTTAAGGGAAAGTTAAATGGGATTGGCTGAGGGAAAGTCTAGATACTAGGAAAAGCAGGTGAGTTTCTATGCATAAATACTTAGAATAATAGGAAATAAAAGACTTCCTGTTTCACTCTAGTGTCTAAAATATCAGTATCAAGCCCCCACTAGTAACCATTAGATGCTACATAGAAGGAAGATAAATACCTCCAGTGTACTTATCCAGTTATCTGGAGCTGCATAAATAAGATTCTGTCTCTTCTGGAATACCTGCAGGAAATCTTTTAACTAAGAATCAGAAAATACACAGTACTTCTGCTAATGGAAATCTAAAACTTCATATTTCTGTGGTTCTTCACATTTAAGGAATTCACTAACTTCCAAACACTGTTGTGTTATGGAAGAGGTAATGCAGATAGTTTGCTCTATACAGAAGAAAAGTTAAAGCAAACTTAAAAGTTTATCATTAGTGCAACATTCCTCAGAAACTCAAATTTTCCCAGAAAAACTGTTTTGCAGGAAAACATGTATTGGGAACAGATATATTAAAATTAGTTCTCTCAAAACTTTTGTTTTTAAGATGTCTATGTTTAAAGCATGACCTTCAGGACATGCCTCATGTTGCCAGGTCACTTAAAACACATGAGAAAATCAACTGGGAGAGAAAACAACAAAAAGTAAAAACAAGAAAAAGAGGACACAAGTGCAGCACTCTCAAACTGTAGTTCTCTGTATTAACATAGTCCTGGGTAAGCTGCTCTGGGCGGCTCTCTTTGAGCAGGGGAGGGGATAAGATGTCTCTTCCAACCTCACCCATTTGGTGGTTCTGGAACACAGTAAAGCCACTGTGATGGTCAAGCTGAGTAGAACCCATGTCCTGCAGTGCATTGTGTCAGGTCCACCCTCCCTGACCAAGCCCTGACCAAAGCCCGTGGAAGCTTCCCCCAAAGGCAAGATGCCAGAAGAACTCTCCTGCATGTTCAGCTCTTGTCCCACACACATAGTGCTGGTCTGTAAATGCGGGTGCAGGAAGTTGGGTCCTGAGCCCATGGGGGTACATGACCCCATCTGACCATAGCTCAGATCCCACCAGGGCAGCAATAGAGCTGCTTGGGAGCCATCTGGAGTTGCTCCTCCTCAGAGCAGCAGGACTGGAGTCAGGGACCCTCCCCTTAGGTTGCAGCATCGTCCAAGGGAACCCCTCAACGTTGAGCCGTTGCTTTTAAGTGAGTGATTGTGATTTTGGATCACTGGCCATAAAGTTAAGAGTCAGCAGCATAGTGAACCTGTGTGACATCCCGAATGTGCAGTTAATGCTGGTGGAGCTTTAACTGAGTTTAAACAATGAATTTTGTTTAGCCTCAACTTACTGATTCCATGACATTTAAATTGGCATAGTTGCAAGGATGGCCATAGATGAATTGTTACAGATGCATAGAATCATAGAATAGTTAGGGTTGGAAAGGACCTTAAGATCATCCAGTTCCACCCCCCCTGCCATGGGCAGGGACACCTCACACTAAACCGTATCACCCAAGGTGTCGTCCAACCTGGCCTTGAACACTGCCAGGGATGGAGCATTCAGAACCTCCCTGGGCAACCCATTCCAGTGCCTCACCTTCCCCATGTGTACAGTGGGTGAAGGAGAAGTGATTTGACCTATGAGCAGTACTACAGACAATCAAATGGTGCTGTAGATGTGGGGTAGGTGGTCAGGAAAGTGTGTGTGTGCTCAGTACAGGCAGAGAACCATTTTGCAAGGAATGATTTGGAGAAGCAGTTAGAGATGGACTGTTTAAAGAGGAATCAGAAAACAAGTGAACATGTTTCTTAGAAAAAAAAAAAATTGTAATTATGTCGGCATGAGCAAAAAAACCCCTAGTGTGGTCCAAATTCGGGAGCTGACTGCAGGCACAGCCTGGGAGGATTGGGATAAGGGTATCTGGGGAGGTTCTGATGCAGCCTGTGCTGCAGAGGTGGAGGTGCTGGACGGAAGAAATGTGCAAGCCCTCATTAAAGCCAAGAGGGAGCAGGTGTTCAGGAGCCCCTGAACCACAATCCGCAGGCTCCTGTCAGTGCCTGAGCTCAGGGAATTGCACATGCAATTTTTGTGTAAACTAGGTGAAATACAGTCATGGAGCTTATGGAGAGTGTTTGACCAGGGGAGATGATACTGTTCAGCGAAGACAAAGCAAGCAGGTGTTGGGTCCAGGAGTGCTTTTGAGCAGCTGACCGATGGCGATTGCTCAGTCCCCTCCAGAGTGGGTTATTGGGCTGTTGGCAGAGCCCAGGAGCGAGGAGCAGTGGTCACTGTCACAGTGAAAGGGCTGTCTGAGCTACCAGAGGGGGTGTAACATCTGCCTGCATCCCAGTGGTGTATGAGAGGGCTTCACAGCAGCTCCCACTGACCCCTGATTCCTCATGTCACCATACACCCTGAAAACATCCGTTCATTCTCTTGGGGAGAGAATTCCAGTGGCCATGGAGCACGATCAGTGCCTTGGAATGCTCCAGATTTGTACAGGCTTGGGGTTCAGAAAAGAATGAGCTTTGGGGGAAAGCATCGCTACGAGGGGTACCCCAAGCAGGGCTGCACCATCTGCCCACCGATCACATCCAGACACCACTGGAACTGCTGGGAAGAGGCTGAAAGACACCCCAGCGACGTGCTTTAACCCTTTAAGAGTGGATTTGGACATTGTCAAGGACGGTCTGTGCCCCACAAGTGGGGGGACTGCACCCCAAGAACCCAGCAGGAAGTGTGGCAGGAAGCCTCAATATTAAAGAAAGGGTGCATGTGGAGGTTTGAATCTGTTGATAGATGACTGTTGTGTTCACATTCCAAAGTTTGTGTTATGACAAGTTGTATTAAGCACGTGATGGTAAGATCAGTAAAATAACTGGGAAATGATGATCCACAGTGAGCATTAGGACTCATCAGGACTGTGATCCCTTGCAACTTTTGAGGCAAGAGGTGACTATCACCATTCCAAGGAAAACAACTGAATCATGACCCTTGTCCCCATACACGGTGGTGTTCGGCAGGGGCAGGAAGTTGGGTCCTGAGCTCATGAGGGTACATGACCACATCTGATCACAGCTCAGATCCCACCAGGGCAGCAATGGAGCCCCTTGGGCACCACTTGGAGTCGCTCCTCCTTGGAGCAGCGGGACTGCAGTCGGGGACTCTCCCCTTTGGTTGGGACACTGTCCAAGGGAACTAACTCCTCAAGGTTAAGCCCTCCCTTTTAGATGTCCAGCTATTTTTTCATTACAGCCTAGTTTTCCAGTTCCCATGGAGTCTATCCAAGCATTCTTTGTATTTCCAGCTGACTGCAAGTTTGCCACACTTGAAGGTACATGATCTCTCCCCAGGTCACGTATGTACCTCAATGCCAGTCACCACAGAAGGCCACCAAGCTGGGCAGGCATGACTTGCCCTTTGTAAATTCATGTTGGATGTTCCCAGTTACCTTCTTCTCCTTCGTGTGCATAAAAATTTGTGTCTGGAGTGGATTTGCTCCATAACTTTCTCAAGGTTAGGCCAGCCAGCTTGTAGCTCCACAGGTCCTTATTCTTGATGATGGACATGACATCCAGGCATCTGGAACAACATTCTTTTGCTTTATATTTAATTATGTATGTTTCATAAAAAAAACCCCACAAAAACTCCAAAAACCTGGGATAAATATTCCTCCAAATCTTCCTGTGTTCATTACTTCGTACACTGGACTAGTTAGTTAATATTTACCAGACTGAAGGTAGTTGAGAGGAACCTAAACCTTTAGAGGTCCTTCTTCCATTCCTGTCTGTAAAACTACATGCAATAGAGGTTAAATATATACTACATGCTTTCTTGTTTTTACTTGTTTCTTCTCAAATCAGTCATGGTAAAACAAAGATCACATCTCCTTTTTAACTTCAAACAACAGGCCCTGGGACCATTACAACACAATTTGTTCAGTGTGGTCTTGAAGGAGGATATAAGCACGCGTGACCTTACAGCACCAGAGAGTGTAAGTCCCTCCAGCGTATACGGACACTAACATGTTTTAGTCATATTGGACTCACAGAATGTGATCTTAAGTCTGGATTATAGCTGTCCTTTATAGACAACAGTGATAGAAAGGCACTGAAGAAAGGGAGAGACAGCAGTGCCAGGAATGACTTGGATAGCCTGAGGAACATGAGAGCACTTTTCTATGCTAGAGGCCTCATTTGGTTGCCTGCGGTTAGCTGACACCTTCTTACTGACCCACATGCACAGCTTCTGAAACAACTGCAGTTGTTAATATAATAACAGAATTAATTTAGTAATGAATAAACACACTGAAGATGAAGTCTGCTCCCTCCTTTATCTTCTCTCTTGCGCAAGCACAGACTGTAAGTGAGCTGATTGTAAATAAGTTCTTGATGATCAGCATATGTTAGCAGGAAAGAATTGACTTCCTTCTGCTGCTCCACCACCAGACCCATTATTATCATTCAGTGACAATACCCTGTTCTGCTAATTCAAGTGGAGTCCTCAAGTGGGAATGTTGTTAATCAGATAGCACCTGAGAAATAGTGCTACTTATTAATCATCCCTGCAGATCTTTTGTTCTACCACAGGTACACCTAGGGAGCAGAAAACATTTTCAATTATATGCAGCGTTTATTTTTCAAAGCATTTCTAAGTATTGAAAAGAAAAACCAAAATTACCACAAAAATACCCAAGCAAATTGCAATTTATTATTTACTTTCTGTTGAGCACCTGCAACATTCCACATCTGGTGGGCGGAACACAACATTCTGTTAGTTCATGTGTCTGTGGATGTATTGTTCATGTTAGCTTTGAAATTTAAACAAGCTTCAGCTATATTGCAGGACAAGCCTCCTGGTCCATCTGTATCCCAACAACAGTCAGAATTTTAAGCCCCTGGGCATAATACAGTTTGATTAGTACAGAGATTAAGCCTTAAAAGATGTACAGCTTTGGTTTAGCTGTACTCATGCAACTTGCCAGTCTTGCGGCAGAGTTAAGAATGTTGCCCTTAGGATCGTATTTGGGCTCAAATGCTGTATTTATCAAGGAAAAGCAGATCCCTTCAGTTCATAGGTCAAGATAAAGATGAGGAGATGACTGTAGTGGGTTGACCTTGGCGGGCCACCATATGCCCATCAAGGTGCACTACCACTGCCCTCCTCAACTGGACAGGAGAAGATATGGTGAAAGGCTTGTGGGTTGAGATGAGGACAGGGAGATCACTCATTGGTTAACAACAGGGGTAAAGCAGATTCACTTGGGGAAAAGAATTTCTTCTCATTAAAAATCAGAGCAGGACAATAAGAAACAAGAACAGATCTAAAACCACTTCCCCACACACCCCTCCCTTGTTCACAGGCTCAATTTCACTCCTGATTCATTTACCTCCTCCTACCAAGCAGCACAGAAGATGGGGAATGGGGAAGTGCTCAGTTCACCACAGGCTGTCGTTACCACTCCTTCCTCCTTACGCTGTCATGGTCAAGAGACCCCTTCTGTGTGTGACTCAAACCCACTCAAAGGTAGAAAGCGCTGCGGGAGGCAGAGTGCCTGTTGGTGAGCAGCATGGTGCCGGTCATGGGCAGGGTGAGAGCAGGGATGTGGTGCCCCGCAGTGCAGGATGGTTCCCTGCGGTGTCTGCCCTGAGGCCGCCAACATCAACTGCCCAGAGCCAGCACTGCAGGCCAGCGGTGGCACCGCACAGCTTCCCCCCGCGCCTCAGGCACAGCAGGAACTGGGTCCGGGGCTCACCAGAGACCCCTGACACCAGCTGGAACCTACTGGAACTGCTCCCAGCACATGCTCAGTGTGAGTGAGTGTGCCTGAGATAGGGGAATCATCAGATTTAAAACTCGTTGCTGGTTGGGTAATTAGTCTTAATTTGCACTATTAATATCATTAGTGAGGATATACCTTAATCACATTATTAGTGCACCCTAAGGGTTAACAAAGCACGGGACTTAACACTTATGGAAAGTTAGCTATATTTGTAACTCGAGATAAGATCAGCCAATGCAAGGAGAGACTGAGACCACGCAAAAGAAAAGAACGAGTTGAAACCAGCTTTGTGGTCTGGGCACGATCCAAGGAGCAACTGAGCCTGCATGAGACCAAAAGGTTACCTGCAGGGATGAAGAGGAGCCGTTGGCCTTCATCCCACGATTCCCTGCGACCACCACCAAAGGCCCTGCGCAAGCACGGTGGGAGGAGTTTTATGGAAATATTAATTATCATACGAAGCAGAGACAGGTTATGAATCCGTATAGGTGATCTCATGAATATGTAACCACAATGCTATATATTTAGAGGCCAAATGGCTGCCAGGGGGCACAGCCTTGGTGGGATGACCCCCGTGCTGCCCAGCGCTGAATAAACATACCTACTTTACAACCTTATTGGCTGCTTGGTTGTAAAGTCCTTTCTCCACACGTCATGCCTGTGGGAGGTGGCCAGGACCCTATAAATGATAACGGTGCTGAAGTGCACGCTGGGTGCCCATCCACAATGGGATTGCTGGCCACAAGCAGTGTAACTGGAAGGGGTTCTACACATTCAGGGAGAAGACGTCGCTGGTTGGTGATCCTGTTTCTCCTTGTTTTGCTTCCTTTACCCTTCCTCTACTTCGGATCTTTTATAAGAACAAGAACTCGCCAAGATATTTGTTCCTTTTGACAAGTTTTATAGTTTGCAATAAAATTACTGGTTGTTTCGTTTTCCAACCTCTGGAGGGCCTGTGGCTTCCCCAGAAGCGTGCGCAGCGTCGCAAAAGACCAGCTCCTCACACACCCGCCCGGGACGGGACAACCTCTCAGCCTCTTCCCTGCTCCCACATGAGGTCCCTCCCATGGGATCGTTTTTTTCCGAAGGGAGCTGTGGCTCCTTGCGTCCCCCCTGCTCCAGAGCGGGCCCTTCCCCGCCTGCACCCTTCCGGGACCCCCCGCTCCCGCCGGGGCTCTGCACGGCCGCATCTCCTGCAGGAAATCCCCCCCTGCTGCGGCGTGGGGCCCTCGCCGGGCTGCAGGGGGGGTCTCTGCTCCGGCGGGGTCTCTGCAGGGCTGAGGGGATCCCTGCTCCGGGCCTGCAGCACCTCCTGCGCTCCTCCTCTTCCGCCCTCCCTCGGGGTCCCGCTTCTGCTGCTCCCTCCTCGGCTTCCTCCTCCTCTGTCTGCGCCGCCTTTGGCCCCGCCTGGAACCTGTTTTCCCCCTGGGGCCCCAGCTTGGCTGCCGGGCTCAGCTGGGTCCTGCGCTGGGGCCGTGTTTTACTTCTCAGTTCTCTGTAATACCTTAATGAAATGATTCCTTATCACAAGTCCTTTTTACTTCCTGGAGTGCTGTCCTCCAGGATCAGTTCTGTGTTGTTACAGCACTGTTGGTGTCCCTGCCCATGGCAGGGGGTTGGAACTTGATGACCTTAAGGTCCTTTCCAACCTTAACTGTTCTATGATTCTACTGTTATGGCAGTGCATGGTGCTATGCTGCAATAATAAACTGAAAAAACATGTAAGGACTATCGACCTAAAGGTGAAGTTCATTTGGGCTGCTACTATCTTATGTATGATGATTAAGATGTATAATCATTACTTACCATGCAAAGCTGAAATGGCTAATTTGAATGCCTCAGTACTTAAGACTGCCAGAGCTTGGGTCCATAGGCAGTGGATGAGAGGAAGTCTGACTTACATGTTGTGGTAGATGGTGGGTTTATGGTTGGTATAGGTCTGGCATCCTGGGGCTCAAACACATCTGTTCACCTCATTAAACTCATCACATAAGCCTAAATCTTGTGTGTGAAGGCCATCTCTGAAGAGGCCCATAGGTTAATGACAAGGTGGTGCACTCCTGCCATTCAAATGGGTTGTGTAAAGGCAAAACTGGCATCTCTCCGTTGGCTTAAAATTTGTGAAGGTGGTAACAGATCACCAGCGTGCTCATAGCAGCAAGTTGTGAGCCTCACAAGAGATGCTTCAGTATTCCTTCTTTGGATGCCTTTTCATTTTTACCAGTGCTTTAATTAGGTGTAGAAAAATCACGGGCCAATCCATTGCCATCCCTTGAGCCTTTGGAGAAGCTGCTACATTTCCAACCACTTCATTACTTGTTCACCCTGCACTTCCAATTTGAGCAGCAAGTGGACCATATTGCTAAACCTTCTAACACTCATCCAGACCCAGGTATCTATTATCTCTGTTCAGACCTGTGTTGACTCCAGGGGTTGCACAGCTTTTGATTCATGCTTGGATTTCTGCCTTTCCTATTTTCTTTTTTTTTATTTTTTCCCTTTGCTCCCTTTTTTTTCACTTTTTTTTTTTTTTTTTTTGGAAGCATCTCAAGTAACCAGTCCCAGCAAACTCGGTCTGTAACCAAATGCTGCTACTGAATGAAAATGAGTCTGCCATTATGACACTAGAACATCACTCGCAGCAGCAATATGTGTCCTGTGAGGTGGTGGTTGCCAGGCTTCAAATAAGATATCAAACTTTACCACATAGGAGTGTTTAAAGGCCCTGTGGTACAGGAAGCCTGATTCCCGTCTCTGTCCCAGTAATCTGAAAGGGTAATGACTGCACAGTTGTTCTAGTGAAGTTCCTGATGCTGCTGTGCTTTCACGTGCAATCTTTCCTTTCCTGTCAAGTTCCTGTGTGGCATCACTATGTGGTATTACACAGCTGCTTCTCTTTACCCCAGAGATAGCAGCATTTCAGCAGAAGACAAAGCAATTGCTGTTCTTCAAGCATGTGAAATTTCCTGGGAGTAAAGAGCTCCTAATCTTCTGCCTTATTTGACTTTAAAATCTTTCTCAGACATCTGCAGATTTAAGGGCTCTGGTTTGGAGATTGGAAGGAGTCTGTCCTTAAATTATACTCCTGCACAGCGCAAGTTCTTTTTGCCTCCCCCCCCACCCAGAGAAATAATTTACTGATCTCTTCTTGAAGAGCTAGACTTTCAGGCTTAGTAAATCAGACTGAATGTTTGCAATTAAATTTCAGAGTACTGCAGGTCATTTGTATTTGAAATTGAAAAAAAATAATAGCCTTAAGATTCTACCAGATGTGCTCCTTTTGCCTGCTCTGGGGATGAGTTGTATTTAATTTGAGTTTGTGTTTATTGCTGCTGCAGTTTTCAGGCTGATTTCCACAGTTACAGCAAAAGAATATCTGACCTAAGTGCCCCTAAAATGAAATAATAAGCAAGCAAGCCATGATGCAAATGAGATGTTAAATAAAACCCTCCACAAAACAACCCTCCACCAAGTGTATATCTTTTCAAAGAAGGAAGGTGCACCGTCTTGGCAGTATTGCATAACACATAATGAGGACAATGAAGAAGTGACCCTGACATGCAGGTAGCTGACTCTAGATTAGCCATGTGTTCTATGAAGGGTTGCTCCTTCCTGTTGCTGAGAAAGATCTGGTCATGAGCTGTTCATGGTTTTCAGTATTAGCCAAGCCAAACTGGAAAAGTCTCCTCCCAGCTTTAAGAATGCTGATGTCCCAGACCCTCAGGGTTGGTCTTTGTGTACATGCAGCTCACCTAAAAAAACCTCTCTTTACACAAGGGATCTCTGTGCATATGAAATTCGCTTCTGTAATCTCCATAGCCCCTTTCATCTCAGCAGCCTTGCTTTCTTCAATTAAGGACTGCTGCAAGCAGGGGTTGGAGGAATCCCACCAGTGTGGAATAGGTATCTGACATGAGAGGAGGGTTGTGTCTCATGAACAGGACACGAGGTGATCATGACTGGCTTTGAGGATGAGATGGAGTTCTTCCCTAAATGGTGGATATCAGATAATGAATCCAGATAAAGCAAAGACTAAATATGTTAAAAGTCATTAAATTTCATAGGAGATGAATAGGTAAGAAGTGGAGAAAGAGGTATAAGGATTTGTGCAAGTTTCTTAAAGTTTCTTTTGATTCTGGTTTGTAGTGGTTAATTCCACAAATGTTGGTTTCCTATCTGGAAATTAGCTACTAAGATTCAATGAGATGAATGGTTCTTGGTTTGAACACTGGACTGGGGGTGAGAGTATTTTAGCTAGGAATATTTATATTCCAGGGACGACCAAAGCTTTTAACTTCTATTTCCCCCCTCTCCTATGAAATATGTTAGTATGAGACTTGCTGTTTAATGTGTATTTCTGCAGTGTATTCACCCAGGTGTAGAGAGGCATGTCCTGGTTTTATTTTCTTTGTTCAGAAAAGTTTAAATGGTCATATAAACTCTGTTTTTAACTAACTCTGCCTGCAGTTTGCTCATTGCTAACTGTAAAAACAAACACTGGAGGCAAGGGGCACACCAAGTGCAATAGTTCTGTGGACACAAACCAGTGAAGCACAATAGAAGATCTACATCTGATGCTTTTTTCCTCCTTTTTTTTTCTATGTATGTAGTTGAATCCTTCTGCCCTTTGCAGGTGATAATCTGACACGTTAAATTCTACTGCAAGAGGTTATTAAACCTTGGCTAAACCACTGTGTTATGAATGCATTGAGGGCATTGAGCACAAGAAATTCCATTCCTGCTACTAGTGCCCATAGCCATTTAGCAGAGAAGGCTCATGTATCCATTCTTTCCAAGGCTGGGTAAGGGGATCTCAGACCTTGTTTCGAAGGCCACAGGAGACAGGGCTTGGCCTTCCTTTCTATGTGTCAGCATTGTGTCAGGTCCTAGCAGTACTAGGAATTCAGTGCTGATTTTCAGGTTGAATTTTGTGATCTTCAGGTTCCAGCTCTTGTTATGCCCTTGTTAACAATCTCAGAACAACGTTTAGGGTGTTTGCATGCAAGCCTATGGAAAGAATGAGCACAAATCTGTTTAGCAAGTATCCTTATTTTACAGTAGAAAAGGATAGTGATGAGGATATTACATTCAATTTGACTAGTCAATGCAAATCTAGAAGGTGGTCTAATGGTATCTTCCCTAAAATTGCGTACCATGTTGTTGTGGTTTAAGCCCAGCCAGTAACTCAGAACCACGCAGCCGCTTGCTTACGCTGCACCCCTGCCCCCCCCCCCCCTTTTCCCCCTCATCTGCTCCCGCAGGGATGGGAAGGAGAATGGAAAGAGCGTAACTCCCATGGGTTGAGATAAGAACAGTCCAGTAACTAAGTTATAACACAAATCACTGCTGCTATCACCAATAATAATAATGATAAGGGAGATAACAAGGGGAGAGAATACAACCGCTCACCACCCGCTGACTGATACCCAGCCCAGCCGAGCAGTGAATTAGGCCTTCTGGGTAACTGCCCCCAGTTTATATACTGGGCATGACGTGCTGTGGTATGGAATACCTCTTTGGTTAGTTTGTGTCAGGTGTCCTGTCTCTGCTTCCTTCCAGCTTCCCCTGCTTCCTGGCAGAGCATGAGACTCAGAAAGTCCTTTGTCAGAGTAAGCATTACTGAGCAACAACTAAAAGCATCGGTGTTATCAGCGCAGTTCCCAGGCTGAAAGTCAAAAACACAGCACTGCACCAGCTACTAAGAAAGAGAAAAATGACTGCTACTACTGAACCCAGGACACGTCACTTCACAAGTGCCAGAACTGACATAGCAGAGAAAGCTTTTCAAATTAAGACTAGCAGAATCTGGCCTTAACAGCACATATGCTACAGAGAGAATAGCTGTTAGGAGAATAAGCTGTTTGGTAATACTTACGAAAGCTTTGGTGGTGGTGATGAAAATCCACCCCCAACACAAAACCTATCAAAACCCAGCAGGTGGTCTGGATAAAAAGGTATCCTGGTATTTAGAATTCCCTGCATTGTTCATTAGCTGGCATGTTCAGAGCTGTCTGTGCAGATGAATGGATGTGCTGTGCTCCATCACAAAGCAGCGAGGGGGAAGAGGGAGCAGCTCCACTGCTTTGGTGGGACTGGGAGCTGTGCTTAGCAAAGCCAACTGTTTTGGTCCTTTTAATAAAGTGACAGTAATTTGACAGTCCCAAACATTAGGCTGTCACTGTAATGGAGCAGTTTGCAAATAATGTTGACATTATCTTATGCTTCATGTCAGAATGTGGGTCTGCTTTATCAGCTGATTAATGGGGAAATGGGATGAAATCCTTCAAATCTGACAAAAAGGAGCTTGGATTGCACTGGGAGCGAGTTGGCTTTTGTTTCCCTCTGTTCCTTTTAAGCCCCTGTAGTGCTTTTTCATCTCTTTTCTTGGATTTGTTCTGTGGCTTTCTTTGTTTTGTATGCTCATTTTGAGCATTTGTGCAAAGCTGAGACAAGTTGAACATAAACAGTGATGTTTAAACTACTGTAAGTACCATTTAAAGTAAGTCCTGAAGTTTGTTTTTCTGGAATTAGTTCTGAAATAATGAAGGTTTGGTTTTGGGGGTTATTTTTGGGTTGGTTCTTTTCTTAAGTACCTTCACCATTCATTTCTCTTATCTACTGTCACAGATCGTGGCTATTCCTGCATACTAGTGGTATAATACAGATGATGATTAGCCTTCCAGAATTCATTTTACGGCTGAGGGAATTACAAACACAGAAGTTTGCCAGTGCTCTGCCAGGGATTTTATCTGTCATTGCAGCCCATTGTTGTGAGCTATTCAGTCTGTTGCAGTAGAGCCCTCTCAACCACATCCTTCCAAATCTCATACTTGTCTTTCTGGATTTCCTTGAAGTGCATCTGTCAAACTAACAGGCACTAGGAAGATTTGGAATTTGTATGTATTTTGTAACCGTGTGTGATCCAAATGCATTTCATGCCATTGAAGATAACAAACGAAACAGGCTATTGGACATGTACGCAAATACCAAACTTATCAACTGTCTTCTTTTCAGAAGGGAAAGTAGCTTGTCCACCCACTGGGAGGTGTTTGAGGAAACTGCTGGAAATACATCTGACCTACAATGATTTCTGTGCTGGATGTGGAGAATGACAGTCCTTCCCATCTGTCCATTCTCCCAGATGGCTCACACAAATGGAGTATCCATCACCAATGCACCCATTTCACAGGATCAACAGGTATTTGGGTTGGATGGGACTTCAGGAGATCTCTGTGCCAACCTCTTCAAACTAGGTCAGTCAGTTATGGAATCCTATAATACATATAATATGAATGGATAAAGCTCAGAGCTTTATCCATTCATGTCTTGAGAACCTCCAAGTATGAAAAAGACACAAAGTACCTGGACAGCCTGCTTCACTGCCTGGATGTCCTCATGGGGGAAAAATAAACTTCTCCTTATGTCCAGTCTGACACTCTCAAGCTTGTCCCTTCTCTCACCTTGCACCACTGTGAAAAGACTAGTTCCATCTTCTTGATGACCTTCCCATGGATTCTGTGGGCTGCTGTAAGGTCCCTTAAAAGCCACCTCTTCTCATGCTGAGCAATGCTCATCTCTCAGCCTTTTCTCAGGAGTGTTCTAGGCATGATCATCTCTGTGGCCTCCACTGAACTTGTTTGAGTCTGTTAATGTAGTTTGAATATTGAGCTATTTTAACTCACATTTAAGTCAGTGAAAATACAGTATGAACCAACCACTTAAAGCCCTGTTGCTGTGGCACCAAGTGCTCAGGCCTTCTCTGTGAATTACAGTAACTTGTCCTTCCCTCTGTGAATCACATAAGGAAGAGGATGGGATTATCTTGCTTTCTGGATAAGAGATGCAGACGTATTACCCAGCTTGGATGGAGGTGGTCTGGTCATTCAGTAGCAGTTAATGATTGTTACCTGTATCTTTAGTCCTTTTCCATCTTTGCTCTACTGGACTTCAGAAATCCACCTAATTTCACTGGTATGGGATTGCAATGATGATTGAACTGGGAATGAGTGTCAGTAAATGCTCCCAAGAGGCACTTGACACCCTCTACAGGAAAACCAGCAGCCAGTATTAAAAAGGAATTAGCATTTCCACAGCACAGCCTTTGCCATACAATGTACAATGACCTTTACAGGCCAGAGAAGACTCAGTTTAATGTACTATATAATGCCAGATGGTAATGTCTTTCCTCACTTAGGTGGCTTGTGATTAAACTCAATTTTCTCAGCCACCAATTGACCTTTATCCATCTCCTGCAATTTAGTGAATGGAAGTTGGTAAAAGCTAATGGGGTATATATATATCATGTTGTGACAACTTGTCCTTATAGCAAGATAATACTGGGCACTGAGGCACATCTGAGATGCAGTCATTTCAAGCAAATGTTGTATTTATCCAGATAAAGGAGAACTTGTTGAGGTGCAACAAAGTTATTTTTGTGTGTCCATAGTGTCTTACACATACATTTTCAGCAAGACAGTGTTTATAACAAGCCCTCTTTGCATCATCAGGCTGTGTTCAGAGGTGTTCAGTAGATATTTTCCATTTAACTAGAGTAGGATGAGACATTTGTCATACCCCAGCTGGTGTCACAGTAAAAATGAAGGGAATTTACTCTCCTTGTCCTCTTTTGGAAATCAGCCTTTATGGAGAGGCTATCTTGGAGTTTATAATGTGCAGAGCCATAGTGCAAGAAATGGCCTTTGCGTTACTTGGTCACCTCCTTGCTGATGCAGTGGCTTCCTATGATCCAGACACTTTCTGGCCCTAGAAGTGTGGCAGATCTGGATCTAAGGTCAGTAGTAAAATGAATGTCACAGTATGATCTTCTCCCATGGTCCAGTGCATGTGCTACCCCAAATACCAGTGGCAAGTAGATAACTTCATCTTGTTTGCCCCATTGGTATATTCATTGCAGGGGGAGGATTAGTTGGTACTGCTTTCTAAAACATTCACAGAATCACAGAATCCCAAGGGTTGGAAGGGACCTCAAGAGATCATCTAGTCCAACCCCCCTGCAAGAGCAGGGTAACCTAGAGTACATCAACCAGGAACTTGTCCAGACGGGCCTTGAATATCTCCAACGTAGGAGACTCCACAAGGTTGCCCTTGTGTCACTCTCACAGTAAAGAACTTTTTCCTGATGTTCACATGGAACCTCCTATGCTCCAGTTTACACCCATTGCCCCTTGTCCTATCACAGGACACCACTGAAAAAAAACCTAGCTCCATCATCCTGACACTCACCCTTTACATATTTGTAAACGTTGATGAGGTCACTCCTCAGTCTCCTCCAAGCTAAAGAGACCCAGCTCCATCAGCCTCTCCTCATAAGGAAGATGTTCCACTCCCTTAATCATCTTTGTGGCTCTGCGCTGGATTCTCAAGCAATTCCCTGTCCTTGAACTGAGGGGCTCAGAACTAGACACAGTATTCAAGATGTGGCCTCACCAAGGCAGAATAGAGGGGGACGAGAACCTCTCTTGACCTACTAACCACACCCTTTCTAATACACCCTAGGATGGCATTAGCCTTCTTGGCCACAAAAGCACATTGCTGGCTCATGGTCATCCTCCTATCCACCAGGACCCCCAGGTCCCTTTCCCCTTTCCAGCATGTTTGTTCATCATGAGGAGGGATTTATTATTTACAATTGCGACATCACTGCGAAAGTTTGAATTTTACAAGGTCCCAGCATGTATGTGTCACATTTGTCTTCTGGTAAGACTTCTTAAAGTGTTTCTGTTTCTTATAAATGTTCCTCACAATAACTGTGTCCAGGACACAGTCTTGGGATACTGGATCTTGAAATGTGGTTTAAATGAAAGCTGATTTGAGCTCTCCCTATGGAACATGCTGTGGTTAACTGTAATCCAGTATTGCAAACACAGCATTAAAAGGGTATTTTTGAAATGAAACAGCACATCTTTAAGTAATTGGGTATTTTGCTTCTTTAGCTCTCCACTATATTTCTCTTCTGTTGAAATCACCTGTAAGGTTTTATCTTACCCCATTCCTATGGAGTTGTCTTCTCTTCCTTTGCTCATCTTCACTCCACTTTCAGTGTCAAGAGTGATGCCTGAAGTTTCTTCCCTGTTACTGCAGTTGTCTGTCAAGATTTTTCTTTTGGCAAAGCTTTTCCTAAGGTGGCTTTTGTTTTCTCTCCAGACCCCAAAGATGCCAACATGTGGCAGTGAAACACCACCACTGGATTACTGTCTCTGTGATAATTTAGTGTAGACTTTTGGACCACATCTATCCCAGCTAATTGAATGACATCAGGGAACATTCCCAGGGATTTGATCACCTGTCCTGTTAAATGGTTCCTGTTACAGTTTTGTGGCCCCAGCCAGCTGGCACTTTCCCAAATGCATCCTGGACAGAGTTCAGGAATCAGCAGAGACCAGGGACCATTCCCTGTTAGCAGTTTGGGCGTGCCCACTGTGTTTTGCAGGCTGGGAGATTTTTAACAGTACAGGTACAGGCCAATCTGTGCCAAAGAATCCCAGGCACATGTAGCATAACTATTAAACCATATTGTAACTCAGCAGCAGTGTCTCCCTTTCCCTCTTTACCTAAAAGGAACCACAATTACTCTTAGTTCTTAAACTTGGGTGTTCTTTTAACATGTATAAGGCAGCTAGGGAATCGCTAGAGCTGCCATTTTCTGTGACAGCTGAATTGGTGCTGTTGGTAAATATATATTACCTTCCAGTCATTGATTATGGAAATACATGTATGTATTGCATTTCTATCTTGGACCTGCTCCACAGATGAATCAGGACTGTGTAGTGAAAGTGCCCCACTGCATAGACAAATAGCTTGTTGCAGCAATTAGGTGGTATATAATGAGTAAGGGACGGGGGGACTTGTTGCTTCCTGTGGTTGAAGTTATATGATTGAAGTTTGGTAACTTCAGTTACCAAAATGAAGAGCTATCCAACTGAATACCAACTGAAGATACTATCTTTCAACACAGTGCTGAGCTCCCAAGTGATGTTTCACAAGGAACTCTAAGCCAGGAGATCAGCCTAAGGTGGAAACACAAATTGTCCCTGAGAAACAATCACATATGGCTTTATCAGGATTGATAGATACAATCAAGTGGCCTGTATCTTATGGGATTTTGTCTAATCAGATGGCAGATGTTTTCAGGTAGAGACTTATCCTCTCAGAGGACCTAGAGAAGCACATCTTGCTTTTCCAGGTGACTGTGTATTCACTCTTGAGTAGTGATTGCTTGTAGTGAAAGCCTGCTTGTAGTGTGCATCAACCATACTTTCATGCAGATGTTATGGCTTTGATACCAAATGCAGATGTTGGCTTAAAATTATCTTAATTGAATTGCAAACTATACTGGTTTCAGTGCACTGGCAGGAAATGTGCTCAATACATAGGATTTCAGTTCAAAGTAATTCCATTTTCATGAAATGTGCAGTTCTGGGTTAAAAGTTCTATTCCATCAAATAAGAACCAATTTTTATATCATTAAAATGGAACATAAGTTTTGTTTTTCATTTCAAGCAGCTACTAATGTGAAAACATAGTTAAAAAAACCCTGTGCTCCAGAGTTGTACAGGGAAATGTCCCCAGAATGTAATATCAAGGATAGCAAGTAATATTGATTAATTTCATGGTACAGGTTACAGTATTCACTTTAGAGAGTCACTCAATACTAGTTATCAAAATATATGTAGAGGAGAGGTGAAGGGTATGAAACTGCCTGGAGAACACGTCTTGCAAAGTAAACCCTCAGCTCTGAGTTCTGCGCATGACTTATTTCTAATACTGCAAATATGTGCATATTAGATTCCCTATTGATCATATTTTGAGTTAAATTTAACAAAGGTAGTAAGACACAGAAAGTAATAGCCCTTTAATCTAGGTAGCAGAAGTGAACGTTTGAAAGTCACTAGTAGAACAGAGGTTTATTCAAAGCAGGATCTTGTATATCTGAGATTAGTACCACACTGGATACTACTTCAAACGCATGTATTTCTTTTTAGTGCTATTACTGTTTTTCTCATTGTCCTTAACATCCAACACATGCATGTTTGTTGTCACCTATATATAGTAACTCCTACTACAAGCAGTTTCCTAAACGGAAGTCATATAATAAGGATTCTCCCTCTGATACAACCATGCTCTAAAACCATGAGCAATTTAATTAATCCTTCTTGGTTTCTGTTTTTCCTTATATCACCTTTTCTTTGCATTAGAAACATGTATCTGGATGGCTGCTTACCTCTTCTTGTTCTGACTGATCTTCCCACTGCAGCTGCAAGCCTTATTATAAAACAACTGAATAATAGCTCTTACGAAGAAAGGATTTAAGGTGAACTTCCATTGTACTAAAAAAACAACCTCCTCCCTTAATAACAAATAAAGCCCAGAAACATCCTTTCCCAAAAAAACCCTTAATGGTAATTTTTTAAGTAAGGTTCGTATTTACGAAACTGCACAGAAAAATCAGACTGTCTGGAAGCTAAAATGTTATTTTATACATAACAACTTGAGTCTAAACTATGCCAATGTCACTGAATTTACATTGCTGTTGGCAGTTACTGGGGGTGAATAGACAATAAGGCAGGTGGACTGTGTCTGCCAGTTGATGAATGTGGTGGTCGTCTCTCTTTAAGTTTCTTCCTGCTAACTGGAAGGAGAATCCCATCCTTCCCACTGATGGATGTAGTCGGCCACCTCCTGCAGCTGTGGGTACTCGCCCAGTAACACCAGCTTGACTGTACATGAAGAATTAGAGTCCTTTATTGCTAAAGAGCAAAGGTAAAGAAACATGGTTACAGAATGGAAATGAGCACATTTAGCTCTGTCACTGTGGTGACCGTCTCTGTGCAGCAGGCTAGCAGATTCATTTAGCTGGTGGTGGAAACACATGATACACTGAATTACAGGAGGGAAGAAGATGGAAACTTGAACCCACCTGAGCCCTGTAAAATTGCTTTTCTCCATGATGTGGCAGCTTTGTCATCTTTCACAGTGACTTATGGGTGATAACAAACACCCTCTACGTGGAGGCTAGTCTAACTCGCCTATTGATTTTTCCCAGTCCTCTGTGCTTGCTTAATAAGAAAAATGTTCCTTGAAACTGAGTCTGATAATCTTAAAGATGTTATTTACTTCTTAAAAGGTGAGCTGGATTATGATTAATATGGTGAATAGCTAAAACCTAATGGAGTCAATGTTTCTTTTATATCACAGTGGTCTAGTCTTGGTGCGGAGAAGAAAGTAGCACTCAAACCTGAATTAAACACTCTCAGCTTTCATGTTTGTGCAAGAGATTTGGATTTATTTAGTAATATCTATGTGCAGGCCCCCATTCAATCACAGGAGCTTATGTCATGCTGCTGCACAGAATGGGGAGAGATACTCTGTCAGGTACAGACTCCTTTCCCATCTTCCTGCCACTTCCCAGGGTCAGCTGCAGCACAGGTCGCCTTGGGCACCCCTCTTTCCCTTTTGGTCATCAGCTGAGTAACATGGTGCATGTTTTCCTCTGAGAGGAGCAGAGACACTTTTTACAGGGTAAAACTGAATTCATGACAGTTCCTCTATCTCTTTGCACAGGGAGGCTGTGACAGGCAGGGACCTCATGGTATAGTCATAGCTCAAGAGGAAGGGTACAAGTGAATCATGCCATCCTGTCCCTCCCTTCTTTCCTTCTTCCTTCCCACTCACATCCCACTTGTGCACCAGAATTCTTACCAACTCCACCTTAGGATGGAACTAGACATCCACCAAACACCTATTGCTTCTCTGCACTGGAAATGGGGGATCACTTATCGCAAGCCTGCAGAAGATAAAGATGCTTCTTGGCAGATGAGGCAAAATGGATCATAGGATCAATCATAGAATAGTTAGGATTGGAAAGGACCTTAAGATCATCTAGTTCCAACTCCCTTGCTGTGGGCAGGGACACCTCACACTAGACCATGTTACCCAAGGCTCTGTCCAACCTGGCCTTGAACACTGCCAGGGATGGAGCACTCACAACCTCCCTGGGCGACCCATTCCAGTGCCTCACCACCCTAACAGTAAAGGATTTCTTCCTTATATCCAATCTAAATTTCCCCTGTTTAAGTCTGAACCCATTACCCCTTGTCCTGTCACTACAGCTGCTAAAGGACAGTCCATCCCCAGCATCCCTATAGGCCACCTTCAGATACTGGAAGGCTGCTACGAGGTCTCCACGCAGCCTTCTCTTCTCCAGGCTGAACAGCCCCAACTTTCTCAGCCTATCTTCATCCAGTCCCCTGATCATCCTCGTGGCCCTCCTCTGGGCTTGTTCCAACAGTTCCATGTGCTTTTTATGTTGAGGACATCAGAACTGTACACAATACTCCAGGTGAGGTCTCAGGAGAGCAGAATAGAGTGGCAGGATCACCTCCTTCGACCTGCTGGTCACGCTCCCTTTGATGCAGCCCAGGATATGGTTGGCTTTCTGGGCTTTCGAGATCCCAACCCATGGCTTTTGCTCTTCCGTGCTGGCTCTCGGAAGGTGCTCCAAGGCTTCCTGTCAGCCACAAACCTGTTGTAGGAGGCCTGTGTGGAGTCTTCCCTGTAAAATATACAGGAACAGGGAGTTCTTGCTATTGATTATCAACAGCTCAATGTAATGTTTAAGGTAGCAGAGCTTTGCTGGAACCACAGGTGCTCCTTGTGCTGCTGACTTTCAAAGACACAGCACCATTCATTACACACTTCCTGGGCTCATCTTCCTTTCTCTCGAGATCACAATGTACATTTGTCATGTTGTGCAGGAGCCTACAAACACCAGTGCTTGCTTTGATTTTTCTCTTGGCATCCCAGCTGGGCAGTGATCTGTTGTCTTGTCATGCTGAACTACCACTTTGTTTTGGTATTTTTTACACAGTGATACAGTATTCCCTAACATCTTACCTTGGAATCAGAGCTGGCCCTAAATAGGTGGAAAAAAACTGTTAAAAACTTTTTGTTAGAAAGGAAAAACAGAATGAAATCAGAAAAATGAATAAGCCTGTGTGTGTTAGCGCTCGTAAGGGAATTCATCTACAGTTGTGACTTGGTTTCAGATCACAGATTGTAGCTTCTTATACTGTCAAAATGTACAAAGTTACGTACCAAAATTGTTTTAATAATCCGATTATTTTAATAATCTACTCAAGTAGTAAAAGTTTTACCATGTTCCAAATAGGACTGGGAAGAAATTCAGTCTATTTAAAAGACTATTGAGCATTACTGTTTCGTATAGATGCTGGGAGGAAGTTGTGATGTGTGTTGTGAATTCTCACCAGAATCGTTTGGCTCTTCAGTTGGGACTCATTCTGCTGCAAGAAGTGAGCACGATTTAGTAACATCCCAGTGATGCTGTGATGCAGCCATGAAGCACAAAAAAAAGGGAAAAGAACTCATGATCATTGATCATCCCTCTCGGAGAGCAGCGATGGAAAACAAAATGCATGGAGGAAGTTCATAAAATGGGAAGGTCAGGTCAGATGTAAGGAAGAAGTTCTTTACTGTGAGGGTGGTGAGGCACTGGAACAGGTTGGCTGAAGAAGTGGTAAATGCTCCATCCCTGGAAGTGTTCAAGTCCAGTTTGGACAGTGCTTTGAGCAACATAGTCTAGTGTGAGGTGTCCTTGCCCTTGGCATAGGGTTCGGAACTGTGGGTTAAGGTCCTTTCCAACCCAAACCATTCTATGATTCTTCCCCACCCCACTGGGGGTGTTAGTAAATGGTTGTGTGGTGGTGAGCTGCCCAACCCCAAACCACAACAGTTTATCCCTGTGGTTGGAAGATAGCTGGCTTAGCCGGCAAGGGTCACTTCTACCCCTTCTTTTTAAGGGGTAGATGGGAACGGTAAGATGACAAATGGCTGCTTCACTGGTGTTCAGTGTGAGACTTTGTGTCTTTGTGAAATCATCCACAAGTTTTCCATTTGTTTCCCAGTGCCAGAAATAAGAGCCACCAGTTCCAGTAACCAAATGATCCAGGCACTAGTAGTGTCCCAGTGGTTAGGTATCCAACTGTTAGGGCTAGGGAAGCAGTTTCTGGAACAATTACATCTGTTACAAGGGACAACCCTGAGGCTAAGAACACATTGTGATTTGTGCCATGAGTATATTTTCACATACAAGGACTCCCTGAAACAATACCTTAGCCTTGGCCATATTGACTACCATCAGTGGTCCACCTTGGCCTCCAATCGGGAGACTTGGAGGCACACCATACATAATGCCGCTGACTCCTTTGAGAGTTCACGAAGAACTAGTCTCGAGGAGAAAAGACAACGCAGGAAGAATCGTGTCCCACCTGTTCCACCCAAGGAGACCTTCTGCTGTGCTTTTTGTAGCCGGATTTGCCTATCCCACATTGGCCTTCTTAGTCATCAGCGCGCTTGTAGTAAGCGTGGGTAAATGCCCTTCCCAAATCTTCGTTCGCGAAGTCAAGCCATGATGATATTTTCACATAGATTATAAATGAAAACTGTGGCCTACAGTTAATCCCAGTGTGTCAAGTGAAGAGAATCATGTTTAGAAGGATTCATTTAGGTTTTTTTTTCCCTTGAGCTTCACAGACTATTTGTATCCATTAAATAGTAAAGGCAAATGCAACAAGGATTCATTTGGGTTCAGATATGAGCTGAAATGCCTACATTGGCTACCTGTTTGGAAAGCAGTCTGACTTGTCAAGAGAATGAGAGGTTTTTTCCTCAAGTGTCCCAAGTCTAACTCGCTATGGTTTTGCATTTTATAGTTTAAGGTATTTTGTTGTATGGTTTTAATCTCAGAACATTAACTTCAAATTGGACTGCAGAAGCTCACAATCACCCAAAAGACTGTTCAAGATGACTAACAGAAGGTACCCCGACATGTTTCATGTGAACTCTTCTTCAAGCTTACTGATGCTTTCCCTACCATAACTCCCACATGTGTGAGTAACTGCTGTGTCCTTTTTCTATTTGACCTTTGTTCTTTTTTGTTACCAGATCCACTCCGCCAAGGCTTGTCCTCCTTTTTCCTCTCCCTGTCTGTCTGAATGGCTCATCTGCTGTATCCGTTCTGGCATTTAACTTCTGGGTTGTGTGGGCAGGGACTCGGTTGCTGTGATTTAGAATTATAGCATCTGGTCCTAAGATGAGGACCAGAGATCAGAGACTCTGATCTCCAGTGATGGTCTTTCAGGATTCCTATTTTCCCAGTGTTCCTATCTCACCTAACAGCTCAGGAAGTACCTGAAATTAAGCACATAACACAATGATTCATCCCAAGAGAATCTGATTTAAGACTGAATCTCTGGGTTTACTGTATACTTTCTTGTTGAACAGTTCAAGTTAAGGCCAACATGTCAGTCTAAATTTACCATATTTGGTTATCTCCTGTCATAGTCTTCTTGTTATTTTTATGCAGTTTACTTAGACATGCAACAAATAAAAGTAATCTTCTACTTAGTAGAATTTGTGTTGCTTTACTTTTTAGGTAACCTTACTGTTAGTCAAGAGACATATACATGGGCAGCTTTGGAGCCTGGAATTTTATTCCAGCCTTTATCATGCATGGTGTGCCATTGATAGTGCACAAGCAAACACAGAGGAACAAGGCAACTGCTCCTGATGATTTCTTCTAAGAGCTATAGCTGAGCTGAGGGGTAGGAACACATGCACTTCTATCTAAATACATGCTTGGCCATTAAGAGCTGAGAGAAATGGTGAGAAACAGCTGGTAAGGAAGGATGAGGCAGGGAGCATTGTATTGGTGATGGAAGTGCAGATGGGGAAAGTATTGGGATAGTGAGAGGCTTGTATACAGGTATGGAGTTCTGTTCTAAGGAAAGGGAGTGAGAGTGTACTAATATTTGAGTGGAGAATATGGAAGGTTGACTCCTCTTACATGTGTAAATTGTCCAGAAGAGAGCTCAGAATGGATCTACAGCCACAGTGGTACCCAGACAAGTCAGATGTGAGAAGCTCTTGCTTATGTGAAGTCTTCTTCCAGGCCATGCCACATGCTGACTGGAGAGATTAACATGGTTTATCCCCCAACCTGAGTGTGCTGGCTTTATGTCGGAACTTGTCTCTGCCATGCACAAGAGATGGTAACTGTTACACAAGGAATTAAGAGGCGGCTGCTAATCTACCCCTGTACCATGAAGGTGACATTATACTGATTTCAGAAAGGATAAACAAGGACAGGGGTAGCTGACACAGGGGAGCGGGAAGGCAACTGCATGAAAGCTGCATCTCACTCCTTCAGTTGTTCTGGGGAAATGCAGGAGACTTGGAATAAGTGTGCCAGAACATCTGAATATTTAACAGGAGACAGATTTTAAAATTAAAAATAAAGGTATATTTAAAGAAATGCCATGAAAGCACACTGAAAGACTGCTATTTTTAGCTATTCTTAGTGCTAAGTGAAACACAGGGAATTTCATCTAATGGGATTTTTCAGTATCAAAACCAACATGGAATGAAATAACGATACAGTATCAGAATGCTAAGAAAAAAGAGGCCATGTCCAAGAATGATCTCTTCCAGCTTAGGTTTTATTTTTCTTGGAAAGCCTTTTTTAAATAGTAGTTTTGAGATCAGATTCCTTCTCCCTCTAAGGCAGAGTCAGATCTGTAAGTTTCTGCTGCTGTTGTTTGCTTCGACCTCAGTGTATCCTGTAATGACTGTGTGTCCTGAGTTCAGCAGTAGCAGTCATTTTTTCTCCTTCTTAGTAGCTTGTGCAGTGCTGTGGTTTTGACTTTTGGCCTGGGAACAGCACTGATAACAGCGATGTTTTTAGTTGTTGCTAAGTCATGTTTAGTCTGACCAAGGACTTTGTGAGTCTCATGCTCTGCCAGGGAGTAGGGGAAGCCGGGAGGAAGCAGAGACAGAACACCTGACCAAAACTAACCAAAGAGGTATTCCATACCACAGCATGTCATGCACAGGATGTAACTGAGAGTTACCCGGAAGGGCTAGTTCACTGCTCAGTTGGGCTGGGTATCGGTGCGTGGTATTTTATTCCCTTGCCTTGTTATTTCCCATATTGTTATTGTTAATGGTGGTAGCAGCAGTGGTTTGTGTTATACCTTAGTTACTGGACTGTTCTTATCTCAGCCCATGGGAGTTACATTCTTTCGATTGTCCTGCTTGTCCCTATGGAACCGGGGGGGGGGAGGGAAGCAAGGTGGGGGGAGTGAGGAGCGAGGCTGTGTGGCTGACACAGTTTAAATCACAACACTGTGACATTGTGTAATATTTGAAGCACCTCGAAAGTAATGTGGAAGCCATAGGTTTGTCAGAGAAATCTGCACCAAGATTTTTCCTGTCACACAGGTCACCATCTGTATGCTTGGTGACAGTGACGGTGATTGCACCAGAAATGCATCACTTGCTATTTGGTGCTTGTATCATTGTGAGGGGAATTTCCTCTTTAGGGAGTAGCCAGAACAGTGGAATTTCTAGATAAGGATGAATCTTCACAAAGCGAAGTAAGCAGTTGTTTCCCATGTTATACTTGTATGAGTGAAAAACAGAAGTATATACTTGAAAAAATACTTGCACAATATGACTATAGTAAATACTACAAGATGTGGATCCTTTATAAAAAAGATCCTATGAATCCTTTAATGAAAAACCCAAACCAAAACCCAAACCCCCAAACAGAACAGATTTACTATAGAAGTAAAGAAAGACCCAATCTGTTTCAAAAGTTATTCTGGAGTCAGGTGACACAACCTACTGAACTGAAGCCTGGAAAAGCCAGTTTAGGATGAGAAGTAACACAATCTACACAGAGAAGTGTCACAATCAAATTTCTCTGCTCTGTATATAGACACATTCAGATTTGTTCAACAAGGCACAGTACAGGAGGCCCTGCAAAGCAAAACTTCTTTGCAATTTCCATGGCATTGAACCCAGTAGATGGGTGATTTAAACAATCTCTCTGGATTTCCAAGTAGATACATAATCAGAATGGGAAATGCACTGGAAATTTTTTTCTTCATGCTACACTGGATTTATCTCGTCAGAAAGACAATTTGCAATGTCCTTTTCTCAGGATCAGTGTTGAAATTTCATTCTAGCTAATGCTTTGCATAAAGAAGGGTGTATTCTATGAAACATGACATTGGCTCTCCTGCCAGTTAAAGGAATCGGCCCTGATGGAGGAGAAAATGATAAAGAATACAAAACTGTGTATTCTCTTCTTGGAAATGTCAGGAGTGGCTTTGGCGCTGTGGGTGTGAAAAGGTGTGGGAGAAGCTATTTGAAATGACCTCATGAAACAAAAGGGAAATGGACATGCTGGCAGCTGAGGCAGGGATATTGTAACAGGGGAAGTTCAGGCTAGACATAAGGAAGAAGTTCTTTACTGTGAGGGTGGTGAGGCACTAGAACAGGTTGCCCAAGGACATGGTAAATGCTCCATCACTGGCAGTGTTCAAGGCTAGGTTGGACAGAGCCTTGGGTGAGATGGTTTAGTGTGAGATGTCCGTGCCCATGGCAGGGGATTGGAACTGTGTGATCTTAAGGTCCTTTCGAACCCAACCCATTCTACAATTCTATATGGGCCTCGCTCACTAACCTCAGTCCATGCCATTACCACATTGAGAACAGTTGCCTGATAATAGCAAGAAGATGGTAAGCTATAATTGCTGCTAGTGATTAGAGAAAGATTGCAGCCACATTGCTAAAATAATGACAGCAATAATGCTACTGTTTTTTTGCCTTATTTTACCTTACCTGCCCGTTGGCAGTACTTGTAGCTGTTGTTTAAGTGAAGACACAGTATTGATCAACATAATGAAACTACTGCAAATTCCTACATGGACACTCCTGCATCAATTTGAATCAAACTTTCTTCACATTAAGGAACAGTATCTTATGAGATGCTAACGCTGCTGGTTTGCAGTACTGTAGGGAAGTTGTTGCAGGTACACATTAATACAGCAGAGTCAGCTTAAAGGTGTTGCAAGATCTGTACGTGGGCTTACATTTGACTAGTGTATGACTAGTACCTTTTGGCTAAAGGTTTCTGCCCTTCTAGCTGAGAAGTGTAATTCGTCCTGTGAGCGGTTTTGGATGAAGGAGTCTTGGTGGGGAATTCTTTCATATACAATTTGATACTTTGAAATTTAATTTTATTGCTTCTCAGAGGAAAAATAACAGTTGAAAATTATCTGTGAAAAGGCATTGGGCCCTAACTGGCGCTGGAGAGCAGGAGCTGTGGAAACCTGTGAGACCCTGAGTGCACAGTGGTCTGCACTAGTTAGCAGACAGGGAGTTTTGGCTCTTGAGGATCCACAAAGTGGCTCTGTGCTCTCATCTTGCCCTGTTTGGAGCTGTCACAAAACTGGGAGTCATCAGAAACTCTGGTAAGCTGTTGGATGATCAATGGACTGAAAGGTTTTAAATAGGCAAACTGGTAGGCTTAAACCCAATCATCTTCTCAAAATTGGACCATTTTGGCTAATCAGCAAATTCTGATAAGAAAGAAAATTCAGCCTTCTTTTGGTTACACTCTTTTGATCTGTACATCTACAGAAAGAAAGGAGTTGTTCTTTTGGCCAGACATTGCCAAATAAGTAATATTGAACACCATTATCACTCAGACTAGAGTCCTTGACGTTAATGGGATAAAGCATCCATTGGCTTTAATGGAAGTATATTCAAACTCATCTGTAGTTTTCCAATTTCTATTCACTGCTTGTATCACCCACAGGAATTGCTAAAATGTTGCTAAGAGGTTAGATTAGCAGAAGGGAAATGGAGACACAGGAGATGAGATTCCATATGGGTGAGCTTGACCCACCAGAATACATAATCAAGTGTTTATCTGCTTTTACTGGCTACAGAGCTATTCCTGTGTCTTTGAAGATGTTCACCTAGGTCCTGATTTATCAAGGTAATCAACCAAGATAAATCAATTAATCTATCGGGGTTTCAGCAATGGTGTTATTAATAGAAATGGGGCATTTAGGGTACAAATCTGGGTGATATAATCCTAGTTTGACCATGGATTTGTTTCAGACAACATCCTGCCACTGAGAAGGTGGAAGAAATCCACCACTTATTATGTGCCAACTCTGAAGAGAAAGTTTTTGTCCTTCCCCCTAGAGACAATTATGGCTCTTTATTGACCATGAAGTTTTATGGCCTTTGTACTATTATTACTTGCTTCTGCATACAGATGACAACCACGTCTCAAAGGCATGTTGCCAAATCAAACGCAGGCAGGCAGAATTTATTTTCCTTTAATGATAATAAGATAATATTTGCATATTCCATAACATAATGCAGGAGATCCAATCGCTCAGTTCTGCATACCTGATCTTGAAGAAAAAAAGGGTTGTCTGTGTAACTTAGTGGTATCTGTTACAGGCTTATGGACACTGTCTGCAGAAGGCTCCACCTCTGCTGTTAGCTATGCTTAACCTGATGATTCTTCACATTCTCCATGTACAAGATTAATGAGTTAACCCACGGAAAGTTCCTGTTTTCTTGAATTTGGTGATAGATCCATCTGCCAATGCAGATTTTTCCCTGAAATCCTCTGCATCTGTGAACTGTCCATTTTCAAATAACCTTTTTAACTGTGGATCATCCATCACCTTACATTTTACCTCAAATGCAGATTAAGACCTGGAATCTTCCCTGGTTTTTCCCCCTCTTTTTTCTCCCAGAAGTGTGGTTCGGGATAACCTTAAGATATTTTCAGTCATAGGCATGTTCCAAAATTTCTCAGCATCCCTAGAAATCCAAGTTACTCAGCCATAATAAAAGAATATGCATGTGTAACACTTCTGTAATTACTTATCACTACTATGTCATTATAACGGTATTGTTGGTACTTATCAAACTGGTTTAAATTGTTCATGTTGCTTTGGTCTCCAATTTGGCACAAGCAGAGGTGATCTTTGTCTGGAGAAAAGCTCTCTGGTAGACCTTGCTGTGTTGTCTTACCTCCCCGTGCGCAGGGCAGAGGCTGTGGGAGATTAGGGGCTGCTGCTGAGTCTCTCTCAGTGGTACCCAGCTCCATCTGCTCCAAGTTGTTGCTAAGGAACGTCTGCTGCAAATACCAGCAGTGCCTGTTCCCATGCTGGCTCCAAGGGCTTTGCTCCCTCTCCTTGACTCCACACACAGGGAAGCACCAGCTGCTGCTGCTGCAAGTGTATGGAAGCTTTTCCTTTCAATTTTCTCCATCCCAAATCGCTCCTTGTATCTTTCAGAATTTAAGCACCTGCTGCCACCCCAGAGGCAGCTTTTTAACATACTCCTCCCCATCATGTTAATGTCAATCCTTAGAGAGCTTTTTCCTTGAGCTTACTTCCTCGCCTACTTCTCCTTGATGTGGTGTACTACATCACGATTCAGGCCTTAAGACCCTAATAGCTTGTGCATGGATTTACAGTGAAAGGGTGAGAATTCATGTAGCAAGTTCCCTCCCTTCTCCCTACACAAATGCATGAACTAGTCACTTGCAAGGGCTGTGATTTGGATCCCATAATTCGTGTATGCTTGGAGGGAAATAAAAAAGCATGCGTCAGACTAGCCTCATACTTTAATGATTACTCTGTTTGAATTAATTATACCCTTCTTTCTATTTGCTGAAAGGTCTCCAGCTGATGGTGTGAGATTTGATTTTACAAGAGCAGAAAAGCCGACCACTCATGTGATTATGAAATGATCTACAGTTGAGCAAAGACTGAGAGCTAAGGAAAAGTTCATATGCAGAGCACCCTACTATGAATAATCTTATTTCTAATGCCACCCAGCCATGCAGACTTAAAGATAAGTACAGATGAACTAAGAGAGGCTGAACTTATTAAATGTAATGGAAATGGACTTTAAATTTGGTGAATCAAAATTTTGCATTAGCTCTTTTTTTCTTTAATACACTTAAATTGCCACCATAGCAGTTCCATTTTCCTCATCAAATCAGTTAAGTGGGAGATGAAGTGATGTAAGTTCTGATCTATCAAGGAGTCACACCCTTCAAGATGGAAATATGGAAATAGGCTGTTGCAAAGCCAAGCCTGGTGCCAGGGGGAAGCGGAGGCTTTTATTCTTCAGAAATCCTTCTGAAAGGAACTGAATAAACAGTTAATACAGTGTTATCCACCGTATCCTGACATTTCTTTCTGTGTCAGGTCCTCCAGGTTATTTTATTCCCTACTTTGGGCAGCACAGAAAGGGATTTGGGGCAGCTGGGAGAAGAGGCGGCTGGGGGAAAAATACGTCAAACCTGTTGCAGGAAACTTCCTATGATGGAGTCTAATGGAGCTCACTGTATGACAGGTGCTCGTGGCCTGGAGGGAGCAGGGAGGCTGGGAGCTCCTCTCAGATTTTCTATGAAAGCTATTGCACAGCATGGACTTTGTCTGCAAAGACCGTGGAGAAGGTGAGTCTACCTGGTCTCCACTTGCCCCCTGGCCAGGGCAGAGAAGGTTGCAGCCCTCTCCTGGAGTTGGTGGTCTTGTAGCCATGACCATGTCCAGAGACTCACAGCTCATGAGCAGCATGGAGTGAGGGGAAATGTGAGAGATCCATGGTTAGGATGGATAATTCACTCCTGATGTCACGGCCAGGTGGGACATACACATCTAGGAAAATCCTAATTTTTTTAATAAAGATTGCAGCAACAAACCGATCCACTCAAAACACAGTGTGATTCCAACCAGCCTTCCACTATTGGAACGGGGGGCTACAAGGATGCTTGAGAGGGGCTTCAACAGTGACTGTAGTGGTAGGACAAAGAGTGATGGGTTTAAACTTAAACAGGGGAAGTTAGATATAAGGAAGAAGTTCTTTACTGTGAGGTTGCTGAGGCACTGGAACAGGTTGCCCAAGGAAGTGGTGAATGCTCCATCCCTGGCAGTGTTCAAGCCCAGGCTGGACAGAGCCTTGGGTGACACGGTCTAGTGTGAGGCGTCACTGCCCATGGCAGGATGTTGGAACTGGATGAATTTAAAGTCTTTTCCAACCCAAACCATTCTATGATTCTATGATAATGTGCATATTACAACATGTAAAAATCAAATCTTCATAAGGGAGACCACCCTGAGGAAACACAAAGGTTGTGGTGGTGGTTTTGTGTTTGTTTTTTTCTTTCATTCCTATTTAATTTCCATTTCACTTTGAAAGGAAATGTTAAAAGTCCCAAGCCCTTTACTCCTTTGAGTAATACCTCTGTCGTAAACCTCCCCAGTTAGCAAGGCAATGAAAATATTCAGTGTTTTTAAAATCCACAAACTTATCCAAAATTTTTAGCCTTCCATAAGAATCCTTTTATATTTAAAATCAATTTGGATTTGTCTTTCGTTTCCATTGTCATGATTCCGTGAATAAGAAAGTGTGTGAACAGCTTGCCTCTGGTCACTGTCCTCATGAGTCAGGTGTCCTTATGTATTAGTAGGTTTGGGGGCTATAAGCACTGTGAGTCTTCTTTTAATTGAATCAGTGGGAGTTCTGCTTGTAATTTTGGAGGAAACTGGATTTTTTAATGAGGTGTTTCATATTTTCGAGGTATCTTCCTGCAGGAGGACTCTTCCATCTTGGTTGAGCCCAGTTTTAGACCAGACAGGTCTAGACTAAACTGAGTTACCTCCTGAAGTACCTACCTAACTCAAGAAAGCTGATAGTATATGAAGTATCTCTGTTCAGCCACTACAAAAAAGAAGGAACTCAGATTGTGTGAGATGTCCCTGCCCATGGCACGGGGTTGGACCTGGATGATCATAAGGTCCTTTCCAACCTAAACCATTCCATTATTCCATTAAACTGACACCCCACCTAGCCTCAGAGGGTTAAGATGTTGATCCAAGTCTCTGGACTGTACTGTGTAGAGATCTCCAGGCTGTTTTGTATGGGCTATTTATGCATCCAGAGTAAGACAATGGCATTTGTGGTGTTGAGCCAAAGAAATTCACTTCATTGGTCTCTGCTCCATGCCATGAAGGTGTAGTATGATCAGAGCTGCTTGTAAATCCAGGTCCTTTACCCTGTTGCACTGGGGAGACATGTACTTTCTTCAGCATGCTGGGGAGATGGTTTTTCTTTTTTACTGTTTTTCTTATTGCAGCTTCTGTTATTTGATGTTATCAGAGAATGGGGATATGGGGCATTTGGCTTATTTTTCAGTGTTCTTCCATAGCATATAAATTGCTATGACTTTCATGTAACATACATCATAGACATAGAGGTATTGGTATGGCAAAAGGACAGAGACTTGTGTGACAGGGTTTAGTGTGAGACATCCCTACCAACAGCAGGGGAGTTAGAACCAGATGATCTTAAGGTCCTTTCCAACCCAAACCATGTATGATTCTATAACTCATATGTTCATTAATTAAACTTCCAGGCATTAAACCCAGAGATATTTGTGTCCAAGAAAAAAGGGAGTTCCAACCACTAACAAAGGGAAATGAGAAATCTACAATTGAAATACCAGTATAGGTGGACAGTGAGGATTAGACTGCTCCAGCTCACACCCAACAGCAAACCAGGGCTGTGGATTTTGCCTCTGGTTGCTCTGATCCCTCTCCCACTGTTGCAAAGATACATAGCAAAATAATTGTGTATTAAGGCTGCCAAGTCCTTATTCCCTATCCTTAACTAAATTCCCCTAATATCCATGCTAAGGAACTGATTATAGGGTGTGCTGTTGGTTGGTGTTTTTCCCCCTCTTCTTTTACCATCTGTCTGCTGTGAATACATCTGAAATCCCTGGCTTCACCAACTAAAATGTACTCATCAACTCCTTTTTTTTCTCCCCTCTTCTAATTATCCTTTTAATTTGCTTCTGCTCAGCTCCCACACCTCCTCCCTCTTACCAGATTGTTTATATTTTTCCAAAGAGCTTCTGAGAATTGCTTATCCTGCTCTTTGCACCCTTTCCCTGCTCCTCATGCCAGAAATCGCTGCCTCTTGTCCCCTCCCATGCTGTGATCTCGCAGGAGTGAATGTGGATCACAACCTTCCCAACTGTTTGTGACAAATTGCCCCAAGGAGCAATAATCTATTATATTGTTTTCCTGTTACTCATCCCTCCCTGTTCTGCAATAGCAAGTGGGATAAATTCCAGTGGTTACATAGAGGCTTGGGATGAAGCAATAGAACTTTATTTCTGGAGATAGATACTCCATCCAGTGACATCAGGCAACTGCTAGCTGAGCTTTGACTCACGACATGTCTATTCAGTACTAGAGTGGCTGGGAAATGCAGCCTGAAAAGAAACCATGGGACCAAACCTGGAAATAGTGTATCAGTGAAAGATTAAGGAATAAAGGTACCCATCAGCTCCCCAGGCTGGGGGGGCTTGATCTGAGCATGGATGCAGACAAGATGCAGACAAGTAGTGCAAAGTCTTAAGTGAGGCTGATGTGTCTAGCTCCAAAATCACACTCCCACAACTCTTTTTCAGGCACCATTGAAGGCTTCTGACATTTGAACTCTGACTTTTCAGATCTCCTCAGGCCCAGAGCAGCCACCTCTGAGCCCCTACCACTTTTCTAAATGCAGTCAGGAAGCACGAGACTGATGTCTCCCAAGGAGCTCTGTACAGTGTTCCAGATCTTCGCTAACATATTGTGACAGAACTGGGTTCCTCAAGAAGCTGTTGCTGGTGGGTTTATGTAATAACCAACTTCATAAACACATTTATGGATAACTATAAAAAACACTTTCTGTAGTGTCTGCATATAAATTGCTATGAATTTCATGTAACACACACCATAGACATAGAACACGGTATCTGAGGCACTCATAACAAATTGCATATAATATACTGTGTATATTGTACATATATTGTATAGAAATAACAATGGTTATATAATATTTGGTTTACATAATATCGAGCTTAAACACCAAAACAAACATCAGTGACTGGGAGATCGATCAATGAAACACATCTTAGGCTGGTGGTCAGGTATCCGGTCTCTGTAGATATGATCTGTCCCTGTCTGTGTTGGAAGAGCAGAGAAGGGAATATGGTAGTGACAAACTCCAGTCCCCTGTCGAACCTGAGGAGCTCTACCCAGTTCAGGAGTAATTTTACCAGACAGGTACCATTAAAGTAGAGAACATCTTTGCTGTCAAAGGGAGGGGGAAAATCACTGGTGGGAAATTGAGAGGGGGAGGGATGTGATGTGGTTTGCAAACTGTTCATTTTCATGGTACATTTTTTCTGTATAAAATATGAAAGCATTCTTTGCTCTAGGTTCTTGCTCCCAGGCGGTTGTTCTTGATAACTAACCTCCCACAGTACTTTGAACCTCCTTCACCCCTAAATCTAATGCATCAAGTGATTTCTGTTCTTTCCTGAATATTGCTTCACTGTATGTGCAGGAATAACCATGAAATCAGCATATATGGACTAATGAGAACATAACATTGGTATACGGATAGCAGTGGTGGAGAACAGCAAAACTTGATGATAAAACAGACTGACTTAAAAGCAAGTTGGCTGAAGGTATGCAGAGAGTTTCAAGACTGCAGAGAAGACAGAATAAGGAAAACACTAGGATAAGGCATAATGGTGTTATAGAGTGATGTCTCTAATAGTTTGGGTATACATCAAGAATAAACCTGGAAATAATGTCCTTGATGCTATAAAGATGAAAGTAAAAAGCAAAATGAAACAAATGCAGAGACAGTCCAAAATGCATTGGATTGCTTTGGTAAATAGATCAAAAGAAGTCTAAAGAAGTCCTGAAGCTGATATAAACTGAGAGCAGTGGAAGGACATCAAGTTTTAGATCTTGTTGCTCAAGACATACAGCTTAAAGTTGTCATTTTTAAGATGCTGTGATGTCAAGTCTGAGTTGGAGATCTGTTGCTAAACAGAAATTCCAGTCCTTCAAGGAGAGCTATTTATATAGTGAATAGGGTAGGATAGGAATGGGATACAGTAATTACATTCTGAATAGATAACCTAACCATCCAGATCCCTGAGGAAAGCCAGTAGTCACTGGTTGACACTTGGACTTCACAGCAGGGATCATCACTGTTTTGGGCTGTGTCAGTACAGGATGCACTGAAAATTTGCATCCCTTACCTAGCCCATAGCATATCCATTTGGCTATAAGAACACTATGGGGAGACCATGTTAAATGCCTTGCTTAATTCAATAGAAAAAGGATGGAGGACAGAAGAAAGACCCCCACAACTGGATCTCTTACATGAACAGTGAAAGGCAGAGGGAGGGGGATAGATAGGCAGGGTGCCAGCTGTATTATAATACAACTACTGACCCTGAATCCTCCTGCCAGCCTAGGATGCTGTAATATCTGCTGTGGTATGGCCATGTAATCAAGTTTTCAGCAGAGGAAGGACCCTGACTGCACAGCTGATCAAATGGGCCATCAATCAAGTGACTCACATTGTGTACTTAAGCTTAAAGTCAGGTTATAATTCATACAGCTACCTTCCTCCCTAAGCAGATGCCTTAAACTTAAGAACTGCAAAAAGTAGTAAAGTAGCTGAAAATTTCCAGTTGCTAATAATAAACTTGAGAGCTGCTTCTCCTGACCTCCTCCAAACAGGCACCTCATAAAATCATAGAAATGATTTTGGTTTTCAGGTTGCTGGGGATTACACTTTTATACCCATGGAAGGAGGACCATTAAAAGATTATTGTAGTACAAAATTGCTGACCATGCAAAGAGAGGGCAGTGAATATGGCTTTAAAAGAGAGGGCTAGCCAAATGTGGAAGATGGTCATTGTTTCCTTGTATGACTCTGCACCAGCTGAACTCGACGAGGCTGGCTGGATTCAAGATAGATAGAGCTTGATACAGTTGCTTATGAACAGGCTTCTAGCGCCACCTGAGATGGCTTCAGGTGTCTGAAGGACATCTGAAATGAGACAGTACTTTCATGGGCTGACAGCCTTCAAGACCATCTGCAAAAAGACAGAGGGGGTATCCAGGATATCTCAAATGGCACTGTCATGATCAGACATAGCAGATATCTATAGTACAGATTGCTCAAGGTAGCTCAAGTGATTCCTACCTGTCTGAGCCTGCCATTCCACTTTCTCTGTTAGTCTGTGACTAGCAAAGAGGGAAAGACTTTAATGCAACACTACTCTTGTGCATAGGGGATCTGCTGCTACACTGGCTTAAGCAAATGTAGTTTAATGGAAGACGGAAGGAAATTACAGTAGTGCTGTAGTTTAGATTCTGGAGTGTAATTCATTATCTGTGGCACAGACTTTGCACGTAAGTCATTGCAGTATTTCTGTGTTCAACTTCTACATATAAAATGGGCATAATTGCATTTTCCTTATTTTATGAAAGCAATCTGAGGTAGGATGCATTAAACAAGAGGAGGAGCTCTGGTACCCAAACAGAAGGTATTGCCGTAGAGATGTGTTGATGTGCAGTAATAGCATGGTTATTGTCAAGTCTGCTGTGTAAGAGTCTTAAATGGAATCTAGTTATTATTAGTAACTGTAGAGCTAATATTCAGACAGCTCCCTAATGTTGCATTCAGTAGGAACAAGGTAATAATGGCTTGCTGGAAACAGCTTTTTACTTTCTTAAAAGACAATGTTTTCTCCAGAGGCCACTGTTTTCCAAGTTGCAAATCTTGTTTGCTGGAGCTGATGTGCTAGAGCACCTTAAAAAATATGAACAAAGTATTTTAAGACCTATGAAAAGGTGGCAAGAGCTATTTGTTAGTAGTCTTTTAGTACACCCTGATGTATATTGGTCTTGTGGAAGAAAGTGAAAGAATTTGCCCTGTACATCACTGAGTGTAAGGGGAGAATTAGGTCTCAGGGTGCTGTTTTTAGACGTTAACATTTTGAATCATATGTATGAAAGTTGTTTATCTGCTAGTATGGACAATGCAGAACTGTAGTGTCAGAGTGTCAGACATACTGCATCAAATAATCCTAACTGTTACCACTAGGAATGTTCATCAGCCCATAGTCTGACTGCAGAAAATGTGTTCCGTAGTACAAGATAGACACCGCACCTCAAGTATTATCTGCAGTGTGGGTGCTTCATGATAAGGACATCACACTATTAGAGGGTGTCCAGAGGAGGGTCACCAAGACAGTGAAAGGCCTTGAGGGCAGGACATAGGTGGATCAGTTGAGGTCACTTGGGCTGTTGAGCTTGGAGAAGAGAAGGCTGAGGGGTGACCCCATTGCAGTCTACACCTTCCTCAAGGGGGGCATGAGAGTGAGGTGTTAATCTCCTCTCTCTGGTGAGCAGGGATGGGACATGAGGAAACAGAATGAAGCTGTGATGGGGAAGTTCAGATGCGACATGTGGAAAAGGTTCTTCACTGAGAGAGTGGTGGGTTCCTGGAACAGGCTCACCAGGGAAGTGATCACAGCACTATACTGTTAAAGGATTTGTAAGAGGGATGTCTCAGGACTGCCCTGTCCTTGGAGATCCCATGTCTTACCTTTGTCCCTAAAGGATGTCTTGAAGGTCTTCGTTTTGGTTCTCTGTTCCATCACAGACTTTCTTTTTGACTTTGGGCAGATGCATCTCAAATACCATGTTTTCATTTATCAAATGAGGCTATGTAGGGGAGTAAGCAAACTTCCCATGGGTGAGTGCCAGAATGTGGTTTTCTGTCTGAAAAGGAACATCAAATGAGGCAATGGAAATTTGGCCAGTACTGGGTAATCTGGCCTCTCAGATAGGGTCTGCAGTGTTTTGCCATTTAGAGTTCCCAGATCTTGTGTGCCAGGAGGACCAGGCCATGAGGGCCAGGAGCTATAAGACACTGCAGTTCACGGATGATAGCTTCTACCATGTCTGCCCTGAGGTCCAGCTACTGTGGAAATCTTTCTTTGTCACCTCAGTGTCATGCTGGAATACCTGACCATGGCTAGGAGTTGGAACTAGCTGATCTTTAAGCTCCTTTCCAACCCAAGCTGTTCTATGATCTGTATTACTACAGTATCACTGGGGAAATACATAAGTAAATACATAGGAAAGAATGAAAAGGACAATTGCTTTCTTGAGGAAAAGTCCAAAAACAAAACAAAGGTTTCAGTAACCTCATCATGTTCGGCTCCTATACACAGAATGTATAATACATCAGGACTGCATATCTGTTTAAAATGATAGCAGCTATCAGTTCCAAAAGAAAGTTTACTTTAAAGTATTGGTGGTCATATCAAATCCTATCACTGTGTCAATGCTGGCTTGACAACTGTCATGAAATATTGAAAGCTGGTAAAAAAGAGAACCTGTCAAAATTGCCTGTCAGTAAAGTCAGTGGAGAAAAGAAAGTGCATGTCAGTAAAGACTTTGAGATAGATTAAGAGAAAGAAGAAGAGATTTTTTCCCCTTAGTCTTGTTGAAGTTCCTGTGGTAAATGCATATTTTAAGATGTGATCTGGATTTGTGGGCTTTTTAATAGCTTGTACAATAGATTCAGCCCAAACCAGCCATTCAGTATATCATCATAAAGACAGGTGGGAATCCAAAATTGCTTGAAGAACATAATTTTCTGAGATGGAGGAATATTATTAATGTGGTTCTGTGTTTATTGTGCTTTTATTGTCTGATGTTTTATTAAGAAAAAAGCATGGAGAGAAAGTGAAAAACAAAAAGGAAGTTCCCTCTCTAGTAAATGGGTTTTGCTGTTGATGTTTGATTCCCTAGGCCAGGATCTTCCCTTTTGCCTCTGTAAGTAGAACAGTGAAACTTGGTGAACAAGATCGGATGCAAAGTCAGCCACAAATGTGATCCAAGGACTCGGCAGGTGTGTGAGGAAGGTCTGAGAGGGCTGGGTTTGTTCAACATTGAAAAAAGAAGGCTCAGAAGAGACCTTATCCCCATGTTCCACTATCTAAATGGTGGCTACAAAGATGAAGACTCCCTTTTACAAGGAGTCACATGGAAAAGATGAGAGGTAATGGGCCCAAGTTACTCCTGGTGAGATGCTGATTGGAAATGCGGGAAATTTTCCACAGTGAGAACCATGAGCCATTGGAATAATCTCCACAGGGAAGTGGTGGATTCTCAAACGTCGGGCACTTCTAAGACGCAGCTGAATGGGGTGCTGGGAGGTCATGCTTTGCCTAGAAAGGTTGGGTGGGATGATCCTTGAGGTCCCTTCCAACCTGGGATTCTGTTATTCATATCTTTCTTGTACTATGTTATGTGCCAATCCTCCCTCCCACCACCTTTTCTTATGAAAGGCCCAGGAATTAAAATGAAAATCCACATGCTTATAATTATAAGCAATACTTATATTTTTAGTTTGCATACTGCCTTCCTTTCAAGATCTTCTTTCTGTGACATTTTATGACAGAACAGGTCTCATAGAAAGATGAAAGGTTTTATTCAGACATCCTTAAAGGATGTGAGAGCAAAATGTCTATGGAAAGTGCACTGGTCATTCGTGTCTTGTGCAATATAGATTTACAAGTCATTCTTGAAGATGGCTTTGTCTCCCAGATAAAAGTGATAAGAAGCCCTGTTTTCCTTCATGGGGAAAGCTTTTATGGCTGTCAAAATCAGGCAGTAGCATTCCTAGAATGGGGCATATTGGCAGCTGCTTTAAGGATACATTTCAAGCCAGGTGAAATATGGAAGGCTATATCTCTATTAGCAAGGTGGCTGTGGGGAAAGGTTGCACACTGCAGATGATGTATCTATCTGTAGCTAAATTCTCTTTTCCAAAAAACAAATCCACACCCAAACTGCCTCCAGAGAATTGCATTCCCTGAATTAGCCTGACCATTGTCTACAGAAGTGCAGGACACTATGCAGAGAAGTGAACGTATATGCTACAGGCAGCACTGGAGCCCAAGTCCTGTGCTGTTCCGGTCCTCTTTATTTCATTACTTGGGATGTAACCAAAGAGGTAGTTGGGACTTAGGAGCACAAATGTGGGTCAGATGATTGGAATTTCATCTGCCCTGCTAAAATGTCAAGAAACCCACTGAATGCTGGCCAGTGTATAAATGGACAGTGAAAAACTAAGAACTATTTTCAGCTAGTGGAGAGGTTTTACCTTAACTTCCAGGGAAAGGCCCTGCTGGAAGATGAAGGTCTAATGGGCAAAGAAGGGAAGTTCAGTGCTTGTGTGTAGTTGAAACCTCTCCATCATGATAAACACTGAAGTATGGAAGTAAAACAGGCAGTACCCAACTCAGAGCAACTGTAGAACCTCTATGTTCATCTACGTTATAGTCATCTAGACAGATCCCAGCCAGACCTGCTTTGCTGCTTGGAGCCAATACATGTCTGTTGCAGACACAGTGTAACAGAAAACTAGAGAGCATGATCAGAGTAAAGTAACTTACTCAGTGTCTAAACCCAAGTCACTAGCACAGTTAGAACTCTGATCTCCTACTTCCAGATGACCATGGTGATGACCATGGTGTTTGCTGGCTTTATGCGTAGCAAGAGCATGCTGTTAGAGGGAGATATATCTCAGTGTGAAAGCAAAGCTTCTGAAAGCATCATTTTTCCTTCATTGTTCAGGCAGGGGCCAAGCTGCTAAAAATTGGAAAGCAAAAGGCTTTAAAAAATCCCCAAATCCCATTCTCAGAAATTCCCATACTTCCACCTGTGCCACACAGAGATTACAGTCTTCTGGAGAAACTGAAATCTGGCTTACAATTACCTACTCAAGTCTATTTGTGTCTGCATTGTTTTAGTACCTATATTATGTTGGCTTACAACTAAATTCACTTAGCACTTATAAAGTCATAGAATCATAGAACAGTTAGGGTTGAAAAGGACCTTAAGATCATCTAGTTCTAACTCATGGACAGTCTAAGAAAAATGTGTCTCTTTCTTTTAGCCTGATCCTACCTGTCCTGATAACTCTGGTCTTCTTGTGTATGTGCTGTCTTGATTTTCAAAAAGCATTGTCTCTTATGCACTGATGGTAAAGCCATCATTGGAAGGTGAACACACAGGCAGCCCCAGGGGCGTACTCTTGAGTCCTCATGTGTATAAATCTAAAAAACCTTTTCAAATTCAATCTACTTTCCTGTCAGTTGCAGCATCCTACCCCCCAATTCCCAGCCTCAGTGTCCTCATTTTCTCCCTGACTGATTGCATGACTTGTTTCTTTCCTTCTGCTGCTATTGTTACTGTCGTTGTTACCCTTGTTATTTGGGGAAGTGTTCTGCAACTCAGTTAAGCATCCTGAAGCCAAAGAAGAACGTGTTTGGAAGTCACAACAATTGGGAAGGATTCAGTGGGGACATCTCCTGACAATCCTATTAGGTCAACAGCCCACGGCACTGACAGCCTGATAGTTCTAAAACTGAGAAAACTACAATCCTGGAAAGCTGACAACTGCTGCTGCCATGCATCTGAGCATCACTTGTCATAGCAGATGCATGCACAAGTAAAAAGCTGAGCCTGGAAGGTACTGAATACCTTCACCTGCTGCTGTGTGAAATGCCAGTGGAATGTTATCAGTCTGTGGATGAGATGGGCCTGGGTTTTTCGAGAGAGACCATGTCTGCAGTGCTGTGTCCTGTCCTGGGCTCCCCATTGCACACTGCAGGGACTACCAAGATGACTGGGGCAGAAACACTTGTCTGGAGAGCAGAGGCTGAGGGAGCTACACTGTTCAGCCTGGGAAGAGAAGGCTAAGAAGACATTAGACTCTTTTAAATCACTGAGTGGGAGGGTATAGAGAATATGGAGCCAGGTGATTGTTGGGGAGGGACTGTGAAAGGCCTGTAGATGACACATGTTATGACTGGTTTCAAGGAAAAACACTTTCACCATGAAGGTGTTCTAATATTGGAACAGAGGCCCAGGGTAGCTGTGAAATCTTACCTTGGGAAATGCAGAAAATCAGGTGGGTGAGGTGTTGAGTTCAGCTTCTTTGAGCAAGGCATTGGACCAGGTAGCCTCCAGAAGTCATTTCTGGCCTTGAGCATCCTATAACTGTTCACCAGGAAGAACTGATATTCCAGGCATCTAATAGAAACTCTGGCCACTGGTGTATTTTATGCTTTTGTACAACATTAAGAATGAAAAAAATGGCTTGAAAAGAGTTAATGGTTGAAGCTGATGATGAGTTAGTGAAAGCCATTAGCAAGCAAATCTTGTATGGACAACAAAAGGAAACAAAAATTTACCAAGCTTAAGCAAGAATACAAAGTTTTTAATTCTTTTGAATGAATAAAAGACTTTCAGGGGACTCAAAAGAGCCAGTGTTGATGAAGAAATAAATTAATTGAAACCTTTTCTTTCTAAAATCATCAAAGCAAGATTATTTACTTCTTTTCCTTTCAAACTGTGACTTAGAATTCAGTTTTTCAAGTCTTCAGAGAGCAACTTAATTCTGTTCCATTTTTCCATCTAGTTCTAATTCATAATGGCAGAAATCATCTGTTATTATTATACATAATATACTTCTACCCTATAATATGATTACTATAGGGTAGAAGAAAATTATCACACATTGGTTGGCCAGAGGGCGTTTGCAGGAACCTATGAAGCAGGCAGCACCACAAATTTTTAGGGTTAGACTTTGGTGAACCAGTAGAGCAAGAGAAGTGTGCACTTACCCAGAGGATCCATGCCCTTCCCTACTGCTTCTTTGTAAAGTTGCTTCTTTGTTCCACTGTGGACTGCAGCCATTTGTTCCCTTCTGAATCTCCAGCCTTAGAGTGAAATTTGTCAGGTTTACCAGAAGGTCACATTCAAAGCAAGTTCAGCTATTTTTCAGACAACATGCATATTAGGTAAAATCACTGCATCCCTTTTAACCATCCTCTCTTCCTTCTACCACCGTTTACCTTTATCCAAATTTTTTGATTTTATCTGCATATGTGAACAATTGAATAACTCCTAGGTTGAAGCTGGGCATCTTTTCTGTACGTTTTATTGTCCTTCCTCCATTAAGCTAAGGACAATCTGATTCTATTTATGCTGCCTCTGAGCTTTTCCTTTTCAGTTCTTGCTGAAACACAGTTCTGATCCCTGCATGGCAGTTGGGGTAGTTTAGATTTCAGAATGGACTGCTCCCAGCAGAGTCCTAAAAAACCTCAGGGCCCAACTATTTGTAATATATATCACTTGTTCATGAGGTGGCATATGCAGGGCCTCGGCTAATCCATGGGACAGATTACATTGAAAGAAGACTGCAAATGGGTCTGCCTTTATTAACAGACGCAAAGGGGATCACTTTTACAGTTTGCAATAAAATGTATGCTACAGAACGCCTCAGCACCTTTCTTTTCATATGGTTGGCATGACCATGTCCCCTTCCTGTGCAGGGCTGTGAGGGTCTCTTTATGGCTGCCACTGGAAGTACAGTAAAACCCCATACCAGCTGTATGCTAAGTAGCATGTCAGGACTGTAGAGGGCATATCAGACTTGAGAAACAGTCATTAAACTGGGCATACTTCACAAGAATCTCCTGTCTTTGTAGTCTTCAGGGGCTTTGGAGTTGGTCCACATGCTCGCCTTCACAGCCAGGCAAGTCCCAACAGTGACTTGCTATCAGTACTTCAGAAAGACAGCAGAGGGAAAATGCCTTCCCACATGGAACCCAGCCAGGCACAGAGAGGAAGAAAGACCTCAGATGAAGATCTGACTAGAAGCTATATGAAGGCTTCTATGAACCTGTGAAGCGTGGACTAGGGTTGCAGGAGCTGTCTTGCTGTTTTGTGTTACTTTGGATGACCAAAACATGCCCAGTTGCAAGTCCAGCTCTGTAAGCATAGCTCACCTGTATGTTTGGGCATCTGGGAGGTGTGTGTGTATGTGTACACCTAATTCCAGAAAGGCAGAAGAAGAATTTCTGTTGGAATAGCTGAAATGCTGGTATAAATCAGAAAGGTGGTGTGTATAAGGGGCATTAGCTACACTGTCAGTTGGATCTAAAGCAGTCTCAGACCAAAAGGTCAGCACTGTTCCTGAAGATTCTTATTTCCTATCTTTGCTGAAAAGGAAAATGATGCAATAAAGAGCAATTCTTTATGAAGAAGAAGAACTCTGGTGCAGAAAATAGGGCCATGCTTCCATTCAGATTGCCTAATGACATAAGATAATGTTCAAATTCAGATCAATGATCCTTGGTCTGAATCAGGCAGGAAAAGGCATTTACCCTTGATGTCTCCCCCTGCTTAAGTGAGCTGCCAAGTCATTTACGTAGTGGTCAGTGGAGTAGAGCTAACAGAGGGTCTCTGAACTATTTTTAATCATCTCTCCTGTGAGCTGCCACCTCCCAGCAATCCACTGATCCAAAGCTCTGACCTCTATGTAGTACAATAGAAATGTCACCAACAGCTTTTTTTGTGTGAACTTTTACATGTAAAATGCTTATCCCTATATATATCTGGAGCACATAAAATTGCTGTGGCCACTCTCTTGACTATATAGTTTTCAGCTAAGCACAGTAGAAGAAAACCATTCCAGATAGGACTCCTGCTAAAGAGAGTTAGTGCCATCTCAGTACCTTTTCTTACCTACAGAACATCCTATAAGGCAATCTGATTCTTAACTTCACTTTTAAGGCTGTTTTGGAAGCATGGGCATTTTCTTTTAGTCCTGCTTGTATATTAATAACTAAAAAATCCATGTAGGAAATCAATGTGAATTAAGATTTTTAACTCCCGGTTATTACAAAGAGAATGAAGAGAATACAGCGAGCTGGGTAGCTTAATTGTATGTCTTTCAGATTGAAAAATACGAGCTTACTTGCTATACTTATTACCTTTATTATCCAGTACAGTTTGTAACCAGAAATATATGGGAGTCAATTAAGGTTTTGAAGAAAAGTTTTCTTTTCTTTTCCAAATGGAAGTGTCATACATCATGCAGTATCAACTCCAGTGTTAGACTAGCAAAAATTTACTGCATCATGTCCCCGCAGTGAGAATTTGCAGCTAGATTAATGTTCCTTTAGCTGGCATTAAATCAATTTCATACATATGCTCGTATTTTCACCAGTGACATTCTGCAATAGCTGATGTTTTGTAGGAGCAGTAAAGAAAAAAACTCAGCAGATTTTGTTCAAGCTTCATATATATAAATATATATGCATGCATTTATATACAGGTGAACAACACACTTCATGCTTCACTCACTATAAAAAAGTCTTGAAGTTTCAAAGTTAGCCAACTTCTTGTTTTTCATGGCATATGCACAACTTATTAGCAGTACACCTTCACACAGTTGAGAAAGATCTAAAGTTGCATATATTTAATCTGGGTAAAACTGACATTTTCTCTTCTTTTTTTCCTCAGTTTATTGAAATTGTTCTTGTTATGCAACTTACACTTTAGCAACTGATGTGTGGGGATGAAACTGTCATGTATTCCTGCCTAATGCTCACCACACTGTAGCTGGTTCTCAGTGAGATGACAACATTCTCCATGATTAGAACTGCCCAAGGGGGTTCTGCCTGCCTGTGGGAGTTTGTCCCCTGACCAGGGTAAAGCGGGACTCCAAAAAGGCCATTTTTCCTGGGTGCTCCTGAAGAAAGGACATTGAGGAGAGCAGGAATTCCCCTTACTCAGGCTGTCCCCATGGAGCATCCACTGCAGCCATGGGGGCAAAGACAGTGTCTCACCTTCCTCCCCCATGATTTACCTGACAGTCACCCAGGGAGTGAGGAGTGGTTTGGGCAGCAGTGACATCACCCTGGCATCACCAAGACATCAGTGGTCAACAAATCACAGGAATTCTCTCAGTCCAGTTACCTTGTGGTAGGTAAAACCTGATGCTTTGGTCATCAATAGCTGTAGCTGCCCCTCTTACATAGAGCTAGTGTCTCACCTGCTGCTATTTTGTATAAATCTCTTCTTAAAGTTTCCTGCTCTTCTCTGTGTCATATTTTGTTTAATTCAATATTTATAACCATGGTAAAATGAATAATCAGTGCTTTTTCTGTGCATGGTTTGAAGCAGTGCCTCCAGGCAGTATGAATCTTCAGGGAAAAAAAGCATTTCTGTAGGTATCTCACCTAGAGGATCTGTTCTAAAAGAGAAGGTGTGATTTTATCTCACAGTAGTAAAGGAGAAGTAAGACTAATGGGTGAAGAAATGACTGCAAGTGAAAGGAGAACCCAGACACAGATTTGCAAGTAGCTCTACTGAGAATTTGCAATTGAGGAATTTACTGGAATTTAAAGGATTTAGAAGCATTTAGATACAGGTATATTATGTGATGAGATTTTCATGGATCTAAAGATAATAGCAAAGACAGCCTATATATCTATGAATATCTCAATATGCCTAGGGAAAAAATTACTCCTTTTCCAGCATTACTGGGGTGTAATAAGGGACCTTCGAAGGACTGTGAGGGCTCTTGGAGTGACAGTCTATAGCAAGTGCTGATCTTTTGAAGGCCAGCCTCAGGGTGCAAGTGAGCTGATGTAGCTACTTTATTGTATGATCTCCATTCTGTACTGCATAAGCACCTCACAGGCATCGCCAGCTCTCAGTGAGATAAGAACCACTTGTATTTACAGAGGAGGGAACTGAAATACAGGAAAGACTACCAGGAAAATTCTTACTTTGCATTAATAACAAGGGGTCCGGGTGGTCATCCACAGCCCTGAGGTGTTTTGACGTTCCTTATTTAACTATATTTTATGGTAGAGGGTCTCTAGGTTGGGGAAGCATCTCTTCCTACACATGGAGAATTGGTGGATAATGTTTTCTTGGGATACTGCTTGATACTTATGTGACGTTTTTCTGCAGCTAAGGTCATGCATAAAGTCTGTCACCAACCTGGGTAACAAACTCAAGCTGCCTGAATGCCTGTTTTGCATGTCTATCTATATCTTTTTAGCTGTGTTGGTTAACATCAGGTCAAACTCGGTCATTCTGCTTCTAAGCAGCATTCACAAACAAAGTCATCCTCCTGTTTTCTTCAGAGGAGGGATTAAATTTAATACTATGCAAGGTTTCAGATGTCTTCTGTCATTTATTAGCCCTTTGTCCTGTTGTGATGAGTACCTTTTGTCAGCACTGTATACAGGTAACATCGCATTACGGAAAAGAAAGAGGTTTGGGGGGGGAGGTCCGACATGAGAGGCAGCAAAATTATAAATTAATACCTGGGTCAGAAGAAACAGACCCATTAAGCATTTATGGTTGCACATTGCTTAAATGACTCGCTTTTAGTTTTGGTCAGCAGTGTTGAGTGGAAAGAGAGGCCTCTTACATATGCATGTGTTATGGAAAATCAAAATGAGCACCAACAGAGGCATTATGAGCACGCTTCCTTTTTAATACAGACATCTTGCGGTTTGCTTTCTTTTTCCCTCTTATTATGATTTAATTTTCCATGTGAGGCAAACTATGTACTGGGAGAATCATAAATGAAAAGCTGACTGCAGAATTCCTCCGAGATTTGACAGCGTTGGAAGACAGTTGAGTTTTAAATGTCTGCCAGCAGCATGCATGGAACAGCCAGTGCATTGGCTCATGTACCTCCATCTGCTTTATTGTTCTTAGGAAGGATTTTTACTGTTCCCACATAGGTTCCCGAAACCTAAAGATAAGCTGCACAAGAACTTTGTTTCATAAATTCCTGGTTTGAAATATGTGCGATGTGTCATATCCATCGATTCCTTAGCTCTGTTGTGCTTTGAGCTTTTATGATGTAAGAGTATAGGAGAATAAATTCTGATCATTTTATTACTTTTAGGCTTTGTTCTTTGAGTGTTCAATTTTTTACTTTCTGTGCTACTTCTTAGAGCTTTTGTGTTTAAATATGTGCACACACATCTCCATGCACATGCTTCCTCTGTCTTCTCTATTGCCTATCCTGCCCTTCTTATAAATCACTTTAAAAAATCTCTGACTATTCTCAGTGTCATATTTAATTTAATCCAATATTTATAACCGTGGTAAAATGAACAATCATCTTCTCAGTGCTTTTCTGTGCATGGTTTGAAGCAATTTTCATAAATAAGGATTTAATAAAAAACAAGTTTCATTTTTTACACTCTAATTAAAAATTGAGAAAAAATAAAGAAGAGCAATAAAAATGGACCAAATCCTTCTCGCAGTCGCATGGCACTAACCTGATCAGATTCACTGGGTTTATTCTATTGTAGAATGTGTGTAAGGGGGAAAAGTAGAGCTTGGAATAGCTGTTTCTAAAGCGGTGAGCTAGGAGCAGTAACAGAGTGCCTGTAGCACATTCTTTCGAAGGAATGCATATGCCTTTACTTGCTCTCTCAATGTTACCTGAAAACTCATTAAACACAAAACCTAGAGTTTAGCAGCACAGCCAGTAGATAGCAGAGATCAGGGCGATGTTTGCCACCCTTGAATTACTGCACTTCAGCTCACTTACCGTAGTGGGTTGTGGTGCCTTGGCCACGGTGATCACCCATTCTCGTTACATATACATACTCGTTACATATATGTAACATATACATATACATTATATATATGTGTATATATATATATACACGTTACATATACATACTACTGCCTTTATACCATTGTTTGGACTATGTCAGGGGCTGGGAAAAATTAACCCATCATGGACTTCTAATCTGCAAGAAGCTCATTCTCACCCTCTGGGTCTGAAATTGGATTGTGCACACTGGGGACTTTGCACTGTCAAAGCTCGCATTCTAGTAGTGGTTCAGAGGCAGTTCTCATAAGCAAGGTGGAATATGCACAAGGAACTGGACTGATCATTTGGGGTGTGGAAATCCTTATCCTCACTATGGGAAAGGCTTTGAAAAGACCGCTGAGCCATCCCCACCTTTCCTTCTTCGTTGATTCTTGCCTTGAATGAGATAACAGGCTGGATAGGGCACAGACACCACTACATGCTTCCTGCAAGTAAATTTCGTGGCCAGTTGGGCCATTTCAGTATTTTGCTCTCTTTGACACTACACAAATCAGAATTAACTCATATCCTCTAGAACAAAATATGTTTTGTGGGATTTTCAGAGAATGCCTGTCCTTGTGGCATTCAGTTGCAAAGGAAATTCACTTTTCTGGAACCAGGTTTTCACTCCTGAGTTTCCAAACACTGGAATCAGGGGTGCATGGGGCTGAAAGTACAGCCCTCTGCATGGACTTCACCTCATTCTGTTGAGTGCTCTAGAGGACACAGCATACTACTGTCATATACACCATTGACAGCATGGTGAAAACTTACTGTCCTAAGGTTTATTTTTTTTTAAACTCTCATTGAATGAATGGGTTCGAAGATACCTTTAAAGGCCATCTAGTCCAGGCACCTTAGGTGGATCATCTAGCACAGCTTCCAGCCTGTTTGGTGCAGCAGGACACTTAATTCAAATGACAACATAGGAAAACGTGGAGGGGTTTTGGTTCATCAGAGCTATTTATCACTGCATTGAGGTATGGGTGCAGACAATGTGATCAAGGGGAAGCATGGATAATAACACCTGAGGGGTGTTCAAGATTGTTTATAAATACATAATCCTTCCCTTTTCTGGAGAAGAAAAAAAGCATAACAAAAAAAAACCCACTCCAGAACAAGCAGCAAACTTACTTGCACCTCAAAACTTGTCTGGTGTTGAGTGATTTGGGGTGTATCCAAGAAAACCAGAGTTCATTGCTTCTCTGGAAGGAATAGGTGAGTTTAAAACGATGCTTGAATCCAACCCCTGTGTCATAGGAAATACCTTACAAGTCAGTGTGGCTTGTTTGGATCTGAAAGGGTTATTTTGATGTCTGGAATTGCCATTTGACCATTTCTGAGGCAAATCTTTCCCCACTGAGAGTAAAAACCCACAATTATCACAGTGGAGGAAAATGTGCAACAGCGAGGGGACAGAACTATCTCATATTTTAAACCCCATGATATTCCTTATGGAGCAGCACATCACATATGGAAGTTAAACACTTTTGATCTGCTAAAAGCTTAAAAATGAAAGTGTTTGTTCTAAGGGAGAGAAGGAACTCCCTTATAAATTAAAACATCTTATTTGGCTTATAATTACTTTCTTTTTTTCAGTAGGAAGACAATAAAACTCTAAGTAATACTTTAGTGTGGGGGTTTATGAAAAGTCTTTCTTCTGGAACAATGCAAAAGGCTTGCCACGTTTTTTTACTAGAACTTGCAAAATCATTTATGGTCAGTTCTCAGAGGACTTTGCAAATCTTACCAAGGTGTTGAAATGCATGAGGGAGGCAGGCAATATTTGAACTGATGGAATGGAGTATCAGAGGGGGAGCCTGGGGCCCATGTAGCTCAGAGCAACTGGCAACTTGGAGTTATGTGCTACCTCTAGTACTATGAAGGCTGTGAGGCCAAACCACTTCTGAGAATGGGATTCAAATCACTTCTTCCTTTAATGCTTTTGCAAGCAGTGCTCATAATTTTCCAAGGCAGCTTTACCTGGATAACAACTGGAGACAGAGACTAGATGCAATATAAGTCTTTCTCCTCAGTTAATTGTTGTTAAAGTGGGGGATTATAATAAGGAAATCAGAATAAAGCCCTTCAAAGAGCATATTTGTTTATGCTTTATATACCCACATGTACTGACATTTATTGCTTTCTGTTGCAAGCAATAATACTCCGGTGTCTGGCTTCATAAAGTGTGTGAATTTGAAAGTATGTCTGTATCAATATATAGCAATGCACAGTCGGCTAGCATTTGTTTGCATCTAGCTGTATTTCTGCAGAGCTAATCTCATCTCCTAGCCAATATAAAACTGTCAGATTGTCTGTTACGCTAGGAGACCATTTATATTTCCACTTGTGCATAGTTAAATCATGGTTTGCAAGCGGCTCTTTACGTTTGATTCATTCATGTGTGTCTGTATGTCTGTCTTCAGTTCTTTGGATTAACCACTGCTGTATTGGGAACTGCCCAAGAAGATTTGGGTGCTCGGCATCAGAGCTCCTCCACCACTAAATAGTTTCCTTTCATTTGCAGACATTGAGAGGGTAAGATAAAGTTTCTTATTTGTTATAGCCTCAGTGCTCCTTACCTTATGCTGACTGAGAAAGTTTTTAATAAAGCCTTGTGGGATTAGGAAAAGAGACTAAAAAAACCCAGTCTGATTATATCGGAATTGATTAAATGTGCTGTAATCCTCATTCTCTGATGATAGACTTTTAACAGGCATTATCTTCTTAGCACTGCAGTTTAAAACAAAATTAGAGAGCTTTTAGTAAGTAAGACTACAGAATTACAGCCTTTCTCTGACTTCTGAGCAACATGAAAAAGTATGATATGATGGAAAAAAGTACATCTTATCAAAGTCATTTATTGGACACTTTTATTCCAGTATAAACAACTGCTCAGGATTCTGAATATGCACTGATCTGTATTTTTCTCTCCCTTTTTTCATTCTTCAATTTAGGTCAGCCTTTCAAAGCAAAGTTAGTCATTATTTGCAGAGGCAGAGCACTATGTAACTTGCCTCTTCGCAAGTAGCTCGAGGTGTTTCATTGCTGTCTGGAATGTAACAGTACAATCCTCTTCTAGCAAAAATAAATTCCTTCTAGGAAAAATAAAATTTGAAGATCTGATCAGAAAGAAAAAAAGTAAGTAATAAAAAAAGGAAAGATGCAGCACTCAACTAACAGAGACATGCAGCTTTGCGGTTGTTGTTACTTTATAGTTGTATCATGCAACTATAAAATAAGAGCCCATGAATGGGGTTTCAAACCTGTGCAAGATTTTCCTCCTACATGTAATAGTTATGTAAAAAGAAAGCCTCTTACACATATTAGTATTTCTATAGAATGTAGGCTTAGCGACCCTTTCTCATAGGTGAGGTGGCAGCAGGCATCTCAGACTGGAGATGCATCCGGTGTCATCCAGCAAATGGAAACAGGGCAGGCCTTTAAAAGTGGATTTCTCCCACCTGTAAAACATTGTCTCTTTTGCTTAGTAAATGCTTTTAATACTCACTAAATCCTAATCCTTCTGAAGCCTAAGGCATTTTTTCCATTAATCCCACTGGCAACAAATGGAGCCCTAGTGTTTCTTGAAGAGTATGTTGTAAGTAGCTTTTTTTCTTTCTTTTTTGAATGAAGTGGCTCAGATTTGCCCTTACAGTAGTGCTGAAGAGCCATGGAAGAGTAGGTCTCTTACAGATACAGTTCCTTCTTCATTTTAAAGATAAGCATAGCTGCAGTTTACTGATAGAAAAGGTGATAATATGCCATTTATTATCCTGTTTGGCCCAATAGATGTCCCTGAGCCTACTAGGCACAGCCCAACCACCCCTATGCCTACCCTCTGTCAAGAAAATGCTGGGACACAAAGAACTGGGTTGCTTTTTTCCCTATGGAGCTCTGTCTTATTACAGCTAAATTTGAAAAGCTCCAGCCCTGACAACAAAGCAGATGAAACCTGTTGGTCCTGGTGTGATGTATCTTCCCCATAGTCATATATGCATGTGTATTTCCCATTAGCCATAATAAGGGCTATGTATTGAGAGCAGATGCTATTTAACCAATAACTGTCTCATACTATTACGCCTGGATTTATTTAAAAGCTGTTGCATCCTCATATCATGTCAGCATTAGGGTGCAAATTTCCACAACAAACCATTGAGGAAATTCTCAGTGCTGCTGATCATTGCAGTACAAGGACACATTTCAGATCCATAAGGCTGACTTCTTTTCTGGAGCTGACTTCACTGGTGTCAGAGCCTTGAACTGCAAAAGATGAATGTTTCACTTATAACAAAACCCTGTACTGGGCTGGATGTTCAAAGGGGTGCTCTACACATCATGCAAGTGATACTACATGGAGTAAGTGGGTTTCACTGACGACACAACGAGCTTGAACAGGAAATCTCAATAATCCAGGAATCCTCAAAGTTATCATGGATTGGCCGGAGGGCAAAGATTTTGAAATGTCACCAGAGGAGGAGGTGATACATGCTGAGGACAATAAACTGTAAGAAACTGCAGAGGAGGATAAAGTTCCTGTGGTGCACATAAAGAATCTGCTGGGGAAGACAATCTGGGTTATTCCTGCTTCAGGTAAAGGCAAATCCATTCATCGAATTGCTTTTGCTGAGGGACATGAATGCACTTGGTGGGTAGTGTGGGAGGATATTCAAGTCCAGTGTGTGCCTCAGAGATATTTGATTTCCAGTGTGTGCGTCAGAGAGATTTGATTTCCAGTGTGTGCCTCAAAGAGATTTGATTTTGAGTTGAAATAGCCAGTGAATTGAACTGTATGATGCTGTATAGCATTGGATATTGTCGCTTTCCATGGCAGCTATACACCTATCACTGCACTGGATGCCTCATGGCATCCCATCTCCACCACTTTGGATTTGAGGATTTGAACCTGACTCCCATTTGTTCACCACATTAATGAAGAATGAACTGTGATAGAACTGGACAAGTTCTATCAGCAGTGATGGAATTGAATGAGCTTCAGCAGGCAACAATCCAACGTCACACAGCATCAGTCTTTTCTGCCTGGAGAGGTCGCAATGACAGATGGAGCCAGAAGTCATGGACTGAATGGACTCAGTGAACTTTTGTAGGGATGTTTCATAGACTAAAGGAACGATACCTGTTTCTGATAACATACACATACATATATATACCTCTAAAGGCAGAATGGTGTGAAGTGTGAGACCTGGCATGATACAAATGGTATGAAATGGTATGAATGGTAAGAGGTGGATACTGTCCTGGTTTTGGCTGCAGTGGAGTTCGTTTTCTTCCTTGTAGCTGTTGCAGTGCTGTGTTATGGCTTTAGTCTGAGAATTTAGGCCTATAACACATTGATGTTTTTAGTTGTTGCTCAGTAGCACTTGTCCTGATCAAGATCTTTTCAGTCTCAACCACTTTCCAGTGGTGTGAACCAGCTGGGTTTAAACCCCAACGCTACTCAATGCAAAGGAGTCAAATACGATCTTTCTGCTTCATACCCAGTTTCTTACTGTTCTCTAAGGTGACCACAAGTCAGTTTTGAGGGGGAGCCCAGTCTATATGAATCATAAGAAGGTACTTTAATACATGTGTTCAGCCTCTGACTTTATAGCAATTCAAGTTAATTCAGTGTCAGTTGTCTGTAAAAATTCATACTTACCCATGCACTTCCTTAATTTGGGTGCAAATATGTGTCTGAGATATATACATTGCTAAGCAGTTAGTTTTAATCATGTGGCTGGCTGACTTTTTGCATAAAACATTATTTTCCTGAATACATATATTGTGCTGTGGAGGGTGAGCACATGTCAGTGGTTAAATCTACTGAACGCTGCACAGCAGCAGAAGAAATGACCTTACTCGCTGGGTCTTTAGGTGAGCGAAGGAATGTTGCTGTGGTATTTCTGTCTGGTCTTTCAACCTTGCAGGGCTATGTTTTGTAGCACAGTTTTCTGACCAGCCTTCCAAAGGCCAAGGCAAGCAATTCCACAGGGGAAGCGAGTTGGGCTTTCAAGAGATGAAGAGCTGTTGAATTCACAATACTTCTGTCTGCTTTTCTAACCCAAATCCAGACTTAACAGATGGGTCTTAAGGTTTGTTTCATGACCTCCCATGCTGCCATTGAGATTGGAAATCCCCACTACAATTACTAGTAAGTTCCTTTTTCCTCATCTGTTACGAACATTGAGTCCCTGGAGAGAACATGGTAGCCAGGAAACTGAGTAAGGCTGACAATGTGGTGCTGAGCTAACAGGATGGCCCCAAAATGTTATCCTTTATTTTTTATGTGGATGATTTACGATTCCTTTTTTCCTTTAAATTGTCTTCCTGGTCCTTCCCACCTTTAAGCAATTAGCACAGAAATATGTTTAAAGAAAGGCCCACCATAAAAAAAGGCAGGTATAGGTCTGCTCTGCTGTGAACCCACCACTAAATTATGCAAAATAGAAAGATTCCAGTAGCATTCCCTGATCTAAAGCTCAGTGGTTCTATCTCCACTTCTGCACATGCAGCCTTTGCTTCGGTAACATTATTCCTCCTCAGCCTGACTATGCTTTTGTGTATTTACCCTGTCTATTTTCTGAAGAGGCAATTGTTGTGAATGGTGGGAAAGGTTGAGTGCCTAACTGGAATAAAGGAAAATTAGTTTTTAAGGAGAGTAAATTGGATAGAATAGGACTCGTAAGGATAACAAGCTGGAGATAATTCAGTGTAGTCTTCCTGTTCTGCTCCTGTTTATTAAATATTCTTATTGACTTGTGCTTCTCAGTACTCTGTGTTCTGAAGTGTACTAAATTACAGTAACTGAATATTCTGTCTACATATGCTGACTGGTCATTTGAGAGATGAGTGTACTTAAGACAGAAATGCTTTCCTTTAGTCCTTGCATCTTTGAAATGCCTGTTATAAAATGTACATCTGTGAGAAGGCACTTCTCCTTGCCAAATGAGATTTAGTGCTGAAAAAGCTAAAGAGCTAAATAAAATAATAAACCTTAAGGAGAAGCCTTCTTTCTGACTCACTGTTCTCTTTCCTAGCCACTGCTAGAGTTATGAGTAAGAAGTAATGTCTGTGCCTCCATACCTGTACCCTCCCTCCAATAAAACAAGTTCTACCACACAGATGTTGCAGAAAGCTTAGGATAACCCTTGTTATGACCTAAAAATGATGAACTTTCTCTGGCTGCCTACATGCTGGTATCTCAAGATGCTCTGAATAACAGCCTCCTTGGCAATAAAGGGTAAACTACACTTATCTGTAATGTTTAACTGTTCTTTCTCTGGAATAGCTTTGACGGGCACATCTAAAGTGTTTTGGATGTCATGGTTTAGTGTGAGATTTCCCTGCCTATGGCAGGGGGGGTTGGAACTGGATGATCTTAAGGTCCTTTCCAACCCTAACTATTCTATGATTCTGTGATTTTGTGATGCCTGGATGTGGCAGGGGGAGTAGCATAAGCCACTAATGGCTCCCAGTAGACAACACAGATGAAGCCATCCTGTTCTTGAGTGGAAAGTCTTGCTCTATGGTTTTAAACCCTGGTTTTGTAGCCAGACACAGGTCTTGATCAATTTTCTTTCCTGCTACAGAATAGACTAAATGTTCTAACTTTCTTCCATTTTCAGAAGAAGGGGAGAGGGGATAATGCCACTTCTCTCCATTCCGTAAGTAACAAGCCTCTTCCCATCAATGCTCTTTCCTTAGCTAAAATAGCTTTAAAGTTTATTTCAGTTCTGCTGTACAGTGGCAGAATTTCATTACCTTTCCACCCAGCACACTCTGTTTCTGGAAGACAGGGCATTTTCCAGGAAGGGTATACTTTGAGGCCTCTTTAACTAATGAAAGAATTGAAACCGAGTCTCCCATGGGCCGGGAAGCTATGTGACCATTAGGGGATTTTACTTTGCTTGTCCTGGTTCAGGCTCGGATAGAGTTATTTTTCTTCCCAGTAGCTGGTGCAGTGCTGTGTTTTGGCTTTAGTCTTGGAACAGTGGTGATAACACACCAATGTTTGTAGCTGTTGCTAAGTAATGTTTATTCCAACCAAGGACTTTTCAGTCTCATGTTCTGCTAGTGAGGACGGGCATGGGGAGCAGAGACAGCACACCTGACCCAAACTAGCCAAAGGGGTATTCCATACCACAGCACATCATGCCCAGCATAGAAACTGGGGGGAGTCACCTGAAAGGGACTGATCACTGCTCAGGTCGGGCTGGGTATCGGTTGGTGGGTGGTGAGCAACTGTATTGTGCATCACTTGTGTTTCCTGAGCTTTCATTTCTTTTTCTTTGTTGTTCCCCATTATTATTACCAGCATTGTTATTGCTGATATTGTTTCTATTATCCCTATATTATTATTAATTTCAATAACTGAACTGTTATTATCTCAACCATTGGGGTTTACATGCTTTTGATCCACCAGGGAGGGCGAATGATGGGCAAGTGGCTGTATGGTACTTAGTTATTGCCAGAGGAGAAAAATGAGGGGAGAAATGCCTCATTTTTGCAGTCCAGTGAAGCTTATTTCTTAATCAAATGTTAAACTGCTCACAAACAATGCAGTGAAGAAGGAAGCGTTCCTCCTTTTGCTCAGAGATAGAACTTGCAGGCTCATGAGATATTTGGGGCTGAAAATAGTCACATTTGTGAACTTTAAGTGTCTCCAAATATGGATGGAAGAAGCGCATTGCTTTAGGAACATACTTAAAATTACAATGTAATCAATACAAATTCTATCTATTGATGCCCTCATGCTATAGGAGTGCCTTTATTTACTCTGTTAGTGATTGAGATTTGTCCTTGCCTCTCTTGCAAGACCATTCCTTGTCTTCCATTTGCTGAGCTAAATATGTGCTGCTTCTTGCTTAGTAGTCTGTGTGGGAGAGGCTAAACCTACATCCAGAAGGGAATTGAACATCTACAAATTCAACATGCATTAAGTAATTTGGAGGCAGCTGTTCAGAAAACATTCAGATTGCTGTCATTGATCTCTCTTTTCCATTTGGAGTACCAGTCCTTTAAACCAAATACAGCACTCTCCCACTAAACAGGGCCCCAGGGCCCCACAGCTCGCACGAAAGTTGGGAGAATTTCTTTTGCCTTAGGAAATCATGAAGCTTATACAGTCTTTTATTGGGGAGGAAGATATTTGCTTTTGGGTGGGAAGCATAGTTTGTTATCTGTTTTCAGCCACTCAAGGCAAAATTGTATGCAAGTATGAGATCAGTGTATCTAACTGATAGATGCAGTGCCTAGTACAAACACCTGAGCTCTGGTACCTCAAATTAGTGAAGTGGTTGGGAGTAGAAAAAGTAATTCTGTTCCCTCTCTATGCATACAAATCTTTGGTTTTATACCCCTGGGATTCTTCAAAACAATTAAGGCTGTGTAAGTGTTTTGCTTTATTTTTCCCATGTGCAAACTCACTTAATTTGTTTGGTATATTTAAGGCAATAGACTTGGGATTTTTTCTCTGCGTTCCCAGTTTAAGGCATCTCTCAGCTCAACGGTGTAGTCTTCAGAAAATCATAGAATCATAGAATAGTTAGGGTTGGAAAGGAACTTAAGATCATCCAGTTCCAACCCCCCTGCCATGGGCAGGGATGCCTCACACTAGACCATCACTAGATGCTATTTGCCGTGTTTGCATGGAGAGGTCTTCTGAGTCATTCTCTCAAGTCTGCTATGGCAGAAAACCTCACTGTCTAATTTAACATACAGAGAGCTCAAAGCTGTGTACACACCTTGTAAAGTTTTGCTTTTCATTTCAAGACCCTGATATATTGAATTAAAAATAAAACTAAAGAATATGGTTTCTGAACCATAGTTGACTTTAAGTGTAAACTGGACTAGATTACCTCCATAGGTTCCCTTCCCTGAATTATCCTGTGTTCTTACCATCTCAGCACTCACTGAGGCCTGCTGACTACCCGGGAGTACACAAATGACAGTAAGGGAGCTCTGACATCTCATGAACCTTTTAGAGAGAAGTGAAAATGTGGTAAAAGCATTGCTTTTGCTAACCCCCCTAACTGCTGCTATTTTGTTACGCCATGTTCATTTCACTGAGGTGCTTCAGAATCCTGTTTTATACCCCAAAATGATTCAGTGCAGAACTTCTACAGAGATGCCAGCAGTTGGAACAGGGAGTAGTAAAAAATCTGTTCAGGAAGAGAAGGGGATGAAAAAGCAAACATGAATTTTTATTTCCTTTATTACCACAACTGTTTCTTCATCTTCTGTTAATTACTGAAATTGAAATCTCTAGAGCAAAGGGAGTAAGTGGAAAGACTTCCATTGACTTCAGTATATTACTGGCTTTAGCACAGGAGGAAGGAAGCATGCATGCTGCCCAGAGTATGTCCCTTCACCGAGTCTGCTAATGGTTTGTTAAATACAACACGGTGCGGGCCAGCTGACCTCCGTGCCTCTTTGTCCCCCTGCTGAGGCAGGAGTGATGCAGAGCAAGGCATAACAAAAGCACAGAAGGTTAAATACTTGTCTGTCGCATGTAGGCTCTGAGACCCCATGGCCAAAGGGTACAGTGTACTGAAGAATAATCTGCTTATTAGATCATGGTTTCAGTGTTAGCAGCATGTGTGACCAGAGCTCTAAGCTTCTGCTCCCTTTCCTATGTCTCTTCACCTTTGTCCCAGTGAGGAAAGCAGATAGATCAATACTACTGCCATGGTCTTAGCCTTACTTTTGAACCTTTTTGTGTGTTGGCAGCAGAAAGAAGGGCAAAGTTCTAAGATCAGTTTTGCTATGGGAGCCAGTCAGCTTTTCTATTTGTGCTAGAGAAATACAGAATAATGATGGTGGGACTCCTCAGCAGGGTTTATTGGCTTAGACTTGACCACTCTGAGCAAGTACATCTGCCCGTCATATGTTTTACAGATACCATGGGAAACCCACCTCTGGATCTGCTCCTCTTTCTATGTAACAATGCATTGCTGTCAGGGTGAGGACTGGGGTAAATCTGTAGATTTTCCTATTCTTGTTATGTATTACTCATGTAAGGAGTGTGGATTGCAGGGAGCTTTAAAATCCCCTCACTGGCCATGCCTTTGGTTAATTAACAAACTGAATACAACAATAGCTGAAGAGAGGATTGCTGTATATTGCAAAGCCTAAGCACAAATCAGCAGGAGTACAGGTACCTGCACAGCAGAAGCCCTACAAAAGCTGAGAACATTTGGACTTGGATTTCTAGGAAATAAAGGAAATAAAGCTTTAGCTCATAACTGTCTCTGTGTTTCCCAACTTCAGGCTGTGCAGTTGCTTCCTAATCAAGATGCAGTCACTTAAGTTGCTATCCTGGAGAGATGTACGTAGAAAAGATCCTCTGTTGAATCTCTGCTGCTTTTACATTTCTTCTATGAAAGAAAGAAACACCAAGTATTACATTTCAATATCATTATTAATGTAGCAATACCAATGTAATCACTGATGTGATTACAGTTCACTGTGCACCAAAGACTCTGCTTAGTGAGACTATAGCCTGTAGAGAAGGAATATGTTTCTGACAGCTGGTGAAGGAAAGAAGACAAGAAAAGGCAAAGGTGACATTTCTCCTGATAGACTTTCCTAAATCCCAGGAACCAGCACTTCAGGTGTTTCTCTGTCTGAGCACTGGGTCTGTATATTTATGTTTAAGAGGTGTAGATGGGCTTTGTTTCCAGGAATCTGTCAAATCACTTTTTGGCATTTCTGAAATTGTGTTTCAATGAGTTCTTCTATATCCTCGGGCACTATATGAAAGTATAAATCTGTTTGATGTTTGCCACATACCTGCCTCATAATTTCACTTGTGTCCCTACTCCCCCTTAGTCTTAGATTGTGAAAAATAATGCATGATTGCCTATTTCCTTTCTGCAGGATTTTCAAAACTTATATATTCTGCTATCGTATCTCCCATCTTCCTTTTCCAGAAAAACACATTTTCTGTTTAATACCTTTCCATATAGAAGATAGTCCATCTCTTCAGTAATTGTTTCCCTTTTCCTATTGTTTCTCCTAGTTCTAGGAGCATTAGGATTTTGTATATTAGAATGGAGATGCTTTCTGTTTTATTCTCTGTGCCTTTTTCCTGTAACTCCTCCTTGTTTCTTCTCCTAAGTAACAGGTTATTAGACAAGAGGAAATGGCCTCAAGTTGCTCCAGGGTAGGTTTAGATTGGATATTAGGAGAAAATTATTCAAGAAAGGGCTATTAAGCACTGGAACAGGCTGCCCAAGGAAGTGGTTGAGTCACTATCCCTGAAGGTATTTAAAAGACTTGTGGATGTGGCATTTAGGACATGGTTTAGTGGGGGATTCAGCAGTGTTAGGTTAACAGTTGGATTCAGTGATCTCAAAAGTCTTTTCCAACCTAAATGGTTCTGGAATTCTGTTTAACTTCCCCTTTCTATCTGCTTTTGAGCACTAAGAAGGCATTTTCAATAAATGAGTCTATGTTATGAAGAATTGTGTTCAACTCCATTCTATTAAAACCCCACTATTTTTGTAATCTACATGCAGAAATAGAAGGGCCTTTCTTATCAGGTTTTTCTATAAGGGCATTAGTAAGGGTAGACAGTGGTAACAGAATACAGATCAAAGGGTGGGTTGTGAGGTATTATTCGATAAGACTCCTTCCTGGATTTAGAGTTATAAAATGGTTTGGGTTGGAAGGGACATTAAAGCTCATCCAGTTCCAACCCCCTGCTGCTGGCAGGGACACCTTCCTAGAGCAGGTTGCTCCAATCCCCATCCAACCCAGCCTTGAACATTGTTGGGAGTGGGGCAGCCACAGCTTCTCTAAGATTGAGACTGAGGTTTCTGTTTCACAAGGCTGGGGGCCCTCACTGAGTGGGGTTACATGGTGCATCTTATATTCCTCAGATGTGGACATCTATTAGGAAACCCCCGTTTTGAAAGACATGTAGTATGGCTAAGACAGAACCTCCTACTAGGTGGCTGCAGCAAGGTACTGCACTCTTACCTGAGTTGTAGATGGGAAGACAAAAATAGTTTAAAGAATAAATAAAACAAAAAAAATAAAGGGGAGAAAAGAAAACCCAGGACTTCTCTTTCAAAGTGGTTGTGTTTCTGAAAGTTGTTTGCTTGCAGGTCGTGGCTAATCTTGGAGTGAAGCTCAGGATGCCAGGACAGAGGGTGTTTTTCAGAGAGGGATGAAGCTGTCCTTCATCAATAACTCCAGCGCATTCAGTATAAACAAGCTTATTCCATCTGTGCTGCATCCTGTCATTGCCTGAACAATGCTGAAAGGAAAATCCTACACCCCACTTACTTCCTGCTCTTGACATATGAAGCTCCAAGAGATGGAAGGCAGCACATGGTTGAAAAGAAAGGAATGAGGTAATGGCTCAGCACAGCACAACTCTCTCATCTTGCTGACAGAATAGATAAGACTTATTAAGGCTGACTCCTCTGAAAGCCATGATGCTGCGAATTTTAGGTATTATGTTTTGCTCTGGTTATATTCCAAGTGGGAAATAATGGCAGCTGGGGGTCTTTTGTTTCCCAGAATTCCACATCAATAAAGAAAATCTACCCATTTTACAGGGAGTGAATCTGAGATGCCAAGGTGAGGAAAGCCAGCCTTGTGGTTCTTGTGGACATGCATGCTGAGCATTCCAGGTTGGAGTGAGATGGGGAAAGACAGACAACTGATACTTGCGGACCTGAATGAACTAGTCATAAATTAGTAACAAGAACTGCAATGGAAGAAAACTCTGTATTACAACAATTTTGATGAGTAGCTCAGTCTTATTCTTGCTACCACTTCTGAAAGTCATCTTGCTGACTCTGTTGACCCCTGCTCTTGCTGCAGATGAGCTATTATAAAGATACAGTTATTGCTTTTCCCCTTGCACTCTGAAGCACTTGTTCTTTGATGCTCTGGCAAGACTGTGATAAAGCCTGATTTCCCCAACCTGTCATATTGGCACCATTAGACATCGTGATGAAACACTGGTATGCTTTTCACAGAAGAAGAAAGAAAAGTGCTCCATAGTCCAGCATTTGTATCCATGGCCATGTAGGTAGGCCTTCTGCCACACTATCTGAAGCAGGGACAGGCATCTCAGACCAATACATTGCAGGCTATTACTCAGTGAATTCCCTATTATTTCTTTTGGAATCAAATCCCTTTCAGGAGATCTGTGAGAGACTTTTCTTCATTCAAGAGGTGGTAAAAGCATCACGTTCCCATGAAAAGTCAAACTCTCACCTCCAAATAACCTTAAACTCCCACATCCTCACTGGTGAACAGAGGTTGTTCAGCCCCGTGCATGACCAAGGGCAATGTACCTAATGGATGCAGCAAGGCTTGGCACAGAAGACCAGTCTCTCTGGGTGAATGGCAATTAAGTCACCAGCCTTTTGTACTCCTGTGCTTGCTGACAAGATGAGCAGTTCATTGCACTGCTAACCAGGAGCATTAGCAACAGTGAATTGTTTTGGCCAGTTCTTCATTCCCCAGATCCATAGCTAATGATGTACCTCACACCCAGAGGAAAGCAGTGGTTTAGAGTTGTGTAGAGTGTCCGGTTAGTGCCAGCTAATGGAGAAAGACATACGCTGAAGCCCCTGTATAGTAATTACTCCCACATTAAAAGAGCACGCACACTAAGAGTGGTATCCAAATGGAGGTCTAGAACTCTTCTGGAAGTTGTGAATTTTAAAAATAGCACCTTTTCTCTTTCCTGAGAAACACCTGGCATGTGCACTTATCCAGCTGCAGCCTCAAGGTTGTGGCTCCACAGCTAGCCCACCTCCAGTTGTGTCCCTAGTGGGAGGTAATTGCCTGATGAAGCCTAAGAATGATTGAAGACTAAAAAGCCCTTAAGGTACAGGGAAGTGATTCAACAGACTTCTCAAGAAATCCTTACTCCTACCTCCATGTGAGGGTAATTATGGAACCAGTTTTTAATGTCTCCCCGTCATTGTACAGGAAACTTAGGTGCTTAATTCTGGGTGGCCAATTTGGCCGAGAACCTACTAAGACATGGGTGTTGAGAAGTTGCCCCTCTTGCAGCCTTCTGAGAGGTTTTTACAGCTTCTCCCTGTTTTAAACCACAACATAAGGTCACAACATAAGGTCACAGCAACCGATGATCCTTTATTATCTGTGTTTGCAATGTCACCTGAAATCAAGTACTCTTATTTTATCGATAAAGAAATAACAACTGGTGCCCCTAAAGACTGAGGAGCTTAGTGATCAGGTAAAAACATCCAGTGAAAGGAAACATCCAGCCAAATGTTCCCCTCTTTTCCCTGCTCCCTGTGATATCCCATCTTAATGCCCTAGGGCATTGACCTCTTCTATGAAACACGAGGAAATCTTTTGCATGGCAGGAAGTTAAATTCTGATTTGTCTCCTCAACCATCATATTATTCTTATGCAGCTGATTATCCACTTGCTTGCATCAGTGTAAGTGGACGTCTTGATGGCAGTGGAGCTAAATGTGAGTGACGTGGTCACAGTCAGACCCACAGTTTTTTATACCTTCTAAATGTATAAATGAAAACAGCAACAACACAGAACCCCACTTTTTATGTTGGCTGATAGTAAAAGTAATACCCGCTGGAAGTGTCAGTTCTGAGTAATTCAGTTTGGCATCTTACATGGAATCTGATAACCCAGTACTGTTGCAAATAAAATGTAGAATGCAGGGAGAATATGGTTAATAGTAATATTAACAATAATAGTAACAACAACAACAGTATTAATAGCATCCTCAGTTTTAGTAAGGGACAAATAAACCTCGAGTTGACACAGAATTTAGGGCTACCCTGCATTTTGTTGATGGTGGTATATCACTGTAGGAGGTGCTAAGTCTGGCTTTAAAGTGTCTGAAAATATAGAAAAGAACATGCATCAGAATCTGCCCTCATTAAAAACCATGTTACTTCTCTGACTTCAGCAAAAGCAGAGTATTGGTTTCTAAAAGCAGATTTTAGCCTCACAGATGACTCTGATCGTGTATAGTGCTATAAATTGCTAATGGGCTTGTGGATTCTGTGAAGCAGGAAGGAATTGGTTGGAAAAGTGCTGTTTTTAAAAGAGCTCTTGAAAGAGGAGAGATGTAGACATAATCAGGATTCTTGCTGAATTCCAAGGTCACTATCTGGGAGCAGAACTTTGAAGAGGGAAATCAGAAGAGAAGGAAAAGTTAGAAGGGTGAAAAGTGATGATGGGCAGAGGAGGGGTTAAAATGATGGTGGAAATGAAAAGGGTGTCACAAAACATTAATCATGTGTAAGGGACACTTCAGATACCCCTTGCTCTGTGTCTAGGCTACTTTGTGATCCCCTTCACAATGTTTAGCTGGGACCATCTCTCTGTATTTGTACAGACTTCAGCACAATAGGGACCTGCTCTCTCATTATCACACAACTCATTAACAGCAATAATAAATGATGCTGTATTGCTTCTTAACCCTCTGCATTTGTTTTTCTGTGGATTGCATTAAAAAGAACAAAATTCTTTTTAAAGCAGCTTAATAATCCTCAGTCAGAGTGAAACTCTGGAGAGATGACACCATCTGGATGATTAGTACTTGTTTCATTTGCACGTTGAACTCAATACCCTTCCGGCACTAATTATTGCATACCCTTTCCTTATACCATGGCTTCTGGGGCTCTGTGTGTGATATAAATAGCAGACTAATGACATGCTACATGTTGCTCAGGAGACCTCATGTTAGTTTACAGCATTTCTCTGATTATTACTTTTTTAATAGAGAGAAGATAAAATACTGATCTCACAGTGAGACATGAGAGCCTTAATTTGTTCACAATTTTCTAAGAGCCAGTGCATGATGAAATATTTATATGTTCCTCTCTGACTGCAGCATTTGGAATGTGCTGGGTTACTTTATTGTTGTAGTTAAGAACTGATGGGGAAAGAAGTGCTGGAGCATTCAGTAGCAGGATACCCATGTCAAGTGTGAAAGGAGTATAACCAAAGCAAGTTGATGCCAAGAGCCTGACTTGTCTTGTATAGGTAGAAAATGCAATGATTTGTCAATTGGTGGAGCATTTCTAAAGCAAGTTGCAAAGTCAAACATTGTTCCTAATGTCAGAAAGGCAAGGCAAGCATGTAATGCCAACTAAAATAATTAGGTTTGTCATCTTATGGGGGTGTAATACAAACTGTCTAGGATGGCCAAGAGAGGAAGCAAAGCCACAGACTGGCACAGACCTTTTGGAAAGAGGGATGTTATCCAAAATATGGACACTGCTGATGAGATGCCCATCCTTGGTTAATTTAAATGTGGGCTGGTGACATGCTGTTCTCTTAAGGTTTCACCCTGGTGTATTCCTTTCTGCGTGTAAATTTACAGTGTACAAGAATCAGTTCCTGATTATAAGAGCAGTGAGACTTGGTGTAGCATTTCCACTGTTGTGATGACATTTTGGTGTCAGGATGAGTTAGTAAGTGTTGATTGTCATTCACTCCTTGCTTGGGCTGGGACTAGTAAAGACTTCTTTCTCCCTGTACAAAGTGCAGGTTTAGTGAAGTTCTTCTAGCTTAAGGACCAGACTGATTATCAGAGTGTCAAAGACCATTTCTGCTGATGATCTTCTCTGTGATTTGCTTAGCTGTTACCTGCAGAACTCAACCCTCACTTTCTGCTTAGATACCAGCTCAGTGCCACTCTGCTGTCTGCAGCTCTCCACAAATACACATTTGAAACATGGAGAGCTCTTCAGCAACAATCTTGAAAATCTCCATTCCTGACTTACAGCCAGCAACTTCCAGTCCATCCTTGCTTTGCTATTGCTCACAAGTAGTGGGACAACTTTGGAGAGACTGTAGTCTACAGGATGACTTGACAGCAGATATAATCTGAAATACACCTCAGCATCGTGCTCGGGAGACATAGAGCTGGAAAGGTGCTAGGAAATAGAAAAAGGCAGCTTACAGGCTTTGAACTGCTAAATATTAGGGCAGGATTTTAGCCATCTATCTTTACTGATTCATCAAGTCTTCAAGTTATCCAAACTCTATCCTAAAAATTTAAGCCTGCTGAAAGCAGCTTTACTGTTCTTAGCTGTCTTTTGTAGTTCACAGACCACGTAAGTCTGCAGCCCAGTTTGAAATCTAGTATTGAACACATGCTACTGGAGATATTCTAGGTTTGGATTAAGGTGGGATCCATGGGAACTTAAAATACCATATTAGAACATATAGAGGTGATAATGCTCCTCTTTCCCATCCAGTGTGTTGTCTCCTCACTGACCTTGCTCTGTCCGCTACCCCAGAAAACGAAAGGACTGTGTGAGTCTGTTCCACACTTCGTGGGGTTTCCAGTCCTTTTTCTCTACTCAAGCCTTCACATACACAAAATCCAAGGACCAAGAGTGTGGCAAGGAGAGGGAAGGCTGCTTAAACTTTCTTACCTTCTTGTGCATCCATGCAGTGCTGGCTGCAATCCTGACCCTCTGTGATTCATAAACTATCTAATCCTCTTTTTAAAACTCTCTCTTAAATCAAAGAATTCTGTTTCATTGCCTCCTGCTGCATGAAGGTCAAAGCCTGGTGGTGCATACTTCACTGATTCCTCATAACAGTGCCCTCTTCAAGATCAGTTTCATTTGCCATGTGTCGATGGTTTCCACTCCCATCTTAATATAATTATAGGAAGGTGACATGAACAACACCTCTTCACCTGTGTGAATGGCTGAAACAATCTTTGGATGTCTACAGGTAATTAAGATTTGAGCTTGCTGCTCATAGAAAAGGCTTTCTTATGTTTTGTTTTGCTTTTTTCTAAAGAAACCTGAAGTCTCATGGCTTAGATTTTAGAGCTGGACATGGAATAAAGCAGTTCATTAGAAATGTTGAATAGATCAGATGCAGTTAATTTGAGAATGCTTCCATTTCTTTTTCACAAATTAGTTTATCCTTTAACAAAAGACAAACAGGGAGTCAAAAGAACAAAGAATAGCTAATATTAGAAAGGAACTGAAGTAAGTCTTTTAAAATAAGGAAAATTGTATGGGCTAATACCGGTATGGTGCACTCAGGAAAAAATTCAAATAATTATTATCTTTCTGTTCAGAATACAGGTTTTTATGGATTTCACAATGAACATAAAAAGCCACATAGAATCACAGAGTGGTTTGGGTTGGAAGGGTCCTTAAAGCTCATCTGGTTCCAACCCCTGCCACAAGGGCACCTTCCACTAGACCAGATTGCTCCAAGCCCCATACAACCTGGCCTTGAACACTGCTAGGGCTGGGCAGCCACAGCTTCTCTGGACAACCTGTGCCAGTGTCAACCATCCTCGTAGTGAAGAACATCTTCCTAATGTCTCATCTAAATCTATCCTCTTTCAGGGAGATGACATCAGTCACTCTTCTCTTATTCACCAGTGCTGTTATGCCATTGTAGAAGGCTGGCATATTGGTCAGGCATGATTTGCCCTAAGTGAAGCCATGTTGGCTGTTATCAATCACCTTCTTATTTTAAGTATCTTAGCACAATTTACATGTTCTATTTGCACATCTACCCACAGTGCTCCACTTCTATTGCATACAGTAAAAAAATACTATGCAAAATGAATTGGAAAATTCTCTAGCCCAGTTTTATTTGACTTGGTGTGTTTTGCTATTGTAAGTAGCCAAAAATTTCATAGGAGATAATTCCAAAATGAAATGTGAGGGCATTCCACCAATGTGCTGGTAAAGTTGCTGTAATTTTCACATATACTTTTCTAACATCTACAGTTCCTGCTATCTCATTAAGTAACCTGATGGTCAGTATAGTAATGTGACTCTCAAAATACAGATGGAGAGCATGTTCTATACATGGTCAGGTACACACAGATGCTGCCCAAGGTCAACAGCAAAAGCCTGTATAAAAAGCTGGTAGTCCAGTGCTGTGTCCAAGTGGTTCTTTCCTTCCTTCAACAGCTTAAAGAAAAATACTATAAGAACTTGCATATGGGGTGTTGAGACACATACAGATAGCTTGTGTCTGACCATCATGAAGCACAGACTTCCATACCAATGTTTGTGCTCTGAGCAAAAATGCCATTTGGTGCTTTCCTGTAGGTGTTACAGCTCAAGAACCTTATTCTTCGCACAACTTGTTGATACTCTTACTGTATATGTTAACATCCTATTTTAAACCAGCTTTCTGTGAATTTATCTACAGGCTGTGAAAACCCTGAGGAAGAAAGAGTTTGTACATGGAAAAAGACCTTCAATGAAGTTAAAGTGGAGCAACACTACTTGGGGAAGCTGTGGGATTTCCTAGAACTAGGAAATGGTGTTTTCCCTGTCATGACAATAATGTGGTCTTGCTGGAGGATATGGCAAATATTCCATTGGTTTAAATGAATCAGAATGAAGGTCTTTGGGGAAAAATAAAAGATCCTGCTGTTATTTGTAGTTTTTTTTTTTGCCTGTGCTTATATTTTAGCTGATGTACAAATTCAGAATCTGTGTCATGACATAACACATAATGTATTCTTTCATAAATGTAATACATCACAATGCATGGTCTGTATTACAACTACAGAAAACGATACTAATGTAATACATATAATGCAACAAAAATGCAACACACATTACAATATATATTGGAACACATGTAATAAATTCCAATGGCAGGCTTCTTAATTTTAAAGTACCTCTTTTCTGATTGCCATCAAGTGAATGTATAATCAGGAGTTGATGGGAGTGAAGGGTGAGAGATCAGGATGTTTTTACTAAAATGAATTAAATTTTACCAGCAGAAAAATCATGGCCAAATACCAAGAAAGCATCCCAGTGCTTCTTTGGAGGAACACAAACCAGGAAATGTCCTTTTTTTTTTTTTTCCTGGCTTGCAAATACCATCTGTCTGAATGTCTTTGGCAGGAGTACAGCCTCTGAAGGAAAGTGCTGGGACAATAAAGACTAGACTGGACAAAATCCAAGGAAAAATTCTGCATCGGAAAAGTGGTGGACTAGGATATTTAAAAGGCCTTTTCATTCTCTGTCTCTGTGCTGTTTAGTGACTTTGGATCTGATCTGTAGAGCTTAGTATTTAGTACTGAAATATTTTGAAAAGTGTCATAGAAGCAGCATTGCCTTCATATCTTGCTGCTCAAAACAGGATGGCAAATAGCTAGGTCAGCATACTGATGCTAGTTCAGCATACTGTTACCTTGGTCTCTCTGTAGACTAAGATCCCTGCCACTAAATGGGAGGAGGAGCAGTCCTGCTAGTTGTGCTTATGCCTGGATTACAAGCCTGGACATTTGTTGACCCCATGATGCTCCTCAATGACCAACGATGTTTCCTAATGATGACAGAAACTTGCAGGGGAGTGGAAACGTACAGCAGAAGGGTTACAGATTTGGTAGGAGAAAGAGTGAGGAACTGAAGGATTTGATGGCAGGGAATTTATGTAAATAAGACAATAAAAATTCACATTATATGCTAAGTGGGGCATTGCCTCATACGTAGAGTGTCTTTGTTTTTTTCAGCTTACCGCATTGACAGCTGTGAGAGAAGAAGGAGCTTGGCCAGTCAAGTGTACTAGATGATGTGCACATCCAGTCTTTGGCAGGATCTGCTTGCACACAAGACTTGGCTCCAGATAATGCCGACACTTTTCAATTATGTGTCATGTTTCTGTTCATTTTGCAACGGCCGTATCAAGATACTCAGCTTACTTACCCTCTAATATTTTATACATAGTCTTCTTAAGCACACTGTAAACTCAGGAATGAAGAGCAGAGATTTTGTTACAATCACTGCAGCAAGTATATTTTCTTTCTGAAGGAGCAGGCAAATAATTCCCTCAATTTTGTGTGAATTAACTACATCTGGTCACAGGTCTTGATGCTGATGTAACATGTTAAATACACAGCAAGAATCTGAGCTGGAGGGCAGCCTTGTTCAGTTCTGTCTGCAGGAAATGGGTCCCCCTTCCACTTTCAGCATGCCATGGTTGTGTCATCCAGTCCAAGGGAGAGGAGCAGAGAACAAGGTTGTGAGCAGCAGGGATTTGTCTTAAACAATTTGGTCCACAGTTGGTTGTTGCCAGTGATCAGCACCTCACTCACTCGCAGCAATCTACACACTTGGATAAGCTTGACAAACCTTGGATACAACACACAATCTTTTCTAAAGGTATTAATTGATTTGGAAGAGTTTTCTTTGGAGTTTTTGTGGTTTGTTGTTTTTATTTTCCTCTATATTATTTAAATCCCTTTACTATTCAAAGAAAATGCAGTCTCTGAAAATTATGATCGATTCCTTCTTTATTTACTGAAGATAGAGTTTACCCCAGTGACAAGCTGTCTTGAACAGTGAGCACATGTTGAAGAGGTGAGTAAAATATAGTGGCTTTTGGATACCTCACATCTGTCTTAGCTTTACTTCTCAGGCTGTTAACAAAGATAAGAACTAGACAAGCCAGACACAGAGTTTCTCTGACCTGGGTAAAAATTTTGCAGAGAGCATCAGTGTTGACCAGATTTCTGCAGTCAGTTGAGCAGATTTGCTGCTGACTTCAGTGGGAGCTGAGCTGAGTAAAGGCAAAGCACCACAGTAACTCCCACTCGCAGGGCAATCAAGCTGTTACTGAATCTGACATGAAAGACTCTGTTGGGAGTAGCCAGACAGAGCCCACATGTACCACATCCTGCAGCTCATCCCACATAGCTCAGTAAACAACCTTCCGCTGGTAACAGATGCTCTTTGAGTCTCTTGAGGTGGCATCTTAAAGACACTCCAGCCTGATGCTTTTCAAGATGTTTTCTCTTAATCAATAGTACCTGCCTCTTCCAACAATTGGGGGTTTTTGGAATAAGAGTCTGTTCAGTTTCCACAGTAAAAACAAATGTACAATAGCATGATGAGCTGCTTGTATCCCAGGTGAATGCTGAGAAGAACGCAGTGAGACCTACAGATCCAGTACAAAGCAGAGAAGGATTAATGGAAAATGAGTCTGGAGGATGTCCTGACCTGAGCAACATAAAGAGAAAACTGGCATTAAAAGGTACGAGGAGGATAAGTGTCCATGGTGATCATCACTGGTGAATACAGCTACCCTAATTTCATTGACTTCTGAATTACTCTCAGTGTTGCATTCCTCTCTGCAGTTCTCTCCTTTGTCCTCTCTTCCTGCTGCTTTCATCTTTTTGATGTGTGTGCAATTGGCAAAAAGGGAGGAAGGTTGAGAATAGCTAATGCTGAGCACTAGAAAATACCTGGGAGGGAAAAAGACTTTTCAGCTATGTAGCTGTCCAGATGCTTGCAGTGCAGTGTTTACCACAGCTGCCTTTTCCCTTGAGAACATTAGCAAACTATACCAGTGCAGGAGCTGTGGTCCTTTGAAACACTTGGGAGTATCTCTTTGCTTCAGTTTTCACTCTGATAGTTTAAGATATATAGTAGTCCACAGCTCAAAACTCCTAAGAAGAAAGTATTTTTTCCAGATAAATACTAACCAGACATTGGTGATACTTATAGTTTTTTATTAGAGAAAGAAGAGATGGGTAGAATTCTCCACGTCAGTGATTTTGACATTTCATTCTGCCAACGCTTTTGTGTTGGTGGTGTTTGCTGACCTCTGAGTTCTGCTGCCTGATCTAATTTCTTCCTAGGAGTAACTGGTAATAGCAGAGACCTAATAGGAGACAAAAAAGCCCCAAACCCAAACCAACAAAAATCCCCCTGACATCCAACCACTGAACAATAGATTGAGCTAATAATTTAAAGAGATTAATTTTAAAGAAGCTACATATTAAAGAGAAATAAAAAGGTTCATTATGTGTCAGTAAGGAATATTAAGCTTCCTTGACCCAGGAGAAGAAAAAGATTGAATTTGACATCTGAATGAAAAACCTTGGAATAAAAACAATTAGGACGTTAATGTAAAAGGATCCAGCATTTCTTAATGTAATTGACCTTTGATGCCTTACAAATCTCTTATTTTTAAGATCGCAAAGCATCTCTAAGAGCCCATTTGGAAACATGACAATTTAGAAAATGGAAAATTCATTCCTTATCCTGAATTCAGTGTGGTTGCAGCCTCCCAGCATTGCCCATGAGATAACACTTCACTGCTCCTGATTTTCTCCCAAACTCAGACAGTTACACCCCTAGAGACGTCTAGGAACCTTTGGTGCTTGTGCATCATTATGCTGTCTGCTTTACTCCTTCCCACCCCCAAATTGGATTAGATCCATCACCCTTAAAGGGATAGAATGTGAATCATCCATTGTACTGACTTTGAAAAAGCAGTTACGTGCTGTAAAGTTTCAGAAACAGCTTTTAATACATGCAGCAGGTCATCCTCAGATGCAGCCTGATGTGAGGGTTTCCATGGACAGTGAATGTGCCAATGCAACTGTAGATAATGAATAACAAGATCCTAGTAGGATATTACAGTAATAGAGAGTTTGGACAGGGGATGTCAATCCTGGTGTCATAATGCTTCATTGATGTAAATGTAGCAAAACATAAGGTGGGGCACAAACCCTTGGTGCCTTCTCTGAAGGTTTCTTTGTGCACTTTAACATTATAGTACAACTTGGTGCCATTTGGTCATCAAAAGGACTGGGTACAACTTCTGAGAGACTTAATGGAACAAATAGAACACTTTCAGCTCCAGTCATTATTCCAAGATGTGGCAGTATTTCTCCTCTTGAAAGTAGTCAATCTATGGCTTGAAAATCAACAGGATTCCACCATAGTGGAAAGGGACTGCAAAGTCAGAAAGGCACATTATGACTTAAGAAATGCCATGAGAGATTGCTATTTCCAGGGAATCCCAGCAGCAGTCGAGCACTCATTTCTTCTGGTTATGAAGGGGCAGAGCAGCCTCCATTTTTCCCCCTGGAGCATTCCTATTCAAAGTCTTGTAATTATGCAAATTTCATTCAAACTAATTACAAATAGAAGTCCCTAATGTCTTTATCAACATTTTTATTTCACCATTTGTTCTATTTTTTCTTCCCCATCTTTCACCTTGACCCTTTTGTCAAGGTCCTACCTCCTCTTGACGCAGACCCAGGTGTCCATCTCACCTTTTAATATTCCATGTATTCATACTCTGTATTGTACAGAGAATACTGCATGGGAGAGACAGCACAGCTACCTTTATATGAGCTCATTTAAATGTTTGGGACAGCAAAGTATAATGCACTGCATAAAGCATATGACCCCCCATCCTTTTTTTGCAAATCCTACTTGCTATATAGTTGTTTTCGTCATTTAAATCTCCAATTTAGTTTGGTTTGAAACACCTTTCTGTGTCTTTCTTTCCATGCATAAGACACCAACTTTCTTAGGTCATTTGGACAAATTCTGTCTTTGACACAATTTACATTTTGTATAACAAGATTGAAGTCCATATGGCTTAATAATAGTTAGCCTTAGCAACAGTGCCTGGTGGGTCAGGGTCTAGCAGTAGTGACATTAGAGTGCTGTGAAGAATTAAGGCTTAGTGGGCATCCAGATGTCTGTGAGTGGTTTTGGATAGCCTGTGAGGACATCTAGGGGAACAGTCAAAGAACTGATGTGTGGCTTGGATTAGAAAGCTTGTCTGGAAGATGCTGTTCCCCAGCTAATCCAAGCTATGAACTGTTGATAAGGTTGTTGATTGAGATTAGGGAGGTTTGCCTCTGAGGAGTGAAGGTATTAAAGCTCTTTACCCTAAAGGAGAAGGAAAAAAAAAATGCCATTTATTTAAGAATTTCACTGACCAAGAGGATAATGAACTGCCAAGAAGAGCAGGAAGAAAATGTGCCATCATATCTGATTTTAAGTGTAATATAAGTTACATACATGATGGCAGCATGTCAATATTTAGGACATGTTGCTATAAATAAGTGCAATGCATTAGGCTGCAGCAGGGTCTCCTGGAGGAATTATTGAAAACATTGCATCTTGAGACCACAACTTGCAAACCACAGTAGCCATAACCCCCCTTAACATTAAAAAGACAGATGTAGCAATAAGGGAGAAGAAAATACAGTTCATTGAAGTCTCCACCTTGATTTCTAAGCAATAAGAAGCTTGTGCTAATGTTAGATGTGAAAGAACAGCAGCTGGGTCAGACTGTGAGGCACTGTTTCCCCTTTGCAAAATAAATAAATACTAATTTCCTTCCAGGAAAATGGCAAATTGTTTCAGAACACTCAATATGAATAATTCACACATCACCTTCTTCACAGGAATGAGAGGATTCATATTGTGCAGTTCCATTCATATAAGCAATGGAGACAGTTTAGCTGAAAGCAATTAGCTGAGGATGCTTTGGAAGTCTAAATCAGTGCCAAAGAATAAAACTGAAGAACTTGAATCCTAATGTAGTTCCTTAAGATCAGGAAATTTATCTCCTCTTTGTTTCTGTTACATTGCAGTGGTCAAAGGTAATGACTGTTTTTCCAAGAAAGAAAAAATACTTAACAATGTTAGAAATTCTCGTATCTGTTTTCTATCTGATGAATACAAGTGGGGTTTTTTTAGAAGAATGAAAACTCTTGATGATTGACTGTATTTTAAAATAAGGTTTTTCAGTTTCTCTAGGAGAGCTTTTGTGTGCTCACATCCACATAACAGAATAACGTAGGAACTCAAAGACAATGCGTAAATGTTTTGGTATCTTAAAACCCTGTAGAACCACTGTTCCAAAGGGAACTCATGTTATTTGCGAGTCTTGCTGTTCCTTTTTTTTCCACATCTTTGGGATCATACATAATATATTTTCAGGAAAAGAAAGGATCAAAAAGCAACCAAAGAAATAAATACCCAGAGATTTAGGAATGAACTAAATGAGCCCTCAAAGACTGTAAAAGTAAAAATACTAGTGATGTGCTGATTCACAAGATTCACAACAGGCTTACGGGGCAAGTAATACAGAATTTTATGTTTGTGTTAAATTATACAATATCTAATGTGGTTTTAAAATTATACAATATCTAATGTGGTTTTAACAAGAATTATCCAGAGAATTATGCTGTCAGTTAATAATTCAAATTAACTCTGTGCATAAAACAGAAAAAGTGTAATAGCAATGAAAAGGGTTGTATTTTTTACCCTTAAATATGAGAACGGCTCATTTCAGATGAGCATATGAATTTCGTGTTGGTGGAACTGGTTTTGTTTGCTATATACACTATGCTTAAAAGAAAAAAACCTGAATTTCACAGTGTAAGTAGGTGCAGCTCCACACGTCTTCTGGCCATTTGCTGCTGTGTGATTTGAGCATCCCCATGACCCAGACAACTTACGTAACTTTCTTAAAACCACAGCAATGAAATTATTCATAATGACAAAGAAGGGAACTGACCCAGTTTACTTGAAATTAAGTTCCCTTCCTTCCCCCCAAGAAATAGCTGACACCAGCAAGTTTCACTTCAAACTGGGGTTAAAGCAGCTTGCTAAAACACAAGAACAAACTTACAGAAACAAGCATTGCAAATAGGAAACAGGCATTTGTAAGCAAATGACAAGCTTGATCTTTTAAAGCTGATGTTCTGAGGCTGATTGCACTCCTCACTTATTTATATCTAAATGCCTCCACTCTTTAAAAAGTGGCCATTCATATTTCAAGTGGCCTACATGCACAACGCTGGTGTTGCATGGCTGCTCCATGTGCGTCGTAACTGGATTCCTGGAACAAAAGGCAAGCAGGAGTGGTGAATTCTGATGTTACATAGTTAATGCAGCCTAGTAAGGTCACTGGAAATTAATTGTGAAATCAGGGACTGTTCCATCTGAGGAATGTATCCCAGATGACAAGAATAAAGCACCACTGCATATCAGTCTTCAAAGACATGGTTGTTTTATCCTCGTGCCCTCCTTATTTAATGCGAGTAAAACTGAAGCAAAGATGTGTGGTCTAGCATGGCACTGGATGGTGATGAATTGGGAGTACAGGGGTCAGGAAGTGGCAATTTCCCAACCTTTCTTGATGACCTGCAGATTGTAAGAACTTTCTGGGAGTAAGTTCCAATTGTGAGTTCAATGTTTTGAGGAGAAGCTTTTTGCTCTTGTGCCTTGGGTTGGGAAAAGCATCTTTGGAAATCTGTTGTTTGTGAATCTGGGGAACAAGGAACTAAGAGTCTATGTTGTGGTTAGCACATGGTTAAAATAGTCACTGGTAACAGGGAAAATGTTAGGCTGGGACAGAGAATGAAGGTTTCAGATCACAGAGGGCCTAATCATCAGCATATTGAATACTATAGCATAGGTTTTTTTCTCGATAGAAATTTTACCCTGAACAGAAAAGTCTTTTCTGATTAAAATTCAGTTGATACATTTCATCATGAAGTGGCTTGTTTAAGATAGAGTAGCATATTCTAACAATTTCATTAAAAAATCTTAGCCAGATCTCTTCACCTCTGACAGCAATCAGAGCAGTACTCTTCCAACCTTTACAAAATTAGCTCCACAACAGGCAGATGTGGGATCATCTGTTCCCTCCATCCCCTGCTGTGTCCTCTTTCTAAAAAGTTATGGCTTAGGATACAATACAGCAGTCCTACATTCAGGCTATTACTCCATTTGAATGACTTAGAGCACCTGAATTTGCATCCATGTTCTAAAAAATACAAGAAGTGCTTTCTACTCTCTGGAAAATCTCTTCCTATGGTAGCTCCAAGAATACCTCGTGTATCCAGTTTCTCCAGGCAGTTGTCTTTCTTTGCCTAGTCTGGTGTCCCAATTTACAGTATTCTCTTTCACTCCCACAGGTTTTTACTTGATCAGTTTGTTTTGCTGTTATTTCAACACAGAAATATATATATTTTCTTAAGTAACATAAATTGCCTTAATGATCATCTTGTTTGAGAACAAATATCAGCCTGTGGCTTACTCAGAGGTAATTGAGTTGTGGAGTTACTTTATATATTTATTTATTTTAATTAGGGTGGTAGGAGGTTGTTTCACTGGCAGATGCAATCTGTAGCTTTCCTCTCTATGCTGATTATGTTCACGGCCAGATGAGTGGCTCTAATGTGTGCATGGTATATATATATATCCATTCTGATAAATGAACAGGCATCACAGCTTGAAATAGGGCATCTTGCAATTTGAATGGCATTCTAGTGGCAAGCAGGGCAAAGCAAAACTAACCTGATGGGATATTTCTTATCTTCAGAATGTATTTTATTTGGCTGATGTCACATTTTTTAACTGCAGTGAAATTCCTACCAGCTACTGAGGGAGACATGCAAGAAGATAATGATACATGTTAGTGCTCTCACCTCTAGGAAACTTTGTCAAAGCTTATCAGAGGGGGAATCACATGGCAACTTGTTGGGTATAAAAGGCTGCACAGAAATTGAGTTTATAAAAGGCTAAGAGGTAAGGCCATGTTTCTGTAGCTTGTAAGTGCAGCTGACACACCTCTCTGGCAGCCCCTGAGCTCTATAATGAATAATGTGTGACATGAATTGCCACTAAGATACAGTGAGAAAGTGCTGAGCCCTCATGATGGAGTCTCTTTCTGGTGCAGCTAACCCTCAAGCTAACCTTGGGGAAATGCTTTGAAATGGGAGCTGAAGCCAGTTCTTTGTATGTCACTGGTGTGGCAGACACTGACTTAGCAGCATTTAGAGTTGTTTTCTTTGCTCAAACTTTTATTTTCCACTGAGAACTACTGAGGAAAACAGCAGCTACCAATGGTCATTGTCCTTTTTCAGCTTTATTGTTCCAAGGAGACAGCAATTCCTATTTCTTCCTAAACCCCAAGCTCTAAAAACATCACTCTGTAGTAATTGACTTGTTCATATGAATTGCTGGATCATTGTTGCCAAAGGCTCAAAAGTCAGTTCTCAGTGTCCTGCAATGCATGCAAAGATACTGACAAGGGTGAAAACAAGGCATGATAGGAAGACAAGATTAGCTACAAGGTATTTCAGAATATTTTACATTTGCTATTACATTTACATCATAATTTTCATAAGAAGCAACTTGGGACAGTAGTGGGCAACACAAAATATTTATGCAGATGGTTTAGGATAATAATTAGATGTAATACTATAAATTCTGACAATTCATATTGAAGAAGAGAAGACTAAATCCCATGAATTTAACCTGCTTTAGTAATGTCACGGGAAAAACTTGTTCCCTATTCTTTATATGCAAGGAATGCATATAAGGAAACCTTTCCTTTCAGGGAAGCAAAATACCAGGTTCCTATGTTTATCAAGGGGTTGTTGAAGTTGAGTCAAAGAATATACGAGGAGCTGAATACAACTGTTGACATTTTATCTTGCTATATTGCTATCCAAATAAGTATGGTTCCTTAAGCATTTACTGTATCCCATTTCAGTTAAGCTCGGAAACCTAACAAAGGACTAGAATACGCATTAAAGGGCTGATAGACATAAATTCTCTTGCAAAAATTGATGTAGGCAGATAGTGATTCTACATCTCAACTTTTCCTTGTCTCTTGCATTGAAGAAGGCTGTTCTAATTTAAATGATTTGGGTAGAGAAAAAGGTGTAGAAAATAGGTGCAAAAGCATATTTTAAGACATTCATAAACCCAAGAAAATATAACTTCCAAATTGAAGCTGTTCTGTGGACTGTGAACTTTTCTGAAGTCAAATCAGGTTCTGACTCATATGTTTTACTCTGTGTATATTGCAACAAGATCTGTTTGGACTGTGACTCTCTCTTTCCCAGTAAAAAACAATGCATGTTCATATGCACACTTTGTCCCATTCTACTCAAGCAGTGTACTGCTGACAGGATAATCCTTTGACAATCAGGTAGCCCACCAGCCTTTCTCCATTCTCCATGTAAATAAATTGGGATGCTTTACACAGCCCATATTTAGGGACACCATTGCAACTCCAGGTAAGAAATAAGAAGGAGGTCAGGCAATCACAATGACTCCCTTCATCTTCTCCAATCCTTTGTCCACATTTTTGTTCTTCTTCCCCATCTTCCTTGCCCTTTTGACATATCTCTGTCTTGTTGCTTGGTAACCTCCCAGCACTGTTGTGCATGTGGGCATCTACTGCTCCCTGCTCCCCCCTTTCTACTTGCTCAGAACACTGACAGTCAGTCTAAAATGGGATGAGATTTTCTAATATCTGCTTCTGTCAGACAAATAATTCAGCATAAACGTAGGAAGCTCTGTTAGAGGGTAAATTCTCAGTTAAGAAAAAGGAACAGAGGACGATACACATGTAGAAACAGTTGATTAACAACATGGTGCTTCTGTAGGTCAATTATTTCAGGTAGTCGATGAAAGCCCAGCTACTGTGAAAAAAATAAAGGCAAAAAGAAAGGATGGAGAGATGCAGAAAGGATTTATTACTTACATAACACCAGTGGCTAAAGATCCAGCTGGAGATGAAGCCCTAATAAGTTAGCTATTACACAACAAAAATAAAGCAAATCTTCTCCTGGAGAGGCAGCAGTCTGAAAAGATTGGCTGAATGTTTTAAACATCAGGATGTTGTCTCACCACAGGGCACTATATCTCCTCTTCCTTTTCTGAAAACAAATTGTCAGCTTCTGATACATTTTCTGCTTGCTGTTAGGATTCATATTATTATAAACAATTCTAGATGAGTGTATTCCTTTCAGGGACAACTTTAAATCACATGTTCAAAAGGAAAGTGGCAGGATTGAGACACCTGCAGGTGGAAGTGGGATTTTAAGTCTCTGAAGAACTTGAGTGCTGAAATTAGGCAGTTTAACTGTAGCACTTAGAGATATCAATCAGACACAAGTTGGAGGGAAAGCATAGCTTTGGAATGAGCTGTGTTCTGTGGTGGGGATGTTGGAGCTGGCTGGAACCAGCTAATTGGGTCTATTGAATGAATTTTGGCACTGGTGTATATAATTCTGTATATTCTATCTAGGGCTGCATAGTCTCACTGCAGTCAATAGAGACCTAGTAATGCAGCCCATCTTTCAGCTGACCAGGCAGTAGGCACTTCCTGTAGCTAAGTTGAATTGCAGTCTGGGCTCTATTGGCTATGTGATGAACTACAGGCTTGATTAAGTAGACCAGGTGTGTGCCCAGGAGCATCTCACAAGCTTTAAGCTATCCTTCCTCACCTCCACTGTGTCTCAAAGAGGTCTGGGTCTCTTGCACACAGCTGCAATGGAGATGCCTTGAATAATTTCAGGTAGTACCATATAGGTATGTTTGAACCTAGATTGCCAAGATTGTGGCATCTAGCACAAATGTAGGCATTGCATATAAAAATCTAAATTCAGGTGAATCAATCTGGAAAAGAATTGCAGTCTCACTTTTCATCTGTTTTCTAAGGATTTTTTCCTCAGAGCCTGCATTCCATAAATTGCTTTTATACAGCAAAATGGTAGGGACACTTTGGAGGCATAAATTTAGTAGAATTCAGTAGTAATTTAGTAGTAAAGGAAAGGGAGAATGACTGATGTCCTAGTAATGGTAACAAAATCTCTAGGGAGATGGATATGTGTGTATGTATATCTCATATACCTTCTTTCAAGTGCAAACCCAAACCAAAACTAACATTCCTTTTCTGTTCTTAGAGTTTGCTCCCAGCAAACCCATGCTTACTCATTAGCTTACCTCAAAACTAAGGTATGAAGAAGATGACAAAAGCTCTGGGGGACTGTCAGCTGCTGAAAGACCAAGTCACATTTCCTTCCTTGGTCAGTAAGGAGTTGTACTTTCATTGTCCTTGTAATTCTCTTACACTTCATAGACCTTTTACTTTCTACCTGCCCTCTTCCTTCCTTTAGTTGGTGAAAAACACACAATGCAAAAGTTGGTCATGACTTCTATTTTTCATAACATAATAATAAAACACAGTGAAGAGGGGGAAGAAAATGGACAGACAATATTCTTTTTATAGTTTTTGATTAAAAGCACTGACAGCAACTTCACCTGAGGAAAGTTGTATTTTACGGAGCACCTGTCTAAACACCATATGTTTATAGGCTTTCTCCTTCTAAGTTTCTGTAGTTTTCTAAAATAGAAGCTTTGATTGCTTCAAAATGTTCCTGTATGACACTAATTCAAGGTGACACGGTGTGAATGTCATTAAAGGACCAAAAGATGCAAGAGTATAAAAACAATCCCCTTCCTTTCAGAGAAATGAAATGATTCATATCTCATAATTTACTCCTTTGTGGGATTTTTGGTCTAAGTAGAAAAGACCTCCTTTTTGGAACATATGGGTGACTCAAACTGCAGTAGAAAGCACATGTCTCAGTAATTTAGTTTCAATTGCTCATTTATATCAATAGAAAAATACTGTAAACAATGGATATGTTTTTCTTTAGTAATGCACCAGAATAGCTGTAGTTGTCTGCATGAATATACAGTGGGATCTGTCTGATACATCTCATTTATGCTTTTATGAGTTTGCAAGGAACAATGCAAGTCTTATTAGATTCTTCTGCATTAACTTAATGGGCTAAAACAAAATCCCAGCATCTTCCTTCTCCAACAAAATCTGATGTGTAAGGATAAAGTCACTCTGACTGCAGACTGCAATGGGGTAAGAATAAATTGAAGCTTATATCACCCTCCCAAATTTCCTGCCATATTTAACAAGTTCCACTTGGACAAAAACAAGTGATGACATGGGCAAACAAGCTGATGGGGAAGAAACTGTATAGCTACAAATGACATCATAAGTGTCACTGTTCCCTGCAACTAAAATGTTTCATATGAAATCTTTTCCTATTATCTAACAATATTTATTCTACTTAACCACACTAATTCTATGATAAAAGTCTAAACAATAAAACAAAGTATTTCTCTTCTTCTAAAGACAGTTTACTTGGCTTAAAAATGGAAGGAAAAAGTATACTGGTGATATATCTGGAAGATACTTGAAAACCAAGGAGTTAATTATTTTATTCTGTGCATACTGAGAATGGCATAAATAAATCAATGAATCAATTATGGTTTAAAAGACTAGAATTGCTGCTTCTAAACTCAGCGCCAAAAGTCCCCAAAGACATAAAAAATGGCTGTAGTGGTCCATTTATCTTCCATTTTGTTTTCAGCCACAGCTGAAAATGGATATATTGGGAGTAAATAAGAGCAGAGCAAGCAATTGTGGTGTTTCCCTCCTATGCCTCTATTTAGCCTACTCAGTAATCCCTAATGGATCCTTCCTCTATTTATTTGTCCAGTTTCCCTTCAAACCAATGAAATTAACTTGCATCCATTGAGCTCCCTTCTCAAGGAGTTTTACAGATCTACAACCTGTTGTGTGAAGAGCTAAGTACTCCCTTGTTCCTTTTGAACTGGGCTCTCACTCACTTGATTTAATTGGTTCTGGTTCTTATACTGAAGACACAGTCAAAAGCTGCTCCTTATCCTTTTGGTTAATGCCACTTATGATTTCATAGCCCTCTGTTGTATATCCCCTTTAAATAACCTCTTCCCACTGGAAGAATTCCAGGCTACTGGGGGAATATTCGTGCTGTTGTTTCTCATGAGACAGCTCTTCTATGTCTTTGATCACACTTGTTGCTTTCCTCAGTTCTTTTCCTCTTCTAATACACATTTTGAATGAGGGGAGCAGAAACTTCACACTGCATCTGAGTTGTGGATTAACCATGTATTTGCCAATGGAGCACTCCGAGTGCTATCATGGACTCATTCATAGCATCATAGAATAGTTAGGGTTGAAAAGGACCTTAAGACCATCAAGTTCCAACCCCCCTGCCATGGGCAGGGACATCTCGCTCTAAACCATGTCACCCAAGGCGTCGTCCAACCTGGCCTTGAACACTGCCAGGGATGGAGCATTCACAACCTCCCTTGGCAACCTATTCCATTGCCTCACCACTCTTAACAGGAAAGAATTTCTTCCTTATATCCAATCTAAACTTTCCCTGTTTACGTTTTAACCCATTACCCCTTGTCTTATCACTATAGTCCCTAATGAAGAGTCCCTCCCCAGCATCCCTATAGGCCCTCTTCAGATACTGGAAGGTTGCTCTGAGGTCTCCACGCAGCCTTCTCTTCTCCAGGCTGAACAGCCCCAACTTTCTCAGCCAATCTTCATATGGGAGGTGCTCCAGTCCCCTGATCATCCTCGTGGCTTCCTCTGGAGTTGTTCCAACAGTTCCATGTCCTTTTTATGTTGAGGACACCAGAACTGCACACAATACTCCAAGTGAGGTCTCCCAAGAGCAGAGTAGAGGGGCAGGATCTGCTGGTCACGCTCCTTTTGATGCAGCCCAGGATACGGTTGGCTTTCTGGTCTGCGAGCGCACACTGAAGTCAGCTCATGTTCATTTTCTCATCGATCAGCACCCCCAAGTCTTTCTCCACAGGGCTGCTCTGAATCTCTTCTCTGTCCAGCCTGTAGCTGTGTCTGGGATTGCTCCAACCCAGGTGTAGGACTTTGCACTTGGCATGGTTAAAATGTTTAAATTTAAGAGGTCTCAGTTCTCTTCCAAGCCCTCTTTGCCCAAGCTCTGATATAACTGACATATATTTAAATTCACTAGATGTGTGGTTGAAGGTCTTCACTAGTTCATAGGTCTCAGAATAATCTGTTGCATAGAAAAGCTGCACCTGATTCCCCAAGCACTGTGCTTCATGTGGCACCAAGAACTTGGAGTCCATTTCTGCTGTCATTAGAACTATCCCTTTTTCCTTCTGTAGATCAGGAAAATGGTACAGGACCAACTGGTTAGCAGCAGTTTCACCTTGGGTCTGCATGTTTATTAGGGAAGTGAAGTGCAATTCCGTTCCTGACCACTGCCCCACAAAGAACTTGTAGCCTTCTTTTCTTGGCAAAGCATATAGAAATGATGGACATTCCTGGGCTCTCTTCCATATTAAATCAAACTTCTCTTTAGGAATAACAGCATAAACCATGTCTTTTGCAGAAAAATACTGATTCCAAATCTGTTTTATCTCCTCTGCTGACTTTCCTTTCACCATCTCAACATTCAGAATTGAATCAAGTGCCTTGTCTTTTGTGAATCCACCCTTAGATGTCTTTGAGCCCAAGCCTTTTCCTCCATGCATCTGATAATTTCTCCTTGATTGGAGTACCCCACAGGCTGCTTTTCCACTTAAGTTCTTTTTTCCATATGGGAGTCAAACACATCTCGACTGTATCTCTGTAGCTCCTGGATCTTATGTCAGTACTTCATAGAGGCATGAAGATATATTATAGAGCACAATAGAATTATGGGACTACCCTCTGGTTTGAATTCACAGTGGTGGAGTGCTAGTTTTCTAATACAATTCTTGAGAAAAAAATAAGCAAATAAGCACTTTTACCTATTTCTTAGAAGAAAGACTATAATAACATTCATATTAGGCCTGCTCCTAGAAAATAAAAGTTAATATCCTTGAATGTTATTTTCAGTGTTTCTTAGATATAAAAATTAGTTCCAATTCCAGAGTCTCTTATGACCATCACCATGGCATTGTGTTAAATGCTATTCATCACAAAATCATTCGCCCTTCATCCAAAGCCGATTCTGAGCTTTTCTAGGTGATGCAGGTGTTAGAGTGTACTCTGTAATCAGCCTTAGGGAAAGCAGCATCTACAAACAGTTATTGTGAGGCTAGCTAAAATGCTAAAGTCTTTCTCTGTATTTGGAAGAGGAAATTGGTTATTTCCAGTCAAGTAAGGGTAATGTGGGCTGTTTAGTGCAACTGCTGCATTAATGAGTCTAAAAATGGGCTTTATATCCAGTGTTGTTTAATATCTTCTTCAAGGATATAGTGGGATCAAGTGTACCATCATCATGTTTGCAGATGACACCAAGCTGAGTGGTATTTGACACACCTAAGGGACGGGATGCCATTCTATATGGAGCAAACTCGAGAAGTGGGACCACATAAACTTTACAAAGTTCAGCAAGGCCAAGTACAAGGTCCTGCAACCGCCAGTATCAATGCAGGTGGGTGGGATGACATTTTAGAGGCCTTTCAATACTCAAAGGGGTCTTATAAGACAGATGGGGACAAACTTTTTAGCAGGGCCTGTTGTGATAGGACAAGGGGAAATGGTTAAACCAAAACAGGGGACATTCAGACTAGATATAAGGAAGACATTTTTTTATGATGAAGTTGGTGAGACACTGGCACAGGTTGCCCAGAGTGGTGGTAGATGCCCCGTCCCTGGAAACAGTCAAGATCGGGTTGGATGGAGCTCTGAGCAACATGATCCAGTTGAAGATGTCCCTGATCATTGCAGGGGGAATCAGACTAGATGACTTTTAAAGGTCCCTTCTCACAAACCGTTCTATGATTCTGTGATTCTATCTGCACAAGTAAATCCTCACTTGGCATGAGTCAGCAGAACTTCATTGCCTCTGGAATAATACCATATACTGGATAAGAATTTGATTCCTGTATTATTTTTTCTCTCCCCCTTTTCCTTCCACCTTTCATCTTCTTCCTTACCACCTACATATGCTTCCCCATATGGAAAAAAAAAACAAAAAACCACCCCTGAATATTATGGCCACATTTCCAATATTCATCTCGTTTTAAAGTTAAGCAGCACTTGTTCAGTCAGCCATATTTCCAGACACTCCTACCCTTCTCCCCACCAAAGTAATGACTTTCTGTTTGAGCAACTCATTCCTGACTACAGAACCAGACAGATTGCTTTCTCCTGGATAAGTGAATGTATTCTTGATCAGAAAGTAGCAATCAATGAATACATCATGTACAGTGATGCCAGGGAGGGAATCGTTCTTCATTCTGCCCAGTGAAGCATGTTGGAACACCTGTTTTCTATCTAGAAAATGTTTATGATAACTGCCAAAGAACTTAGTGCTGGAACAGCACCATTAAACCAAATTATTTTGCTTGGCCACCTATTGAGAAAGCAAGCCGCTGAGGCACTTCCAAACCTCAGCTGGTCCCAGTGATGTTACGCCTTTCCCTGACTATGGGGAAGTCATCTTATCATTGAAAAAAGTCTGCTATTTGAGGAAAAGGAAAGCAGAAAGGGGAACATTCTGGTCTATCAAAGCTATCTGTTAGGGCAAACGAGTCTCCTTTGCTGGGTAAGGTTCACAGAAAATGCCACAAGTGAATCTGAGAACTGCTGTATTTGAAGAGAATAATGTGAGCTCAATTCCTTGCAGGTGGAAATCACAGAATCATAGAATCACAGTATCATATATTTGGAGCCTGAGCTACAGTCAGAAATGGGATTCAGAAAGCTTTCTTAATACAGGTTTGTGCATCTTGGATGCTATTGCCTGTGTTAACTTACTGTCCATTATCTTGCTCAAATGAGAATGTGTGTACTTAATCAGATGAGTCCTACTCCCCATACTGACTGAATGAGAAACACCCTGTATGTGTTTATAAGATAAATTCACAATGAACACTTGCTGTTAGGGTGAGATGAGGTCATTACTTCTGCCATTTAATATGTTTTCCTCTTGAATGGATGAAAGTTTGGTGATTCTTGGCCTTGGGGAATTCCACTAGCTCCAGTGCTGACAGTACAGCTGTGCTAATAGAATCATAGAATAGAATCAAAGAATAGTTAGGGTTGGAAAGGACCTTAACATCATCTAGTTCCAACCCTCCTGCCCTGAGCAGGGACACCTCACACTAAACCATCTCACCCAAGGCTCTGTCCAACCTGGCCTTGAACACCGCCAGGGATGGAGCATTCACAACTTCCCTGGGCAACCCATTCCAGTGCCTCACCATCCTTACAGTAAAGAATTTCTTCCTTATATCCAATCTAAACTTTCCCTGTTTAATTTTTAACCCATTTCCCCTTGTCCTATCACTACAGTCCCTAATGAAGAGTCCCTCCCCAGCATCCCTATAGCCCCCCTTCAGATACTGGAAGGCTGCTATGAGGTCTCCATGCAGCCTTCTCTTCTCCAGGCTGAACAACCCCAACTTTCTCAGACTATCTTCATATGGGAGGTGCTCCAGTACCCTGATCATCCTCATGGCCCTTCTCTGGACTTGTTCCAACAGTTCCATGTCCTTTTTATGTTGAGGACACCAGAACTGCACACAATACTCCAAGTGAAGTCTCCCAAGAGCAGTGTAGAGGGGCAGGATCACCTCCTTCAACCTGCTGGTCATGCTCCTTTTGATGCAGCCCAGGATATGTTTGGCTTTCTGGGCTGCGAGTGCATGCTGAAGGTGGCTCATATTAATTTTCTCATCGACCAGCACCCCCAAGTCCTTCTCTGCAGGGCTGCTCTGAATCTCTTCTCTGCCGAGCCTGTATCTGTGCTTGGGATGCATGACTGCATTTTTTCTCCATTAAATGAGTTTGATTGTGAAATAAAAAAAAATTCAACTGATTTAAAATTACATTATTCAACATGTGAAAAATTAAACTTCTTTGCACTGGATTGAAACATCAAAACACAAATCAATTTGTTGTTTGTCCTTTGTTTTTATGAAATTTAACTTACATGTAGTCAAATATATTGAATATTTTTCATTATTTCTAATCTCAGGTGCCACTGAATTTGTGACTTTCAATTGGCTCAATTAAATTGTTCTTATGAAAAAGAATTTCAAACCTAGTTAACATCAGAACTCCACTGCCTATTTTTTTCATGAAATCATAATATACAAATGGAGTAAATTAACTACTTTCTCTGGCTTGGGAGCATACTCTCTCATATAGTGATCTCCAGGCTTTCATACATAACTTGTTTATTTTTATACTGAAAATAGCAACTAATGTTCCAAATTTTGTGGAATATTATTATTTGGGATGCCAGGCTTCAATTACTACTGGCAGGTGCTAATGTTGCATGGGGACCAATGTATAAAGGCAGAAATCAGTTGCTTAGGCAGATCAGGTGCACAACTGGGTATACTTGGAACTTTTCTGATGAATTCTCAAAGTGTTTTGATAGCTGCAAGGCAATAAAACTGAAGTGTCATGAACAACTGTGAGAAACCAAAGACAGAACATTAAGAGATACTTTTTGTATTGCCTCAATTCAGTTAACTGCTAATTATTCTTCTAGGAGTAATGTGCATTTCTCTTTAAAGAGAGTAATAAATGAGCCCAATTGTGATTATTTTCAACTGTTGATTATTTCTCATCATGTGACTGTTTCTTGACTATTTCTTAATTCTTTCCTGGAGAGCTCACAGCATAAGTAGGCCAAAATAGAAGTATTTTCCTCTCATTTTGCATTGCATCCATTTTACAGGTGAGCAAGTGAATTTCACGTCGCTCAATTTGAGGCAACAGATCAGAGTAGTGTGAGGGTGAAAGAATTATAAACCCATGCCTTAATTACAAGTCAAAATTGCATGAATCTTGAACGAGCCAAATGAATTCAGTGTGGCATGTAGCTCTGATTTAGCTATGATGATCGCAGTGATAGGCAATAGAAGGAAAAAACCAGCAAAACCCTAACTAATAAACTAACCATAAATAAGAAGCAAAGTAGTAATACACGGAATTTGAGCACACTCGACTAGGAACTCAATTTTTAGAAGTATCTTACCACTTCATATGAAGAGTTCATAAGTAAAGTTTTTATGAATCATTTGGAGTAAATTTAGTTTGCATATTAGGACCTAGTTCCCAGCCATGAGATGTGTTGTGAAATGATCTTAGAAGACACATGATAGAAAAGTTATTGCTTAAAATAACTTTAGATGAGATTGGACAGATCTTGAGGAAAATACATTGTGGAGAACACTACTTCCTTTAAAGGGAAGTAGACTAGCTGATCAACAGTGTCTCTGTCTTCTCTGGTTATACTTACAGCTTTTCTTCCCCTTTTCTCCCTCTTTCTCCCCTTCTCCAGTAGACATTTAGTTATATAGTAAATAGATACGTACATAACAAATGATGGAAAAAACTCCACTGTCAGCTAGAGGAAGAACACTTCTAAATTACTGCCATTCTGTGTACCCAGCTGAAACACAGACAAAAATCTATGCATTTGCAAAGGTGGAAGGGGACATAAGCATAAGGAAATGTTAATCATAGAACAGAGCTGGAAGGACCTTAAGATCATCTAGTTCCAAGCCCCTGCCATGGGCAGGCACATGGTTTAGTGTGAGGTGTCCCTCCCCATGGCGGGGGGGGGGTTGGTTGGAACTAGATGATCTTAAGGTTCTTTCCAACCCTAACTATTCTATGATTCTATGACACCTCACACTAAACCATGCCACGCAAGGCTCTGTCCAGCCTGGCCTTGAACACCATTTCCATTTGTAAAGAAAACTTTTCAAAATGGTTTCAAAATTGAGCATGGAAAGGAGAAAAAGACACAACACTGCAAATATAACAGTGTTCAGTGGCCAAACTCCTCTCTTTTGACCACTCCTTAAACAATCAGCTCCAGTAGAAAGTCATCTATCAGCAAGAAGTGTGGTGGAGAAATTTGCTATAAGCAATAAGAAGAGATATGGGACGGCTGCAATTTGCGACTGCCAATAATATGGAAATTTCTGATTTGTTCTTTTGCCATCCATGAGGCAGACTTGTGAAGACCAAGCTCAGCGTGTCTATTGAGCAGGTCCTTGTTGTCAGCTGTTGGCAGTCAGTGGTCACTGATATATGAGTTTTCAGCAGTGCTGGCCATGGTATTGACTGACCCCTTCTGCTGATAAAGTGGCACTTTAGCCTTCAGTGTCAGCCAGTTCATTAGCCAAAATGGCTCTAGTTCCACCAAATCTCATATTAAAATAGAACAGTTGTCCGGTTGTTTGTTTCAAACTGTGAATGGCAGTGCATAGGAAGCTGCGGACTTTGTTACATGATGAGGGAGGAATGAGTTCAAGTCACTGACAGGTTTTACAGATACTGGGCCCTCTGCCCTTCACATTTCAGTAAAGAGATTGGTGAGAAGGTGTTCATAGGAAAAAAAAACATGAGGCTGAAATTCTAAATGTCTCAAGAGGAATAAAGTTAGTGCTGGATTGATGGAAATTCCAAATACTGAATGACATTGTGCAGTTAAAGTCAGAAAATAGTGACACTGGACTCAATTTACATCATCTTTAATTGGCTACTGAGAATCTGTGGTGCAAGGTCGGTTTCATTGTCCTGAAAAGAATTGAAATGCAAATATTACCTGGAATTAATGATTGCTGTTTGATCTCTCTCATTACACAGATCTTAACACATACTCCTTAATTATTTACTTTAAGCATTTTTTCCCATCAATAAAGACTAAAACTTCTAATGAGAAATACTTCTTTTTGATATCACCATGCATATATAGACTGTGGTTCATAGCTTAAAGATTTGCAAAGCATCAGGGTGTCATAATATAGTGCTAGAGCTGCTACAGACAGATAGGAACATTATTCTGTCATAGCTGTTGGCTCTCACCAAATACGTGAAAAACTAATATAGACCATTATTCCCAGCAACTAGGGAAGGACAGCAATGCTGTATCATCTTAAAAAGGTCATCATGCAAATAAATCTTTGGTGAATATTGCTTAGACCTCAATAGTTTATCATTACAAGATTACACAACTTAATATGCATTTATCATAACCACAAGAGAGCTAAAATGAGATCTGAAGTTATGTTTGCAATATAGTTCTTGTTATGGATGTATTGAATCTGTGCCACTCCACTGGAGCTTCTCATACCACTGGAGGCCCATAATCATTTAGAAAAAGTCTTGAAAGCAGGTGAGAACTATCACTATTATTTGCAACACACATGCATATACATGCCTGCAGTTGGCAAAAGTGTCACTGCCGGCTGGTGGATGGAACTGGGAGACGACCCCTGACAGCTATTAGGGTTTAATTAGAACACTTGTAATTATAACAGTAAAATGAACGTTTCTGTAAAGCAGTAACATTTTGATTATGAACGTGCTAAGTATTTTATTTATGTATCATTATCCCTGATCTGCAGCTATCAAGCTGAAGGAGGATTTCACATATTTTTTATTTGAGGCTCAGTGCTGTACAATTGATTCATATTTTTTGAATCCTGAATGTTTTGCTGGGGAAGAGTGTGGTGCTGTGGCTTCTATAGAAAGTGTGCATCTGCAAATATTTGGAATCTGTGAAGAACTTTCTGAGGTTTTCATCTAGTAAAACTTCAGTTAAGCTAGTAACAATTTGGTTATTTTAGCTACAATTGATTGAACTTTAGCCCCTATATTCTAGAGTAGGAGGATCATAGAATTATAGAATCATTGAATAGTTTGGGTTGGAAAGGACTTTAAGATCATCCAGTTCCAACCCCCCTGCCACGGGCAGGGACACCTCACACTAAAACATGGTACCCAAGGCTCTGTCCAACCTGCCCTTGAACACCACCAGGGATGGAGCATTCACAGCCTCTCTGGGCAACCCATTCCAGTGCCTCACCAACCTTACAGTAAAGAATTTCTTCTTTATATTAAGGAAGAATTACAGAATCATAGAATATCTCATGGTGGGAGGGACCCATAAGGATCATTGGGTCCAAATTCCTGCTCCTCTCAGGACTACCTAAAACTAAACCATATGAGAATTGTTCAGACACTCCTTGAACTCTGACTGTCTTGGTGTATGACTGCTTTCGTAGGGATCCTGTTCCAATGACTGATCACCTTCTCAGTGAAGAACCTTTTCCTAATACCTCGCCAGAACTTCCCCAGACACTGCTTAATTCTATTTCCTCATGTCCTGTAGTAGGTCATCAGAGAGAGGAGATCAACATCTCCCCTCTACTGTTCCCCTTGAGGATGATGTAGACTGTGGTGGGGGCACCCCTTAGCTTTCCCTTCCCAGAGCTGAACAAGCCAAATGATCTCATCTGATTCTCCTAAGTCTTGCCCTTGAGGCCTGTCACCATGTTGGTCATGCTCCATAGGACGTCCTCTAATGGCTTCATGTCCTTCTTACATTGAGGCGCCCAAAACTTCACACAGTCTTCAAGGTGGGGCTGCATTAGTGTGAGATGACTTGGGTCACCCTGTAATAGCTTTGCAGGGTTTAACTCTCCTGCCCAAGAAGTATTGGTGTCATTTGGGAACCGTAATGTACTCTGGCAGATATGATAATAAAACCTGCAGGAGATCTGTGCCTTTCTGGAGAAACAGGCAGGATGTCAGAGTGCAGTGACATGGTTGCAGCATTGGTCTCCTCCAAGAAGCACCCAGCCATAAGGCAATACAAGAATATACATCCTATACAACAACATACATAGTTGTCTATTACATGTGTAATAGACAACTGATATCAGCAGTTCGTGGTGAAAGGCAATTATTCAGCTCTCCTGAATATGGTGAATAGAATGTGCTTGATTTTCTGTGAGAAAAGGCTAACTATTCAATCTCTTCCAGCTGTCCTGGTATATGAGGCACTCATCTGATCACCCAGTACCTTCTTGAGCTTCTCTTAGGCGGCATAAGCTGTGCTGATATGCAGACATGTTGATTATCAAAACCAGGATGCTATGCTAGTCATGGTTCAAATCCAAGGCAAACTCCGGGTTTGTTTGCAAAGGATGGCTTAAAATTGCCAAAGTAAGATTGCAGAAAACTGCACTTGTGAAATGCTTTTGAGGTTTATTCACAGTGACTGTTCTCAAGTGGATCCAGAGTGTGTTCCACTCGCTTAAACTGACACGATTTTATTCCCCAAAAAGAATACACTTGAAATAAGAAATCAGAATTCTGCATTGTAAACAACAAAGACTCACAAATAAGTAACATTCAATTTGCCAGCTCACAAACCCATTGTGATTGTGGTGCATCTATGTAAGCTCTGTAATGATGAAGGCCTAGCTTATTAAGAACATTTGGAAATTGGCTGAATTGTTTGATTTGGTAAAAAATTACATGCTACATTTAATCAGCTCTCCTTTAAGGAACAAATGTCATTAAACACCACTTAATTAGCTGTTCCTACAACCCCACTGTGTGAAAAATTGTATCCTTGATGACTACAAAACATTTTTAAGGTCAAATGTGGTGAATAAAAATATCATTGAATGCCCTCTGGTAATAGTCTACATAAAAGTGCAGTTCATTTACATTAATTGAAAAGATTAGTTCTGTATTGCAGTTAATCAGAATCTGATGTCTCTGCTGTACAGATGGAGAAGACTTAGAGTTAAGCTTATTTTACTTTTTCAGTTGATTGTAAGTCTGTTAATTTGTCATGGTGGATAGATACGAAAATACCTTCTTGCTCTATTAACTTAAGATTCCTGCTTTCTACTACACCAGTGTGCCACATTTGGTGAGAGAAATGGACAGTAAAAAAATAGATAGGAATTGACCATTTTGAAAGAATAATGATTTTTTTTTTTTTCTGTGTAACTAACATGATTTCTCCTCTGGTTTTGGCATGACATCTGATATCCATCTTATTCTTTATCATTCACTCACTAAAACCTTTCTTGTCTATTTACCCCCTCCTTCTCTCTGCCACACATGTGCAATCTGTGCCTGAGACTCCAGCACAGTTACTTCATTGAGACCTCTGAATGTTACTCCTTTTTACAGTAAAAATCTGGTGAAGAGCCAGATTTTTGGCAAGCTCCAGTGAAGCAGTTGAATGATCTGACTCACTGGTGTTATCCCTTGATGTATAAAATAAAAGAGAGAAGAAAAAGGTGAGAGAGGAGGATCAGGTTTTATTTTTAGATAGGAAGCTATGGCAGGTGTTGTGGCTTGTGGCAAAGATTTCATCTGCTCTCTAAGCTAACTGTGGGAGGGATGTCAGCATGACCCCTGGCAAAAACTGCAGCAGAGACCCTAGCAGACAGCCAGATTTCCTTACCTAGTAAGAATGAGCTCAGCATTACCTGAGAAATGGACCGATCCAGTGTTTCACTGTGACATTTGGCTTCACAGGATGCACATGCACACAAGACCATTTTTCTTCTCGATATATTCCTAGCAACATAACCACCAGGAAAGTGAGTTTGCCAGGGGTTTTTAATGGAAGAGTTCTCCCTAATAGGAGATACTCAGTGGCTTTATTTCTCCCTTGAGCTAGGAGTGGATAAAAATGTGGGAAGAATGATTTTAATCCACCTTAATGCCTCATGTATTTTGGGATTCTACTGGGACTTTCCTAAACGTAGTACAAAACCAAAAAAGCTCCCAACCCCCCCACACCTGGAAGGCTTGCTATAGCTTAGGTTTTGCAATGCCTTTGGAGTTTGGGGCATTTGAGGTTATACGGGTATGTAAGCTTTTAGTAACAGTGCTATGGGCTGGAGCAGAGGTTGTACCTCCCTGTCTCCATATCAAGGAGGCTTACGGTATAGCAGCTGTCCTTAGAGGGGTCTGCCTTTTCCCTTTTCAACTGACTGAAAACATGTTAGCAATTGAACAACTATATCTGAGTGGATCATAGTTATTCTTGGATCTTTAACATTATGAATGATTCTTTGTATCTTGGAGAAATACCAAGTGTTTTACCATGTATACAAGTGGTATATGCCTCTCATCAGATCTTCAAAATATGGTTATATGGCAGTTTCTTTTTTCCTGTTGTAGCTTTTCATAATTTCTTTCAACAAAGTTGAATGATAATGTTAAAAGGTGAAGTAATCTGAATGCTGAGTTTTAAAGGCCCCTCAAATATTGGGATGGGTTTCCTAGAGAGGTGGTCACTGCCACAAGCCTGTCAGTATTAAGGAAGCATTTGAACAATGCCCTTAATAGCATGCTTTAACTTGATCATGATGAAGACCTGAATTGGCCAGTCAGTTGGACTAGATGGTCATTGTAGGTTCTTTCAACTGGACTGTTCTGTTCTCTTCTGTTCTGATCTACTCTGACCTAGGCTAAGCTAAGCTAAACTAAGATAAGCTAAACTAAACTAAACTAAACTAAGCTAAGGTAAACTAAACTAAGCTAAACTAACCTAACCTAATCTAACCTAATTTGGTAATTTCAATCTCTTGAAGAAAAATAACAAAAAATGAGCAGCTACTTAAAAAAAAAAAAAGTATTTTCTTTGTAAATCAGAAGTCAGAATTGAAAAAAAAACCCAACCAGCAACCCTCTCTTCATAAAATCAATGTTCTGTAAATTAAGCAATCCCCAAAGGAAATGAGGTCCTGTTGTAGTTACTTTCCTGTTTTCTTGTCATTACACGACGTTCTTATAAACACGTATGACAAAAAGAAATGGCACAGGGTTTCTTTTGAAAGGCAGAACAAGGTTTAGTGCTCACAGTTCTGTTGAAAGCTTAAGCAGTAATATTCTTTCAAAGTCTAGAAGTAATGCCTTATGCTTGCAGTGATAACAAATGTATTCCTGAAGTGAAGATCTAGGGGTTGAAGGGTGGGAGAGGAATGCTGCGAGGACATTATTTATATAAAGGTTACATTGTAATATATATTATAAATATCAATATATTCCTTTTTTCATCAAAGTTGAAGTATACATATTAAGGAAACACAAAACATTAATAAGTATATGACCAGAGGTCACACTCTGCCTTTCTCTCCTAATGAAGCAGTGTCCCAGGCACACTCTTGCCAAGCAGGCAAGTTGATCCCAAATGTTCCTCAGCTTCTTACAGGGCAAAGGTCTAACCCCTGAGTCCTTGTTATCTCCTGGGCTCTTCTGAAGTTAGCAGATTCCTTTAAGCAGGTCTTTGGTTCTACTACAGTAAAATTCCCCTAAAAGACTGTAATAGGAGTGTTTCTAACTCATCTCTTTAAAAATAACTAAGCATGAACTCGGTGATGTTAAATCATAACAGATTTCTTTTTCAGCAGCAGACTGCCTCCAAACTGTCCCTCTGGTCTCATGATCATGAACCTTTGAATGTCATGAAATAATACTTAAAGCCCAAATATTATGAAAATATTTGTGGTATGAACTCTCTCCTGTCTTGTTACCTTTCTTTAATGTTTCTTCTCGCTTTTCTAATGGCATCTTGTTTTTTTTCCCCTTGCATATGCAGGCATTGCAAGCTTAGTTGGATAAGTTGTGAGCAAACACAACCCTCATGCAGTAAGCTCCTCTTTCTGATTTTTCTGCACTTACGGGCTGTGTTTGGGGTGTAGCACAATAAAAATATTTGATTTAAGAAATAACCTCAAAAGCTCTGCTCCACTGTGCTCTGTGAACACATTCTTTTGTTGCACATTATTAAACTGCAACAGAAGCATTATTTTTATGCAGTAGATGCATAAAAGTGATTATATGGTAAAATTGCTACATGATTTCATAGACGTACACAAGCATGTATGTACGCAGTATTGGATCTTATCCCTACAGCAGTGTTCACCTAATGAAAACCATTCAGATTTTTCTAATCTTTTGGCAATTTATTCTTAAAAGGGATTTGCACAAGGAATGTTTCTATTTTACAGCTTCCATAATAAAATCAGAATATTTTGTAGATTTCAACTTCACTATTATAATTTATTATATCTACAGACTTCCCACTGCATCAGATTATTTGACAAGATGGTGTTTAGTTAAAGAAATGTTTCCTCATGTCCAGTGTGACTGTTCATCACTGGCCTGTCTCCAGTTTCACAGCATTATCTCATACTGTCAGGATCTTGTTTATTAAGAGCACAGACAAGGAATCACTGTGGCAGGTACGTTGCAGAAACACTGAACCTCTGATACCTCAGAAAACAGTGTTTTGTCACAGTGCTTTGGATCACTCAGTTACGCTGAGGGCCACAGATAAGATATTGCTATATTTATACCTGCCTTTGTAGAGCCTTTTATCTGTGTTCATAAAGTACCTTCAACGCTGGTTCCTTGCCTGTGCTCTTAATAACAAGAGCCTGACAGTATGAGATAATGCCGGGAAACCGGAGACAGCCCAGTGATGAAGGGTCAGACTGGACATGAGGAAACATTGCCTTTAACCAAACACCATTTCATCACATAGCCTGTCACATCACTCCAGGACATTCTGCTTTGGAAAAAAGCAGAAAAGACCCAAACCAAAACCAATCCTTTCTCCCTCCAAAATCAAGACCCTCTATGACCTTCTATCATGTTGTTCTGATAGACTAGCAAGTATCAGGAAAACCTGTGTAATTCATTTGTCCCATCATAACCAAACTGATCCTCCTTTCCCATGTTGATCCTTTGCTATTTGGGGGATAGTCACTGTGTTCTCATTCTATAAAAAAAACTTTCTTACAGCAGCAAACAGCTGATTTATCTTCTTTTTATTTTAAGTGCTTCAGTAGACTCCAAGGCTGATTTATCTTGGCTCTATTAATATGGGCAACATCACTTGGTTTAATGATTAAGTATTCATGTCTGGATAAAAATTACTTTCTTTGCTCTAGATAATAACAGATTATTTTTCACCCCTGCTATATGTGAATTATGAAAGATAGTTATTTCTTTAATCTCCAGCATATCTTGCTGTGAAAGGGTTTATACATTTAATTCTCCTGGTTCAGGGAAGAAGTGATCTTTTAAGGCAAAGTAGGATGAATCTATAGCTGTTGTCAGAAATCTTTCTCCTTTTTAAATATACTTTAGAACAAAGGGAAAAATGACACAAAGACAGAACATTTCTTCTGCCTTGTTTTCTCAAAAGTTGAATTCAAGTGGGTACACAGATCTGTGGAGGCCACTGAAAAAGCCTGTTTGCTCAGCCAGATAGATGAATATCTATTTGCTCAGCCAGGATATTTCATCCTGCTCTGTTCAGTATCCAGCCCTTCAGCGAGCAGATGAATCTTCCCTCCCCAGAGCTGTCTGTTGAGCTAGCCTTGTTGATGGGCTCTGAATTAGACTTCAGAAAGGTGGGAGTTCAATTCTGCTTTGAACTGTGTGAAGACTCTGTAGCTTTGAAAACTTCTTGTAGTCTCTACAGCTGGTTTTCACATGTAGAAATTAGGGTAACTTTACCCTGTTATATGAAGAACTTCTCTGCTTCTGCTTACAATGAAGAGAATTTGCATCCAGTTACAAAGCTGACTTGATGTCTGGTAAAAGGAAACCAGAAGTAATTCAAGTACAGATGTCTCCGATGTAGGCAAGGTGAATTTTACCCACAGTTCAGGTCTGGATGGATGCCTAGATGCTGTCAGCCAGTTCAATAGTTTGCTTTTAGAAACTGATTTTCTTCAGTAACAGCTCATGAAATCCGCTCCTTCTGCTTTGATACTCTTTATACTGTATCTGCTCTCATACAGGCAGGAAGAACGACCAGTTCTTGTTTTGCTTACCTGAGAACTGGCATGTGTTCAGTCACATAGTGCATATGCAGCCTGTCCACTCCAGTGTATTAAGTGCTATTGCATACTGATGCATTTACCTTATCAATATATGCTCCGGCTAAGTATTTCCATCTTATTGATACTTATGGTGACCAAGATGACATCATCTACGCATTTTAAAAGTAAAATAGTATATCAGGGATCTTTGCACAGGTAACAACAACCACCTTAAATTCATGGCTTTCTCTCCAAATTAGGATTGTTTCCCCCTTGGGCACCATATGTGGCTAATTGTAATATGGCCTACTGGTTCTTGAATTGAAGAAAGGTCATTATGGAGTGCAAATGCTGTTGGTGACTTACTGCTATATTAAACTTCCAGATGTCAGTCTAGGCAGAGGAAGCCATCAACAATTCATGACGTTGTAAAAACATTTTGTTCTTGCTGATCCATTTATGATGAAGTATCAGGTAATGCAATATTATGTTAACCATAAATAAATCAAAAATACAGATGCACTTGCGTGAATTATGATGGCCACTAATGGCATTTGGGGAAGAAAAAGCAAATTCCAGTTCTGACTAATGCCTCTTGTTACTCCTTATGGTGTTTCTGAGATGCTCTGAAGACTGCAGTAGCAGAGTAGAGCTTCAGTCTTGTTGGGTCTCCAACTGGATGACACCCTCCAACATATTTGTTCTTCCTTTATAAAAAGATTCATAGGAACTCTGGTGTGATTAACCACTGACCCTCCTGTGACAATGGAATTTGGTGATTGCTCAGCCTGAGAGGGGAGTGGACCAGCCAAATTCTCTGATTCTGAAGGTACAGCATCCCACCCACCCAAAAGTCCAGTTGGTGCCTTAGCATGATAATCTCTCCAAGTCAAATGCTAGTGGAGATGCTGCTCAAAACATCATCAGCCACAGTCTGTTCCAAATAGATTTTTCTCTGCCAGTGGAGAGGAGAATATATACTAGATAAACAGACCCATCTTCAAGCAAATGTAACCTTCTAAAAGTAACTTGTTAACAGATAGCCAACATTTTTTCTGATGCTGTTTTCTTTTAGATGGATACCCATAATTAGAATGGAGAGATTTATTTTTCTTTTTTTTTTTCCAGCCCTAATCCATTTTGTAAGAAATGAAAAAGCGCAGTTAAAAAATGATTAATATTTCTTGAGAACAGGCTAAAAAGGATTTTGAGCTGCAATATTTAAACTTGGTGATTCATGATAGAGGAATACTGAAACTGCATAAAATGTGCTCATCTTTTGAACTTGTTTTGCTAGCATCTCAAATGATGGATTCAAACATCTTCATAATCCACCAGTTTATTATAATCTCTTCTCAGTGTTCTGGAAGTGCTATTATCTCATTGGCTTATATATTATTATGAGTAATACATTGAAAAGCAGGTGTTCTGTTGACCTTAAACTCTGAAAAAGTAACATATGAGAGAGGAAAAGCAGTAGTTGGAATTAATTATAGACATAGACATGATGGAGGACACTCTGCCAGTGTGTATTGGCATAGTCCTATCGAAATCAATAGAGTAAGACCAATTTACATCAGCAGAGAAGCTGATTTAACAGCCATTGGAAGAAGATGTGCTGGGATTTTCACAAATGTGAAGAGACAGAGCACTAGAAACAGCAGACTGTTTGCCATTGCATTTGTATGTATGCTGTTAACCTTCACACCTCTTTGTGTAAGCACTGCAAAAGTACCTTTTTTAACATGTGCAGGAAAGGTGCAAAATTACAAGGATATCAGCTGAGGGATTCTGCATGAATACAAAGCTTCTTGAAACCCAGTCATGGTGTCTCTTAAAATGGTGAAGCTCTTCTTCTTGAACATCAAAGTACATCAAGTATACATCCTATGCTATGGAAGCTGGTTAAACAGATTCAACAGTTATCTTGTAATAAGCTTTGGAAAAATACCTATGCATAAATGAGGCAGGATATTTAGAATCATGGGAAGCTTTCTAAAATGATGTGGAGTGAACAAATAGTAGGTCTAGTTCTTATTTGCCTTTCATTTTACTTCAGTACTTCCACTGACTTCAGTGGTGATGTGCTGGATTTACACCATGTATGGGTAACTCAAAACAAGAATTATAAGTGGAATGTAACAGATTATTTCTGATAAATTGCAGAAGACCAGTAAGGAATAGTCGGATAATGACCTTCAAATATTAGTAGAAAAATAGGGCTGATTTTTGTTCCAGTCTGTGAGTCAGAGTGCCTTTTCCTTGTGTTTTGCAATCTGACTACAAGGAAACCTGCTTAGCCTGGAGTTTTTGGTGAAGAAACTATTTTTATAATGCAATGATTCATGCCTCCTGTTTCATATAAAGTGTTATTTTGTGCTAAGCAAGGGGCTCAGTGTGGCAGTCTGGGTACAAAAACTACCTCGAGAATATAGAGCAGTAGAAGGAGAACTTGTCCTACAGCCAAACTCGAGGCTCTTACTGGAAAGAAAAAGCTTGGAAGAACACTGCATTAAAAATCAACTTTGAAAATGATCTATTCTTATTTATTTTCTTATTCTCCTTCAAACATTAATGACACTGGATTAAATCCAAATACTTTGATTGCAGTTGAAGGAATCTCTACCCTTTCCTCCTGTGGCCATATGAATACAGAACTGGAGATGATGCCTGGAGTGTTGATCTGATCCTCTGATATTCCAGAGTGTTGCACAGAACCACCTTTGCTATTTCAGAAGTCGAGTTTCAATGGAATAAAGCTATGTTGCAGGTAAGGATGGTGCTGTCTCTGTCTTGGGACAAGGAGAGCAAAGAGAAGAGTGTGAGAAGGCCGAGGTATCACCTGTGACCACAGAGGAAGAATGATGAAATGAGGTGTCTGCCCCAGAGAGACGCAGTCCCTGCTGTTCCATTCCTGTGGAAGCAACAAGCCAGACCTGACATGCAAGAAAGAAGTGATCAATCTTAAATCTGATCTTCATCTTTTTCAGCATGTGAAGGCTAACATCACTCTTGGTTGTCCAAGTCTCCATCAGGCAGAAATCCATGGTGCTTAACTGTGCAATCATCAGAAAAGTTTGCTCTCTTAGCTTCTTTGAGTCTTCACTTTGCATTGCCAAAGAAATTAGTATGATCCTAAAAACATAAGACTTGAATTTTAGCATACAGAACCTAGACTTATGAATAACTGTCATGAAGAATGTAACACACAAATAGGACTGATTAAGGAGAAAGTACAAAAATGGAATGTGTTTGCATGGATGCATATAGATACCCATAAAAAGATGCTTCATTAGTCTCAACAATATCAGCTGAGATTCCCAGATTTCACCTAGCTGCAGACATGGCTTTGTTAGTTTGCATTCATAAGGGTCACTGTATGTACAGCCTTTCTTCCATTTTGCATTTCTCTGATGTACCGCAGCAATATATCATCAAAATACCATTCCTCTGATAATGTATTGCTGTTTTATGCTGTTAAAGTGACTTTGCTTGATGACACACTCAACTAATCCATCTTTAGAAAGATGAACTGTAACAGCAGTGGCCTCTATGTCACATGTAAAAGAGTACGGGGAATAAAAGATGTAGTGGCAAGGGGCTAAGGAGGAACATGACGCTGAGAATGTTCTGGGACATAAAGCACATGTGCCAGGAAATACATAGGAAGTCAATAAAAGGACATCAATTGGACTTGCCAGAAAGCATGTGGGTACTCTCTATCTCTGGTGTAATAGCCTTAGCAAAGGCAGCAGCAAGAAGCACCGTGAGAAAGTTCAGAATATATTAAAATAATGGCTGTGAAACATATTCATGGGCATGCAAACCACTGGGTTCTTTTAAAACTAAGATAATGCATTCAAGCTGCAGCCCAGGAGACTCAGCTTCACATCTGGCTCAGGTACAATGTGTTTGGCATTGCAAACCCACTCCTCCAGTGAGTTTGTCTTCATTCAGATATTCTGCAGCACAGTAGTTCAGGGCAATTAGAAAGTTGTGCTCGGGATCAAAGGGACTCCCTGCTGCTGAGTTTCTGAGTTGTTAACAGGGATGTGTGGAAAAAACTTAGTGATCTTAGAGTCAGGAGGCTCCTGCAGAAGCATGTACATAAAAGATGCTACAGCAAGACACAGGGAGATGTTCCCTTCTCCCTTAATTGAAAGTAAACAAGACAGAATTCAGGGAGAGGAGCCATGCAATTCAATTCAAAGGCATATCCTTTTCTAAAAGTTGCTCAAAAAGTAATGTTTTCCATTGAAAACTGGATAACTCATCATTCTAATTCACTGCTACGGGGGGGTGACATGTCAATACCACTGGGTAGCTTTGTAGATTTAAGTATAGAGCTGGATCGTGCCATAAGCACAAATAACAATGGTATTTCAACAGCAAGAGTACAACTATGAGAGCTATCCAATCTATTTTTAAGGTTTAGTGTGACCCACTGAGGTTAGAGAAAATTGTACTATAATGTTATCACACAATAAGACTCACTGTAGTAATTTTGCAGTGGCTTCTGAAGCAGCTGCACCGAAAACTGTTAGAAACAGGGACTTGTTCCAGCTAGTCCATTGATCTGTTCCTAGGTGACAGTTTCTTTGTGCCTACAAATAAATCCAGGGAAGCAGCAAAAGCTACCTAAAGTACAAACTGAGCAATGTTAAGCTTAGAGAATGAGGCTTTTCAATAGCTGTTTTCCCTCCACATAAGTTACCTCCATGAGACAACATGACTAATAAATAATAAATGACTAATTCTTAGGTCTTATGTAGCACCTCTTATTAGAGCAACACTGAACACAGTGAAGGGAAGTCTTGTAGTGTGCCATTGGGATATATATGTTTGACTGTATAGCTAAATTATTTTGTGCTTTTCCACTTACCATAGACCATAGTGTCCACTGGCTTATAGCAGTCCCCTGCAGTTCTAGATGCCCTGTAAGCTCTGTGGCCCCTGCAAGCTGGGTGTATAATCTAAGTATAAGGCAAATGATGATTGTGCACAGGCAGGTGGGAAAAGTAATAAGCAATAGAGGAGCAAGCAGGGATTCTTGCACTTGAGTTGCCCAACTCAATTCCAAGTTTTCTGTAAGCATGCATAATTTATGGCTATGTGTTTCATCAGCACTTGGCAACATAGTTATGGATTAGGAAATCAAAAAGTATTTCCATTGGAAATGCTGTTTATTTTATTAATATATTTTTTTCCCTACAAAAAAACTGAAATAAGGGAATGATTTTTACTCAAAAGGAAGCTGCGGAAACTCCTGGAGAAAACAGCTCATTCTTTGCACCTTTACTTTTGGTAGGCTATGACTTCAAGTATGCCATTATGTAGCACAGTTAGGAAACTTGCTGTACAACTTCCCATCTTCAAAATGCAGGCAAGAAAAAAAATGGGGTTGTGAGAGATAGAACCTATCCAGTGATGTCACCTGCTGACACTAATGAGTCCATAGGGAATGTGCACAACTCCACAAAGACCAACATTTTTGTTGTGGATCTTTCCATCCAGCTCAAATCCTTCAGTAACCCCCATATTTATTTTCCAGTAATTTTCTATAAGTTTTTCCTGAAAAGCCAACTTCCCATCACACAACTATTGAGGAGTCACCTATGGATCACACCCTTTTGCTTCTCTTGAAATTGTGTAAAAGGCTGTAGTGGAATATAAGGTGCTAAGCAATTGAAAATGTAGCCCCAGCTATTTTGCTGTAGGTCACATAACGAGACTCTGTCACTTGCTGTAGCTTTGAGACAAAGGATAAATGAATAGAGACAGTTCATTGCTTGTATTTCGTAAAGCTGGGACAGAGCAGACTCCACAGCACAACAGGACACATTTGGGAAGACAAAGAATAGGGGACATTTCTTATTAAACCCTCACTTATTATTATAACTTGTCATAATCTGTGTCATGTGGAAAATGTTGAAAAGTTCAGTGAGTTAACTAAGCAAGTTATAAAGACGTCTTAAAAATGTTGCCTATGGCCAGTAAAAACACAGGCTAGAAATCTCTGCAATCTTAAGCACCCTGTCTCCACATCCATTCCTCCATTTCAGGTTAAAAACCAGCCTGCAATCCTGTAGAGGTATTTTAGTCTTGTTTTCTTCTCCTGGAATTCATTAATTCTTTCTTTTGTACTGGGCTTATAGGAATGTTTTCATATTTCTCACATGAGGTGGTTTATGTCATGGTCAGAAAGCTCTAATTATTTTTGCTAGTGAACTACTTGAAAAATACAAATATACATGGAAAAATAAACAGGCTGTGGCTTTAAAGCTACTTCAACAGCCCAGGGATCAAGAAAATGTGTAACTATGGGCTAATCTCTTTTCAGGGAAAACTAAGTGAGTGCATAATTTTTCTCATCTGTCTAAATGCTTTTTTTTTTACTGGAGCAGACAAAGGTTGCCATGAGAGGATTAAACTGCTGCTTACATAGTGTAAAATCAGGCAGTATATACTTAGGTCAAACTCTCACAGCACAGTGTTCAGTAATTCTCCACTCCTCAAAATTTAATGTGAGTATAATTAAGGATTCAAGTAAAATCTACTTGATTTCATCACCCACTTGCATATCGATAAAAATGTGAAGAAATCTGGAATAAAATTGTATTTGTATCAAAAAAATCCATTATTATAATACCTACTCTCAGCTGTGTATCACATCATAGAATCATATAATGGTTTGGGTTGGAAAGGATCTTAAGATCATCAAGTTCCAACCCCCTGCCATGGGCAGGGACACCTCACCGGAGACCATGTCACCCAAGGCATCCATATTTGCTGTCTTACAAAACATGGCGTTGTACCTTTGTTTTCATTTGTAATGCTGCAGTTAGGGTAGTATTTGTCTTCCATACTATTAACATACTGGATAATTTGTGCACACACAAGCACTTATAATACATTGAGATACTTGTAGAAGTAGGGGACTCTACTTTGAAAGGGACAGAAGCACTTGTCTTTTGGCCTGACCCGGTCTCAAGGGAGGTGTGTTGCCTACCAGGGGCACGGATCAGGGATGTTGCAAAGAGGCTGCCTGCTCTAGTAAGTCCCATGGACTATTAACAACTTCTGGTGATACATGTGGGTGTTAGGGATATAGATAGTAGTAGCGTGGAGAACATAAAGAAGGGACTACAGAACCCTGGGAGAGGTGGTTAGGGGCTCTGGAGCTCAGATAGCCTTTTTGTCAATTCTCCGGGATACAGGGGAGGACCTAACAAAACCTAGGAGGATTAGCCAGGTTAGTAAATGGTTAAAAGGGTGGTGTCACAGTCAGGGGTTTGGGTGTTTTGAATGGGGGACCCAAGTCTGTAGGCCAGGTCTAGTGGGGGCTGGTGGAGCTGGTCTGATGAAGAAGGGGAAGAGCAGTTTTGGTAGGAGGCTTGCCAGACTGGTCAAGGAGGCTTTACACTAGATGTGTTGGGGGAGGGGGCCATCATTCCATCCCAACACATCCAGTCAGTTGCCAGCACCTATAAGAAATCCTTGGATCAATGTAGATACATTCCAGCCTCTCCAGCCAATGAGCCGGCTTCATTTGGAGTTCAGCTCAGATGCCTCTATACAAATGCCCGTAGCATGGGGAACAAACAAGAGGAATTAGAGATGTGTGCACATCTACAGGGGTATGCTATAATGGGCATCACAGAAACATGGTGGGGTGGCTCCTATGACGGGAGTGTTGGAATGGAAGGTTACAGGCTTTTTAGAACATACAGGTCCGGCAGGCGGGGAGGGGCAGTTGCCCGTTATGTTAGGGATAGGCTGGAGAGTATGGAACTCTGTCTGGGGACAGGTGATCAGTTAACAGAGAGTTTGTGGGTCAGGGTTAAAGGGAAAACAGCTATGGGAGACATTACTGTGGGGATCTCTTACGGACCCCCAGATCAAGGAGAACCTGCAAATGAAGCACTCTATAGGCAAATAGGAAAAGCCTCACGCTCACAGGCCCTTGTTCTCATGGGTCACTTCAACCACCCTGACATCTGTTGGAACGAGGGTACGGCCCGGCACAAGCAATCCAGGAGGTTCCTCCATTGTGTGGAAGACAACTTCCTTCTGCAAGGAATAGAGGAGCCAACAAGGAGAGGTGCCATGCTTGACCTCGTGCTCACCAACAGGGAAGGGCTCGTTGGAAATGTGGCGCTCCAGGGCAGCCTTGGATGCAATGATCACGAGATGGTCGAATCTGAGATCCTTAGGACAGTGAGAAGAGCGTGCAGCAAGCTCACTGAACTGGACTTCCAAAGAGCACACTTTGGCCTCTTCAGGAACCTGCTTAGTAAGGTTCCATGGGATATAGAACTAGAGGGCAGAGGGGCCCAAGACTCTTGGCTGATATTCGAGGATCACCTGCTGCAAGCTCAGGAGCCTTGCATCCCAACCAGAAGGAAGTGCAGCAGGAGGGCCAGGAGACTTCCTTGGATGGATAAGGAGCTCCTGAGGAAAATTCAAATGAAAAAAGAGACTTATAAAAAGTGGAAGCAAGGACAGGCGGCCTGGGAAGAGTACAGGGATATTGTCTGGGAAGCTAGGGACCAGGTTAGGAAAGACAAGGCCCAGTTAGAATTAAATTTGGCTAGGGATATTAAGGATAGCAGGAAGGGATTCTACAGGTATGTAGCAAATGAAAAACAGACTAGGGACAATGTAGGCCCCCTCAGGAAGCTCTTGGGAGGACTAGATACACAGGATTTGGAGAAGGCTGAGGTTCTGAATGACTTCTCTGCCTCGGTCTTCACTGGCAAAGGCTCTGACTGCACCACCCAAGTCTTGGAAGGCAGACACAGGGACTGTGAGAATGAAGACCTTGGGCCCACTGTAGGAGAGGATTTGGTTTGAGACCATCTTAAAAACCTGAATGCAAACAAGTCCGTGGGATCTGATGAAATCCATCCATGGGTCCTTGAAGCAGCTGACGAATGAAGTTGCTAAGCCATTGGCCATCATATTTGAGAAATCATGGCAGTCAGGTGAAGTTCCCAACGACTGGAAAAAGGGAAATATAACCCCCATTTTCAAGAAGGGGAAAATGGATGACCCGGGGAATTAGAGACCAGTCAGTCTTACCTCTGTGCCTGGCAAAATCTTCAAGCAGATTCTCCTGGAAGTCATGCTAAGGCACATGAAAAACAATAAGGTGCTTGGTGACAGCCAGCATGGCTTCACTAAGGGGAAATCCTGCCTGACCAATTTGGTGGCCTTCTGTGATGGGGCTACAGAACCGATGGACAGGAGTAGAGCAGTTGATGTCATCTACCTGGACTTCTGTGAAGCGTTCGAGACTGTCCCACACGACATCCTTGTCTCTAAATTGGAGAGACATCAATTTGATGAATGGACCACTCGGTGGATAAAGAACTGGCTGGAGGGCCGCACACAAAGAGTTGTGATCAATGGCTCAGTGTCCAGCTGGAGACCAGTTACGAGTGGTGTCCCTCAGGGATCGGTATTGGGACTGGTCTTGTTTAACATCTTCGTCGCTGACATGGACAGTGGGATTGAGTGCACCCTCAGCAAGTTTGCCAATGACACCAAGCTGTGTGGTTCGGTTGATACGCTGGAGGGAAGGAATGCCATCCAGAGGGACCTCGACACAATTGTGAGGTGGGCTGATGCCAACCTCATGAACTTTAACCATGACAAGTGCAAGGTCCTACACCTGGGTTGGAGCAATCCCAGGCACAGCTACAGGCTGGGCAGAGAAGAGATTCAGAGCAGTGCTGCAGAGAAGGACTTGGGGGTGCTGGTCAATGAGAAAATGAGCATGAGCCAGCTTCAGTGTGCACTCGCAGCCCAGAAAGCCAACCGTATCCTGGGCTGCATCAAAAGGAGTGCAACCAGCAGGTTGAAGGAGGTGAACCTGCCCCTCTACTCTGCTCTCGTGAGACCTCACCTGGAGTATTGTGTGCAGTTTTGGTGTCCTCAACAGAAGAAGGACATGAAACTGTTGGAACAGGTCCAGAGAGGTGCCACGAGCCTGATCAGGGGACTGGAGCACCCCATATGAAGATAGCCTGAGAAAGCTGGGACTGTTCAGCCAGAATAGAAGGCTGTGTGGAGACCTCATAGCAGCCCTCCAGTATCTGAAGGGGGCCTATAGGGATGCTGGGGAGGGACTCTTCATTAGGGACTGTAGGGATAGGAGAAGGGGGAACGGGTTCAAACTGAAACAGGGGAAATTTATATTGGATATAAGGAGGAAATTCTTTCCTGTTAGGGTGTTGAGGCAATGGAATAAGTTGCCCAGGGAGGTTGTGAATGCTCCATCCCTGTCAGTGTTCAGGACCAGGTTGGACAAAGCCTTGGGTGATATGGTTTAGTGTGACTTGTCCCTGCCCATGGCAGGGGGATTGGAACTATATGATGTTAAGGTCCTTTACAACCCTAGCTACTTTATGATTGTATGATTCTACTCTGAGGTAATCTTCCACTGCCTGTCCAGAAAAGCAAAGGTCTCCCACTGCTCCTGTAGATACCGATCAGCTTTCTGTGCTTCTCTTGTACACTTCAAGGTATTTGACATGGTGCTAGATGTGACAGGCTTGTTTACTGTTTGGTATGGAAAGTTTTCTTCTCTTGCAACTACTTCTACAGGAAAAACGCAACTACAAACATCACAACCTTAGAATATTATTTATGTTTGTTATATTCAAATTCTCACATTACACCCTCATTGCTGTACTGCCTGTACGCTTTCTGGGAACTCTGTGGTGCCTTTGTATCTGGGGTGGGTATTTCATATCACCTTAAAAATTGTAGTGCTCAAAATATGTGGGAGAAAAAATCAGGTTTTATCTATCTCACCAGATTCAAGATGTTGCATTGCTGTCTGACTGTCTTGTTCTAATATGATGGCAAAGGGCTATCATGAAAATGCTGTCTCTCTAGCTATCTCTCCAGCTCAATGTGGGGAAGGGAATCCACAAGAGAAAGGATGCTCTGTGAACAGCTGGTGAAGCGAAGTGTTGAGAAATAGAAATGACTAATGGGCATGCTCAAAGCATAGCTTTTCATATGTTACACTATTTCTTATGACAAATATTTCTTTACAAGACAGTTATCTTATAAGGCAAAGAAGACTTGTAATTAGAATACAGTACAGAAGTCTAAGCTGATGAACTCTGTCAAATGCATCCAGGAGGAAGTGAACAGTTACCATGAACTCAAACAATTGTTCGTAGCACAGAGGGCAAAAATTACAGAGAAAAAGAAAAGGGAAGTAGAAAACTTTTATTGCTAGAAAAAAGGAAGAAAACCAAGGGATTTATATGGTGTTTTTTGCAGTATGACAGAAGAATTTGATCTTTTTTCAAGGCATCCCTTGAGAGCTCAGGCACAAGCAGATGCTGAAGATCGTCTGTGCTTAGTTTCCAGTCCTGAGCAAGAATACTGTGCAAAGCTCTAAAGTCAGCTAAAGCACCTATTAGAGAGGTGAGCAGCTTAAGGTAAGCACTGGTAGAAAACCCCAGCAAAGCAAGGGACAGCTGGTACAGTCAAACATCAACAGGTCAATTCGGCTTCAGTTCAGCTCTTGTGACCTGTAAGACTTTTAAGATATTTTAAAGCATTTAACGTAGAGCATGAAAAATGCTTCAGGAAAGAGAAAGCGGTTGGCCTAGGTTACTACTGGTATCATTTGACTTTGCAAGTTGGTTACTTACACAGGCTGGTTGCTTGTTTTCTTTAACTGAAAAATATATATATAAAAGTTTATTGCTCACCTGATTCACATTTCATGAAAAGAGGAAATATGCTCATGTGAACATTGAAAGGTTTAGTACAATAGTGCCAGGATGTTGTTTGGTTGGCTGGGGGGTTGTAGGGTTGTGGTGTTGGTTTGTTTCCTATTGGGTTGTTTCCTGTTTATTGTGATCTCCTTAAATTCCACTTTAACTAAGTCCTGGCAGACCTTTCTGACAGTCTCATAACATTGATGGTTGATGAGGGACATCCTCTGTTTTGGTGGTGGCACGGACAGACCTGGTGGTTTGATGCTGTTGTGGTTTTTTCACACAAACACTCTGAAAACCTGAAACTAAGAAAGCAGAAAAAGCAAAATCAACAACTATGTCTGTAACACTGTGTGTGAATGTATATATTTATATACACAGTCCCTGGTGCAGTATTTTCTCATCTAATCTTTCCTCAGCATTCCCTCTCTTCCTTTAGGTTTTTTTTTTAACTTTAATAGCTCAGCTATTATCTTTTTCAGATGTGGTCCATTAATTCTTCTGTATGAATTCATGCATAGTCAGCTCCCCTTTGCTAATGACCGGAGGGGAATAATGGCTAATGCTCACTAAGAAAGATAGGTATTGTTTTAGCTGCTCCTTGATTTATTGAAATCTTTCTGAACATTTCTGCATTCTCATTTTGTTACAGTCTGAGAAAAGAAAGCATTTCAGAAGCTATCCAAGAGAATGGTCTATTTCTGGTCAGTGAAAATACATGAATATTCTGGGAAGAGGGACACAAGACATTGAGAAAAGAAAAGGAATACTTAAAAAGAACACTTATGTATTGCATTTGTAAAACCTGAACAAGGAACACCAAAAGAAATTGTTGGTGAACACATTAAAAACTAGAAAAAATAAAGGCATTTTTCTTTCACCACACGTTTTAATGTCAGAACTTACTAGAACTGAGTATTGTGGTTGTGAAAGAACATGAATTAACAAAACCAAACAAAACAAGGCCTCAAACAGGGGAAGTTCAGGTTAGATCTAAGGAAGAACTTCTTTACTGTGAGGGTGCTGAGGCACTGCAACAGGCTGGGCAAAGAAGTGGTGAATGCTCCCTCCCTGGCAGTGTTCAAGGCCAGGTTGGGCAGAGCCTTGGGTGACATGGTTTAGTGTGAGGTGTCCCTGTCCATGACAGGGGGTTGGGACTAGATGAACTATTCTATGAAAACAGTTTTCTTTCCATATATATCCATTATCCAGTGGAAGCAGTACAAGGGAAAGCCAAGTCACATCACAGCAACCTATCACAGAGAAGTAGAAATGAAAAGATCCACATAAATACATAGTAGTTCCCTTAAGCAGTGTTTTTGGAATGCTCATTATGTCTCATTCTAGTTTAACATGGATACAGGTATTTTGTGCTCCCCTCAACCTTCAATTGAGAGACACACTTATCAAACTTGAAATTGCATCAAGATATATTATTTTGTCAAATGTCCACAAAGCCAATCTTTTCATAAATTAAACTGGTTAAATCAGCCTTACCTGCTTTGTCATTAAGATGGTGCAGTATGTTCATCCTGGCCCTAATTATCCCTTTGATAAATAATTATCTGTTCTCGCATTTCCACAATTTAGACAGTTTGTCACATAAACAAGAGTAGATCTGATCCTCAATTGCATCAAGGTATGCTTAACCTCCCTGAAATGTAGTGGAGACATTAAAAAGACCCATTAAGAATGACTCTCTGCCTTGCGGATTATTATAGAGGTAAAGATTTCACACCAGACTCAGATGCCAGCCCTGGGAGTTGTATGGATTCTGGTCAGAGTTCAGTGAAAAAAGCTAGAAAGCAGGTATATATAAAGTGGAAAAAATACAGTAAGACCTAGTTTGGTTTAACTTCAAGCAGCAGCTGAGCAAGCTCCTGACTGGCGCCAGAATAGTCTGCTTAAGATTCTTCTGCTTCCCTGCTACTTTGGCAATCTCCCAGTACAGCAGGAGCCAAAACCTGACTTTTCAAGTAAAGACATTTATGTCTGGGGTGATGCAGGGGAAAAGCTGCTTTTCTTTGTGTATTACAGTGTTTCAGAAAAGTGAAGTCAGCTAAAATCAGTCTGACTGATGCTCCCAGGCAGGATAGGTTTGGGTCCTTTCAGTATTTGGTCCAGTTTGGTTGGGTACTTGTTAGGTAGCAAGGTTTTGTTTTGTTTCGGATTTGGTTAGTTTTTTTGGGGGTTGTGTTTTATTTTGGGGGTGGTAGTTTGGTTTTAGGGGTATTTTTTTGTTTGATTGGTTTTAATATTAATACTAGTAAAGCAGGAATACTTTCTGGTTGGACTTCACCATCGTTTGTCATCACAAGTTAATAATGGCTCATGATACAGTCCCTACAGGAGACCCACATCCTTCTAAATCTGTTGTTAGAGAACAAATAAAATATCCTAGAACAGTTAAAGTGGCACTAAGTGCCTAAGATGAGCCAAATACTTCAAGCACCTGAGTCAAACACTTCATACATTAGAGAGACTCTGAATGAAGTGGAAATCAGATATACTTGGATAGTTCAAAGGGGATATTTACACATGTGAGCAGGTACTGCTGGGCTTGGGTTTATCTGACCTGAATATGAGGGGAGGCAATTCAGCTCCACATCCAGACACCCATGTCCAGGGGTCTTCCACTGAGTTGGAGGTGAAGGAGCTGATTATAATCAATGACAGCTTAGGGGTTGTTCTCTGGAGGAGGAGATTTGGGTCTTCTACCTCTGAAGTAACTTCCCCCCTCGCTAAATTGCAGGACACAAAAGATGCCTTTCCAACACACCTTTATGAACGGACTCTTGTAAACCTTGCCAGAGGAACTGGAATACTCTGGTAGAACAGAACACTTCATATACATCTATCCTGTTTTAAAAGATTTTGTCTGATAGCAAATTTGCTAATTCTTCAGCCATTTGGGCCATTCTGGAAAGGCCTTTTTACTGGGGAAAAAAAAAAACCCAAACAACTCAGTTCCCTTACCTTAATCTGTTTGCTTCTTTGTTTCTTTAGGGTTTAGGGGTTTTGTTTTGACTTGTCCTATCACAGTTTCAGTAGCTGCTGCAGGGGAAATACAGAACAAGATTCAATAGCAGTTTTGAGTCCATCAATAAGAAGTTAACTTCAGTTCTACTCACAGTTGGCTACATCGGTGAAAGAAGGAAGAGATAATAACTCTTGGAAGGGCATTTATTTCATGTTCAGCTGGTCTGACCTGTAAATAGGATCCCTTGGCTTTTGTGCTATAAGCAAAATCCCCTAAAGAAAGATCTTGCTGGATCCTTTCTTAATTTTACTTACCAATTTTTTGTTTAACCAGCTTAAATTTAGACTGACTTGCAGATTTAATTAGTATCAAAAATAAATTAGTACCGAAGAGGAAAAAAACCCCAACTTTGCAGTTTGTTTTGCATATATACAATTACTGAAGAGAGATTTTAGCCAAATATATTTATACCTTCAATGCACTACTTTGGCTACAAGCTTGTCCACCAGTACCACACAGAAAGCTTAGCTCCTAACGTGTTTTGACAGCCGCATGTGAAGCAGTGGTCCAAGGATGTGGAAATGATGAGCAGAGAATCCTCTTCCATTCATGACAACCTGAAAAAAATGTATGCTGAGAAGAGTTTTGAAGCCAGGGAAGTTGCCACTAAAATCCTTTGTAGATACGCTGCTTAAAAGTTACACTGGTATGTTGTGCAGTTACGTCGCCTGTTTGAACTAAAAATGACTATGATGGCTGAAACTATAAAGGGAGATATTGTAATATCTGAATCTGTGTTTTTCAAAGGGAAAATAATCTGATCTGTCACTCATGAAAGAGCTGGACCTTTTTTGTCAGCAGCCTCCTCCAGTGGTCTAGTAATTTCATGGCTTTCACAAAACAAAGCAATGGGAATGCTAAAAAATTTCTTGATGCAGTGAAGAAAGAAAAAGGCACTCTCATCTTTGCTGTAGTTTATTTGTTGTCTGACTGTTCAGAAAGCTGTCATTAATTCTCAGCTTTTACCTTCTGTTCTGAAATGGTCACTTGTGACATTTAGTTAGAAACATGATAGTCAAGGTCAGAATCTCAAAAAGGTGAAGCATTGGTACGTGGTGACATCCTCTTCATCCATTAATTGACCTCCAGGGTCAGAAAACACTTTTCAAGCTACACTTTTCTTCCCCAGATGGCCTGCAGCACAGCCCAGGAGCAGAACTTGAAATGGGCACTAAACTGTCTAGGAGTGGAAGGATGAAAATGTGATAACCCCAAAATAAAAGTGGGAAAAACTTAATGTGAGTAAGGCAGGAAAAAATAAAGGGTTAGATAAAGACCCACCTGCAGAGACAACTACAAACACATCAGCGGGGGGGACGTGTTACCTGTAGACAGAGACACAACATCCTTGTCTCTACATTGGAGAGATATTCAATTTAATAGACAGACCACTTGGTGGATAAAGAACTGGCTGGATGGCCAGACGAAGAATTGTGGTCAATGGCTCAGTGTCCGGCTGGAGACCAGTAACGAGTGGCGTCCCTCAGGGATCAGTGTTGGGACCGGTCTTGTTTAACATCTTCGGTCTTGTTTAACATGGACAGTGGGATTGAGTGCGCCCTCAGCAAGTTTGCTGATGACACCAAGCTGTGTGGTTCGGTTGATACGCTGGAGGAAAGGAATGCCACCCAGAGGGACCTTGACACGCTGCTAAGGTGGGCTGATGCCAACCTCATGAAGTTTAACCATGACAAGTGCAAGGTCCTACACCTGGATCAGAGCAATCCCAGGCACAGCTACAGGTTGGGCAGAGAAGAGATTCAGAGCAGCGCTGTGGAGAAGGACTTGGGGGTGCTGGTCGATCAGAAAATGAACATGAGCCAGCTTCGTTGTGCATTTGCAGCCCAGAAAGCCAACCGTATCCTGGGCTGCATCAAAAGGAGCGCAACCAGCAGATCAAAGGAGGTGAACCTGCCCCTCTACTCTGCTCTCGTGAGACCTCACCTGGAGTATTGTGTACAGTTCTGGTGTCCTCAACATAAGAAGGACATAAAACTGTTGGAACAAGTCCAGAGAAGGGCCATGAGGATGATCAGGGGGGTGGAGCATGTCCCGTATGAAGACAGGCTGAGAAAGTTGAGGCTGTTCAGCCTGGAGAAGAGAAGGCTGCGTGGAGACCTCATAGCAGCCTTCCAGTATCTGAAGGGGGCCTATAGGGATGCTGGGGAGGGACTCTTCATTAGGGACTGTAGGGATAGGACAAGGGGTAACGGGTTAAAACTGAAACAGGGGAAATTTAGCTTGGATATAAGGAAGAAATTCTTTACTGTAAGGATGGTGAGGCACTGGAATGGGTTGCCCAGGGAAGTTGTGAATGCTCCATTCCTGGCAGTGTTCAAGGCTAGGTTGGACAGAGCCTTGAGTGGCATGGTTTAGTGTGAGGTGTGCCTGGGCATGGCAGGGGGGTTGGAACTAGATGATCTTAAGGTCCTTTCCAACCCTAACTATTCTACGATTCTATGATTAAAAGCACCTGGAAGGTATGAAAACTTCCCTGTCTTTTATCACAGAAAAATTGGGGATAAAAGGACCTGAAGAATGGTAGAAAGATGAGGGTGACTTAAAGTCATAAATATCGCCAGGCTTAGAAAACATGTTCATATTGTTTGAATGTAATATCAGGAAAGTGTCTATGGAAGTGATAGAAAATATATCTAATACACCGTAAAATGCTTGTTTCACGGTACTCACTGTCCCAGATGGTGTATTTTTATCTAATTCCAGAGCTGGTTGTGGTGAGTACAGCTTTATATTTCTAATATACACTATACTACAGGGAAATAAAGCAGCCATATTGATTAGATGCATAGCTGCAAATGCACAGGTTTCAGTGCCGTCCTATAAATTACTGTAAAACACAAGGAACAAGCTGTTGTACAAATAAATGCTAGTATAGACGGTATCATGAGGTTCTGGGCATCAGTAGCAGCCTTTTACCCTCTGGGTAACATAGTTCAATATCAGCTCAAGTGAGTAAGAGCAAAGGAGTCTCCCTTCTGAAAGCTCTGTGGCCTGCACCTAAATTGGTGGTTCATCCCTCTAGAAGTGTTGCAAAACATCAACGTTATAACTGAACTGTCACAGGAGCATGTTGCCTATACCTTTGGGATGAAAATGGTTGTGGCTGTGTTGGCTGAGACCTCAGGGCCAGAGGCTGACACGTCTGTATTTTAAATTCCAGGCACTGAAGACATCAGCCACTTGTGTAACTGAGGTCACACAACACATGCAAAAGCGTCATGTGTTCAACCCTGAGGTGAGAAATCTTACAGTACAGTTTATTACTATCCTAATGGAACCAGTCCTGTTGCTATTAAGTGGAAGTGAAAGATACATTATGCTAATGTTATAATTAAAGGGCTTACTGCTTTTTCTTTTTCCTATGAATTTCTGATTTGCACAATCTGACTGTAGTGTTCTTACATCCATTGAAATGGTTGAATGAATTGTAATTCAATGCACTGAAGATGTATTATTGATATTTATGTGGTACCACTTCTACTCTTAAAATTTTTATCCCAAGGAGTTTTTACTTTAAATAAGACAAAACACACCAGGGGATACTTAGAGCAGTGCTGGCTGATGGAGGATTGGGGAGATTCACAATGAACATAGGAAGTGTGTCTCTCTTTGCACTATGTTTATTGTAGACCCTTAATGTGATTTGCCTTCGAAGAGTCCAATTAAAAAAGCAGCAAAAAAGGACAGATCTGTCCCCACATCCTGCTTTTGTGATTGCTTGAGAGAAAAGGCAGAGCTGTGATTGCTCTGTGCTTATATTTACACTGCATCTCCTCTGTTAACGCTCCTCATCTGAATGATTTAGTGGATTTAGTGTAACCACTGTATGTAACAAGAAGAAAAGGGATTTGATAGTGTTGTATTTGCACAGCAGAGCTGGACTTAGACAGAAAAGCTTGGCTGTGATCTTGAATTTCCAAAGAGGTAAAATGTAATAGAATAAAAGGAGGTACATGTGGAATGAATTTCTCCTAGCCATTGAATTTTGGTGCAAAGGAGAAACTCTTGTTGGAAGTAAGATATCAGTAAAAATACCAGTCAGCAAATGAAAAGGAACTTTCTTTAATAAGTGCAGACTTCTCTTGGGAATATTTTATGCTCTTATTTTTTCTTTCATCAGGAAAGCTGAGCACTTTTATTTGTTATTAAAGCTATTGGTGGGATTTTTATCACACTTCAGTAATGGAATTTTTCTTGCCACTGGAAATTAATACAAAATACTTGTGTGTTCTATCATTGTGTATATACGGACTTAGGTCACTGAGCATTTGAAATGCTGAATAAAACCAAATGTTAATTAAAAAAAACCGTAAAACCCAAACAACAGCAACCAAACCCCTCAGTTAAATGAGTGTAAATACCTACTCATCATTTTTTTATTCATTTATTTTTTATTATTTTTATTATTCATTTATTATTGCAGCCAACAAGTTTAACAGAAATTTCCAGCACATTTTTCAGTGTTGCCCTTTATCTTTACAGGCAGGCAAAATGGGAGGTAAGACCCAATTGGGAGTGTGTGTGTGTGATAACATTCTGAGACACATCTAAAACTTTCAGACTGAGGAAGGTTGTGACCTGAATCTGGTTAATAAAATGAGAAAATCTGATTCACACTGAATCTCAAAAAGAAACACGACCTACAAAATTAAACAAGGGTAAAATAAGAAACCTCCAGTGTTTTCAGGGGCTAAGGGACAATGGTGACCAGCATGTGGCCAAGAGTTAAAAGTCAAGAAGAGATGAGAACACTGCACTTTTAAAGGATCAATAATAGGCTAAATGATGTATTAGACAAAAGGTAGTTTAAATGGGTGTATAAATGAGGTCTTCATTAAGAAAATGTCAGATCTTGCACCTTCTGCAGGTACAAGTGCAAACAGAGATTGAAAGCATGATTTTATTATGTGCTTCTCCCAGATGCTGGTATTGACTGCCTAAAGTGAGGAATTAACCCAAAGCCACTGGAGTCAGTGGTATTTTTTGTGGTTCGTTTTGGTTTGGTCCTGAAAGCTTACAATTAGGGCTGAGCCTTAAATCAATTGGTTAAAATGCTGCTCCTACTGAATGGGGAAAATTTAACTAAAATATAAACTTCAGATATAACTACAATTTAATCTTTGGTTAAACAAGGCTTTGATTTGGAGCTCCTGGAGATGGGGAAATAGAGGTTGGACCTATTTGAAAAGAGGATGAAAGAAGGATGTTTAAACTGCATTGTTCAAACTTTCTTACTACAGTTCCTTAAGGAGCCCAACTAAGCAGTCACAATTTTAACAGAAGGGTTCTGTGTCTGAGCATTTAACTCTGCTTTAAACTTCCTCTCACAGCCCTGAAATGCATACTAGAATATGTTCCCCACTGTGGTTATATCTGTCTGTCTACCTATCTTTGCATCCACATCATACATACGCATTTTTGTGTGGATACATATATGTGTACCTACATACATTTGGCTGATTCTTTGCTATTACGTATTTCTGCTTTCTCTCTTTTTCTATGCTAAAATAATTGAGGTGAGGAGGAACAAATACCATTAAAATTATTTATTTCTCATACAGGTGAACATTATGGTGTGTAGAATTAATTCCTCCTAAAACAAATTCCAGATGCTGGAAATGTCAATTTTTATGTGATCCTGCATTACAATTATTTATTATCATTTGCTATTTGTATTAGCATAATATATAGGAGGCTCATTTTTAACAAAAAGATAATGTAAAGGTACATTAATACAGTCACATTGCAGGTTTCCAGTTCATTTCCAGCATGGTTCCAATTATTTTTGGCAGCCTTTAAAAAGATAGTATCTGTATTCTCCAGACTAGCACAAATATTTGCTGAAACTTAGACTATTGACTGCAAAAGCAAGTATGTTTTACGCTTCAGCAGAGTTACTGGCCAAGAGGAATTTGTCTTGTGTATTAATTTACTGAATCAGGAAATGACACTTTTAAAAATATTGCCCTTTATGTGGGCTTAAATAATACTTTTTACTGTTGTTCTTAACATGTAGGGTTTATGATTTTGATACTTCATAAGAAAATTAATAGAGAAATTTCCATAATCAGTTAATTTCTTTCTACATCCTTCACAACTTTCAAAACAGTACCAAATCAGCCATTCAGCTTTTCACTTTCCCAGTCCAGTGCTTTATGTGTTGGGTGCCAGGTAATTAGCAGCAAGTGCAAGGCAGTGATTATTATAAAATATCAGGGCTGCCTTTTTGGGCTTTCTCATAGGTTTAGAAATGCTTTCACCATAGGATTTAGTATAATAAAATACCTTATCCAGAGTGTCCAGCACTGCACCTTGCATTAAAGAAAAATCATCACTGCTCAGCAGTTCACAAATGCTATGTGTTAATGGTAAAAAGTGACTTCATTCTCCTTCTTGGTGGGACTCTTTACCTATTCATAGAATCATAGAATGATTTGGGTTGGAAAGGACCTTAAGATCACCCAGTTCCAAGCCCCTGCCATGGGCAGGGATGTCTCACGCTAGATTATGTCACACAAGGCTCTTTCCAGCTTGGCCTTGAACACTGCCAGGGATGGAGCATTTACCACTTCTTTGGGCAACCTGTGCCAGTGCCTCACCACCCTCTTAGCAGAGAATTTCTTTGTTATATCTAACCTGAACTTCCCCTATTTATTTAGACATGCTAAAATTTTCAAAGCCAAAATGAAAAGGAAAAAGAAAAAAGGAGAGTTTGGAGAATGTTGGAAGTTGTGTGAAAACCTTGTGGAGTAAGCAATGAAGAGATTTCTTGTAGATGGGTTTCTCTCCATGTGATCCAAGGTTGTTTGCATATGACCTGCAAATCTCTTTAAAGAGAGAAGAATGTAAATACAAAGGAGTACACTGAAGCAAGCAAAAATTAAATGGAGAGGGGAAAAAAAAATACCACTTTCTGAAGTCTGTATTTTGGAAGTCAGGAAGCATTTTAAAGTGCTGCTTTACATTAGAACTCATGTAGTCAACCTATGTGAAATGGGAGAGCGTGGTATAAAAGCTTTGTCCAGACTGACAAAATGCTTCAATCATTTGCTTAAAAGCCAGCTTGGGTTTCTGAGTGGCATTTGTTATTATGCTGTAGGCATTTGTCTACAATTCAAGCCATACACATAGATACTGCTGCAAAGACAGTCACCTGGCACAAATGCCATCATTCCCATGTGGCAGAAAATACAAAGACAGGTAACACAGTTGTGCTACATCAGACTGACTGATGCAGCAAGTAAGCTTGGAAAGGAGAAGAAATAAATAGGACTGTGGTGACACAATTATTGTGATTAGATGAACGCCTGCTGGTTTGCCCTTTTCATTGATGAATGTATGAAAGTGCTTTTGCTTTCCTCTGCAACATAGGATTGCTTTTGTCACACTGCTGCTTACACGTCCTCCAAAAGATTAGACCTCCTTTCTTGCAGATAAGCACACTCTATCTAATTCAGTGGAGCTTTTTACGTGCAGGAATCAGTACATACTAGCCTATTCAGAGCATCAGCACCATAAGTGGTAAACTTTCTGGGTGCCTTTGTTGTAAGTGTTGACTCTTCATGTCTGTGCAAATACAGCACAGTGAAAGCCCAATTCAGTTCTAAGGTCAAGGAGAAAATATAGGCACTTCAGTATCTCTCCACTTGAGGTGACAATGCAAGCAGAAGTTCTGGGTGGTTTCTGAAGCAGCTAAAAATCTGATTGCTCATGCTCTACCATTTCATTTCTCTCAAAAAGACTGGAATTCACCACTGAGATTTCCTCCCTAATGGGGCTCAAACACCTTCACAGATTCCTTTTTGCTTCTTGACTTCCTGTTGGATATGAAAGGCTACAATGCCCTCCCAAATTTACCAAAAAGAATAGATTATAGTGATAGAGAGATGTTGATTTTCATAACTTATTCCTCTCTTCTATTTGAAAGCATGTTGTGCCATGTTGCTTGACCCAAAGGGCGTGATGAAGTTGTCTGCCCAGAAGCATTCAATGCCGCCTGAGATGTTTGTGTCATCCTGCATGGCTTTCAACTGCTGATCTTGCAGTGTACAGGTCTCAAGTAGGTCAGATGTTAAACATTTATTAGCACACACGGAAGTCTGGGATGCTCTAGGACATGTAGTATGGAATGAGATGGATTATGAATAGGAAGGTGACTAAGGCCCAATTTCTAGATACATTGCTTATATTGTCTGTTTTGGAGAAGGATCAGGGGAATCTGTGCAGGTTCATGCTGAGGAAGGTGTGATGATGCTCGCTTTAAGGTGTCACCAAAGTGTGATAAAAAAGTCCACATTTCACCTTGAATTCCAGGAACCCAGAAGTCATCCTCACCAACTTTTCAACCAGACACACAGCAGTGTGAGTCTGGAAATAAAGACAATTTTAATGCAAACAGTCTACAGACACAACATTTTATCATCCTTAAACTGGCATAAAACCCACAAGTTTTGTTCCGAATTAAAATAGAGCCATTTGTTTGATGGCAATGAAGAGATACTGAGCTACTTCCTGGCTGCTCTTTGCAATTTGTAGTACTTGGAAACTCTGAAAGGAAAGCTGACAGTGACAAATAGACATTTCTAAAATGTCAAGTAATTCTAAACATGAATTTTCATTTATTTATAGACTAACGCTGGTATCTCAAATGTTACAGAGATTCCTGTAGACAGCATTTAGCTTCCTATCAGGAATTTTCAGAATCTCAAATGCATTGACATCTTGCATGAAGATGTTTCTGACTGCTTTTGTCATACGTGAAACCACTTGCTAGAGGAATTGTTTCCTACAAAGGAAGTTGCCACTTCTCTCAGAAATTAGAATCATAGAACAGTTTGTGTTGGAAAGGACCTTAACACCATCCACTTCCAACCCTCCTGCCATGGGCAGGAACACCTCACACTAAACCATGTTACTAAAGACTTCTGTCTGATCTGGCTTTGAACACTGCCAGGGGTGGAGCTTTTACCACTTCCCTGGGCAACCCATTCCAGTGCCTCACCATCCTTACAGTAAAGAGCTTCTTCCTTAGATCTAACCTGAACTTGCCCTGTTTAAGTTTTAACCCATTACCTCTTGTCTTATCACTACAGTGCCTAATGAAGAGTTCCTCCCCAGCATCTTTATAGGCCCCCTTCAGATACTGGAAGGCTGCTATGAGGTCTCCATAAAGCCTTCTGTTCTCCAGGCTCAACAGCCCCAACTTTCTCAGCCTGTCTTCATACGGGACATGCTCCACCCCCCGATCATCCTCATGGCCCTTCTCTGGACTTGTTCCAACAGATCCATGTCCTTTTTATGTGGAGGATGCCAGAACTGTACACAATACTCCAGGTGAGGTCTCACAAGAGCAGAGTAGAGGGGCAGGATCACCTCCTTCGACCTGTTGGTCACACTCCTTTTGATGCAGCCCAGGATATGGTTGGCTTTCTGGGCTGCAAGCGTACACTGAAGCTGGCTCATGTTCATTTTCTCATCGACCAACACCCCTAAGTCCTTCTCTGCATGGCTGCTCTGAATCTCTTCTCTGCCCAACCTGTGGCTGTGCCTGGGATTGCTCCGACTCATTTGTAGGACCTTGTACTTGTCATGGTTAAACTTCGTGAGGTTGGCATCAGCCCACCTTAGCAGCGTGTCAAGGTCCCTCTGGGTGGCAATCCTTCCCTTCAGTGTATCAACCAAGCCACATAACTGAAATCCCATACTGTCACATAAGGATTAACTGATAATAGTACTGAAATAAATGCGTTTCTTGTAACGTTAGCCAGATGATGACTAAATAAATGCAATACAATATTGTAGGGTAAATTCAAAATCAGGAAATGAGAATTTGTCATTGCTTCTTAATTCCCTGTAACTTGTAACAGTGGAAATTCGTGACTTACCGAGTTTATAAGTTAAAATAAATTGTAAGCCTAACAAATGGGGCTTTTGTAATGGAGTAAATATAAACTTTCTTATGATACTCTCTTTTATATTCCAGCATACTTGAAAACTTTTGTATTTCAATATTTATGCTCATCCTAAATCTGTGTAGAGAACAGAAAACACAGAATTTTTCATGGAAAAAAAGTCTCTGTTTTTGTGTGAAGGAAGAGTTTGATGTCTTCAATAAAGAAAAGCTTCAAGATGCCAAAGCAGAAATAGGGTTTTTTCATGGTGTTGCACTTGAGAAAAGGGGCTATCATGTAAAGGGAATTTTAAAGAATTGCCTTATATAAAAGAGTGACTTCCCTTGGTATCTGTCCTGACTTAGTTCAGATCTTTATTAAATGCAGAAAACAAACACAGGAACAAATCTTAGTTCTGCTTAACTTTGATGCCTCTTTTTCTACCTATAAAATATCTTGTTAAGAACTTTGATTACTCGGATCTAACCCATTTCAACACTAAATGTGTAATTCACACAACTGATTGATGAATGTCTACCACTACAAAGTATGTGCTAACTCTATTTGTTGGTTTGGTCTGTTATGGCAGCTTGAATCCTTGAATTAAACTGTCAGTGCTCAGTGCCTTTAAAACTGAGGCTTATGCTGAGGTTGAATATAAATCAGTATTCACTCAGAACAAACAAGTCTTGCTTGTGGTACAGGAAACAGATTTTGTCAACAGCTTCCCAGGAACAGATCTGAGTGTGCTTCCTTCTGCAGTAAGCTGTAGCAATGAAGAGCAAATGCAAAACAAGTGAAAGCACTAGTTAAAAACTGAGGGTAAAGAACAGTGAGAAACAAATAAGAATTCCTCACTGGAGGTAAAAATCAGAAGGATGTTTAAATTTCTCTCACGTGGATCTGTATCAGTGAACATTTTCAGTTATTTCTGGTTTTGTTAAATGCAATTGCAACACGCTAAATGCTAAAATTGGAAATTAGAAGAAATAACAGTTTTTGATATGAGAATTGTTTAATTTTGAAATCAACTATGGAAAGCCAGATCAACAAAAGGGAAGAAACTTGATGCTTACACTTAGCTAAAATAATATCACACTGCCATTCAATGAACATTGTCCTAGCATGAGGAATTACAAGCTTAAGAACCCCTCAACAGCCATTCATTGCCTTCCGAAATCTGGAGAAACACTGGTGCAGTATCCGAGATTGACATTCAGATGATCTCCAGTAAATGAAAAGAGGACATTTGGAATACTATCAGATCAGGAATCATTCTGCCAGCAGCTAGTTGATTATCTCATTCATTTGCTGAAAAATCACGCCTCTAGGCTCTGTTAATGCCAGCCGCATGATGTTCATCTCTGACTGGCACATGTGGCTTCAAATTCTTCACTGGCACTTGGGCGTTCCTGGAAGAACCTCTGCAAAATGAAAATGGAATAGGAAGCAGAGGTAGCCAAGGAGTGTTATTGTACTTGTGTTAGAGGAGAAATTAATAGAACCAGCAAAGAACATATACACATTAAAAAACATTTTGTGCTGAGATGGCTTCGTACAGTTACAAACTCCGAAGCCACAGTATGTTGTGGAAAGAAAATTATGATAGGAAAGAAATGTTTTATATAACTTTAATAAGAATGAAAATATGGGAGTGCTGACCTTAATGATGCATTTGGACACTTGTGGAAAAGATCATAAAAATTGCGGTTTCCCTTCCTTGGATGATTTGGCCTAAATGCTAGAAATGAGATGAAGACTTCAGAGTGTGGGACGTCATAAAACAAAAGGAATGTTATCAAGCCAACCCTCCTGATAAAGACCACTGAAGAAATAGTGCAAATATGCTGGAACATTTTCATAAAGGAGCAGGAAATTGTCTAATACACTTTAGAGAAGGAATGGGAATTCCACTGCAGGTTTTTGTGTTCTTTTAACAGTGTTTCTGCAATTTCTAGCCGATAGACTATTGAGTATACGAACCCCTGACAGTTATTTCAGAGCAGGTTTGTGAACCTTGACACACGCGCCACGGTCTCTCTTCTGATTGGTGATCGCCTGCTGTCACACACCACGGTCTCTCTTCTGACTGGTGATCGCCCGCTGTCAAGCGCCACGGTCTCTCTTCTGACTGGTGATCGTCCGCTGTCACACGCCACGGTCTCTCATCTGATTGGTGATGGCAAGCTGTCCACAGGGTTGCTTACATTGCTCAAGCAAGATGTACTTCTGGAAAGTCCCCGGGGCACTTCCTCAAGAGTTGTTTACTGTTCTCAGCTAAAGGCGTTCAAGAAAGGTCAAGAGCCAGGGCTAGGCCCTGGCCTTTTCCCTTACACCCTAAAGACTGGGTTGCTCACTCCAAGGAGTGCAGGTCTTCCTCTGTCATGCAACCATCCTTCCACATTAACTGATTTTTTTTTAGGAATGCTTTGTTTGTTATATACATTTGCAAGTCTTTAGGACACAGATTAAGTGTGATAATTCAGAGGGTAAATACAAGAGGCATATAGGTAAATATCACAGAAACCGATTCTTCTACTTCGTCATAATATAAAGCGAAACCCATCTAAGTGAACAACACTCAAGCTGAAAAAGTGATTAAAAGTATTTCAGATAACACATGTATTTTGTGAAACGTGTTAGCACAAATTACCACCTTGTGTTTTGTACTCATGTATCAATGATCCAGGTAAACACAGTTATGAATGCAACATGGATTTCCATATATATTTTGTTTAGATCTCTTCTATTTCCGTTGATAGTAGGTTGATCAAGGGTTGACCAGACTGGAACAGAAGGCAGTATAGCTGTCAGCATTCAAGATTGGAGTCTTTCTTGGCTTATCATTCCCAGAAACCACATCTGTATGATTTCTTTTCACCCTAAAGGACATTTCTGTAGTATGTTTCAAAATGGTATCACAGTTCCAGCAAACAGGAAAATACTGTCAGAAAGCAGCAATTGGGCTGTAATGGTGTCATACTTCTGGTAGCCAGGTTTATAAAGGTACTTCCCTTACCTGAGACAACCAGTGATGCAAAGGATACAGGTACAGATCAGCCGGCCCTGCATGACTGAATAGTGGAGAGTGAAGCAGCTGCCTGAATTTAGCACCTGCATTTAGCTACTGAAATTGACCTCTGAGTTTTGTGTTGAATCCTCAGCTGTTGTTCAATAATCTCACAACAGCAGTATCAAAGAAGTCAGCTTTGGAACGAAAGCAGATTTAGTTGGTATATTCTGTTCTCCTGTCCCCTTGGGACCAGAGCATCACAGGGAATGGTGTGTTAAGCTACATGTTAAAAGTGACCCAAAATGCAATCTGTCAGTTAAAGAAAAAGCATCCTTATAAATAAAAGAGAAAGTTGATACTGGGGGTAAGGTTAAATATGAGGGGCTCCAAAGAATTGCTTCCAGTCTGTCTTTTTAGCCAGTGTTTCAGGAAATGACACATTAAGGCCTGAAATTTGCATGAAATGTAGGCATGGTCTGGACTTCATTTTATTGTGGTTGGCTGCTCCTTTTTGGCTGCATGATTAGGAGCAGCTGTTGGTTTTAATTGAAATTTCACATTTTATTTCTGGCAAAGATTCCTACATCTCCGGATGGATTCCTCTCTGGGCCCCCCCCCCCCCCCGCCAAGATTTTGATGTGTTTATTATAGAGAACAACAATAGACAATAGTAATTGTGAGCTGGAAAGGTGTAGTAGGGCCAGATGGCTTCCTGTGACTCGGTGACCTTTTGGTATTAGAAACCACCCGCTGCCATTAGCTATATTAAAACTTTGAAGCTGGGTTGCAACAACGACAGGAATATTTGCTGGACCCTGATCTTGCCATCTCAGAGCTCCAATAAGCCTCTTTAGGCAGGGGAGGGAGGTTATTAAGTGTATTTCAAAAGAACTTACTGCTTGGATAAGGTCTGTTCTGGTGGAAAAGGCTGTTGCAGGATCCCCTGGGTAGGGGATTGGCTTTATTAAGACACCACAGCAGTTTTGCTGCTTAGAGAATCAAGTTTTGCCTATTATTTACACTCCTTTCCCCTATTTTTTTCAAGAAACATTATGCTTTCACAATTCAGGGTCCCAAACTGTGCTCATAATCGAGTGTAAGTAAAATAATTCTTACTAAAGCACCAGCAGTGTTTGCTGCTAAGGGTCTGGAATAAGAGGGGAAAGCAAAACCAAAGCAAAAACCTTTAGCACAGCTGAATATACAAAGTTTCTAGCTGCAAATAAAAACAAACTGATCTATGTTTTATCTCTTGAAAGGCGACCCAAGGATTCTGGGTTACAGTTAATGTTTCAGGAGTTGGAGGTGGAAATGAGGGGTACAGTGCGTGCTGTAGGTGTTAATGCCATTTTGTGCACACAGCAGAAGATTCTCAGGAGAAAAATGTGTCATATGTATACAAAGATGAAGTGGTTGAAAGTTTTCTTTAAGGGGGTAGTATTATAGAAGAGATAGAAGCATCTGTTTTCTGAGAGTTCAGAGCTTGCCTTTTCTCTTTAACGCCTGCAGTGGAGAAGCTTCTGTTCATGATGTCAAACCTAAAATGTTATGAATGTGTTAAAGCACAATTCAAACGAGCCTTAACTCAGGACAAATCATTCAGAATTGGAAATAAAATCACACTTTGGGCCTGTTATTCGAGGAGGATTTTCTATTTCCTAAGAACTGCCATCAATGCACTCACTTGTGCCCCACATCAGTATGTATCCCACTTACAGTGCTGCAGTATCAATGTATTTCTCTCACATGCTGGTGTTTCTTGGTTAGCATGGCAAGAAGGTGTTGTTTTACTCTATGGCACTTGGCATTTTTAGTGTGAAACATGCCACAGGGGAGGTGTTCCTGTAGTTTCTATTAGTTTAAAGAGGCTGGGATGGTGGCTACCAAGGTCAGTGCCTACTTCCACCATATGTCTCACTGCGGCTAGAAACTGCAACATGGTTCAGGACCAAGTGGCGATCAAGTGTGTGTTTTATTGACAGAATGGATGGGTGAGATTCAGGATTGTAAGACAAATATAGACCTCTATGTGTAGGTATACCATGTTAGGCATGTTTTCTGTCTTGTTTTCCATTAGAGTCATGAAGCTCAATGTACTCTGAGAGCTATTCAGTTCACCCTGAAATATGCATATGTATGTGCTCAGCTGATTGTCAGCCCTTCAGTGAAGAGGATGGATGCTTCTGTTGTTTCTGTATTACATCCACCTCTTCATGACTCAAAGGCATTTCAAAGGGTAACCAAAGGCAAGAAACTTTTATTTCTCTTTGCAGCCACCAGAATTCCTCTTTACATCTTTTGGTAAACTGTAATGGACTTCTTGAGAGCCAGGATTGAGAAAAGGAACTTGGTATTGCAGCACAAACTCCTTGTGATGCTCTGCAACCTGAGCTACATCATTATCCCCCCATTAATTTCAAATTAATAGCACTTACTTTGGATAATGGTGACTGGGGGTGGAGAAGGGAGATACAAAACTAATCGGGAAAAAAGAAAGTGGAAAAATCCAACCCTTCTCAATAACTTTCCATCCTTAATGTCTGGACAGAATTGGTGAGAGAGGGAGATTTCTAGTTTGGCTTGTTTTTTTCTGGATTGATGGAAAACACCCAAGTTTCGCTGGATGTTTACCTGTTAAATTAGAACAAGCAGTCAATAGAGCAAAGTGCTTTGTCTCTTGGGCCTGTTCCTGTTACTGAAAAATACAGCCATGTATTCATAGTGTTGCCTCTGCAATGATAACACCACTTAAAGCCAGTCATCTCAAAGTACACTGCAAACATTAAGCTTCACAAATTTCTCCAAAGACTTATTACTTGAGAAGGAATAAGGAGCTTGATCTTAATCATACAATCTCAGTACCGGACTCAAGATTTTTTACAGAAGATGATGACTTCAGGCAAGTTTGGGATGTCTCTGAGGGCACACCATGTCTGACACCAAGGGATAGTGTGAATTGGGCTGTCTGCATATCTGGGAGACAAGGAGAACCTGGGATGTACCTGGTCTGGAGATTGACCTCTTATAGCCACCAACCTATGAAATTCCTGTGATTCTTACTTTTCTGCCTTGAAGTACAAGCCACTTAGACGGAATCATAGAATCATAGAATGGTTTGGGTTAGAAAGGACCTTAAGAACATCCAGTTCCAATCCCCTGCCATAGGCATGGACACCTTACACTAAACCATGTCACCCAAGACTCTGTCCGACCAGGCCTTGAGCACTGCCAAGGGTGGAACATTCACATGTCCTATCCTGCCTCATTCTTGCTTTTATGCAAGTGACTGGACTCCGAGCGTGCATTTCATGTAATGATTTAGGCATACTTGAGCATGAAGAATATGTTAAATATACCTGAATTGGCCTGATACACCTGAGTGGCTGTGAAAGGCTGGTTTAGGCTATACTAGCTGGTACTGGTTCTTTGTCTCCAAAACAGTAGGAACAAAGCATGTAGTGGAAACAGTCCTCAACTCATCCAAAGTTTGTACTGTGACTAGGTGTTTGTCTGGGAGGACACTGCTTCATAGACAGAAAATATTCTAGGACTGATGGTTGCAATTTAATTACTATTAAAATATATCCCTTTCTATCAGATTTGGATAACAATATTACTTTCAGACATCAGTGGTGTGGGGACTCAGAAGACAAAAGGCTAATACATAATAAGCCTTTCTTCCTCAGGAAATGAAGCTAATGAAGTATTTCATAAACCATACAGTGTTCCTGCAATATTTTTCCACTTAACAAATCTGCACTTGCTCCATTGATCTCAGCACAAATAAGTGCAGTAATACAAAATGTACATTAAAGAGAAGCCTGTTAGAGGAATTGAGCTCCCCAATGCTAATTACAGCAAAAAAAAATAATTAAAAGTTTAACAAGAGTGTAATAACAAGGAGGAATTTAAATATTCTAAATGCATTCAGATATAAAACTCAACTGGTGCTAAGCAAGTTTAAGTTAGGCTGCTAACAAGATAAACCCTTTTGATGACAGAAAATGAATGTAGTGGCACTGCAAAAGACTCTTCTATTTGATATTTTATATGTGTTATATGACAATTTAATTAAACGTTGAAGTAATCCAGGCAAATAATTTCCTAGTGAAATAAACTAAGAATGATCAACTTCCTTTTCTGCAAAGGATCAATGCAGGGTGACACCTAATTTATGCTTTATAACTCCATAGTCTTAAATTTTATGTCAAAATTAATGAGACAAAATAGATTTGTAAGGGTTATTTTTTTCACCATCACACACACATAGTGAGTAAATTTATTCTTGCTGGAAATGAGCTCAAATAGAGAAACAACTGTGAGATTTGTGATATTACTTTGTAATTTTGAGAAAGGCATGTTGATAAATCTCCATGGAGGGGCTCTCTGTCCAGATGGGTTTGTTAGGGGAAGTTCTGGAACTATTTGGAAGTATTTTGATTGATATTTTAATCATTCTGTGTTATCTGTTGCCTTTAATAGGATCTGAAAAACTCTCAGACCATGTCATATGACTCAGCAGTTTATGTCAATCAATTAAATATAAGCATTTTTGTTTCTGCTGAATTCTATTAGAATATTAACAGGCATAATTGCGGTAAACTCCATTAATTTCTGATTGCTATTTTAAAAGTTTCAGTTGCAGATTAGATATAATGTCAGGATTGGGGTCACTGGCTTACCTTGAGGCAGCCAAAACATATATATATGTACTTTATGCAGGTTTTGCTTGTCTGTGTGTGTAGTTGCGGTCTGACAGCATTTGTGAAAGGCTCAGTTTGCTGTCTAGACCAGGTTACATCAGGCGCTACATGAAGAACATCCCTATGAGTTTATAGTATATTTTCCTTCAGGTAAAGCTGACCAGGGTAGAGGAAAAGCAAACAGGGAGACTGACTTCCCCAGGCTCAGAACAGATCAATGACGAAAGTGGATCTACATTATGGATGTCTTTGGCAGGATGAGTCCCTCAAGATGGCACCAAGAATGTCCACCTGAGGGAAGCAGCGAAACTGATTTTCAAAACTGAAATATGGTGTTGCAAACACTGGAAAGGCTGTTCTAAACTATAGACATTCCTGGGTTTATATCCCCGGTGTTTTCTCTTGGTGACATATATTTCTGTCGTTTTATAATGTAAAACATAAGCAAATATTTAAGCGACAGGAACATTTGAAACATGCACTTTCTACTTCTAGCAAGACAGAATGTGGTGCTAAATGTTTTTATAATATACAATTATTACTATTTTACTTTTTATTTATTGAGAAAAGAAACATTTTTGTTCCACTAAAATGTACTCATAAATATTTAAAGAACATTAGAAATTCTTAAAGACCAATTTATTTCTCCTTCAAAGGCTAATAAAAAGTAAATGTATGTTTGCATGATTCAGGGACAGAGATCTCTATTAAAAAACACAGATAGTTATACAAGACTGATAGCAACCAATAAGTGAATTTACAGTGTAGAATGCATACAGAATTGTAGAATCATACAATGGTTTGGGTTGGAAAGGGCCTTAAGATCATCCAGTTCCAACCCCCTGCTATGGGCAGGGACACCTCACAGTAGACCATATTGCCCAAGACTCTCTCCAAGCTGGCCTTGAACACTGCCAGGCATGGACAATTAAATGGTGTGTTATATGGGTACATTAGCTCATTACAACACTTAAGCTTGTGTCACTTTAACCTCCTACAATTTTTTGCTTGTTTCTTTTCACTTCCAAAGGCTTCCTAAGATCTGATGCTAACAAACATCTTTATCAAACATAAAAATGTTTCATCCTGTGGTTGGTTGACATTGGCTGGCTACCAGCTGCTCTGTCACTCCCCCTCCTCAACAGGATAGTGGTAGAAAATAGGTTGGAAAAGCTCATGAGTTGAAAAGAAGACAGCAGTATCACTTACCAGTTACTGTCATGGGCAAAACAGGCTGAAGTGGGGAAAAATAACTTATTGCCAATTCTAATGAATAAAAAATAATTTGAGTAATGGGAAACCAAAGACAAACATTAAGACAACACCTTTCTTCTCCCCTTCTTCCCAGGCCCACCTTCACTCTTCCATCTCTTGGCATGTTCTTTTTAGTATAGAACCAGGATACATAAACAGGTACAATTGTCGAGGTAGGAGAAACAAAAGGAGAGAAAAACAAAAAGAGAAAAAACAATCTCTAAAATTTCTCTTTTTTTTTTTAATTATACTCTAATACTTTGTCATCTTAAAGCAATCTGACAGAGATTTAGTGACAGAGTAAGAAAACTCATAGCCTTAAAAATGGCAGAATTTCTGTATAGCATAGTCTTTGAAGAGCAATACATCTAAAGGAAGCTGTGTAGCAAGGTACTGTGTATTCTATGTTTTAAAATCCTTTATTTTAGACGAATGCTGAAATACATGCTTGCATCTGATAAGTATCTAAAAGGCTAAAGAGATGAATATGGGAGTATGATAAATTGTTTCCTAAAATAAATGGCACAGTAGTTTGCAGGAGAGATGCCTGGTAGTCGACATGTTCTACCTCAGTGAGAATAATAGACAGGAGAACTTAACTGAAGAATAAAATCCTAGAGAAAATGTACCTGATAGAGTGCCTTTTTCTCCACAAAGGACTTTTTCACAAAACAGTAGGCAGATAGAGCAGGATTGGTGAATGTTTATAACGAATGTGTTATTGTTAGGGCAATAAGGAATGATGGAATAGTAAAGCGTGTTGGCTGAAGGATGCACTTCAAGATCTAGAAGTATATATGAAGCTGCATACAGCCAGGTAGTGATGAAAACCACCTGAGGCTGCAAAGCAGTGATGGTAAGAGAGCCAAGAGCCCCAAAAAGACTATAATTTCATTTGTTGGCACTGACAGAAGACAGGAAAACATGACGAAAAAAGGGAATCGTGTGTCAGTTAGCCTTTCCTCTTTCTTTGCTTCCTCCTTCATTTGAAATATGGTGATCACCTCAGATTATTGTTATATGTCTTGTTCTATATAGGATGCCAAGAGAATAGACAGCTACAATTGTAAATGCTGAAGCAACCAAATGGTGACTCATACAAAGTCTGGTAAACATAAGGAATGGGTACAGCAAAGACTGCAAACCTTGAAAGGCGTTAAGTTTCTTTCTGAAGAGGAAAGATTAAAAATAGAAGAGAGGGAGTAATTTATAACAAATAATTTTTGAAGAACATTTTCCTACTTTCTCAGAAGAAATTGCCAAAAAGAAATTGAGAAATTTTCTAGCTCCCTTGTTAGTTTTCCAGCAAAAATATTGCCCTTTTTTCATCAATAACTGGTGGTGCTATAACTGGATTAGTTGTTCGAGCTCTCCAGTTGTGCTGTATTTCCTGGTCAGACTGCATGATGCCGGTGGATAATACCTTCAGCATTTGCTGTTTTAAATAACAGTGTGGGTCAATGGAAAATCATTATTTTAGACAATCTGGTTTCTCCACAGCTGTAGCATCTGAATGTTAAGTTTGTATAGCTTGTGCTTTGTGCTAGGCAAGCCTTTGGGAGGATTTAGGCCTTTTTTCCAAGACTATCTGAACCTGCATTTTAGTGAGTTTCTCTATTTTAGAACAGAAAATTTCAGCCATATTTTAATGAGACTTGATTCCCAAATGCTCCATTGTGAGCCTCATACTTTGGTTGCTGCCAGAGACTGTCAAGAACCTATGGTACACTATGGAAGTGTGTAGGTCAAACATCAGGCTCAAAGAGGACATCTGAAAATTGAAGAAGAGAAGGAGATGACAACCCACTCTGCATGATGTCTGCACTTGTTCAAAAAGCAAGAGACCTGTATCTACTTCCCAGCCCAGAGTGGAAGATTTTTACCCCTCTAGCTACCAAAACATGGGCTAATCACTATAGCAGAAAGACAAGGCATAGATTATGAAACCCTGCAACCAAAAATACCTGTCACACAAGGAAGACAAAGAAACCATGTAGATGTCTGAGACAAGGAGGTATGGCCTTTTCAACTTAATCCCTGTGCAGTGTGAAGAAGCACAAGGCATTCAGGATCCAGCATGGGCCAAGAGTCCTTTTCATTGTCTTTATATAGAGGGAGACAGTGTGGTGACTGGAACCAAGTTTCTCACTTCCTGCAGCATTTCCTTAACCACCAGGCACCATGTCTCTACAACAGGTAATGCTTCTATTTGATAGTGCCCTCTGACTCTCATACACATAGTCCTGTGATTAGGCTGTGTTTCTCTGAAAAAATAAAACAGTAGAAAACTAGTTTGAAAAGGCGGAACCTAATTTGCCCATGTTTTGAAGATAAAACTCATGTTTCCTTAACTTTTTGATGTAAAAGATTTACATGCATAACCCAGATTTGAACTTAGCTGATAGGTAAATCTGTATTATTTTGTCCGATATAGGGGAAGCTTCTAGCTTCTTTTAGAAGCCATCCCTGTATCCCACACATTACCAAAACCTTGCCACACAAATAGAATAAATGAGCTCAGTAAAAATTTTCAGCCATTAAATAACCAGTTCCTCTCATGTCTGTGAAAAGTAAAGGTCGTTGTGTCTTACAAATGTAAAAATATTTTATTAATTCAATTGCAGTGATAAGGGGATAAAAACAGTGAAAACAAATCCTTAACTGGTTTCCTTCACTCTTGTGCAATGAATCAGTGACTTGGCATTGTGATCTGATGACCCAGATAACTGAAATAGTTTAATCAGTGTTACAGAGCATGTTGAAAAATCTCCACACATCACAGATCCATGCAATTACTTTTGACACTTTAAATCTCCAGCAGTTCAGCAACCTGTATAGGCAGATAATGGCTCTGAAGTAAGTTATTTATGCTCTTGAACTGGTGGCACATCTCCTGGTGGAACTGAAGGCCTGGTGTCTGTGGAGTGACTACAGTCTTTGGTGTAAAAAAATTTAGGCACATTTGTAAGCACTTGTGTTCTCTAATTCCCTATTGGATTAGCGTTAGGTGGAGAGCACAGTAGTGTCCACTGGGATTCTCAAGCCAGAGGCACTGTGTATGTTTATGTCTGCCTAAATCAACTTAAATCAACTCTATTCAGTAAGTAGAAGAAAGTCTTTCTTACTTGAGAATGCGGAATGTACGCTGATGACAACCAAGGACAGCTATGTTCTATAACTTTTTTTCTCCCCTTGTACCAACTCCTCTGGAAAATATGTTAGGGCAAAATGTCACTGGAGTCATGGACACTGTGCTGCAGGACGAGCCACTGTCCTTCCAAGACTTTGGGACTTATTGTCCTACTTGTCATGATTCCTCTGTTGCCAAACATCAGCAAAATAGTCAATCCTGAGCTATAGTATGAGCAAAGCAGGGATCCTTCATACAGTGGCAGTTCTGCATCTCTGACAGTATGGCCTTTCTGAACAAATGCCTGAATTATTTTTGCTCAAAGCCATCAGTTGAGGAAATACCAGCGATTTCCTTGCATCCTTCTGGTATTCTTGCATGGAGACAAGTCCTGTTTGGTACCCAGTGTTCTTGTGGTCCTTTTTCCCATTCTGACTTCAAGTGTGAGTTTTACCCGAGGAAGGCTTCAATAGTAATGGGAAAGGAAAAGGAAAAGGGAAAGGGAAAGGATAAAGTCAGATATGTTCTCACAGTGATGCTAACATTATTTTCTGTAGTGGTGCAAGCTTAACGATTTCGCTGGGACAGATTTACACACATCTTAACATTGCTCCAGAGGAACAAAGCATGCAGAATTTGTCTTCCTGGTGCTCCCCACAGAGTAACATAGCCAGGGCATCGGAGTCACAGTGCACTTCGGTTTTCATGGCTGCTTGACAAGACTTGGAGGTGTGTGTGGGGAAACCAAACCAAGTAATACTTCATACATGTCTAGTTTCCCCCCTGAGTTCAGTTCTGCTGGATGCTTTGTATTCTGATTCTTTTCCTGGAGTAAAGCTTGGGTTAAGATTTAATATATGCGAAGTCCCAGCAGTTCAAGCTTAATGTGAGTTCAAATGTTGCAGTAAAGCTCTGTGTTCTGCACTTCACAAGCTAAAGACTCTTCAGAGGATCTTGAAATCTTCCTGAAGCGTTACTTAATTGATCTTGGCGATATCTGTGCAACGAATGCAATTTTGTTCCATTTCTTAGGACAGTAAGCTGAGCGATGGAAAAATAAAAAACATGATACAACTGGGGAAGACTAAAGAATGGAATGAAAATGTCTGGACTACCAATCTCACAGTGTACGTACTAAACAACATTCATCACAAAAATGCCATTATGCATTCTTTCTGTAGCCCTGCAGATCAGTAAATACCATTCTGCCATTGCCACTAACAGACCATGGGCTTCAAGTTAACTCTGCAAGACCTCAGGACTTGTCTATTTTCATTTCAGCTTGCCTGGAGCTTTGTCTAAGCTTCTTTTGCTGTAGCAGCAGTTTCTAATGATCAGTTGACTATTGCCTAATTTATTACAGTTTTGCTTGGTTTTGAACTGACACACAGTTTTGTGTGGTACAACCATAATTTCTACAGAGATAGTGATAAAAAGTGTTTGTTCAGTTAGTGTCAGCTGCTTATGACCCTAGCATAGTGATGTAGTATAGAGGAGTTTTGTTATAGGATAATAGCAGAGTCCTCAGAAGTGGGTACACAGGATGCACTGCAGAAGACTACAGGCGTGAGGAAGGGGATGCAACATGGTGCTGGAAATCACAAGCTTATAAACAACTCACCAATGGTCAGTTAGAAAAATACAGAAGAGGGAAAACTGTATTTAGGGGTAGAAATGAGTAAACTGAGGAAATATCTTGATAAGACACTTCACACATGAAGTTCAATACTAGCATAGTGTAGCACAACACAGAAGAAAAAAGCAGGTGCAAAGCACCACTGAAACGTATAACATGTAATATGCATTTTTCCTGTATTACTTTAGTCTAAACTAGTAAAATCCTTTCAGTAGGCTGTAAAGATTTCAACTACACTAATAAGACATTCTTAACTTTGCAAGGTATGTTTCCTTTTGCCCACAACAAGGTTTTGAATACACTATTTTATACTTTTGAATAGCAGGAAATATGTAGTCTATTAAATATGGCCTTTCTTTTTTAGTTTTTCTTTCAAGAGACAACTAATGTAGCAATTGAAGCAATCATGTTAAGTGATAATTTCTATTTCTTGAAAAGATAAATAGCATCAATTTGAATTACAGCATATAACTTAGTGTATACCTGCAAATATTTAATTTTTTTAATGTTGTCCTGGGTTTAGCAGTAGCAGTCATTTTTCTCCTTCTTGGTAGCTGGTGCAGTGCTGTGTTTTGACTTTTGGCCTGGGAACAGAATTGACAATGATGTTTTGGTTTGGTCAAGGACTTTGTGAGCCTCATGCTCTGCCAGGGAGGAGAGGAAGCTGGGAGGAAGCAGAGACAGGACACCTGACCCAAACTGACCAAAGGTATTCCATACCACAGCATGGCATGCCCAGGATGTAACGGAGAGTTAGCCGGAAGGGCTAGGGGACTGCAGGGTCAGAGGAGGTATCAGTCGGTGCTTGGTAGGGCTGGGGGCATGAGTTATCAATCGCCTGGTGATGAGGTGTTGTATTCTCTTCCCTTGTTATTTCCTTTATCATTGCTATTATTGGTGGTAGCAGTAGTGATTTGTGTTATACCTCAGTTACTAAACTGTTCTTATCTCAACCCGTGGGAGTTGCATTCTTTTCAATTCTCCTCTCTGACCCTTCGGGAATAGGGGGAGGGAAAGAAGCGGAGAGAGTGAGTGAAAAGCTGCTTGACTGGGGTTAAATCATGACAGTTCTTTTTGGCGCCCAATGTGGGGCACGAGGGGTTAAGACAGATCTGACCGGATTGACAGTCACTCGTCACAATGCTGATTTATTGGCTCTCAGAGTTCTTCCTCTTTATCTCACAGTTTCAGAATGCAGTACATTACTTAGACGCAGTATTTGCTGTGTTAAGTGTTTATCAAGTGTGGGGCTTGGGCTAAGGTGCTTGTCTCACTGCACTTTATGGCAATGACTTGTAATACGGGTGGGCTCCAGCAGCAGGGCGGGACGGATGGGAGAGCGGCTCCGGGAGAGCGGCCCCGGGGACCAAACGGCGGCGGGAGCAGGGCCGGAGGCCGCGATGGGACGGCTGCCGGTGGAGGAGGTTGGGGCGGTCGAGGAGCGGAAGGAGGCGGCTACCGAGCAGCGGGAGAAGGCGGCGGAGGAGCCGACCCGCGGGGCCGAGCCCAGCCCCGCGGCGGCCGAGAGCATTCCCCGGAAGCCGCCCGCCGAGCCCCAGGAGGACGCAGGAGACCCCGCAGCATTTCCCAGCAGGGCAGAGGAGGAAGAGCTGGACTCAGGGAAAGAGAAGCTGGTGGTGGGAGAGCCGGCGAGCACAGCAGCTACACCAGCCCCAGGGACAAGTACAGCAGCATCGCTTGAGAGTTCTGAAGGTTTTGTATGGCTTTTGGGTACCCTTGGGACCTGCCTGCTGACTGTGATGGGGATCAGCATGCTGGCACACACACAGAGTATGTTTTGCCCACCACCATTTTGTCTGATCTCAGAAGTTAAGCAGCCAGGTCTGGGTCTTGTCTGGGGTTAGACGACGATATGGGAGGACCAGGGGATTTTCCCCAAGGCTGGACAATCATGAGTGGCAGGGCATGTGGGACAGTATGGGCAAGTACCTAGTCCACTGGGCCCCTCCAGTGCTTTGGAAGCGTGGGAAATGGAAGGCAGCTGTATGGAGTCCCCAGCGACAAGCTGCAGAAACTGCTGAAGGGGATGGTGAATTATTTTGAGCCTGGTGGGCCCATGGCACTTCAGGCCATCAGAACAGAGATGTAATGTAGAGATGGACTCATGATCGAGGGGTGGACTTAGCAATGGACACTATTGCCCAGGTGATTCACTAGTGTGAACACTGCACACAGCCTCTGCTGCTCCGAAAGGTTGTTAAAAGAGATGGAGCCTGACATCATGGACCAGACGGACTCAGCAGCTTCATAGGGACTGGTCCATACACTAAGATAAGAGTGCACTTGCATAAGAGTGATGGTATATTGAAAATGTGGAATCTGAGCATGACGTGAATGGCATGGAATAAGGGATGGATAATGTCCTGGGTTCAGCAGTAGCAGTCATTTTTCTCCTTCTTGGTAGCTGGTGCAGTGCTGTGTTCTGACTTTTGGCCTGGGAACAGAGCTGATAACAATGATGTTTTGGTTTGGCCAAGGACTTTGTGAGCCTCATGCTCTGCCAGGGAGGAGAGGAAGCTGGGAGAAAGCAAGAGACAGGACATCTGACCTAAACTGACCAAATCCATACCACAGCACATGATGCCGAGGATGTAACTGGGAGAGTTACCCGGAAGGGCTCGGGGACTGCAGGGTTGGAGGAGATACCGGTTGATGCTTGGTTGAGCCTTGGGGGCGAGTTATCAGTCAGCTGGTGGTGGGGTGTTGTATTGTCTTCCCTTGTTATTTCCTTTATCATTACTATTATTGGTGGTAGCAGCAGTGATTTGTGTTATACCTTAGTTACTAAACTGTTCTTATCTCAACCCGTGGGAGTTGCATTCTTTTCAATTCTCCTCTCCGTCCCTCCGGGAATAGGGGGAGGGAAAGAAGCAGGGGGAGTGAGTGAAAAGCTGTTTGACTGGGTTTAAACCACAACAATATATGTAATCTGACCCCACCAAGGTTTTTCTTTATCTTAAATTGTTCCATTCAGATTGAATGAACTGCTTTGGTGGACTATTATTTTTTATATAGATTATCTTACTCACTGATATGTTTTGTATAGTAAATGATATAAAATTGTGTCTTTTCTCATTCCTGTCTTTCAGTCCTACTTCGTTCCTGTGTAATGTAGAAAAAGGCTTAAAGTAACACAAGTTTGAATGATCAATAGCTACTTCAGGTGGGTTAAGGGAAAGAGTGGTGTCATTCATCTGACTGCAGTAGACTTCCACAGGATAAATCAAGTTACTTTAAAATGGGCATTAGGATCATTCAAGGTGCTCTGGGGTACTAAAGACATCTGCATGCAGGTGGCAAATGTTACACAGAATTTATGAAAACTACACTCTTTTCCAGCCCCAGATGCTCAAAATGGCATCAGTATATATATGGAGACAATCTTACCATGTTGAGCACTAAAAGTACCTGGTTGGAGCTAGTTGTCCTGTATAATTCCATATAATCATGACAAGAAATCAGATTGTAAAAAAGATTTATAAGAAAGATGTACATTTCTCCAGAAGAAGTGGCCTAAAATGGGCCAGATGTCTTGCCAGTGAAAACATCCATCTCTCTCCGCTAGGTATAGCCATGGTGTAGTACAATTAAGTTCCTTCTGGTAATCATGCATTTGGTGAGATGGATACTGCCTGTTGTGCTACCAAAACTTTATGAAGTTCTTGGTTTTTGTTCTGCTTTTAGAATCATAGAATCATAGAATAGTTAGGGTTGAAAAGGACCTTAAGACCATCAAGTTCCAAGCCCCCTGCCATGGGCAGGGACATCTCGCTCTAAACCATGTCACCCAAGGCGTCGTCCAACCTGGCCTTGAACACTGCCAGGGATGGAGCATTCACAACCTCCCTTGGCAACCTATTCCATTGCCTCACCACTCTTAACAGGAAAGAATTTCTTCCTTTTATCCAATCTAAACTTTCCCTGTTTACGTTTTAACCCATTACCCCTTGCCTTATCACTATAGTCCCTAAAGAAGAGGCCCTCCCCAGCATCCCTATAGGCCCTCTTCAGATACTGGAAGGTTGCTCTGAGGTCTCCACACAGCCTTCTCTTCTCCAGGCTGAACAGCCCCAACTTTCTCAGCCTATCTTCATACGGGAGGTGCTCCAGTCCCCTGATCATTCTTGTGGCCCTTCTCTGGACTTGATCCAACAGATCCATGTCCTTTTTCTGTTGAGGACACCAGAACTCCACACAATACTTTTGTCTGTTAGAAGTATCTAATGGCAAGAACTTCACTGAATTATGTGAAATAACACTTTGCTCTACTAGTGGATTTGAGGCTCATATCTGGGCTGCAGTAGTTCAAGATCACATATGCTGCATACTGTTCTCGAAGCTGATAAATCAGATTGACTGATTTGTCCAAGAGCAGTCCTGCTGATCATCAGCTCATAGTATTGTGTGTTTATTCACTGCATACTGAAACTGCAGTGTTTGTCACTTATGACAAAGAAACTTGGGCGTAATGTTTCCATAAGTCATACCTTGTAGCTAAGTGAAGAAAGTGAAGAAACCTATCCATATAGGTTGTTTATGTCACTCCATTTAAAGAATGGCATATATCTTCTTTTCCCAGAAAAGAAATGTTAATTTGAGACTACTTGTTACAAAACTGTTGGTGACTTAGCAGAGATCACATAGAAAGTGTAAAACATGTCTAAAGTTTAAAACTGCAGCTCTAGATTGAGACAGGTGAGTACAGGCTTCTTCATATGCAGTCCGTCTAATTTCTCCCGTTAATCAATGGACTATTGAGTACTTTGAGACTAGAGAGAAAACTGTTGTAAGAATAAAATTTACTAGCAGGTCAGCTGAATGATCCTCTGAACTCCTGTATTTGTGCTTAGGTTTTTGAGTTAAGTTGCCCACATGCAGACACCAATTGTCACTTAGGATGTTTTAGGGTATAGATGATATATACCTATGTGTCTGGCATATTTAACAGGAGGCCTATTAAGTGAATGCATTCTGGAGTTGTTGCTCCAGAAATCCTAGTATGTAAATTGCAGAAATGATTTGGGCAACATGGTCTAGTCTGGAGCGTCCCTGTCCATGGCAGGGGGATTGGAACTAGATGGCCTTAAGGTCCTTTCCAACCCAAACCATTCTGTGATTCTACGATTCTATGTAAAAAGATGATAAATTAAGCAAGAGTAGTAAAAAGAACGTGGGACACTCTTTAAGCTGTGAGAAAAGCTATGGCTTGGTAAGCGTGCTGGTAAGAGGAGCTTTATTTCAAGGTATGGGTGATGTGAAAGTGGAAGGCCCTTCCACCAGAGTAAGTTGTGGGAACTCATTCTGGATGATAATCCAGTGACAGCTTTGGCTCTGCTTTCCCTGCCCCTGCAGTCTGCCTTACTGGCATCCGCACTGAGTTTTTCAGAGGTTGATTTATCTCTGCTGTGTTGTGCAGAAATTTTGCAGCCCAAGAAACATTTTCTAGCATGAGTTTCATCAATACTTTAACCTTGTAAACTCTTTCCATTGCAATAAACCCATGATTTCAAAGTTACAAAACAAAGATGTTTCACTAAATCATTCTCAAGCATCCTAGTTAGGACTTGCCTCTGAAATGGCATTATCTATATGCTGTGAGAAAATACAGAATAGCAAACTAACAGATTTTAGAAGAACCTGATGATTCCAGGATCTTGGCTTATAGTAATTGTGAGCTTGGTATTTACTAATCCATGCTTATGCACCTTTTCTTCTTCCTGACCCATATTCTTCCTAAATGCAGAAAACCTTAATGGTGGGTTTCAGCTTCATTGTCATAACCAGGAAAGCTCATTTCTATTTGCTTGGGCATCCCATCAAGAAAAATACTGTTTTTCCTTTTGAAAGGGTATGGTTGATGTCAACAGCACCTAGAAGAATATTTATTCTTTCATTGCTAATACCTGGTAGTTCAATCCTGAAAACCACTGTTACTATTACTACTCTGCTTAATCCTATCAGAATTCCAGTTCAGAGTACAAGGCATTTTGTTGCTAGTCTTTTTTCTCAGGCATAGATTATATCTACATTTGTTGAAGGCTCAATACAATAGACATTCTGACTAAATGCTAGTACAAATACCAGCCTGTATTGTTGTGGTTTGTTCCCTTAAGGAAATAGGAGATCAAGAGTCTTTGAAGTGTTATATATGCAGAAGGAAGGAAGACACAGAGAGCAAACATTTCTTTAGTTTTTGTTGCTTCGGCAAAAGAGATTATGAAAGACTTCAATACCTATGATTTACAGCCCTAGGTACCTCTTGTGCTACATTAGGGCCCATCTAGAAGATCCAATTAAAAAAGGTGCATTCCACCTCGTTCATTACTAGACAAACATTAAGTGTAAGACAGCTCCACATACAAGAATCTAAAGTCAAATTAGAACTAAGAATAGAGGGAATAACTATTTTTAACAAATAGGGAATAAAACCTTACTGAGTTAATGTTCACCTATAAAAGACTGTGGAATGGGTCCAAAGAGAAGTTAACAAGTAGGAGATGAGAGAAAGTGAAGTTTCCAAGTTGTGGGGATGAACTGAGCTATCGGGAATTCAAGTTAAATAGAAGAAAAATACCAAATCAAAGACCTGCATGTAAGAAAAAGATCAAGCAGGATTATCAGGGAAACCCAGCCTGGATTGCAAGGCGAAGACATGGACAATATGGAATGGACAACGTCTGTGAAGTTTTGCTACAGACTGACCATTTCTGAATCTTCAAAACTGTACAGACAACTCTAAACTTCATGTGTGCTGTCCATTGCTGCACTGGACACCACCTTACAGAGAATATAAAATGTATTTGAAAGCTATATCCATAAAGTGCAACTATTTTGTCATGATATATTGATCAAAATTATGAATTACCTTAAAGGACAAGACATGTTGATACAAACTTGAAACAGAATCCTGTCAGCAACCAAAATTTTGCATATTGCCTTTTCAATTTGTTCTATATGATACAACATTAAAAAAAAAAAGATGATGCAAATGTGAACAGATGAAGGTATATCAGTGTAAAATATGAGGAATTAAGACATGGATGTTCATACACCACCATTTTAGAAAAAATAATAGTTTTTTTCTAGGATCTGCAGTACCATCTACCTGTGGTAAATAGCAGAAATGAATTCTTAACATTACATGTCTCTTTACCAGTAATTATGAGTTATTTTCACAGGAATGTTAAAGTATTAGGTACTTAAAGAGCCTTTGTGAGCATTTTGTCATCCTCAGTAGCAGTAAGTAGATGTTTTGTGAAATGTCTTTGTGAGCATTTCATCATCCTCAGTACTTTCATCTATAAAGCTAGGAGATTAATCCCATCTTCACACTATAGTTCTATATCATCTAATAAGGCAGGTCCTCGGCTCAGTGTGGGTTTATGTATTTTTCCTACATGTTTTTTTTCGGAAGACCTGGAAATTCAAGTTAGAAGCACAGAGAAGTACATTCACAATCTTCTGTGGCTGCTGCAATACTGAGTGAAGAAACACGTAGAAGAAACACAGTCAACTGTCAATCGACTTAGGAGACCTGGCTCTGAAAACACACAGGGAGAAAAACTATGAAGAAAGGTGTTACTTTTACTGACATTCTTCATTTTTTTAGTTAGATACTGTTTGCAAAGTGTTTTCTTCTGCTTGGATGATCAGCACTAAATAAATTGAAGTGAAAATGTGCTGGATAAGTGTTATTAGTAAAAATATAGATTGCTGGCTAAAGTGATGTGTCATGATACAATACAAAAAATAAGGTAAACAAAAACTCTTGAGGTAGAAACTGTTTTGCATTGAAAAGTCAATGAGTATTGATTTTAATTTGAACTATGTTTGTTTTATTTGCTAGCTATAGAAAAGATTTTGATACTTTCAAAAGAATAATGTGACAAATAGAATTGTAGGTGGATTTTTCTCATTGGACTAACTACAAATTGTAATAAAGCAGTCACACAGCTTTCAAATATACAAGGCATTTTATCTATTAAAACACATAGATCAAAATGTTAATTCAGTTTATGCTGTTATTGAAAATTAAACTACATCAAAAAGGCTATTAAGAAATTATATTAAGTGTGTGGACTACCTCCCTCAATGTCATGACTGACGTTTTCAGCCACTTTGAGAATGTTTCCAGAAATCAGGAGAAGCAGGACCTTCCAGTGAGGGCCTAGAACTTGGTGGCATTTCTGTCTGGCGTGGCTGCTAATGGAAAATCCTTTTTATTTTTGGTTAAAATGGCTGTAATCACTGTTTCTCTACCTCACAGCCATTTGCAATACTAAAAAGGGAGAAATTAGCATATAATTAACGCAGTGCCTGCATGAGAGTAAATGAGTGTGTATATTTAATGGGTGTGGGTAAGAATGTTAAAAAGCTTTTACTCTCTAGTGTGTGTCATACCTCCTGGTGTGATCCTGGCTGTGCAGGCAATAGTCTGTTCTGACCACGTTGAATCAATATTGTGTACAACACTGCATGAATTTACGTGCACGTGTACACAGAGTTGTCCACACAATTCAATAAGAAATCATTGCTAGAAGCTTCCCTATGGAAAGAAGCTTTGATGTTTACCCTGTTTAAAAGACTCTTTATTTAAAACCCATCCGAGGGGAATTGTTTGGAAGTGTTGTGACTTAGCCCAGCAGTTACGCCTTCAGTGGTGTAGGAAAAAAGGGACAAGAACAGGAGAAGAATGTTTAATATTTCCCCACACCATGATTGGTGATTCAGAAGCTCCCTTAACCAGAAGAGTTTTGTTCCCATTTAATAGCCTGTGATAGATATTTGTCTCATTAATTTCTCTAATTTCTGTCAAAAATGCCTTTATCTTAAGTCCATGAATGCTGAAATGTCTTCTCCAGATTTTCCATTTTTACTCTATTCTCCTTCTCCATGTCAGACCTCTACCTCATTTTTCATGTGCTGCTTCTTCCCTGCTTCAGGCTGCTATTTTCCAAGCAGAAGACTCTTGGTCTTGTAGTTTGTTCTTTATACAGGGCCGGAGATGATCATTCTTTCTCCACAATAAAACAGTTCAAACTTTGCTTTAATATTCCAGTTCATGGCGGGGGGGGAGGGGGGGGGGGGGTGGAACTAGATGATCTTAAGGCACTTTCCAAACTGAACCACTCTATGATTCTGTGATAATCCTACTCCAATAGAAGTGGGGCCATACTTGGCTGTAGACACATCCACACAGTTCCTGTTGCCAGGTGTAGGAATTTCCTATAAACCCCCCCTTGACAGCTGCAGGGTCTTTCTGTACACAGCCCATCACAATTAGGGAGACACTGATTTATCATGGTTATACTTCTTTCACAACACTATACACACCAGATAACTACTTTATCTGGAGCTAAAATCTGTCAAAATGAACAAAACCTTTTTAGTTATAGTGATGTAAATACTGGTTACATCCTTAAGAGCTCTTGTTGACCAGTTACAGGACTCTGATGTTGAAGTTATCTCTGCAGGTTATATTCAGGATTAGGCAAGTAATTTCTTTTACAACATTATATTATATTCAAATATATATTCCAGATGTGTAGCTTGTTATGAAAAAGACTAGAAACAATGCAGGTTTCTTCTGCATCTTAAAAACTGTGTTTCTGTCTCACTGAAAACACCCCAAACATACATGGATAATTAAAGGCATGAATGACTTATTCTTACTTTCCTAATGAATGTGTCTTTAGAATCCTCTTAGATTAATTATATATTACATTAACATTCATTCTTGCAACTAACATTCTGTTACATGAATTGGTAATAATTACGGTTTACAGATCACTGGAGTCTGCTAGCTATGCAGACACTTTAAGTTACACTTGGGGACAGTCAGCATTACTTTTTTCACTTCTAGCAAGTGGTTTTGAGAATTTTAGATGTTACAGATGCTCCTGAGATCCATGTGACAGAGTTGCTCAAAAAGAGATTGCAATGTGTTTTGTCCTGGTCTGCAGTGCAAACCAATCCAGCTGATGAAGAAAGCAACAGCCTACTTGCTAAGAGTTATAACTCAGAATGAGAACCTGATCGGAAGTTGTTTAACACAGAGACAGAGGGATTCTGGCAGTCATGAAAGCTCTTTGTGCTATTTACTGAGTGGCACATGACCAGATCTACAGACTTAAAGACTGCAGTTTATAAATCTGAACCACCTTAGGTAACAGCATGAGTATCAGCCAGTCCAACTTGTAAAAGAGACTTCACAGAAGGTGAACTGACACAGAAGGTGTCACTCTCAACTGGGAAATGCCTTTTCCTGTTTCTTTCATGAGACCTTTAAACTTGCACAGCATCTAAAAGACAACAGGACCACAGAGAGTTAACTTTGAATAAGAGCCGAACTCCCACTCAACTGCTCTCTCACTCTTCCTCCTCATTGGAGAAAATAGAATAGAAAAGCTCAGAAGCTGATGAAAAGATCATTTACCAGTTACTGTCATGAGCAAAACAGGCTTAAGTGGGGAAAAGTAATTAAATTTATTGTCAGTCTTTTTAAAGAAACCAATAATTTGAGCAGTGGGAAACAAAAGGCAAACTGTACAACACCACTTCTCCCCTTCTTCCCATTCCCACCTTCACCACTCCACACACAATCCTTCTTCCTGGTTTGCAGGGGGGTCTCTGCTCCCACGGGGTCTCTGCAGGGCTGAGAGGATCCCTGCTCCGGACCTGCAGCACCTCCTGCCCTCCTCCTGCTCCGCCCTCCCTTGGGGTCCTGCTGCTGCTGCTCCCTCCTTGGCTTCCTCCTCCTCTGCCTGCACCGCCTTTGGCCCTGCCTGGAACCTGTTTTCCCCCAGTGCCTACTATTAGGGTCCCATGAAAAGCACTTTATGAGGGGTATCACACCATATATGAGAAGCAGTAGAATCTTATACAAACCTTTACAGATCTTTTTCTGCTCTAAAGTTTTATGGCTCAGAAAGTTACGAAATATGTGCAATCTCCCAGTGAAGTTAGACAGACATCCTGGTAAGGGATTTTCCATATGTCTTAGCTCTCCTGTAAGTGGCTCTGGTTCTATTCATAGGTATCATGCACAAGCCCTGAAGAAAGATGGCTGAAAAAAAGGTTTTGACAACAGGAATATATCTTTGTTAATAAGCTCCTTTGGAAATCGGAACAATCTTCCAGGATGTCTTCTCATTTGCCTTCTCTTATATTAATTAATTTTCTGATCATCAGTGATGAGTATGTTTCAAGTAAGCCATAGTGTGTCAAACTGATTTATAGAATAAAATCTGTATTTACTGTTCCTGGATCCTTCTTCAATTAATATTGTAAAGAGTGTCCTATTTATATATTCAGGGAGGCAATCTGTCAGAGCAATCGCTGTTACCTCTTCCACCCCTAGTAAGAGTAGTTCTAACAGTAAAACTCCTGTACATACATGAAGGCACTTATAGTCACAGGCTCCCCACCCATAACTTTGATATTTATAGATGGAACTGAATTTTAATTTAAGTTGTAATTCAGTCTTAAAGCAATCTATATAAACTTGAGTCAACACTGGGTTTATAATGGCAGCTAGCTTTGGGGTTATATTGTCCTTCTGTCAATCATATCATAGAATGGTTTGAGTTGGAAGGGACCTTAAAGATCATCTGCTTAAGCTCCCCTGACATGGCCAGGGACACCTTCCACTAGAGCAGGTTGCTCCAAGCCCTGTCCAACCCAGCCTTGAACACTGCCAGGGGAGGGGGCAGGTCACAGCTTCTCTGGGCACCCTGTGCTAGCGCCTCAGCACCCTCAACAGGGAAGAGCTTCTAATGCTCTAATGTTCTAATGCTCTAATGCTTATCCTGAATTGGCCCGCTGTCAGTTTAAAGCCATTACCTCTTGTCCTGTCACTACAGGCCCTTGTAAAACGTCCTCCTGCAGCTTTCTTGTAGGCTCCCTTTAGGCACTGGAAGCTGCTTTAAGGCTCTCCCCCCCCCCCCAAGAACCTTCTGTTCTCCAGGCTGAAAAAGCCCATCTCTCTCAGCCTGTCTTCATAGGAGAGGTGCTTCAGCATTCTGAGCATCTCTGTGGCCTTCCACATCCTTGAACAGGTCCACATTCCTCTAGTGTCAGTGGCCCCAGAGCTGAACACAGTACTCCAACTGGGGTCAAGCAGTCAAGCAGAAAAGGTAGAAATCTTCAACTGGATTGATAGCAAAGACCTCACCCCTTTTAGCTTTGTACGTATAAGTTTGTAACCCTGAAATGAAAGCTAATTCTCATTAGATCAAAACACCCATGGGGTGAAAAAAGGTACAAAGAAGGAGCTAGGTTTTGATAACTATGGTAAAGGCTCTGCACATGTTCTGAAGCTGATCTGAAAAGAACATGGTTCTATGTTTTTGTCTGGGATTTTCCTCCAGCTGTTCCAAGTTTGAAAACAAACTAACTTGTGGAAAAGTGGGAATGTATTTTGAACATCCTATCAAATAACAGTATTTGAAAGATGTATTTCTCCACAACTTTCGTGGTGCATGATGAGTTTACATTTATTATTCACAATTTTAGCTTTTGAACAGGTCAAAAAGCAAACAGTGAAAAATGAAAGCTAAATGAGCTGATTCACATCATCTCCACACTGAATTACTCTCATTTACAGTGACTAAAGATGTTGACAACTGAGATGAAATACATGGAGATTCTCTTCAGAGTCATTGTCCTGTCTATGCTGGTCTTTGAAGAAAGGTTGATGCCAAGACAGCAGGCCTGGAAGAACTCAGGAAGTACCCAAGTCCTCAATTTGTATGGTCATACACTGGTTTACTAGCACTAAGTGATATCATAAATGTTTTAAGAGGGTCAGGTTCAATGTGTGTTGTAACAGAGTCAAGAAATTAAAACTTCTAAAAGTGTTTGGATGAGTTATATGATACTGTCAGAGAACAGACACTGATGTTAGGCAACTATCCAGTTTACTCTTGTTACACAATATTGAGTCTATTATCTCTTGATGGGTAGCAGCAAGTACTATTAGCAGGATGACTGAACATCAGGGAATGAAGAATTGTACTGAAACAGCTGTTTTTCAGATATCCAATTAATATGAATGGCCATTAGCAGGGCAGTTCTCAAAAAGATACAACAAAAGGTTAGGAGTTTTCCTGATGCAACTGTATTTCAGTGCCATAGACCCAGTCAATGAAATAAAACCCCTGACTTTTCATTCTGGAGCAACAAGGACTTTGTGATTCAGGGAGTCTATCTAATGGGACATGGAGATTTCACACTAAGTCATTGGTTTAATTTAGCCTAAGTCTGCAGTTCAAGTAGTTAGCTGGTGGTGGCTGGTGCAAAAAGAATTTCAGATGAGTACGGATCCTCAAAGTTAATTTTGTTGTCACACCTACTGGCAGATTTGCTAATCAGTTCTCTTTCTTACTACAATTTATGCAGGAGCATGATTGAGTAACATCTCACCTTGTATCCATGTGCAGAGCACTTGAAGATTAGAGCTAATAGGAAGTAAATAGGTGCCAAGTTTCTCAGGCTGCCAAGTTTTTCCTACTCCAATGTGATAAATGAGCAATAGATAATTGGACTTTCAAAAGGCAAAGATCATTCCTATTGGAAAACTTACCCAAAGTTAGCCTTTTAAAGTTTTTAATTAAGAATTTAGCTATACCACAGTTAGATCCCTTTACCTAGTTTTGAAGGAATTAATATAAAATTTTAAAGTTTGAAGAGGTGTGAAAAATAGAATTGTGAATTGTTCTTAATTAAAAAAAAACCTACCCTTCTGTTGTTATTTCATAGCAAATGTTCTGTGTGAGAGTAAAGAGACAAGAGAAGCAGAACTCAGTAACATCTAGAATCCCAATGTATTTCAAGTCATGGACACGAGATAACATGAGTTCTTGGGCCAGAAAGTAGATGTCATCTTTTGATCCAAGACTAAAACCCAGGCTGAGTATCCCAGCTACTACATCATCTAGAAAGTTGAATGTTTTATAATGATCCCTTTTTGTACCATGTCTCATCACGAATTTCAGGAGAAGATTGCAGAATCCTCGCAGAATATGCCATGATTCCCATGGGACTAAGATGGAAGCAGTCATTCATTAAACAGCTCTGGGGTTGTTCAGAGATGCTTCCCAGACTGAGAAGAAAATTTCAAGCTAAGCAAGAAAATACTTTCAGAAGTGATTTTAGATCACTAATGTTGGGTTTAGATCACGAAAGTTGTTTTTAGATCACAGTTGCATCACGGTGTAAGTTCTACTTTTAGATGACAAAGGTAAGTGTATGCTATGACAGTAGGAATGCTTTCTAGCTACTGGGACTATGTGTCCTGACTAATATTCCATCTCTGTAGCAAAAATGATACATGAATGTTGGCCATCTACCTCCTTTCCCCTCTTCCTTCTTTAATGATACAGTTTTCGTATTAGTGAAGCATGGACATAAGGGCTGACCTACAGGACTCCCAGACAGGATTATAGGGAGACTTGGATTACTGGGGTATTGTGTAATGTGTCTGCTCCACATTACAGTTATACTAAAAGTTTATATGAGAAGTCATAACTTTGTGTCGCTGTCCAAGAATATTTGTTTCTCTGTTGGATTAATCCCACAAATGACACAAGTCCACTTCCATCGTTCTCTGTTCCAGCATTACTGAGTTTGAGTTTATAATTTATTTCATAGAAATCATAAAATCCTACGGGTGAATTGTGGAGACACTGGAACTTTCATTTCATACTCAGATGAAGCATTGGCAAGTGACCAAACTGAGAGAAACCTGATATGGCTATACTGTGCATCGCTGTATTTACTATGCTGTTTGTTTCACTAGAACATTTTCTGTAAATTGAATTGATGAGAAGTAAACCAAATACAGTCAAGATATCGTCAATCCATTAGAAGATTTTGACTACAAAAAACATTTTTACTTAAAATAAAAGGTAAAAAAAACTTATTTCCCTTCCCATTATCTATATGCAGGTGGCCCTGTCTTTTCTAAGTGAGAACAAGAAAACCAATTTCAAGAAAGGTACTTTAGCTATAAAAATGAAATTAAAAACCCAGTTACATTCTGTTTCCTCTAATAGCTGCTACATGGAAGAGTGTTGCAAAAGGGAAATGATATCTTATATTGAAGTGTGATTTCTATGATTCTGTTTATAAGTGGCATACGATGACAATAAACAGAGAGGTGACGGTGATTGGCCTGCAGGGGGAAAAAACAATCCACAGGACAAGCAAAGGCAAATAGTTGAGCCAAATATAATGAACAGCCTAAGCCTGATACTGAGATACTACCTTGATTGATTTACTTCATCTGGTAAAGAAGTTCTCCTCTATTTTTTATCTCAGTCTGACAGTTAATATATGATGGGCTGTGTGCTTCCCAGAATTGGGAAATATTGTCCAGATCCAGGAAACAACTCATGTGTCTCAGTTGATTTTGTACCCTAGCTTATCCTCAGGAGGGAAGGACCATCAAACCTGTATCATAGAATCAAAGAAGGGTTTGGGTCATCCAGTTCCAGCCCCCTGCCATGGGCAGGGACACCTCACACTAGACCATGTTGCCCAAAGCCATGTCCACTTAAAGCATGTGCATTTACCCCACAAAACTCGAAAGCACTTGACTACTTGGAATCAGAACTGGAATATATGTGAAGTAAGCACAGTCTCACATATTTTACAAAAGTCCTGGGGACTCCCTTCCTCCAAAAATTGTGCTGCAACAAGTGTTTTCCCATCATATTAATGGCACCAGTGCTTTAGTAGGTGCTGATGGGTGTTAGTGTTACAATCCTCAGGCTGTCAAGTTTATTTCTTCTCTTTGAAGAACCTAATGGATACTACTTTAGAAACATCAAGGTTCACTGAAGGACCTAGACTTCAGGACAAAGACCTTTGTCAAAGGTCTTTTTGTTTGGGCATGAAACTGCTACTTAGCCGAAACTTATACACGACTATGCACAAAAACTGTATAATTGCATAATCATCGCTTCTTTAAGGAACGACATGAAATAGACGCACAAGGCTCTAGTCTTGGAAAGTTAGGAGGACTCAAGCTATTTCTCCCAGTTTTCTTCTCTCTCTTTTTGTAGTTTGCTTCATTTCTCTGCTAAAACCCCCTATGAATAATCTTGTAGATTTGCAAGAATGCAAATTTTTGCAACACATCAAACAGTAGGACCCTTGGAAAATCAGGATGAGGCTGCAATACAGGCAGAGCGCAGGGAAGAGTGCCAGAAGTCATACAGTAGCAAACAGCAGTTAAAACCATAGCCCAGAATTGCTGATTCCATGATTGCCAATTCAAAGCTACTGGTTCAGGCTCTCAGGTAAGTACTTTAAACATCTGCTAGTTGTAAAAAGAATAAGCAAGTTTGGTAGAGCCTTCTAAAAGCTTTAGGAAATGCAATCAGGTTATTTTAAATGGCTATCCACATTTTATGATTTCCTGCATGTGTGCTGGAATAACAAACTAAACTCAATAAATAAATAAATAAATAAATACAGAAATTGTCTTTTCTTCTTACCCAATTAGTTTCACAGTGGCAGAAACTGGAGAGTTGTCAAATGCCAGACAACCTTTTGTAATTTCGGGGATGATTGACCCACAGCTAATTCCAATAGTGCGTATGTGGGATTGGTATAATAATTCTCTGTTTGCTATTGGAGGGTGAATCTCAGTGAGTCACAACCACATGCCTCCAGTACAGATGGATTCTTAAGGAAGTGATTGATTTGGCTAAGACCAGTATTTCTCACATTCCTGTCAGTGGTGAGCATTTTGGATTCAAAACTCTGACCAGAACAATATTTGCAGATGGAAATTTCCACTTGCTTCAAGTGATTAATTCTCCCAGTGACATTTTAGATCAGTGGCTGAGTCAGTGCTTTGGTGGCATGTAACTGTGAACCTTGAGCTAATATCCCCTGCAAATGATACTTCCAAGAACAGTATTTTTTCACACTTTTTATCTCCTTAGATTGCCTGCAGCAATGGCTGACTCAGTTATTGATTAGTAAGCTGAACTCTAATGAAGCTGAAGTAATGAAGCTGAAGTAAGGGACACTCAGTTGAACCTGTTCGCATGCCAGTGCTGATTTTCACTTATTACTATTGTGAAAGCATATTGTCTTACTGTACTCATTGGTCTGATGCTGTACTTTAAAGCTGATCAGGTACTGAAACCTTCTGTAGAAAATCCAGTTCTAAATTTAACTACTAAATAAATAAGTTGGACATAGATAAAATTGCTGTCCAATACAGCAATAAGTCTTCATTTAATATGCACTCCTCTTTTCAGTACAACATGTAGTTTTTGTTTCAAAGTATAATTAGAGATAGGTTTTCAGTTTCACTGTAATTCAGCATGAATAAAGTTTTTTTTCAATGTATTGCATTACATCAGATATTATTGTTAAAACCCAGTGTTTTCTGATATACATCAAGAACAGCTTTTGTAGCTTAAGAGACTGGGTTATTGCAAAACCTTTCCCTGCTCCCCAGATTTACAGCTTTTATATTTGCTATTATAGAACCCTCCTTAAGGAGGTGTGCTTTCAAGAAGACTGCTAGGAAAGGCATATTGAAAGGCCACAACCTGTTGGTCAGGAAAAAAGGAGCAAGTTACTTATCTGCTACTGAGTTTAGTCAGTGTCTTGCTTTTTAGTATGCTAGCACATCAAAGGCAAAGATTTTGATCCAGCAAAGCATTTAATAATGAATTTAAGTCCTGAGATAAGCATGTGAGAAACTACAACTGATTTGAATATTAAATCACTGCTGAATTCTCTACCACTGTATGGGAAAGAACATTTTCATTTCTACCTTCTTCTCTCCACTGAAGCAATGCAATTCTTTTTACTTCTTGTGCCTTCAGTGATTGCATATGGTAAACCAAAGATAGTTCTGGATTTGTAACTTCACAGCTGTGGATTTGTAATGACAAAGTCTCCAGTCTTGGAAAGCTACTGCCATGCCAATTTCCATGCCATCACACTACTCTCTGAATATTCCTACTTTTCTTCAAGCTATCATAAATGCATGAGAAGTCATTCACTTATGAAGTACTTACTGAAGTTAGTGAGTTACATATTTACCACTTTTCTTCTGCTATACATTTCAAGTTCTGTACTGCCTAGAGACCCATGCAATGGCTCCCATTTGAGTGGGGACCACACAAAATATGAGCAATGCAAACCGCTGGCCAAGAAATCTCACAGTCTAAATGCAAGTTTTGTCAATACAGATGGACTGGAGAGCCTGAGAAAGCCAGGATTATTTCTGGGCATGGTGAACAGTAATCTCAGTGTAAAAGACACACTTGAAAGTTGGAGTTTGAGGCAATGTAATGACAATCATGTGAGATTTACATTTACGCAGCACATTACTATCCACATCTTTTTGTAAGGATAGTCTGTACTTCAGCCTTATTTTACATTTGTTGAGATGCCACTTATAAACACTTCTGTTGTCAGTAATTTCTAAATTGCCTAGTGCAGTGCTGTGAGACTGGGGAATGGCTGTGTTGTAACTGTCTATACTTTCCCCTATTCATTTACATTTGAAGCGGTGGAGAAAGTGGCTATAAGATTGATCAGAGGAAAAAAGCTTCATTTCCATTGAGTACTGAACATGTGGTTTCTATTTGATTCCCATCAGTGCTTTGACTCTTACCAGTTCTATGCGCTACACAAATATATAGGGATATAAGAGAAACAAATTACAAGAGTCTGTATGATTTTGTAAATTGTACTTAGTAACTTCCACAGAAGATTTCTCCCACTCATTTTACTGTAGAAATGTCTAAATTATTACGTCCATTTGAGTGGTTTGTTTAATCAAAAATCCTTTTTATTCCATATCGCTAGGTATCTACCTAAGCTTTTCCTTGGCTTACAGACTCATGGATGTTGCTTCTAAATCATGAATCACATAAAGTGTTAAAATAGGCTCTCTTATTTTAATATCCCCTTGAGTCCTGAAGAAAGCTCTTATATCCAGACAGACACAGTGATAGATCCTGTTTCACTCATGCGTTTGATAGAACATGTCATCATCATTTGCTATTTTATTTCTTTTCAGCTTGGGATGTGTGTGTGTTTGTGGAGGAAGACTGGCTTAAAAAGAAAGTAAAAAATAATGGTTTCATTATGTGTTTGGACAAGGCATACATTTTAAGAGCCCAGTTTCAAAATCAGACAAAACATTGCTGAAGCTTAAATGACTTCTTAATAGTACTAGGCAATTTAGATGCACTTAGAAGTGACACAGCCTCCATTGCTGGCCAATTGTTGAAGGAAGTATCATTTGTCAAAATGGTCTCCAAAATGCTCTATTTTTTAAAGTGTCTCACAGACCTACATATCAAAGTCAATCTCAAACATATTTGTAAGTATTGAAAAGTTATGTAATAAATTTTGCTGGTGTATGTGCTGTTTGTGCCTCAGAGATCATTTGCAAACCCGTATTCACAGTGACAGCCTCATGGTACATGGAGTTTTAATTCTGACCTTCCACTTTCAAGAGAGCCAGCTATTAACTTCTGAATTGCAGCAGTTTTCAGAATCTGTTGAGCTGCAGACTTTGTAAACAAACTAATCCATCAGTAGATATCAGCACTCTATGTGAAAAAGGAAGAGTAATTTGATGGCTCCGGCTAGGAAAACAATGAACATGTTAAATTAATGGGAGATATTACTGTGGAAAATGCAAGTCCTTTCAGAAAAGTTCTTTAAAATTTAAGTTCTTTTCTGCCTTCCTTCTGAATCTCATGCTTTGACAGTGATCATAACATTAATGTGATTCCCGATAGTTTTTCCCATGTAAGAGGACTATATTCAGGTTAATGTCTTCATTTTCCTCTTGGGTTGTATACAAATGTGGGAGAAGTATTTATTTGTATAGGTTTTGACCCTCTCTTACAAAAACTACATTGGAATTCTGTACCCAGAATGGAGGCAAGTGGAATCCTAAAACTATTGAATTCCCTTGTTTTCCACAGAACTGGAAGTGCAGTAACAGATGGGTTTGAGTGCCACCTAGTTATATTCAAGTGTGAGTATAGTTCAAGTTTATTCTCTGCCTGCCTCCCCAAGCTGCCTGTAGGAATGGCAGGAAAATATCAACAGACCAACAGTAGTAGTGTTATTAGTGTTTTGCTGACAGTTAGATCCACCACTGAGGGGAGCTATTTTGTGTAGGGGTTATTCAAACATAGGAGAAAAACGTACAATATACAGACAGGCTTATTTCAGCATGTAAAGGACAGTACATTTGTAACAGGACCCAGCAGTTCATTACCAGCATGCCACAAAACAGCATTCAGCTCTGGGCCTGGGGCCTAATCCTGATGGATTACGATTCCCCATGTGAATAGCTTCATTCAAATCAAGGATTTTACAAAAGCAGTAATTCTCCAAAAAGGGATGTTGCAAATCAACACAAATTGATAAAGCTTCTGCCTGGGTGTGAAAAGAGTTCTTTCCTGAGCTTTGCCATTGACTTGTTCTGTGACCTCTGGCAAGTGACTTAGCATTTGTGTTTGCATATGCTTTGTCCAGCCTGCAATGAAGCTGGAATCTGAAAACTCCCTTATTGTGAGTCAGCTGCCTACAGCACTCTTCCGTATAATTTAAATAGCTAATCTGCAACCTAGAACTGCAGAGCTGCACGTGTTGTTACGTCTGCCATCTATCTAAAATTCGCCCTCACCAATCTTCAAAGACTTGAAGCAAACAGGAATGGAGAAATATGAAATTGATTTCCATATATGCTGATTATTACAGCAAAGACAAAGGGAAATGAATTTTGATTCAAGGTTAATAAGTTCTGAAGGGATTTACAGTGCTAGTGCAATTTTGCTTTTAATGCTTACCAAAATAAATATGCTGCAAGTCGGGAACTTGAAAATCCTTACATTTCCACATTCAGTAACCTCTTTGCTTTTTTTTAAAGGATTCTGTGTGTCCTGTGTTTAGTAGTGGCAGTCATTTTTCTCCTTCTTGGTAGCTGGTGCAGTGCTGTGTTTTGACTTTCAGGCTGGGAACAGAGCTGATAAAAATGATGTTTTGGTTTGGCCAAGGACTTTGTGAGCCTCATGCTCTGCCAGGGAGGAGGGAAGCCGGGAGGAAGCAGAGACAGGACACCTGACCCAAACTGACCAAAGAGGTATTCCATACCACAGCACGTCATGCCCAGGATGTAACTGGGGAGTTACCCGGAAAGGCTAAGTGGACTTCAGGGTTGGAGGAGGTATCGGTCGGTGCTTGGTCGGGTTGGGGGGTGAGTTATCGGTTGGCTGGTGATGGGGTGTTGTATTCTCTTCCCTTGTTATTTCCTTTATCATTACTATTATTGGTGGTAGCAGTAGTGATTTGTGTTATACCTTAGTTACTAAACTGTTCTTATCTCAACCCATGGGCGTTGCATTCTTTATGATTCTCCTCTCTGTCCCTCTGGGAGTAGGGGGAGGAAAGAAGGAGGGGGAGTGAGTGGACAAGCTGTCTGGCATGGGTTAAACCACGACACTGTGTTACATAATTCTTTTTGAGTTTTGTTTTGGTTTGTTTGGTTGGTTCTTTTTCCATATAGGTCATGTATTCCCATATATAAAATGTTTTATATTTTCTGTATAATGTTGTGAAACCCTAGCTTTTAAATATAAACACGTCTTTGGAAACGTGTATTTATTTATACACACGTGTAATTAAACTTATATACAAAACTGCTGAGAAAGTGTAAAAGTTTAAAAAACTGATCACAGTATTTATTATTATACAGTGAAGGGAAAGTCAGTCTGAGAGATACAGAGGAAACAGAACATTTTCTTCCAAAGAAGTAACTTTCTGACCGTTTCCTTCTTATCTAAGATTTACGAGATCACCAGATTTTCTGGTATAAAATACCATTACTTTGTTCTGTGTAGCTGCAACATTCCCACAGAGGTGCCTGATGCTCTGTGCTGGAGGTGCCTCTGACTGCCCACCAATACCCTCCCTCTCATCCCCCAAGGATCCAGGCTGCCATGGAGTCACCAACCCTTGCAGCATCCTGGCATTCTGGATGGTATTCCTAGAATTCTTTTGCAATGTGTGATTCCTAAAGGAAAACATTGTTCTAGTGGTATCAGAGGCTTTAAAAACCACCTAGCCCAACAACCTGACTTGCACCTAATGTAATGACAACATGATGTAGGCAGACGCAGTTATGAAGACCACATGAGGTAAATGTGACATGAGGCCTGTGACAGACGTACGACACTATTCCCTTCCCCCCCAGCTACCCCTCCCCCCCGCCCCCCCCCCGAAAAAGTAAATTAACATTGAAGAGTAAATAAGAGTTTAAACAAAGTGGTGACAGGATTTGGAGATAGAGAGAAACAAACAGTGGAAAGTGAGGTCCAAAACATCATTAAGGAGCAGCACTGGGACCCTAGAAGCAGCACAGGAATCAAGTCTTCCCTGCGGTAAGCAAATCTTCAGTTGCAGTTTTGCTTACTTATAGTAAATGTATTTTGATATAGTGTATAGCAGTTGATAATAAATTTATTCCTTAGGGGTTCCGTGTCTTATTCTGTTTGTGCTTTGAAGTTAGCCAAAGCACGCATCAATCCTTGCAGCAGGGACTCCTTTGCCACCTCAGGTAACTCACCTAAGTTTGTGAGTTGGCCTGTCAACCTCAGCTGGTCAAAGGCAGAAAACTGCAGTTTATGTGCAATAATTTAAGCGAGCAAGCTTTTTTTTGCTGTGTATTCTGCAACCACAAACATGCAATGCCAGCATAAGACCACCTTGGAACTTGAGCAAAGATCACCTGCAGCCTAATGCAGAGTATCATCTCAAGCTTATCTTTCTCTCCTGAGATACATAAGAGCCCAGTAGGTGAAAAAAAATGCCATTTCTCAGTGGAAAGAGACAAAAAGATATTTGGGCTATACAATGCCCTTAGGGATCTTGCTTAAAATTAGGAATAAAGCTGAGAAAATAACAACACTTGGGGTTTTGTCAGCTCTGGAAACAAATGTTTTGGACTGAACAAACTAGGCTGCTTTTCTCAAAAGGACGGTTTGGGGTTTTTTTGTTACCATTGAGTAAAAATGTCTTTTATTTCAAGAGCTGTAAAAGAACAAAAGTGATTTTTGTCTCAAATTACCTTCACAAGTGCATTTGCAAAAATAATTTCAGACAAAAACATCATTGTTGTTTTAAAAATTGAGAAAAAACATTACTTTGTGTTACTTTTAGATGGCTGATCTGATTGCCACGATTCTGTATTTTTCAATGGAAATATATAGGTCAAAAAAATACTTCACCCATCTCTCCTTGAGAGACTATAGATCATACAGCTGAGCACAGCTCAAAATAGTCATCTTCTCTTTTGAATCTTATTATTTTTCCTTTTGCATTTATAACTTGCTCTGTTTTGCCAGCACTTTTTAACTGCCAGCACTTTTTGCTAACTAATTCCTTGTATTTACTATACTTAGGATAACTAGGTGCATATAAGAACCAAATGGGCTTCATGGATCAGTTTTACTGCAGGAGATAAAAGGAACAGAGCAATGTCAAAAGCGCAAAAGGAAAAGCACTTTTATTAGGGGCATGATCTTCTATAAAGCAATCAATAAATTACATACAGTATTGTGTATAAGAACAGAACTGTCTGTCCAGAGCTCAGAAGTAATTTATTTCTTTCTCATGTTTGACATTTAGAGTCACATAACATCAGTCTGTGACCCCCAAATAAAGTATTGATGTATCCTGGAGAAACTCCACACAGCACATCTGGAGATTTTTAAGAGCTTTCCTTTCAATAATCTGCTGTACATTCACAAACCAAGGAGCTGCTTCAAGAGTAACTGCAGTGGGTACAAGGAAAGGTAATAACTAAACATTCAAATTCTCTGCAAAATAGCAGATGCAGAGGTTCTCAGGCTACCTGAATTATTTATGGTTAATTCGGCGCATCTCTAGTGATGTCTGAGGCTTTACAAGTCTCTGAAGCACATCCAAGAAAATTTCACCCATATTCATGCACCTGCATACTTTTAATTATAAACTCTATGAAATTTGTGACCCACTCCATCAGAAATTTGGGCTGAATCGTTCAGAAGGTAATTTGACAGACTTTGCTCTGTGGTTTGCAAAAGCCTCGCGCTTATTTGCAGGCATATTCATTTTATTTCAAAGATTTTTAAATGTGATGTGATTCAATAGCATGGAAACACAGGAAGCACCATACCATCATGGATCAATGGTCCTTTCCACCTGCTTTTGGCTCCAGTTTGGCACCTGGATCCAGTAACACAAAATCCTACCAAAATAAATGGGACTCTGCACTGACAAAGGATGCTCAATAGTCGAGATGTATCTTGGGCATAGTCCTTAGGTAATATTCAGAGAAAAGATTTCTCAAAAGGGAAGGGGGCATTTCAGTAACTTTCATGCACCGCAGCAGCTAATGCTGCTTTACTTATACTTTTTCTTTAAGAAAGCTTTTTCCTTCTTGTATATATGCGTATGTATCACTGTAAATTTGGTAGGTGTGAATATTAACTAAAATCTTGGTGATGCATGTAAAAATACTCAAATATGTGCAATCACACCCAAGTATTTTTTATATCAAAAATAAACAACCAAAACCTTGCAATAAATGGATGTTCAAACAAGCAACAAGATTATTGAACATTTTAAGTTAGAATGCAAAATGTGAGAAGAAACAGATCGAGAATACAGGATTTAGACTTGGGAATCTGGATAAAACCTTTAGGATGGAAGGAGAAAAAATATCAGATTAACCTTCTGCTTTCTTAGTGCTTAATTATCATTTCTCTTTCACAGAAAACATTTCCTGGACAGAATGGATTAGGTTTTAGTCAGCCCATGGATTCCCTGTATTCATGTACATTTTTGTCTTTAATAACAAATACTTCTGTGTTATTTCTATAGCTGTTACATTGCTCAGAAAGTCCTTTTATTACTACAGTTTTAGGGTCAAGAAAGCTAAGTCACTAAGAGTAGGACTTCGTTACCTTTGGTCTATACAAATGACAGATAAACGGTTCCTTCTTCAAAGACCTAGAGTATGATAAATATTTGTAGTGATGCAACTCAGGTACAGGATCAGACCTCAGCTATCTAGTGCCTAAAGCCAAAGAGAGCTCTAACTTTCTTCTAATTCAATCCACATTCAAGAAGCAGCATGATCTAGATCATTTTTGATTTCCAAATGTTCCAGATATAGCTATTATGTGTAGAATACAAAAATCAGAGCAGCAGTCTGAAAAGATCAGTGCCTGAGATCCATTTATTTAGGGGGGGGTTGTTTGTTCTCATAAGATCTTTTTATTGGTTGGTTATTTTTTTAATGTTGACCCTTTGCTTTTAGGTATTTTAGGTCTTCACCCTCAAAATTTAATAGCACTTCCCTACTTCACAGTGAAGTTGTTAAGATAAAGTCCATTTGATATAGTCAAGTGCTCAGATAACAAAGTTTATGCTGTCTGTATATATATATGTATATATATTTTATATTTATTCATTTTATTATTTACATGCACATATTTTCTTGCTTTACATGGCAATTGGTTCAATAATGCAAGGATTAGAATCAGCATCCTCTGAAACTGAATATTTCTAGCCCTAATTTGGTCAGTAATTGCAATGCAAGTAAGGATCTAGTTACGTCACAGCACCATTTGAAAACCTCACCATAAAGAGATGACTATATATCTATATTGTCTCCTATAGCTGACAGGTTGAAGACATGGTTTGCTTGGTGTGTGTCTGATTTATTTTCTATACATAAAGTTTCTTGATCTTATGTTGTGAAAAAGCTCCAGATTCTTTATGATTAGCTTCATTACCCAGCACTGCAGTGCTGTCCCCAAGAGCTCTCTGTTTCCTCTGCCTTGCGTACTCACACAGTGGCTAGACAATGCCTTGAATCTATACTGTTTCATGGAGCAAATAGCTTTCTGTTCACCAAGAACAAAGAGCATCAAGGTAAAAAAAGCTAGATCTGAAAGTAATGGACTGGAAAGAAAAGCTTTCATACATGTATGTACTAGTTTATGAATGTGCACATTGTGACTTTAAAGGTATTAAGCTCATAGAGACTACAGAAACACACAGCTCAGAAGGGATATATTGGATACAAATTCCTTACAATCCCACGTATATATAATTTCACTGCCTTCTGGGCAATACTGAAAATTTCCTATGCTTGTTTCAGATTTAAGCTGTAAAGCTGTTGTAGTTCAGGGTTTTTCTAAACATCTCTTCTCCTATTGTCCAGGATTTTGGAAAACAAAGCAAAATAAATTTTTAAGGCTTTTTCCAGCTGGCATTTCACTTGGAAACTATTTTTCAGGCATTCAATCTTTTCAACACACAATGTATCTTATTGTACTGCATTCAAAACTAGAAATAACTAGAGACACTCTAAGTCAGAACCACTTAGGTGAAGGCTTGCTTAAGTCTTTGTCTAGCAAAATGAGATGATCTTTATTCTCAAAAATGAGCTATTGAATTTGACCTGAGTAACTTTTATTTACTATTATGAAATCTGATGAGTCAAATTGATTTTTAAATCTTTTAACATTATCCCTTTAATTCCTCCTATTATTATCAGCATTAGGTGCTTATTGCTGCTGTTAAAAGCTTTCATAGCCATAGAAACTGATTCTTATGATTGATGTGACATATTTGATGACAATAATGATATTTGGTAATTTCAGTATTTCATTATTTGAATGACTACTTCATTGATTTACTTGTGCTAAGATAAATAATTAGACAAATGCAGTGTATCAAACGGGTTTTAACTTCTTTGTGTACTATTCAGTTATTAAAACAGCAAATGCTTTTCAGCCAGTTTGGGGCAAGGGTCACTTTTAAATTTTACTCTTTGACAGGGGTATATCAAAGCACTATGGTTTAAATACCCTCAGGAGATGTGGGACCTGGTGAGATGCATCCCAGGGTCCAGAGAGAGAGCTAGCAGATGTAGTTCTTTAGCCACTCTCCATTGTATTTCAGAAGTTGTGTCAAGCAGATGAAGACCCAGTGACTGGAGAAAGGGAAACATCATTCCCATTTTTAAAAGGAATCATTTTTTTAAATAATGGATGTCATCTGCCTGGTATTTTGTAAGGACCTTGGTATCCTCCCTCTCACCCAAATATTTGTGCTGCTAAATTGGAGATATACGGATTTAATGGATAGACTGTTGGGTAAGGAATTGGTTGGATGGCTGCATCCAAAGAGTTGTGGTCAGCAGCTTAATATACAAATGGAAATCAGTAACAAGTGATGTGCCTCAAAGGTCTGTATTATGACCAATAATATTTAGTATCTTCATAATGACATAGACAGTGGGATTGAACAAGTTCAGCAGGTTTACAGATTACACTAAGATGAGTGGTACAGCTGATTTGCTTGAGGGAAAGGATGTTACCCAGGGGCGCCTTGGTTGTCTTGAGGAGTGGGCTCATGTGAACCTCATAAAGTTCAGAAAGGACAACTGTTAGTTCCTGCACCTTGTTCCAGGCAATTCCCAGTATCAGTGTAGACTGGGTGATGAATGAGTTAAGAGCAGCCCTCATGAGAAGAACTTGGGGATATTGGCATTAGGACATGAGCTGGCAGTGTGCAGTTGCGGTCCAGAAAGCCAACAGTATCCTGGGCTACCTCAAAAGAAGCATGGCCAGCATTGATGGGGCATCCACAACTTTTCTGGGCAACCTCTTCCAGTGTCTCAGCACCATGATCGTGATGAATTCCCTGGAAATGTTCAAGACCAGGTCGATGGGGCCTTGAGCATGTTTCTCTAGTGGAAGCTGACCCTGCCCATGGCATGGGGGTTGGAACTGGATGAGGTTTAAAGTTCCCTTGCAACCCAAACCATTCTGCAATTCTGATTCTATGTCTATTTCTCGGTGACTAGCAAAGGAATCTCAGGTTATTAGACAGGCATCATGTGTAAGTACCAAAATATGCCACAGACACGGTTATGACACCCTAAATAATTTATTCTTATTTTTCCTTTTAGAAACTCAGCCAGCATGGTATTTCCCATACTGGTATTTCCCATTTTTCAATTACTTACTGGTATTACTGGTATTTCCCATTTTTCAATTTACTCTTATCCATCTGATTCTAGATATAAAATTGTTTCCTTTCCCTTTCACTCTTGGGAGTGTTGATCTCTTTGATCCAAGTTATCAGAATGACACCATTCAGCACCATTTTGTCCTGAAAATGAACATGAACACTTTCGATACTGTAGTTCTTTTCCTGAACTATATACACAAACTAAGAGCCATACACAGTGAGTCACTTCTTGGTTTTTTTTAAACATGCATTGTTTTAAATACATATTTTTTTCACTTAATTAACAACATTAAGATGCTCTCTCTCTCAAGTTAACCATGAAGCTGTGATGTAACTATTGGCGGCATGCCTTTATCATTTTGGGGGGAAAATCAATAGAAATTGGTTTTTATTACTTTTTCCATGTCAAATAAATGGGATTCTGTTGCTCTTACATTTTACGTATAAAACAGAGAAAGTCATTATCATGGGTGACAGCTTATTTGATACTGTTACTCCCTGACACTTGCAACTGCAAACAGGTAGAATAGTGTCATTACTTTGGCAAAGCTAAAGAGGCAGACTTATGTCTGTTAATCAGGTGGGAATAATTAGATAGATCAAAATATAGCCAAAGTACTTCCAAGTTACTGAGGCCCACAACTAACGAAGCATGATCAGAAATGCTGTATGTTCCATTTTTAAGGGTGATCCTTAACTCTTATATTGACTGTTGTTAGGGTGGATAAAAGCACTTACATTGCTCATATGGAAACTTTATATGGGGTTTGAATAGTCTTGGGGTTTGAATAGTCTTAGGGTTTCCAGTGATTAAAATTGAGTTTAGGATGTCATTTAGGTCTTGTTTTAATGGTATTTGTGTGGGGGTTTTTCAGGACTACAGTCCTTCAGGAAAAAAGAGGCAAATTCACACTGTTAATTGCAGACTTTCCAATTCTACTTTGCAGTAGGAATCTCATAACTACTTCCCTCACCCCCCAACCCAGATTTCTGGCACTTCCAAATCAGAGATTTAAAAAGTACAGGGAAATTCTCATGATACACACATAGGAAAAGCTTGGTTTACACCCGAGTTCACTGGCTGGCTCACTAGACAATAATAGCTCTCACTCCTACCAGCTTATGAAATTACTCCTCTAGGTTTATGATCTAATGCTGCAAATTGTTGGTAGAGGTGTACAGGAGCTTAATTTCCTGGTGTATGACTGATATTTTCAGTTTTATTGAAATGTCCATTCCTTCCTATTAAATGGAAAAGTAAATAGAGATTTTTCCTTCCTGGATAGTTTCAGAGTCTTGCTTTTAATGTGAAACACTGCTATATTCCTGAGTCAGGAAAGGGCTAGAATGTAAGTCTCTATTTTATCTTAATTTTATCTTAATGCCCTTACATATTGGCTATCGATTAAAAGAAGGACAAATACACTCTTTCTCCACAAATGCACACATCATGTGATTACATTCTTGATACATTTTACAGGAAAGCTTTGTTTCTAAGGAACTAGTATTTTCTGTTTGGTTTTGCTTGTGGTTAGAAGTCCTGAGAAAATCCCATTTCCTCTATGTGTCACTGTCATGCTCAAGAATATTTCTTTCTGATGAAGTATCAACCATATTTATGTCAGTTTGCTTATCTGATTAAGAGCTCTAAATGCTGCTACTTCTACCTGAGACATGAAAAAGATTTAAATCCGAAGGTGGGTTCTTTCCCCCCCCCCCCCCCCATGATATATACCAGTAAGACTGAAAAGAGAAAAGGTATTATCTTCCATTTAGGCTTTGCTGAATGGATTTTACTCACAGATTGAAACCCTATTGGTTACCCCTTGTTGGATTTATTAGAAATAAACCTTCATTACTGATTCTGAGTAATGAACACAAATAAGTTTGAAAAAATAAAGCTTTGAAAATAGAGCTGCTTATTTTTGTAAGATCTTTTCACATTTCTTGTAAATAGTCTTTTCTGAAGTCTCCAGGATTCAGATTTGTTGTGAATGAATGCTAAAAAGGCTCCCTGACTGCAGTATCAATGAGTTTTTTTATTAGTCAAACATGTTTGCCCACCTGTGGTAAAAGATTTATCTTCTTGGGTAAAAACATATCTCATCCAAGATATTTAATATTATGCTATTTTTAATCATGAGATGAGGAGGATGGAAAAAACCAGCAATATGATATCAGTCTCCTGTCAAACATGTCAAAGGGAATGTTGAAGTGGCTATGAAATAAGTTACAGCTCTGAATGGAAGAAGGAAGCATAATAAGCTTTGGGAATGTTCTGAAGATTTCTGTAATTACAAAAGAATATATAGTCTTCTGGAAATATTGATGAAAACCTGTGTCACAAACAGGGAAACTGAACCTTTAGTTTCTGTTCAGTCTTCCTCAGAAAGATTTTTTTGAGTCTTACTACAGAAATATTTCCTTGATAAACTGCGAATGTAATATGCAAAGGGAGAAAGTGCTATGGATGTGCAGTGCTGTTTAGACAATGCTGAACTGGAAAGTACTGCAGATGTGCAATACGGCTTTTGCTCAGTGTTTGCTCATGGCAGATAACCTTGATAAGTCTCCTGGAGTCTTAGAACAGGAGCACTGTGCTTGTTCCAGCCTTGACCAAATAAAATGACTGCATACATATGGCCTTGCTCACATCATCTTTCTTTTTCTCTCTCCTGTTCTGTTCTCCCCTTCATTTTTATTTCCAGTTAATCTGAACTCTTCTTCAGAATGGCTGCTAAGGAAAAACCTTGCACTGGGAGAGGAAAATGAAAGATATTGATGTGGAGACTAGTTTTGTTTATGGAGAGGAAACAAGTTTTTAAACGTGACTTACAGAAGTTACCCTCATTAACGAATACTGAGCATATCACCCTTTTATTTATGAGGCTTTAATGCTATCAAGTATCAGAGAAGGCTGTTGCAAGAGCAAGTGATTCTGACATTCTTATTTTCAGTCTATTTCTCCTGCTTCGCTTAGAAATCTGGTGAGATTGTCTCTGGTGTCAAACTGTGATAAACAGCCTTTAAAATACACACAGACGTGGCTTTGGGCTTCATCTCCTGCTTGGTTCTTGAGAAACTTTACAAGGATCTGATTAAGAACCCTTTAAATATTCATCTGTGGAAGAAGATATTAAAGTGAGTCTGTGTACATTAATCTCTTGTGAAAACAAGGTTAAATTAGTGCTAGGAAATACATTGCATTTAGGGATATCAGCTAGGATTTACAGCTTAGCTCAGCTAATCATCAGGCTGTCCAGTTGCTCTGAAAGTTAATAAAGATAGCAACACTTAGAAGTCATGGAGTATCATCAGCAGTTTCTCAGCTGTGGGTTTCAATAGGCTATGCTGCAATTAAGCAATTAATAAGAAATAGCAGAAAATCCAGTACAGGAATCCCAACAAAAATGTAGTATTGGAGGAAGAATGAACTTGAACTTCAGCCAAGCAGTGGCCTGTGATCTTCTCTTGTGGGTTACACCTCAGAAAGCAACCTTAAGAGGTGAATGATGAACCAATTCTGCAGAGGGATGACTTTTCTTAAATCAGTGGATATTTCATAGGCTTTTTGCCCCATGGTGTAAAATGAAACAGGAGCACCTCTGGTTTATATTTGATGTCACTGTGCTGGTTTATATTAGTGAACAACTGGGTCTCCAAAAGGCTATTGACAGCTCATTTGTGAAATCCTTATAACTGCAGATTTAGGTTAGATGTAAGGAAGAAGTTCTTTACTGTGAGGGTGGTTAGGCGCTGGTGCAGGTTGCCTAAGGAAGTTGTGGATGCTCCATCGCTGGCAGTGTCAACACTGGCCAGGCTGGACAGAGCCTTGGGCAACATGGTCTAGTGTGAGGTGTCCCTGCCCATGGCAGGGGAATGGAACTGGATGATCTTAAGGTCCTTTCCAACCCTAACTATTCTATGATTCTATGGGGAACCAAGGAATAGTGTGTCATGTTCCCCTTTGCTGAAGGAAGCAGTGCCATAACCTCCATGTAACAATTGCCAGCTAACAATATGTACACATCAGCACTGGTATCAACAAACTTAAAAGTTTTGTGCTACATGTGAACATCTACCTCACTTTTTGGGTCAGATTATAGTTCCTCATAGCCCAATATCTTTTCTCTGAAAGTGGCCACCTGCACATTCTAAAAGAAAAGAGGGATTTTTCAAAGACATGCTTGAACAGCAGAGGTTATGATTTTGTTATTGTCATGACTGGTCTGCAGAAGGTAACTAGGAAATAATAGTTCATTGCATCTCCTATTACAAATAGATCATATGTGAAAATTGATACTGTAGAAGCCAAGAGCTTGAATGTGCCCCCAAATTAAGTGATGAAGGACAGGAAGAAAAGTCTGTCAAAGCTATTAAGAACAAAAGCACCATCTCTCTCAGGAAGTCTCAGAGTCAAAACATTCCCTCTTGTCCCACAGCAATTTAAATTCATCATACATGTTTGTTGATGGACCTTGCCAATACCTTTGGCAATCTCAGTACTCAAGAGCTTATCGCCAAAATACATTTAGTAATGTCCTTCATGAGGAGTTACTAAAGATTCTTTAGCAAACAATAAAAGTTAGTGTCTAAACAAACTAAGCACTGCTTGGAAGAGGTATTGTTTTGAGGATTGGGTTTTGGGTTTTTTCTCCTTTCTTTCCAAGGACAAACTGCAAACCTATAAGAAGCTGTCAGGTCTAGCTACTGTGTCCAAAAGCCACGTTGTAAGGAGCAGTGTTAGCAGGTTTTGTTGTCAGCCATTTAATTCGAGTTCACAAGCTTAACCAGCCTCTTGCCTTCTTCAAGACTTCACAAAGCCAGTCTGGCTGCTGTCGGCTAAAAGGCGTCCAGGTGCTCTGAGGCTTACAGTTCCAGAAGAGATTGAAATGATGAAGGCATGGGGATATGACTGGAGTAGCACCTGGGGCTGGTGAGTCTGTCTGCCAAAGCTGAGACTTAGAAAATGCTCATGAAGAGTGATCGTTCTCATATTTTAGAGGTCATCTGCTATAGCTGCTTGTAACAAAGGTGGTTTAATCACAACAAAATCATATACAGGATAGCACTGTGTCCCTCCACTGTTACACATACCTCCCAGATAAAAATAACTCTATCTTTTCACTGGGGGAAAAAACTTCAATAAATTTCTAATTAAGAAATGTATCTTTCTTCTCCTCTCAACACTTGTTTCTCTAATTTGCATTATAAATAGATGAAAGCATTATCACGCCTCTATATAGACCTTTATAAAACTGTATTTTTTTGCTGAAAACCCAGAAATTTGCTCATAAATCACCCCAGACTCACTTATCTCAGCATTTTTTTTTTTGTTCTCAATGCATTTGTATTCTATTACATTACCTCTGAACTTTCACCCAGAAGCTGTTACTCCAATAGCATCCATTTTGTGCTTAGGCAGATTAAAGTATTGAAACACCCTGGAGGACTTCCTTTTACCCAACAATTTTAGCATGAAAGCAAGACAGAGTCTGTCTTATTTTTTGGGAGAAGATTTCATCAGTTTCTCTCTGCTCTCTACAAAGCTTAGTGAGAGAAAGGACCCTGGATTAAGCCCTCAGTAAATGCAGTCGTCTTCGATTTCATTTGAGCCAGGACTCCACTAGAGGCAATTTGGTGGAGTTAGGTAGGATTACAGGGAAACTCCACTGCTCTGTTCTGTGCTCTCCAGTTTTCATCATCTGTGTTTGGCTCAGAGCCCCTTCTTCTGCTTTTCTACTGGACTTATTCCTGGGTTTAGAAGGCTTCATGCCTTTCCCAAATCCCATCTCACCTTTTAGGGGAAAGGCCAGGAGTAATCCCTGTCACCTTCTTACATAATGGCCCTGTTGTTTCTTTCTTGGTTCGTTGCCCTTGGAGATAGATTACACTTCTTTTTGATAGTACTGCAATAAATTTATAGTAGCTGAGGATCTGCTGAATCTTTATTGCTAAATAAATACCTCACCAGTGCACTCTGACATCTGGGACCGACTCATCCTCTAATGTGCACAAATATTAATCATTTTATCAGTTTTCTTTTGGAGCAAATCAACAAAAAAAAAAACAAGTTTTGGGTATAGTTCATTGCAGGAACCCTCCCAGGTTCCAGAATGAGTGATATGGTATCAGATTTGTGTGCCCTGGCCATACATAACCCTCTCAAGCAGCCAGTATAAAGTCAAGCTGTATTTTCTTCACTACATTGGGGATATCTTTGTCAAGAGGAGATAGTATGAAAAAGGGCTTGCTTTCTGGCTCTGAAGACAAGTACCATAGCTACATTCATATTCATAAGTTTAATTCTCACCCCCTTCAAAACAGAGTAGCTTCATCCATACTGCCTATTACAGAAAATCCCAAACCATACCTGAGGTTTGCCTCAGAGAAAGCTCCTTGTCCTGGGCAAAACCCATTCTAGGAACTGTGCTAATAACTAATCTGTAGTGACAATCTCAAGACAGCGTTCAGAATTGTGCCCTGTCTCTGATTTATTAGTGAAGACATAGCTGAAGAGTCTGCAGAGAATTTGAAGGAAAGCTTGGTAGTATGTGCATTTAAACTCTCCACAGACCAAAATCACTTTTGCCAAATTCTATATAAATCTCTACTTCCTTGCCTGAAACTACATCTGCCCTTGGATATCAGTGCTCAGGAATGTGCTAATATATTTTCCACCATTAGCAGGTGCAGTTGTTTGCACCTTTGCTAACAGAGATGTTCATTACCTCCATAGCCAGGCCATGCAGCAGCCTTTAGATGCCCAGGAACAAGAACAGTACTTTGCAAGCATGGCACCTACTTCTGAAAAATACCAACTTAGTAAGTGTTCATTTCAGTTCTTCTGGGGGAAGGAAGGAATATGGAAGGAGAATGAGTAGCATGGAGGTGATGTGTTGGAGGGAACACGGGCTATATGTTCTGTCATGACACAGCATGGGGATTGTGTTCACTTTTCTCTAGAGGTCTGCACACTGTTTAAGCACTTGTGGCAGAATGTAGCTCACAGATTGCAAGATTCTGTGGCATATTGATCCTTCACACTTCAATAAGCGACTAGCATGGGCTTTAAGGGCATAAGAATTGCCAAAGATACAGGCAGGAAGCTTAGACAATTTTAAACTGTCTTCCTTGACTAACTTCTCTAGAAAGCCCATGTGTCTTTTAAATCTTTAACGATTTGTATCTTTTATCATAGCACAACAGCTATTTTTCTGCAAGCACCACAACAGATAAAAGTGCTGCCTTCATCTTGAAAAGACAAACCTGGGCTCCTCACAGTGCAGATGAATTTTGGCTCACCAGGCACCCCTTTCAACTTTGTTTTCTCACAAGAATCAAGGAGTAATTCCCAGAGGGTCATAAACATTATAATAGATATTGCAGTTTTTAAATGCCTCAGAGTAGACTTAACATTGAATTATAGCTGGGAAGATCATGTGATTAACATCTTGTAAAATGTTTTTTTTTCTTATTGTTGTTCACCCATCAGGAATACAACAAAATCTCCCAAGTTTCTTATAGAGGGGGATAGAAAAATACTAGGAGGACCTTAATAATAATCATAGAGTTAGTACGTCAAGTGCTAACGCAAAGTGTGAGGATACCCTGGGTTCAGTAAGACTCTTGCACCTCTGGTAGTTTCATGACCAAATTAGAATCATAGAATGATAGAATAGTTAGGATTGGAAAGGACCTTAAGATCATCAATTTCCAAACCCCCTTCCATGGGCAGGGACACCACACACTAAACCATGTCCCCCAAGATGGCAGTGCTACAAGGAAGTTCTGTTTTTTGATGTTTATCACTAGCAATTCCTACAGGGTCACAAGGATTTCTGCTTGATGATGAAGTTCTCAAGAGGAGGCAACTCTGATCTCAGTGATCCGTAGTGCGATAAAATAGGTTTGGCTGGGCAGTTTTAACCAAAGTATCCTCAGGCACTTCGGGAGGAACAGACAAAACACGGGAAATGTGTGTGTCCTGATCTCGTAGATCTCTGACGTTTTACCAGCTGTTGGTTGTCTTAATCACTTCTCTTCTTAATACATCTTTTTCTTTAAGCTCTTTGGAAGTTCTGCTTTCTACATGACTAGGCTGAGCCTGAAACAGATGGAAACACTGTGGGTGCTGAGCAAGCAGTCTCTATAGAGAAACCAGTGGTGTGTGGAAGTTGGGGAAATAAATTCTGCCTTCTGCTGCTGCTGGTTTTTAACGATTACAATAATATACCTGAGAGACTTAGTGACTTAGCTGTACTTAGCAGCATAAAGAAGGCAGAATGGGCTGGCAAGGCAGTGAGTGAAAGAAAACTGAGTTGCTAGGTTGTTTGTCAGAAATTTGCATTTTTATGTAATAGATGAGAAGGAGTAACTTAGAGAAAGGGATATGTTTATCTTCTCTATTGGAATGGTTGAGACACAAATGCATGTAGGAAAAGAGTTGTCTGGCAAAAAAGCATATAGACAAAGTTCTCTTTTACAATCTCAGGTAATTCTGAGTGATGCAAAATAAAGCAGTCTAAAAGTATTTATTACTAATTACCTTCGTGTTTCTTTTATTTATTTATTTATTTGTAGTGCCACGCTAATATGTGATACATTGTGTACAAAAGCCTGCTTTTCAACTTGTGCAAGGCAGTTTTATTTCATTGGCTTCAGGTAAGGAAGTGTCTATTTGCATCAGTTGAAGTTGTGACCTAAGAATTACTGTATAAATAAAGAAATACACCACTCAAAATTCACTTGTGACTATATTAGATGGGGACAAAATAGGACTGAGTAAATTAATCACTGCTCTCAATAATACAGTCCATGAAATACTTTAAAATGTATGTAAAAATTACATCAGTAGGTGCAATATTGCATTATAATGAAATATAAATTTGTGGCATTAAGTTCATTTGGCAGCCTTGGATAAAAGTCCTTCATTATTCTTACCAAAGCAGACATGCTCCAGAGGAATATGTCCTTGCGAGAAGCTGTGGAGTTGTAGACCAGAGGAGAGAGGAGGCTGTTTCAGAAGTTTCAGCTTTGGCTTCCTATCCTGAGCTGATGACATATCAGTGACTTGAAGTCTCGGTGATGCTGGGAAGCAGCCCTCAGCACACTGTCAGCTCTTCAGTCATGACTTCAGTCTGGTGGATCGACACAGTTCAGCCATAGAAAGCAAACCAGGCTGTGTCACAGCCTCTTCCTCCTGCTAGGTACTACTCTGGGAAATAAGTACATGCAGCAATTGCCAAAGAAGGATCTCTGTTCTGAAGCAAATTATTTCCTTCTTACATCCGAGTTAGTAAATTTGCCTTGGTTGTTATAGGGATAATACAAAGAATCCACAAGAATGTCATGGACACAGCTGTATTAAGAGAAGGTCGCTACTGTAGTATTCCCAAGGTAACTATGGGAATATCTGTTAGTCCAAATTCCTCTACCATTTTTCACCAATTTAGATCTGGATAAGCTAAATGCATTACATGACTCATTCCAGATTTCAGTTGGTGAGCTATGCAGCATTTGGCTTCATCTGTGAGAAATATACTCCCATCTGTAATTGTTACCATCTGTTTGGTATTCAGGGTGTAAAAATGTAATGGAGATGAAGTCATATTTCATATTCTTTTCTCCATTTGGAGGTAAGAATGAAGCGGTAACAGCCTGTAAATGCATCTGCTGGTGATAAGGTAGTACAGCTGGAAATGGGATGCTAGATTCTGCACGGTTCAGAAAGCTTGTGTGTAGAAGCTGTTATACTGCAGTGTGTGCTGGTATTCTGTGATCCCATGAGATGATTGATATAACATATAGCTAGGGTGGAATAAAAGTATTTTTGCTGGTGTGATGGGAATAGCAAGTGCAAAATGTCAAAGATACACTGAAAATAACCATTCAAAATTATGTAAATTGCTTAATTAATTGACCTCATTTGTGCTTGCAGATTTTCTTTGCATTTCCTTTGTGAATTAGTGATTTTTCATTGTACACTGAGACAATATTCCAAGGCTAATTAAACCCATTAAAGCTATAGGTTAATATCTAATTCTTAAGTAAACACATTTATAAACATTAATCAGATCTAAATTGCCCATTTTATAAATACTGTTTTATTCATTTGCAGCTAATAGATGTAGTGTCTGTATTTGTTCTGCTTCGGGCTCAAGGAGTTCAAGTTAGTCTGTAGAAGTTACTCCTTTAAACGGTATCATGCTGTTTACTTTTGCATGTATTTCCACTGCTGTTTTACGATCTCATAGAGATTATTGATGAAGAGCCTGTTTGGTGTATAAAGGCTGAACTCAGAGACCCTCTATAGTCTTGAATCCACTTTATGACTGTGATTGATACAAGGATGGTCTAGGGAGAAAGACTATGCAAGAAGCAGGGTAAGCTGATCCTCTGATAGAGAGGTAAGGCAAGATGAGCATGTTATCAAATGGAATACACATCTTGAAATTTCAATGAATTATCCTTTCTTGGGAAACTGAGCTGTTACCCCATATGTAATGCAGATTCAGCTTTCAGTGAAAGAGAGTTGATGCATGAAGTCCTTGATGCATGAAGTTTAATATCCTTTCCACATTTTCCTGTTAGCATTAGCGCTCTTAACACTGGAGACCATATATATTTTTGTTGCATAAATATACCATGCCCCCTTGGAATTTTCTCTGTTTTGTGGGAAACGCAAATACATGTGAAAGAGAGAAATTAATTTTTCTCTAGTAGGCAGAATCCATTCTTAATTCCTTATTGACATGAATGGTGAATAAATGATACTTCACAAATGGTTAATACTACATGGAGAAGGTGGAGGGAGACTGGATATTTGTCCATGGAGCACATGATGATATCTTTAATCATGCAATAATTCATCCTCTTGCTGGACCAGCTGTAAGGGAATTTTGACTGTTTGCATTTGTGCTATGCTTTTGTGCAAACAAGAGTTGACAGAGGTTGTGGTCCAGACCTTGTCCTGGTGTGCTAGGTGCTGTAAAATTGGTGAATGGGAATCGTAGAATCATAGAATGGTTTGGGTTGGAAAGGACCTTAAGATCATCCAGTTCCAACCCCCCTACCATGGCCAGGGACACCTCACACTAAACCATGTCATTCAAGGCTCTGTCCAGCCTGGCCTTGAACACCGCCAGGGATGGAGCATTCACGACTTCCTTGGGCAACCCATTTCAGTGCCTCACCACCCTTACAGTAAAGAACTTCCTCCTTATATCTAATCTAAAACTCCTCTGTTTAAGTTTTAAATGTTTCCTGTTATGAAGCATTTAGAGCCTATATTCATTAAACAGCCAATAACTGGAGAAAAAGGAGAGGCTCAAAGTTACAAGGCCTGGCACACCATCATACCTAAGATCTGCAGCAGAGCTATGGTTAGCACTCAGGTCTTATTATTCCCAGTGTGATGCCATGTTTACTCATGCCACATCAGCATATTGTCTTGTCTTTTTGTAACATGGACTTAAGATGATTATTTGCTGTCAGCCTATATAGCTGCTGAGCATATCTTTCTGCTGGAAGCTTTACTTCACAGGAGCTTGTAATATCCCTTGCCACAGATACTTTCTACATGCTGTTCAACTCCTTTTGTCAAGTCACTGCTAGGGAAGCTGATGAGACTCAGTCTACTGTTGGTTCTTGTTCTGTTTTAGATTCATCCCACAAACTTGCTGCTCCACTATCATTATCTTCTGTGGCCCCATAGCTTGTTTCTGCTCTATCTGTCAATTTTTATATTCAAATTTAATGACTGTGATGCCATAGCCAGTGTTTTAGTGTGATCCAGGTATGTAATCTGTTCTGTCATTGTTTTTTAATTTCATTCACTGGTTTCTTAAGAAAAGCAATCAAATTTGACTGCTACGGTTTGCTTTTCTATAGACTCACAGAGCTTACTGCTCACAGATCTGATACTCTACATGGCTGGGCTTTTTGTCTCTCTGAGATTTTTTTGTCTGTCTTCCTTGAAACTCATTCTGTTGTTTAGTAGGGCTGGAAATTAGACTTACAAATCAGTAATTACCATGGTCAAATGCTGGAAGATTGATACCATGTATAAATCTCCGGAACTTCTCCATAACATTTTCAAATAAATGTCAGTAGTTGTGCGCATTTATTAGCTAACAAGCTGAAACCTCTGAATGCCCATCAGATGAACACCTGAGGTTGCCTTATTCAAAGTATGGATTTCTTCCTTAAGTTTGTTTTCGTTTGCTTTTATTCCAAGTCCATAGTCTATTTTATTGTCAAAGATAGGCTTAAGTTGTCAGTAATGGACAATGATAATAGAGGAAAAAGTCTTTCCTCTCTTCTCCCTCATCTCCTTTTCTCTCCATATATATGCATACTGATGCATATATATAAACACACACACATAGAATCATAGAATGGTTTGAGTTGGAAAGGACCGTAAGATCATCCAGTTTCAACCCCCTGCATTGGGCAGGGACACCTCACACTAAACCGTGTCACCTAAGGCTCTGCCCAACCTGGCCTTGAATACTGCCAGGGATGGAGCATTCACAACTCCCTTGGGCAACCCATTCCAGTGCCTCACCATCCTTACAGTAGAGAACTTCTTCCTTATATCTAACCTGAACTTCCCCTGTTTAAGTTTAAACCCATGCATACCTATATACATATGATCTTAAGGTCCTTTCCAACACTAGCTATTCTATTATTGTATGATTTTATGTATGTATAGGACATATATATATGTTAATGCGCACAAATATATATAAACCACAGATTTTGAAGAAAGAAGACTACAAGTGTCTTATAGCCTCTGGGCTATCTCAGGCTTCTTTACAGTCTTGCTTCCTAGACAGCTATGTGCAGAGAGCTAAGTAAAGAGCTCATGAAAATCGAAGGAGACATATCAGGCTAAGGGATTACTCTGTTACACTTGGAGTTTTCTCCTCCATTTCATAGGTAACTGCACTTGTCTCAGTGGGTATGCTTAAATTTGTAGGCTTAAACTTATTTACTGTTAAAAGATAAGCAAAAGCAAAAAGTAACCTGTAACAGTCCTCTAAAAATATAGACCTATTTAAATACAAGCAAGGAAAATCCAGCTGAGTCTGTGTGAAACGGAAGATTTCTGCGCTAAAGAGTTTGAAGGGCAATTTATTATTGCTTTCGGTTTATATTCTGTGGATTTGTCCTCAAGAGTCTTGGAACTGGGATCTGTTCTGAAAGGGCTCAAAAATATACCTGAATTTCTCTTTGCTAAGTTTGTAACCACGTTTTCAACTGGCTGGTGTGAGTTACAATTGACATTGACAAAACCTTCTTGGCATAAGCATTCGTGGACAAATTTCAGCCAAAATCTGGCACAGGAATATGCTCAGAATATGGACTCAGATTGACTAAAAACCAGCCACAAGTTGGCCCAAGATTGCTGAAAGCTTTGCACATTATTTCTGTTTTTTAAGGGAAATGTTGCCCAGCTGTAGTCATTACAGATGCATTGAAACAATTATTGTATCAAGTGTAACAGAGTCCTGTTGGTAGGTACCTTTTCAGCCTGTATGCAACAGCAGGCTGGGAATCCCAATTCCATGCGCAGAGCTCTAAATAAATGAACTTAGTATTTTCTCAGCCTGAACAGAGTGGCCCAAAGAAATCCTTTTTGCTGGTTCAACAGCTGTTTCCCTGAGACATTTGCTCAGATGGGCTGCATTTGTATCCAGTGCAACAATGCCAAATATTTCTGAGAGGTTAAGAAGCCCTATGGAAAGATAGTTGTTTTTAAAGCAAATACTTACACTTGGAGAGTTGCAGCCTGAACCACTGCATTTTTCTTTGTGTACTTTTCAATTGTATAATGTTGTTTATCAAATTTTCACCATAGTTCATTTCAAAATGGGATGAAGGCTTTTTTAATGTGTGTTTGTATGCACCTGGTTCAAACACTGATGGGTTGTTTTCTTCATCAGATATGAAAGAAATCCCTGTATAATTTATTAAATCACCCTTTTATATGGCATTTTCCACGGTATGTTAAAGTGGAACCATAACAATGTTGGTTGTAAGGAAGCTCCAGAGCCAGCTAGCCCAGCTGTCTGCTTGGAACAGGACTATTGTCAAAAACAGCATCTGTGGATGAGGCCAGCTGGGTTTGACATGCCAAGATATGAAAACCTCTGTGGATGGAGAGTCTACAGCTATGTTTGTGTTCCTGTGTTAAACTGCCCTCCTAGTGGTGTGGTTTAACTTAACATCCAGTTATATCTTACATGCCACGCTGCTGCCTCCTTTTACATCTCATGCCACTGCTGAGGATGATTTGGCTCCATAACCCTTGTATTTTATTTTCATGTAGTGGAAGAAGAGCCTGGATTGTCCTTTTACCACCTTTTCAAGAGATTAAGTAGTTTGAGCTTCCTGAGAGTTTCCCTGCATCTGTTGTGGCCTAGGCTCCCAAGTACCCTGGTAAACCTCAGTTGGAGACCCTCCATTTTTTTAACATAATAATCCTATTGTATCCTATTCCTATTCCTATTCTTAGCATTCTTATTCCATGATTTTGGTAAAACTTTTCTACACTGCACTGTGTTTGTTTCTTTGGTTTGGTTTATGGGAATTCTTTGGATGAGTGGAGAAAAATGGAAAATGTGAGAAAAAAGTATCCATGTAGGAATTTTCTTTAAAATCCAAGATGGTTGGATTTTGAATATTGAAAAAAAACCACAAACAATGCTCCCAAAAAATAGCAAACAAACCCAACACCAAAATCCACCAAAGAACCAAAGAAGAAGACCTCAAACTTTCCCTATTTCTTCTCATCTCTGTCTTCCAACCAGAATTCCTATGGTGAATTGTCTTGACATGACTATGCTCCTTGAGCAGAAATTTCATTTTAAGAACGATCCAAAACCTATAATACTAATTTTGGCAAACTGAGGCTGAGTGCAAGGAGAAGTTTACCTTCAGTGAAAAAAGTTTTTTTAGGGTGGCTCATTTTGTTCGGATCACCTAAAGTTAGACTACAGAAAAGTATTAACTAACTTCTATGTTGCTGCACAGAACAAAGCTGGATGGCTTAAAAAATTGCTTCCAGCATGGACTACTTCAGGGAATATATTATACATACCCACCAATACATACCAAGATGTTTTTGCTGTGATTGGTTATCACCTTACAAAGATGGGATTGCTCTCACCCATAGCAGTACTTGAAGAAATCTGTATTTTTATGATGGCAGCAATGCAAAAGTCCTAAGGTAGATTCAGCTAATCAAAATCTGAGAACAGCTTGTGTCAAGGGGCCCTCTGGTGACCCCGTAAGTAAAGGGCCATATGTTAACCATTTTTCCTGTTCATGGCCGTAAGACTGTGATTTCCCTCTGGAGTCAACTCCACTCCAAGGAAGACAAAGAAAACATACAAAATTTCAGTTGATCTTTTTCTGTCAGAGCAGAATGAAGCAGCCAAAGGGAACAGTGCGGAACCTCCTGGGCTCCACTTTCAAGTGCTATTTGTTGATGAGGCCAACAGAGTTATGCACATGTGCTGTCTGCTTTTTTGTTGATGTGGTCTCCCATGAAAGTCAGTGTGAGCTTCCTATTGGAATTTCTTCCTCTTTAGATGATGGGACGGTGGGTGCTGAGTCACAATCAAAGTCAGAGAAAACAAACTAATAACAGATTATTGTTATAAAGAAGAAGTTCTTTACTGTGAGGGTGCTGAGGCACTGAAGCAGTCTGTGCAAGCAAGTTGTGAATGCTCCATCCTTGGCAGTGTCCAAGGACAGGTTGGACAGAGCCTTGGGTGACATGGTTTAGTGTGAGGTGTCCCTGCCCGTGGCAGGGGGATTGGAACTTGATGATCTTAAGGTCCTTTCCAACCCAAAGTATTTTATGATTCTATGAGAAAGGAAGCAATGCAGATTTGAGACGAAGAGTGACAACAGAGGTCCTGCCACAATTAAAAAGGTTAATTACAAGAAGAAAAAGTTCATTAGGGTTTTTTTTTAAGTTAACTTCTTACTTGCATTTGAAAAGAAGCCAGTTTGAAAGGATCCAAAGAAAGAATTAAAAAAAAAAAAAATTCCAAGCAAGAAGTTGTGAATTTCTGGATATTTTTTTTTTTTATATTTTATCCTTTTTTTTTTTTTAATTTTAAGTTAGAGTGAAAACAAAACATCTTTTAAGTTTCATGAATAATGAAGTGGGGAAAATACATTTGAAAGTCTAGAACACCTTGAGATATTGATTTTTACTGTTGTGTATTTCAGTCACTTTCACATCTTTTCATGATACGTGATGTAATGCTGCTCTGTATGTTAATGTGGCTTAGTTCTGGAAGTGACCACATAGTTGTTAAAATAACTAGTCATTTGGTTTTTTTAAATCATAAAGGGCAAGTGCTATTAGTAAAGACAGAAATACCCCATTTCCTTTGATGAATCAGTGTCCTTAAATGTGGGGGTTTATCAAAATATTCAACATTAATACAAATTATTTAATCATACCGCAAGTAGAAGACTCTTTAATCTAAATGTTCAAGCATTTCACTACAGGAAACAGGAAAGAAGTTGATTATCAGAAAAGCTGTTTCAGTCACTGCTAACTAACAGATGCCCTTAAATATTTTTACCAAGCTAAACTCAAATATTTTATGCTTTATTGTATTATGCCAGCATTGATAGATGACATTATTTTGTGATACCATGAAATATGGTAAATAATAAAAAAAAAATGGAGCATGTAGGCAAAAATCTGTTATCATTATTCAAGATATGATGAGGTTTTTTTACCAAAACAGCAACAAACCTGCCCAAAATAAATATATGGATTATGCTTTCTGAATATTTCTTCTGCATCAAGTGTATGATTTCTTTCAAATTTTAATCAATATTGTTATGCATTTCTAAATGCATTGATCTGGGGAAAAAATTGGACATTTCTCATTTGTATATACACATTTTTGCTCAGCTTGTCAGGAGTTTTGTGCTACTCAAATACTCACCCTGTCTGTTCTTTATGAGGGGATCACTTGCACATGAAGAAAGCACCTGCAGGTGTAGCCTTTAGCTAAGCACTCAGCTTCTGAGGCTTGTTCCATAATATAAATGGATCTTCTATTTCACTGCAAACTACCCGAGAAGAAGAGAATGAGAGTGCAGATTGTCTTCAGACAACATGCAGGACTCTCTTTTCTTCAGCACATGGGGAAGGACAAGAATCAGAAAAGGCCAAAAGAAAAGCTTATATCTGCTGATGCTGAATTGCAGATGATGCCTTGAATTTCCACTTGGAGGATAGGTGGTGTGGATTAATAGAAAAGCATCAAAGTGCTGCAAAGTCATGAAGTAACCTTTATGTATGTCACAGGATCATAGAATAGATTGGATCGGAAAGAGACTTATGATCATCAAGTTCCAACCCTCTTCCATGGGCAGGGACACCTTACACTAGACTATGTCACCCAAGGCTCTGTCCAACCTGGCCTTGAACACTGCCAGGGATGGAGCATTCACAACTTCTTTGGGCAACCCATTCCAGTGCCTCATCACCCTCACAGTAAAGAACTTCCTTATATCTGACCTGAACTTCCCTGTTTAAGTTTGAACCAATTTCCACTGTAGAACTAAGTATCAGAAGACAATTTTTGCATATTCAACCTGCAGGATTTAAGAGTTCAGTATTGGTGACAATAAAGTTTGCACTGTGCCTTGTGTATCCTTCCCCCCCCCCCCCCCCCCCTTTCTTTTAATTTGCTAAATGCAATTCAATTCTCCTGACTGTTGTTATTCTCCTGACCTGCTGGTCACAAGGAGAAAATAAAGCATGTCTGTAAAGTACAGCTGTAAAGTCACAATTTGGTGAATAATGCAAGGAATGAACAGGCAGTGATCAGTTTGAGAAGGTGTGTCTGAATCCATCAGTCAGAAGGAAGATTTCTCACAGAGAAAATATATCCATACGTGAGCAGCTAATAGGACGTTATACTGAATCATGCATTTCCATTATGCTCACTTCTTTCAGAAAGCAAATTGATGGGGTTTTGCTGTATATGAGAAAGTGATTATATGCCATCATGCTGTGATAGTTCTGAAGGTCCAGGTTCCACTAATTCCTAAGGCTTATTGGTAGACTGAGGAGAATCAAAAGGGAGGAACTACACCTCTCTTATTATTGTATTATTGGCAATCTGTGATAATCTCATTATTCTAGGAGTCCATTGAATTAGTTATGGGACTACCTCATAAAACCAGCATAGGTGATGGATGTCCAAGTGGATTCCTTATTTAAGTGGATGTCATCTCCTTCACTTCTGCTTCTCCCCAGCCACTCTCTTTCCACAACATCTCAGCTCTGCTCTTATTCTCTGACTGCAGTGGGGTCCCTATTAGACCACAGCAAAGCTCAGCAGCTCTGTACCAAACTGGAGACTTGGGTTTACATGGCTGTCTCTGGAAGGGGAATTGTCTAGAAGCACCCTTCATTTCCTTACAGAAAGGAACAGCTCCTTGAGAAGAAGACTATGCTTAGAGAGCTCAAAATCACTGCTGCCATGTACAGGGGGAGATTATGACAGGCTTTGGTGGCAGTGAGAGGTTCAAGGAGCTTCCTGAGGAAATGGAGCTGCATCCCTGAGTGATCTCCTCTGTTTTCCACATCTCTCCAGGGTCTATCACTCCACCATTTCTAATTTCCTTGTCAGAGAATTGGAGTCATACCCGTATGATGTGGTGGAAAAAACATGAAATAAGACAATTCTGCTGAATAATCTAGTACAGGTTCTGAGTATGAACCACATGAAGGGGAGAAAGACCTTCCAATAGCTGTACAGTTTCCTCTGAAAGCACTAGCAGCCATGTATGCATTTATGTGTTGTTTTAAAGGATGTTCAAAGGAAAATTGGGAATGTAGAGCTTGCAGCCACAAAATGGCATTGTTAGGGAAATCATGGCAAATCTTAAACATTAATTCTTAGAGAGAGATGGAGAGAAGTGTTTATTTCATTTCAATGGCATGTAATGAGGACAGCATGACAATATCTTGCATATACGTAACAGTTTCAGTGCTTGAGGATAGATTAGGGTGTTCTGGCCTTTTCAAAACTACCTGCCTGCAAGTGGTATGGTAAATATTACCCTTACTGAGATTATAAAGGTGTCTTTCCCCATTCTCTTGTATTTCACCAGGTGAAAGGTTTTATTTATTTATATGACCTCACTTGGAGTACTGTGTACAGTTTTGGTGTCCTCAACATAAAAAGGACATGGAACTGCTGGAACAAATCCAGAGAAGGGCCATGAGGATGATCAGGGGACTGGAGCACCTCCCACATGAAGACAGGCTGAGAAAGTTGGGGCTGTTCAGCCTGGAGAAAAGGCTACGTGGAGACCTCATAGCAGCCTTCCAGTATCTGAAGGGGGCCTATTAGGATGCTTCCCTTGTAAGTCGCATACTGATCACTCCATCTCTAAGAAAACCTTTCGCAGCAACTCAAGATTTCTCAGTATTTTTAGACTAAATTAATAATCTATGAAGCATTCATTATTTGAAGTATCTTGTCATTCCACCCCCTATACTTTTCCATCCTTCTCCTTCAATCCTTTGATCCCAGCAGAGAGCAACTGCAATTAGTTAAAAGAATACTTTCTTGTAGGTATCAATTAAAATCAGGATAACATGAATTGTGTTTTGCACGCTTGCATGGTAGTTGCTGTAACTGAAAATTGAGTCACAGAAAATGGCACTCCAGGAATTAAAACTTAAATAAGCATCACCTATAAATTCAATTTGTTTAATTTTGTTTGGTGTTACTGGTTTGCTATTGGCCCCTGTCTATCCCCCTAGACCTTACCATGAAAACCCAATACAGGTGGTGACTCAAAGGCAAGAGTTCAAGTAAATGTGTTTTAACAGCTTTGAAAAATATAGAAATAAATATTTTTTTTTCCATATAAGTCCTGGATGAACTTGACACCTCTGCTTGGAAATGGTTTTGTTCTTTTCAGAAACAACTTTCTAAGACGCACTTTCACTTCAGTCGTAGCTGTCAGGTCCATTGTACATCTGAAAAGGAAATTGTCATCTTGCTTTACCTTCCACCTGTTGGATTCAAGAATCGAAAAATGCAGAATCAAAGAATCATAGAATGGTTTGGGTTGGAAAGGACCTTAAAGCTCATCCAGTTCCAACCCCCTGCCATGGGCCAGGACACCTCACCCTAGACCATGCTGCCCAAGACACTGTCCAACCTGGCCTTGAACACTGCCAGGGACACAGCATTCACCACTTCTTTGGGCAACCTCTTCCAGTGCCTCACCAGCCTCAGAGTAAAGAACTTCTTCCTTATATCTAACCTGAACTTCCCCTGTTCAGTTTTAACCCATTACCCCTTTTCCTATCACTACAGTCCCTAATGAAGAGTCCCTCCCCAGCATCCCTGTAGACCCTAACACCATGTATTTCACCTTTTAAGAAACTTATGGCTGTCTTGGTAATTACCAAGTCATAAATCTCAACACATCGATTCAATTGAATTAGTTAACAAATGTTTTAAAGCCTGTTAACAAAAGAAATGTTGGAATCCAGGCATTTGCATTTGCACAGAACTGGCTCCTTAACAGAAGCCATGGCTTGACAGTGGCAAACCAAAAAATTTATGATAATTACATTATAAAAGTTACTGTCCCTCAAGAGTCATGTTTATTGCTAAAATCTTCCAGAAATGCTGAGAAGGAGAAGATAAATTTAATCCTGATTCCTATCTTAGCGGTTAGTTTTAATGGACATTTAAGTATTATAATCCTTAGGAAAAAGAATAATTTTAATAAAACACAGGAAGGAGTAGAAAAGCAAGGAGAACATCCTGATAAACTGTAACTGATTTTGGATTTAATATGGGGATTTTTGGTGTTCCTACAATTTTCAAGCAATAATTCCATATTCTAATAATATTTAAAGATAGAGGACTTGAAGTTAGTTTTAAGAAGCTAGAAGCAAGCGTCTTGCTCCTCTCTCGTAATTGTTCTCTTTTACCTTACATAATCTCTTTTTCATATTCATGCTTTGCATTCTTGCAATAACAACATGCTGCTGCACTAGAGTTTTATATTACTGATGCTAATTTCTTCCATCTATCAATATTTGTCCGAATCAAATACCAAATCAATTTCTTGTCAGAAATTCAGACCTGCACAACATAGCTGAAACAACAAATATCACCATGTGACGGTATAGTAAGTGTATCAACACCTTAATCATCTACTGTGACATGGCAATCTTCTGCCTTGTGCAGAATTAGTCTTTTTTTTCAGTTCTATCCATGATATGCAAAGAGAATTTGGATGGAGAGAAATGGGTTGAAATGGAAATGCAAAATTTTTGAAGAATCTCCCTAAAAAGGTTTTTTGAGAGAAATATATATATAGTGCTCTAGAATAGTTGATCAAAATCAATATAGCATACAATAAAAACTATAAAAAATAATTTCAGTAAGAAGAAAAAGACTTTTATAAAAATTATGAAGTAGATTCAATGTAAAGTCATCATGGAGGTTTGTATGCTGCATGTTCTGATGGGCACTGGTTTTAGTGGGTTTGGTTCATCTTTACACTGGATTGCTGCTCTCCAGCACCTCCATTGGCTCATGGTTGTTTTGCTGTAGCAGCAAAAAACCAGGCATAAATGCTACCATTAGACAGAGACTGTATCCATTATGGTAACAATCACTAGCGTCACCAGATGAATCTTAGTAAAGATAAACTCTCCAACGGCCATATATAGTATAATTATAGTAATTTATTAATTATAGTGTGTATATAGTAATTATATAGTGCTTGTGCAAAGGGATTTCTAAGTATTAAAATGTTAAATATTGCCACTCAACCACAGCCCTTGATGGACTATAATGGATATTAATATAGGTTGAGTGTGTGAATGCTGGACAAGACGTCCCCATCTGCCTTGAGCAATGTTGACAACACACTCCCTCTCTCAGACAGGAACACAGTGTCAGGAGACTAAAAGTTCATGGCTTTATCAGACCCCCCTTTTTGCTCTTGCTACCTGGAAAACCCTGGCTCACGCTTTCCAGCTGGGTTTTTCATGAAAAAATGCATTAAAATAATCATTTTCACAGCAGTGTCCCAAATGCCATATGCATTGTCACAGCCTGCTGCATGCTACAGAACATTTGCTAGCCCAGCAGGAGCCATTCCGTCAAAATTGGTGAACAGGGCACTTTGGGCCAACTTTATCCAACCTAATGCTGTTCCAGCTCCCAGGAGGAAAGCATAGGCTGTGATATTCCTGCCTCATAAGGAGCCAATATAAACTGTGAACAGAAGTCAGAAGGTCTGAGTTTTCACTGTGTGCTCTTTCATGGTGCACCCTAAAACAAACTTCTTACTCTTCCTCTCCACCTTCACAGTTCGTGGGCTAATTAGAAACTGTGATCACAGAATTTTTTATATCAGACCCACTCATCAAGTTTTTCCTAGAAAGCTCAAATATGTTCTTTTGAAGAACAAGGATTCTCTAGTGATGTTCCCTCCTTCCCTGTACTTGCTGCCATGTTGTCTCTTTACTCTATGTTACTCCCTTTACTCTTCTATTTGCTGATAAAATTACCTTCTTGTTGACCTCTGTTTATCTTCATGGCAGCATCCCAGAAGAATTTGCAAGTTTGTTTTTGGTGCAATATTTCTTGTGCTTGGAGATATGAGAAACGTTCTGTTTAGCTCTTGCTCTGTGCCAGTCTCCAAAGGAGCCTTATTCTTCTTCATTCATCTCTTCTGCAGCAAGCTTAGCTCTCACATTAGCACCAGAAGATGACTTCTATGAATGCTAGCAGAACTCCTAGCACCATGCAGGGTGTAGTGCCTAGGTATTCCCAACAGAACTGTCTCTCATGGTATTTTAACTCTTATGCCTGGTCCAAAGCCCCTGGTAGCCCATCTTTCATTGCTCTTGAGTCATCTCATATTCCTGATAGGTCAGGACACTCCTTCTGTTTAGAAGGTCTTTTGTGGCTTTTCACTGATCCATGAACCACCCAAGCAGAGAAGCAGGAATCTGGGTCTATGTGTGGGTCACATTGGCGCTAAATGGCTCGCCCTCATCATCATGTGGGGAGAGGGAGAGTCAACACTGCATTTGGACATAGTGCATGGTAGGACCCTGTGCTGACTACATCTGCCCAGCTGTTAGCCATGCATCTCATGCTACTGCCAACACTCAGTCTATGTCCCTGTTTCCTGTCAAGAAGTCTGAATTGATCCCAATTTAGCATAGGATGTGACTAAATCTCAGCATTGTCAGTGACCACAGGGAGCATGGGTTGGAGTGCAGGCTCAATCTTGAACATCATTATGCTGAGAACAGCCATTGGGATATAATTTAGACCCACATAAACCAGATGAGCCTTTCATGGGAATAGTGCCCAGGCCAGCTGTGATGGATTAGCTACCTTCCTGGCTAGCCCTTACAGGCCAGGTCTCTGCTGGTGGGTTGGAGCCAGCAGGGATGGTCTCAGTGTGACAGTGGTTATGATGGGGGTTGGCTCAGATGAGTGGTGAGAGGGGCAGAAAAAGACATAAATCTGGGCTGTGAGAGCATGTTGTGTTTTGAGCGAACAGAATGACACCCTTGGAGAAGAACTGGTGGCTATAGCAGAGAGCTGCTGGTGTGCTTTAGCAATAAGCCAGCACATCTAGCTGTGGAAAGTTTTGGGGTCACTTCTGCTGGCCTAAAAACCTGCAGCTCTATTCTTCCTGGTGCTGTGTCTTCTTCAGTCTGTTGGTTTGGGCTGCAGGGCTTCTGTTTACAGTATTAGTGTTTTTCCTTTCTCCTAACCACAGGAGAGCTTATCAGATAACCTCATGGAGTGACAAAGATTGATTGACAGTGAGGTGGAATGGGATTTTTATTTCTGTCTCTGTAAACACCTGAGTGACAGTCAGCTGTGTGTGCCTGTGGTCTTATCAATAACAGTTTATGTGAGATGTGCTTGCACTAAAAGGTTTTGTATTTAAACATGCAAATCTTTGGACACTTGAATCTTAGCAGCATTAGGTAAAGGAATCAGGTGCTGTACTGTTTCAGCATCAGGGAACAGCTGGGATAAACAGGCAATGTTTCAGAGAGAGATGACAAAGGCAACAAGATTTGGGATATTCCAAGGGATAATTCCCCATAAATTTAGGTCAATATATGAAATTTTGACTGAGATATTTAAGAAGATGGAAGGCGTATTTCAGATCTCATTGCTCTTTTTCTCATTTCTCACTTCATAATGGAGGATTAAGTGATACGTAATGACATTACAACTACTTTTAAAACCTGAACAAGAAAATACCTCTCTGGGGTTTTGGGGTGATCCCTGCCTTTTGCAATCAAGGCTCAAATTTTTGAACGCAACAAATTATCCATTATTTTTATTACAGAATAATAAACTGATCCCTTGCTGGGGTCCAAATCCTGGTTTTCAATCAAAGGCTTAGGGAAGAAGCAAGCTGCAGGTTTTGCGATCTATACTAAATAGGACCCCTAGAGCGTAACAGTGTCTGTCACCTTTCATTACTATGGGACATATGCAGGGATGAAGGGAGTCACAAGAGATCATTTAGAGGAGTCCTTGGTCTTTTATCAGCTTTCTGGAGACCTTTGTAAGACTTTCAGCCAATATGGGAGTATTAAGGATGAAATTTCTTGATGGAATTTCTCCTTCCACTTCTGCCAACAGAGTCTTTAGTTCATGATGCTCTGCATTGCTCAAAGACCTAACTGAGGAGCAAGGGCCTATTTACAGTGAAACTTCTATCTCAAATCATGCTAAAGGAAAGTCTGTAACAGCACATAGGAATTAGTCCATGTCTCCTCTGTGCTCGATAAAAAGAGAAAGACAAGAAACTCTCGTGAGAGTTTCCCTTTTTGAAACCAGAAACTTGTCTTGACCTTTCTTTGTATGCTATAAATAAATAGAACAAACATTTTTTCTTCTGAGCTCTGTTAAGGACCCTTCCACTCTCAGTTTTTGCTGTGCCATCTTCTTAATTAAAAATAAAGTATTTTTTATTTGCCCTTCTTTTTCCATCACGTGTTTCAGAGATGACCCATGATTATCATATGAAAGCCCATGATTATCTCTGTGATTATCCCTTTCACATTTCTCAGTTATTTTCTGAGGGACCAGCTTCTTCAGCAGGATTCATTCTGACCACGAGGGTGCTCAGTGGGACCTGACAGAGATGTCATTGCAATTCCGGTGTCTGTTAGGATGCTGAAGCATCACAGCTGAGACAGCTCTTAACAGAAGCTCTGCTGGTGCTATTAGGAACTGGAATAATAAGCACCAGTGTGAGAGGCTAGAAGTGCTTAAAGGTGTGAAAGGCAGGCAAGATTTGGCTTGAATCTTAAGAAGGGTGAGAGAAGAAGGACTAGGATGTCAGGGAAACAAAAGATTGGGTAGAAGGCGGGAATAAAAGGAAAAATAGGAAAGAATTTAGATCACAGGATTGTGAGACTGAAATTTATGGGAGAGAAAGACAAAAAATGTAGTGATATTTCCCAGGCCTTCTTTTAACAATGTGATAAACAGATTGCCTTCTAAGGATCTCATGCAGTAGTTTAGTTAATACAGCAACAGGGAAATGACTCATCTGATTTATTTGGTGTTCCTTTGATATTACTTTCTCTCTTGAATTATGAAGTACCTATTCCACAGTTGTTTTATTTACCTGCTTTACCTCTTTATACTAATTTTCTTGGTTTTGATTCTGCCCATTGCTTTGCATTTATAATAGACCCTCAACATTATTTTGGTGTTGGCATACTGTCAGAAAAGTGATATAGTTTTGTTTTGTGCTGGAGTGGGTGACTGTAACAATGGAGACAGAGGAGAATCTGTCTCTACTTCAGTGTCTAATCTTAAATAAAGTAGGTATAGGTGGTATGTTTATATCTGTCTCTGTCTCACTATTTTTTTAACAAAACAGTGCTCAACTCTTGGCTCTGCTGTGGTAGTACCTTGGGATAGTTCATGGGATGTTTTTCTTCATAAATTGGGAATAGTGCTTCCTTACTCTTACTGTCTGTCTTTTATGAATGATTAGAAAGGGTGAAGCAGAGCCTTTTAAACATGTTTCTATAACAGTGATCCCTGTGGTGTCCCCACTCTGAGCTGAGAGGTGTTGGTGTCATCAAAGGACAAATATTGCTGGTGTTGCATTTTGGCAAGACTATAGAGAGTTTAGGAATTCAACTGGATTTTGGATCTAAGCTTTATCTTTCTCACATAACTATTCTTACAAGGAAAGTTTAGTAACGTATTTTCAGTTTCCAATTTGTTGATGGTTTGGTGGTTTTTTTTTTTTTTTTAATGCTAACTGTTCTTTGTCCACATCTTTAGAACTGCTTTAGTCCTTCAGCTGTCCACAAGTGTTAAGTTGTTCAATCAGGATAACATGATTCATGCTACTTCTTCAGCTCTACAGAGAGAATTGTTTTTTCTAATACAGATACAAGCAGAATATAATTTAACTATTTATTTATAATCCACTTTTCACGATGTGGAATCAAAGACATTTTTGGGGTGTGACTTCAGGGTCACTTCACAAAATATAATATTACTAATCTTGTACTGAGGTCTGTGTGTATTTAGCCAGAATAACTGATAATAACTTGAAAATAATTGATAGACCTTTAATACCCCTCTCACTGGCTGAAATTTAACCTACTACCTGTAATCTAGTAGGTTAAAAAAATTTTTGAAATGAGATTGAAAAAATAAATTATACTTAGTTGTGATCATAGAATCATAAAACCACAGAATCATAGAATAGTTAGGGTTGGAAAGGACCTTAAGACCATCTAGTTCCAACCCCCCTGCCATGGGCAGGGACAACTCACAGTAAACCATCTCACTCTAGGCTCTGTCCAACCTGGCCTTGAACACTGCCAGGGATGGAGCATTCACAACCTCCCTGGGCAACCCATTCCAGTGCCTCACCACCCTCACAGTAAAGAACTTCCTCCTTATATCCAATCTAAACTTCCCCTGTTTCAGTCTGAACCCATTACCCCTTGTCCTATCACTACAGTCCCTAATGAAGAGTCCATCCCCAGCATCCCTCTATGCCCCCTTCAGATACTGGAAAGCTTCTATGAGGTCTCCACGCAGCCTTCTCTTCTTCAGGCTGAACAGCCCCAACTTTCTCAGCCGATCTTCATACGGGAGGTGCTCCAGTCCCCTGCTCATTCTCGTGGCCCTCCTCTGCACTTGTTCCAACAGATCCATGTCCCTTTTATGTTGAGGACACCAGAACTGCACACAGTACTCCAAGTGAGGTTTCATGAGAGCAGAGTAGAGGGGCAGGTTCACCTCCTTCGACTTGCTGGTCCCACTCCTTTTGGTGCAGCCCAGGATATGATTGGCTTCCTGTGCTGCAAGTGCACACTGCTGGCTCAGTGTGCCCACATTGAAATAATTGTTACTGATTGGCAGACTGTTTGCAACCTCAGTAAGTAGGAAGAAGACTTTCCTAATGGGTCTGTTGAAAAGGCTTAGACATGTTTGAATGAAACTGAATCACCCGTCCTTTCATAACTAAAAGTGATTATTTGGAGAAGAGTCGAAAGACACTAGGGAGAGGAATTCTTGAACATATATTTGTACAGGACAGAGGAGTTCAAAATACTCAATCAGTGAGAGAGAGGATGAGCACCACACTGGCAGAAGGAAAAGGAACATGTCTGCAAACTAATTGTGCAGAGGGCAGTGATTTCAGTGAAAATGAGTGATATTTGGTCTTTAAGGCAGTGTACAAGTCTTGTGACTCATGCTACGACTTGCTGAAATCAGTGGCATTTCCTAGATGAAATTTAAAAAACTTAGGTGGTAAATAAAGCTTGTTCTGTTTGTGTTGGCATGCTGAAGAAAAGTCTAAAGCACATAGCAGTAATATTTTGCTAATCCTATTTTTACATATAGAAAAATTAAGCCAATTGTTTTAATTGCCTTAGCCAAGCTTAAAGTCATACGAGAAAAGCAGAGATGTCCAGAAATGTGTTCCTCATTCCCATTTCTCTCCAGCCCTGTGTTTGTGAACATAAGACCATCTAGAATAGTTATAATTCTAGATGGACTTTCTCCAATCAATATTTTATCTAGTTGAACAGGACATCACTGAGCATATTAGGAAAATAAATCAAGGAAGGGCTGAAATATTTCACTTTCTAGTTCTAATAGTTCCACATGTTTGAAAATCACAGTCCGCATTTCAGCTACTGCTTTACTGTTCTGCACAGGTAGAAATGGAAGATTTGCCTTTGTTATTATGTGTGTCCAAGTAAGCAATTTATGGGGGAAAAAAAAGATAATGTAGGAAGATCTACAGCCACATACCACGCTAAGTACAATAGTCCTGCTGCATATAATTTAGTGGGAGCACTGCACAGTTGTACTAAATAACAAAAGTGTGGATATTCCTTATGCACTGATAAGGGTTGAAATGATTCACAGTAATTCATGAATCCACTATGAGTCTTTTCATTTTTAATGGACTCGGTATACTTCCTTTGGCCTAGTAAAGCTGTAGTAATGGGAGCAGCCTCCTGGCCTTTATAGGCCTGAGCATAAAGACTGAACTGTGTTTGTTTGATGACTTCAGCTTCAAAAGTACCTTAGAGGTTGTGACAGGAACTGATTGCTACCTCACATTAATAGGAATATAGTAGATGAGCTGAAACATTAATAGTTCTATTTTGTGATTTGGGTTTAATTGAGATTTCTGCATGTTCTGGTTTTGCTTTTCTGGTTATACTGGTTTTAACATAGAATCAGAGAAACATAGAATGTTTAGGGGTTGGAAAGGACCATAAGATCATATTGTTCCACCCTCACTGACATGGGCAGGGACACCTTCCACTAGACCAAGTTGCTCAAGGTCCTGTCCAAACTGGTCTTCAATACTTCCAGGGATGGAGCATTCACAACTTCCTTGGGCAACCTGTTCAGGTGCCTCACCACTCTCACAGTAAAGGATTTCTTCCTTATATTCAACTTATGTCTCCCTTGTTTAAGTTTGAACCCGTCACCCATTGTCCTATCAATACAGTCATTTACTGAAATCTTAACTTTACATTTCTGTGTTCTGTAAATCTTGGCTTCTCTCCCTCAAGTTATCCTAGCTACATTTGTATCTGTGAGACCAAGTGTAAAACACTTTAAGGGAAACTCTCTGGAGAAAATGGGCATGAAGTGATGGGTTTTCGCTGAGCCTAATCTATGCCCAAAGGCATATAAACACTGTTAATAGTGAGGCAGAAGGTGCATATAAATACAAAATACTTAGGCTTTGGACTGTCCTGTAATAGTTTCTTCTAGAAGGAACACTATTCACTTCTCAGATTTCAGTAAATATAAATAGTAAACTTCGTGTTTAATTTTATGTATGTGTTGAATTCCTAAAGGCTACATGTAGCCTGGTGAATCAATAAAATTACACATCAATCTGCTTCAATTCAGAATGCTTGTTAGTAGCACTTGCTTTCATGTTAATGTTATTATTGATCTCCTGATAAAACAGCAGACTCAGAACAAAGGTGTTATTTATATAAACTTGATACAGAAAATAGCTTTGTGTAGTTTAATATATCCTTTTAAAAACACCTACTTAAAAAAAAGTAACATTTTGAAAATGGAGAGGCAGAACTGAACAGAAACTTTCAGTAAACTTGTTGGACATCAGGGTAGCTCAGAGGACTGTTAAGGAATTCAAGATAAGCAAACTCACAAAAAGTGATGGAAAATGAAAAAAATCTGATTAAAATCTTTTATTTGGATTTCAATTCATTGTTATTAAAAAGTTACATGACTGTTTTTGAAAGTATCATTTTAACTTTCAAATGATTAAAACGGAGGAAAAGTTTGTAGAATAAGCTAAACAAAAATGTTAATCCTTTTTAAAGAATAAACATTTTTCAACACGGAAGGTCATGTTGAACTTTGTTCTTGTCACATAAAAATACATTGAAAACTCCCCTGTTTGTGGAGTTCTGGCAAGCAGCACAACAGGGAAAGAAAACCGGGTGGAACACAGACAAAAATTGTTGGGATTTTTAAGCACTTAAGAAGAATTGTATTTTCTGGCCATCAGGCAGAAGGTGGATGCCTGATGTTGAGTTCTTTGGCTTTAAGTTAAAAGAATCAAATTATTTGCTCTAAAAGAGCTGCTCCTCTATTCTTACTATTCTTTTTCTGTCATTATTTTCCATGAACTTTTTTTGGCCAAAATTATACTGAAAGGCAAGGTTCAGATATCATAGGTAAGACTAAAAGAGTTATTCATGTCATTCAGCTCATCTGATTGATGGTGAAATCTGTGAAATTCAGAGCTGAAATCCATCAGTGTGCAGAAGACCTTACAGAAGCTTTATGTGTCACTTACATCTCAGTTAAAACACCTTTTGAGGACTCCTGTGGGATTAGCATGATGAATAAACCATGTTCTGGCATGCTGTGTAGGGGTGAGTTTTATCCTTTCTGACCAGCTAAAATGATAGGAACCTTAAATAAAGCACATATGGACATTGTAAGACATTATTAAGGTCCACGGTGTACCATGGTGATGAACCATGACCAAAGTACTCCCAGGATTGTAATAATCCATTACTGAAATAGCTTCCTTCAAATGATTGTGTCAAAGAGCTTGGACTCCTAACCCCAAGGCTTGTTATATAGCATTAAATAAATCTTACTTCCTGTTCATTTACCTGCTGTATCTAAGGTCATGAGTCACAGGTGACATCAACATTAGATATGTATGGATATGGGCTTGCACTCCCAAAGGGTTATAGGTACATGTGGGTAGTACCGAGAAACACCTTTCCATCTGCATGAGCTATTGAGCCAGTTTTCCTAATACTGTTCTTTTAAAATTTATGATTATTCTTTTTATTTTTATTTTGGAATTAGATGAACTTCGTTATTCTTTCAGGAGAACATCCCATCTACCAGGTAACGCAGTCACATTTCTTCAATGTATTTAAGGTCCATTGGTCTGGCACTTTTTCAAGCTCTACCAAGAAGCAGCATGATAGGAATTTGAGGGTTTATCCTCCCTCAGGCATCACCACTGGATATTCCTTGGAGGTAAGGTAGGAATTAGTCCCATTTAACAAAGGAGGAAGTGGAAGGTGGATATCTCCTACTCTGAGTCAGTGCTCTAACCACTGCATTAAAAGAGAAGAGCATTTCATAGAGCACTCAAACTGTTCTTCTAAATGGAAAGTGACATCTAGTACCTTATGAATATATCAGGTTTTTCAGTGTATGTTTGATACACTGAAATACTCTATTTTGGAAGCACTCTGAGGTTTCCCTGCACAACTGTCTTGAAAGAATCAGAACCACCCTCACCAGTTTCAGTCCTGGTCCCATAACATCTATTTCTTCTCTGCAACTAACCCTTGTGACCTCATTACAGTCATTAGCAGTAGTGAACTGCATGTAAACCACTGTGCATACAGCAAGTGTAAACCTCTCTGAGTAAACTCTCCATTTATCTTTGAAACAAACAAGCAAATAATCAAAGTTCTTAAAAGTTTACTTGCATTTCTCAGAGTAGAATAATCTTCATTCAGAGAATCCAATGGCCCATGGAAACCCATGCATGAAAATAAATCTCCAACAGTATATTTCAATCATAATGCCCAGTGACCACTGACTCTTGCCTATTTTCTTGAAATAGATCTTAGACTTGATTGACCAAAGGTTTTCAGTCTTTAATGAACTTGATTTCATGTGGCAGAAAATTATTTTTAGTTAATTAGCAAGTAAAGAGAAATAATAAATTCAAATTTACAGAATTTACAGTTGCAGTCAATGGCTCAGTGTTTGGCTAGAGACCAGTAACGAGTGGTGTCCCTCGGGGATCGACCTTGGGACCGGTCTTGTTCAACATCTTTGTTGGTGACATGGACAGTGGGATTGAGTGTGCCCTCAGCAAGTTTGCTGATGACACCAAGCTGTGTGGTTCGGTTGATACGTTGGAGGGAAGAAATGCCATCCAGAGGGACCTCGACACAATTGTGAGGTGGGCTGATGCCAACCTCATGAACTTTAACCATGCCAAGTGCAAGTTCCTACACCTGGGTCTGAGTGATCCCAGGCACAGCTACAGGCTGGGCAGAGAAGACATTCAGAGCAGCGCTGTGGAGAAGGACTTGGGGGTGGTGGTCGATGAGAAAATGAACATGAGCCGGCTTCAGTGTGTGCTTGCAGCCCAGAAAGCCAACCGTATCCTGGGCTGCATCAAAAGGAGTGTGACCAGCAGGTCAAAGGAGGTGATCCTGAGCCTTTACTCCGCTCTTGTGAGACATCACTTGTAGTATTGTGTGCAGTTCTGGTGTCCTCAACATAAAAGGGACATGGAACTGTTGGAACAAGTCCAGAGGAGGGCCACGAGGATGATCAGGGGACTGGAGCACCTCCCATATGAAGGTAGACTGAGAAAGTTGGGGCTGTTCAGCCTGGAGAAGGCTGCATGGAGACCTCATAGCAGCCTTCCCGTATCTGAAGGGGACCTATAGGGATGCTGGGGATGGACTCTTCTTTAGGGACCGTAGTGATAGGACAAGGGGTAACGGTTTAAAACTTAAACAGAGGAAGTTTAGATTGGATATAAGGAAGAAGTTCTTTACTATGAGGGTGGTGAGGCACTGGACTGAGTTGTCCAAGGAGGTTGTGAATGCTCCATCCCTGGCAGTGTTCAAGGCCAAGTTGGACAGTGCCTTGAGTGGTATGTTTTAGTGTGAGGTGTCCCTGCCCATGGCAGGGGAGTTGGAACTAGATGATCTTAAGGTCCTTTCCAACCCTAACTATTCTATGATTCTATGAATACTTTTCACAAGGTTGGTTACATTGCTTTTTAAAAGATATAAGAACATATGACACCAGGGTACAGCAAAGAAATGGATAAGAGTGGGGAAAACAGGATTAAATAGGATTTTTTTCAATACAGCATGGAGTTAACAATGAACTTCTCTGCATTTGCAAAGCTTAATCTGTTATCTATGTATCTATTTTCATTACAGGTGATGAGTGATCATCCAGGAAAAGGTGAAGGTGGTAGGAAGATAGAAGAAGATAAAAGGTACAGGGGAATATCTGACAAGAACACTTATTTTGCCAAAGCTATTTCTGATTTTTATTCCACAATTGCAGTGTCAAATGTACACTAAATAGCTGTGGAAGAAAAATGACTGAAGAACTAGGCTGTCAAACAGTTGGCAACTTATCTTTCCAATAAACTGGTAGTTAGAAGATGCCATAAGGAGATGAAATAGTTCTATTTCCCTTACACAGAGTACAATAATGTAAATATTCTAGCTATCAGGCTTAAAGTATGTCTCAGCAAAAGGTGAACTGTTGGATGCTGAAGGGTTACACTCCACTGACACCATCCTACCTTGTGTCAGGAAGCAAGCCATGATGTCTGCATTTCAGATACTGGAGTAAAATCCAGTGTTTCAGGTACTGGAGTAGAATCCAGTGATTCAGATACTGGATACTACTACAGTAGTTGTACTACTGCAACATATTTGGATTCTCATCCTAGGGGTCTGGAGAGAAAAGCAGAAAAGCTGCCACAGGAAAATCCAAACCTTTGCACAAGATTTTCTTGGTCTGCCTTATAACCAGATGTTCAGAGCCGTCTCAGTCCGTAGGCACAAAGTCCCCTTCTGTGCATTTTAGATGGGTACTCATCTACCTGGCTATTGAAGAGGGATGAAAATGTCACTTCTCCCAGCCGTTTTGAGTAATTTCATTAATTTGACTCAAACTATGTGAGCACCAGAGTATTTAAGTTTAGTGAGAGTATTGTCAAGTACAGTACCCTGCTCATTCTAGGTTTTCATTTTGGGAAAAAGCAATGAAACATGTATATACTTGTTTAAATGCTAATCAGCTTTTGTTTGGCAGCCAGACCAAAATATTAATTATCCTCACAGCCTTAGTCAAGGACAAAGAGCCTGTTGATGAGCTTCAGAGGGACTTCATCTTACATAAATGGGTTATTTAATGGCAAATGTATTCTGTGCTGGAAAAAAGAAAAGGCACAAGGAACTCTTAAATCACTTGTCAAACCTTGCAGCATTCAAAACTAACAGCATTAGATGAAGAAAGGGACAAAGACATCTCTGAAGATATCTACTTAATGTTCAGCTGTAGTAATAATTCAAGCATAACACTAGAATGCACAAAGAACAAGACTGAGAAATTGCAGATCATGTTAGAATGCCTGTCTGTATTTGCATAATACCTAATTCTGTAAGATCTCGTCTAATGTACTGTGTGGCATTGGTGGAATATTTCTCCAGAAGAGAATTTTAAAACAAGAAGGGATTAAAAAAATCAGCAGAATGGGTTCAAACTGAAACAGGGGAAGTTCAGGAACTGAAACAGGAAGAAGTTCTTTATTGTGAGGGTGATGAGGCACTGGACAGGTTGTCCAAAGAAGTGGTGAACGCTTCATCCCTGGCAGTGTTCAAGGACAACAGAGTATTGGCCAGCATGCTCTAGTGTGAGGCATAACATTACTGTAAGGGTGGTGAGGCACAGGAATAGGTTGTCCAAGGAAGTTGTGAGTGCCCCATCCCTGGCAGTGTTCAAGGCCAGTTTGGACAGAGCCCTGGGAGACATGGTCTAGTGGGAGGTGTCCCTGCCCATGGTGGGGGCTTGGAACTGGATGATCTTAAGGTCCTTTCCAACCCTAACTATTCTATGATTCTATGACAGAGAATCTACTCCCCCACAGTGACAAACAATAAAAACCTTGTAGAGCGTCAAGAAAAAGGTAAGAGTTAAACCCTTAAAATGAAAAAGTAGAAAGAATTTGGGTTAGGAGCATCTGTTTTCCCTGACCCATGTTACAAAGAATGAAGGACATTACATGAGCCTGCAGTGCACCTTTATGCATTTTGTCATAGCTAGTAAAATGAAATTAATTTTTTCACTAAACAGTCGATTAAATGTGGGATTTTATTTTCTTTTTCCCACAGAAAATTTCTTTAAGATACAAAATTTAACAATAATCTCAAAGGAATGTGAACATTTAAATAGCTGCTCAGACTACACAGAGAATGACATCTATAACAAATGAATGATAAAGAGTATTTGAAAGGACGTATTTGTTCATAATTACCTACTGCAATTTTTCAGAATTTTCTTATATTTAAATCCCAATGCTGGATGTCAGGCTGCAATAAAATACTCCTCCATCTCATTTTCCTGGTCTTGTTCAGACACTTTTCTCTCATATTTGTTTCTGAACTGTGGTGACTTTCACTTCTCTGAGAGTATAATTTAATTATACCTCTTGCAGAATATCTCAATGATGTTTTGTGAATGTCAGAACCTAAAGTCTCAACTTTTCCATATTCAGTTTATAAGAAAACCAGCTATGGCTCATTATGTCCCTTTTCCTCCCTTTTATCTGGAAATCTGAGGGAACTGTTGTTTTCACTGATACACATCTAATTGTTGGTCACATTGCAAATGAGCAGAAGATAGCCACCATCTATTAAGTGAATAGCTCATTTTCATAAAGACCTTGGTATACATAATATTCAGTGGAGCATGCATAAATTGCACATTTAACCACCCAGAAAAGAAGAACTTTAATGACAAAACAGTTAACAGATATGAAATATAAATAATGAAATGGAATGTGAACATCTGGAAATATTTAATAGCCAGTGAGCTGTCTTTTCCTCCTTTCATCAGAGATATAAGAATATTATAGCATCACCTTGCTCAACCTCCACCATAAAATTAATTACGTTTGGACAGACCCCATTTAATTGTTCATAAAATTGATCTGACTTTCCAGCATTTATAGCAACCTGTGTGTCATCAACAAAAGTTCTTAAAATAAATAAGTCTTTTTTCCACCTCTCTAATATAAGCACAAAATTAAAACTAAATGGATATTCTGATGCATTTTGGCACAAGCAGCAGATATCTCAAGAACAGTGTGCATACATAGGCTTTTGAAGATTTTTCTCATAGACAGGACATTTGACACAGTAGATATTTAATATTCTGGCACATTATAGCATCACATCACAAAAGGTAATGTTCTGAAATAAATGGTGCAGAAGGACTTGGTAGAATTTTCTGTATTAAATGGTATAGAAAAATGGACATTCATAGCAATTTCACAAAATCATTCATAATGGAGAATAGAACAGAATAGAACAGAATAGAGTATTTTCAGTTGGAAGGGACCTACAATGTTCATCTCGCCCAACTGCCCAATTGGACCAAAAGTTACAGCATATTGTTAAGGGCATTGTCCAAATGCCTCTTAAACACTGACAAGCCTGGAGTATTGACCACATGTTCCAATGTTTGGTCTCTTCTCTGTAAATAAATGTTTCCTAATGCCAAGTCTGAACCTCACCTTATGCAGCTTTGTGCCATTCCCACACATCCTACCTCTGGACACCAAGAAGAGATCAGCACCTCCCTCTCCTTTTCACCTCCTCGGTAGCTGTAGAGAGCAATGAGGTTGCCCCTCAGCCTCCTTTTCTCCAAATCAGACAAGGCCAGAATCCTCAGACACTCCTCACAAGACATTCCTTCCAGCCCTTTCGCCAGCTATATAGAAGAATATATTCACTGTTCACCAGAGTATATTGTTATACAAATAAATATTCACTTTGAGCAGACTCCTCAAAACATCTGTATAGAATTTTCTGGATAAATTTTGTTACTCAGAATTTTGAAAAATCAAACCATTTAAGAAATTTCCTCTGGGATGAGCTAAATTTCTTTGCTTAATCCCAGTGTAAAACATTAGATCTTATTTTAGCTTTCTAAAACTTTTATGTATTTTAAAATGTCAAAATTGCTTGAAACTATTTTATTCAAAAGCAGGTAAAATTGCCAAATAACTTTTTTAGAAATTTTTGGAGACTGTTTGATTTGTCTAAACAAACTAATGGAAACTAGATTGACTCTTAAAACTGTACTCTGACTTCCTAATTATCTCATTATTTTCTTTCTCAAGATGATATAAGTAGGATTAGTCTTTCACCTACATATTTACATAGTCCACATCTCTGATTTTAAACCCTGTGTTTTATGCACTTGAGCCCAAAACACAGGAGCCTATTTTAATCCAAACTACCTCCTTGTTAGGAAATGTAGTACAGGCATTTTGGCTAAAATCACCTAAGTTTAAATGCATGTTGATGCTTTTGATTCAGTTGCCTTTGTGTTCTAAATTGTCATATCAGTGTGGGGTTGTATGACTGCATGCTGCCAAGTGTATTTTTTCAGGTAGTACTTGTGATGGCTTTACTGCAGGTTCATCTAGTTCCAACCCCCCTGCTGTGCCTCACTCTAGACCATGTTGCCCAAGACTCTGTTAGAATACAACCAAATTCTTTGGTTTCATCCTACTGTCCTGGTTTCTGAAAACTCAGGCACAAGCAGAGCATCCATCTGGTAATTTACCAGGATAGTCCTGTTACCTCAAATTTAGAGCAATCCTCTGCACAACTTTATTTTTTGTAAGGCATGCAGTCTCAGCCAACTCTGCTCCCATCCACAGACGCAACGGAACACCTCTGACACCCACATTGCTTTGACTTGCTGGAGCAGATGCTGGTATTAACTACAATCCACAGATGAAAGAAAAGCAGAAGCATTCTTTTTATTTCCATTTAGGGTGTAAGAACCCCACTAATGTATCCTGTCCATCTCACTTCTGGACTGCTTATTCCAGTTTGCCATCCTGATTGTGTCTGCTGGCATTTTGCAGGCACAGGATTGGAAGGTAACCCACAAAGGATTTAGCACATGTCAAAGACCCAATCTGAGAAGTGTGGGTTAACTGGGATGGCTCAATCTGACCCATAAGGGACAAAACCAACAGATTTTCTTACTCCCTCCCATCTATCTGATCAGGCAAACTTGTTCCTGTCATGCCCTATTCATTGCTCAGTGATAGGATATTACTTGCCCAGGCCTTGTCATATTTCCTTAAAAACCAGACTGACTTTTGTCTGACTCAGTTTATTTGAAGTCTTCCCAAGGAACAAAATTGGCACTTGGTAAAGTGCTTAGGACATCTCCGAGAAAACATATCATTGAGCTAACAGAAGTGTCAGGATGAATCATCTCCTACAGAAGGCTTTGTTCAACCCACACCAGTGCTCCGGTGATGAGCCATGATCCTTCCTCACTCAGAGTTAGCACCTCAGCACACGCAGTAATTGCAGGGTTGGGAAGCAGAGAAAACAGAGCTCTGGGAATATTGATTAGCTGTGATGCAGCTTTGTCTGGCCCAGACAACCACCCCACTGAGGTCCCACTTCAACTTTGCTTTTCATCTTAAGGAGGCAGCTAAGTCACCCCTGGGATCAGTCCTTCAACTTGTCCTTGGACTCTCATTCTTTGCACTGCTGTGCCTTTGCCTCAGTGATTTTGACTTCAGATAAAAAGCTTCAACAGGAGAGTCAGTTTTGAGAAGCTGAAGTTAGGTCCCTTCTTTGCAGCACCAGAGCTCCTAAAAAGACCATTTTATTCAGCAGAGGTGTTGGTGACTTTTACTGAGTGTTCCTCACAAGGTGGAGATGGAATACTCAGTATTAAAGAACCCACATGAGTTTCATCATGCCTGGCAAGATTTTGCTGTGATTTAGTTTCACTAATTAAAAAATATGTAAGTTCTGGAAGATGAGAAGCTCAACATGACTCAGCAGTGTGCACTCATAGCCCAGAAAGACAACTGTACCCTAGGATGCATCAAAATAAGTGTGACCAGCGGGTTGAGGGAAATGATTCTACCCCTCTAGTCCGCTCTGGTGGGACCTCCCCTGCAGTATTGTGTTCATCTGTGGGCCACTTTCAGGACATGGAGCTGTTGGAGTGAGTCCAGAGAAGGCCACAAAGATGATCAGAGGGATGGAGCACCTCTCCTGTGAAGACAGGCTGAGAGACCTTGGCTTGTTCAGCCTAGAGAAGAGAAGGTTTTCAGAGACCTTATAAGTATTCCAATACCTAAAGGGGGCTACAAGAAATCTGAAGAGGGCCTTTTTACAAGAGCCTGCAGGGACAGAACAGAGGGGATGGCTTTAAGATGAAAGAGGGTGGATCTAGCTTAGATATTAGAAAGAAATTCTCTACTGTGAAAATGGTAAAATGCTAGCAGAGGTTGCCCAGAGAAGCTGTGGTTGCCCCATCGAATCATAGAATAGTTAGGGTTGGAAAGAACCTTAAGATCATCTAGTTCCAACCCCCCTGCCATGGGCTGGGACACCTCACACTAAACCATATCACCCAAGGCTCTGTCCAACCTGGCCTTGAACACTGCCATAGATGGAGCATTCACAACCTCCCTGGGCAACAGATACCGGTGCCTCACCACCCTTACAGTAAAGAACTTCTTCCTTATACCCAATCTCAACTTCCTCTGTTTAAGTTTTAACCCATTACCCCTTGTCCTATCACTACAGTCCTTAATGAAGAGTCCCTCCCCAGCATCCCTGTACGTTGGACAAGGCTTGGAGAAACCTGGTCTAGTGAAAGGTGTTCCTGCCCATGGCAGATGGTTGGAACTGAATGGGCTTTAACGGACTTTAAGGTCCCTTCCAACCCAAACCATTCCATATTTCTTTGCACTCCAATTAATTCCTTCCCTTTAATCATATGGGGGAAAAAACATGTTCCAAGTAATTTATTTTATTCAATTTATAATATTTTTTCCAGTTTTTTACACATAGTAAAAGGAAAAAGCCTGAAGTGTTGGTTTGCTGCACCTTTATGTATCAGCTTTGCGTTCACTTTGTTATTTTTAATTTCTCCTAGGGTTTTTCTTAGTACCTTTTGGTACACCCCTCTTCCATCTTTTGTTTGGAGGGTAAGATGGCTACACAGCATTCAAGGTGAGGCTGTCTCATTGACTTCTATTGTGACCAGACAATGTTTATGCATTACTGTGATCTAACTCTAGGAGGGAGGAGGGGAAAGGAAAAAATAAAAGGGAAGAAAAATAGAAAAAGGAGGCTTGCTTTATTTTCAGAAGGTTAGATATTAGCTGTTGCCAGTGGACAAGTCAGGAGCCATGGGACAGACTTTGAGAAATCACCATTTACACTGCTGTGAATCTGTCTTCCTCTTTGTGACCTCTATTTCAGAGCACCTTTGAAACCACAATATGATTTGGAATTGGAGTTATACTTGGCATACTAGCACTATCACTGCATTTTGCTTCCTTTTCCCCCCAGTGGATTTTCATCTCACAGACAGGCAGAAAAGCAGGGGAAGGGAGGGGAGGAAAAGGAAAAAAAGATGTTTTTAATTCTACTTCTGTATGTGGCCAGAGATATCTCTCAAGCTAAACACAGCACAGACTGAAAAAGAGGTGGGAAGAGATTATCAGGAGCCTGGCAAGGGGGGACTACAGTTGGTGGTCAGGTGAAGGCTGCTTTGGAGGGTAAACAATTTATGTGTTATCAGCACAGGAGACAGAACAGTAGCTCCCTACACTGTGAGGAGATTAAAAAGCAACAATAGCCTTTTCTCTACGCCACAGGCCAATCTGCTACCGGTATGGAAAGCTGAGAAGCTGCTTAGAGCTGATGTTTGTTTAATTCTTACCTGCACTCACTTGGACCGTGTAAATAACATGGTGCTTTTCAGAACATATGCATATGCTTTCCATGTGGCATTGTTTTGTGAAAGAGCTTGTGCCTAGTTAATCTAGCAGTGCTGCAAGATTTCCTGCGAGTATAAAAGACATCCCCCTCCCCTCCGACAGCATTGTGGCTCTGAAAAGAATAAGGGAAAATGGTTGTATTTTGTTTGGTTGGGGTTTTTTTGTTGTTGTTGTTGTTGTTTTGTTTTTTTGTTTTTTTTTTTTTTTTGTTAGGGTTTTTTTGTTTCCTTTTTAGAATCATTTGTAATGGGGAACTGATCATAATCATGGCTGTATAACACAAAATAAAAGCCAAAGCAAAACTGGCCTCTTTTGCCAGCACTGTATTTCAGTTAGGAAGCATTGGCTCAGTTTAGGCCTAAGATAATTAATACTTTTGAAGAGAGGGATGAAGGAGCAGTCCAGGAAGGTTGTCAAGACATCCAAACAAGAGTTAGGAGACAGGGTTTTTTTTTGCTGCTAGTGATTTTCAGTGCGCCCTTGAGCCAACCGTTTATCCTTTTCTCTTTCCCTTTTGCCTCTAGGCAGCATTTTATCTGCTACCAATTCTTTGCAGGTAAAGACTGGTTTCCAGCAATGTCCCTGACTGCTCTAAAAGAAACATGAAAAGACATTTCCTGAAAGTCCTTAGCACACTGAGAATTGGAAACCTGGACTCTATAAGCAAGACTAGAGCTGAGCTTCTTTAGAATATACTCTTATACAAGGACAGCATCTTTCTGTGTGCTCCTTCACAGCATCTTAGCGAGACTGTGACTCAAGTGCCTCTGTATACATACAGTCAGTACCATAATAATAATGAGATGGGTTATTCAGCAAACTCTGCTTACTTGACACAATATATCCTGATGTTGCTCAGACTGTTGTAAGCCATCCATAGTAAATTCACTCTCTTTTCTGATATTATTAGTTGGTAGGTAATCTGGATCAGTATCTGGTTTACAGTCCCAAACTGGGTCACTTACTACAATTGTAATACTACACTAATAAGGTAATTTAGGGATACAGGGACATTGATACAATGACAGTAAGACTCTATTATGGTGTCAGATACCACACTCCTCCTAAAGTTTCTGATCTTCAATGCAAAATGTATTTCGATTTCACATATTGGAAGGCTGATCCAGACCTTCGCTACACTGCTGGTTAGAAAGAAACTCGAAGTTTATTCTTACTCACAGTACATCTCTATGTATTAGTTTTTGTTACAAGTTTACCATTTTGCTGAAACAGCATTTCTCTTTTCTCATGTATATATTCCCCTGATGCACATGAAGAGGACAATCACAATTATCTTCATAATTATCTTTCTATCTTATTTTTGCATAATGTAGTACTACCAGAGTAAAGGCTTCATAGTGTATCTGGGTTCAGAAAATCCATACAAACATCTGCCCCACCGGTATAATATCAAATTGAGATGGAGTTGTAGTTCAAGACAGGTACAGATGGAAACAAACTAGTTGCATTAACTTTCCGTTTAACATGGCTGGAGATATGGGGTTTTACACCTTGTGTCTCCTGCTGAATTCAGTCATGGTAAACCCATTGGCCAGAAAGCAAGGACAGGACTCGTTATCATGGTCTCAATTCTTCTGTGAATTTTTTGACACATTTTTCACCGTTCTTGGATCTCTTTGCTATCTTCTTTTAGGTAGGGTTAGGAATAACTTAGAGCCTCAGAGCATACATTTATAAAAATCAGAAGTTACATCAAAACTTTTTCATATATGAGTTTTAATTTGCTGGCTTCATCTAAAGTCTGGGATGTCAGAAAAATATACTATATTTGAATCAGTGTCTTCTCTCTTGCTGGAAGAGTTTCTGATTTATACTGTACAGAAGAAAAAACATTAATTCTTGTATTTGATTAAGATCTGTCAATATAGAAACAGAAAGGCTTATTCTATTCTTGACTGTCCAGGTTTTAACAAGTTACTCCTGCTTTAGACTGGTGTAAGGTCAGATTCATTCCTGACATGGTTTTATATAAAGCATGTTAAGTCCTCTGGATTGAAAAGTACTAAATGCATATTCTTTGTATTATTGTGTTGAGATGATGGAATTTTGCTGTTCTATTTGCAAGTCAGCTTTAAAAGTATGGCTGGATAGGCTCCTTAGCTGTGCAGGCAGAAAGCTCTGAGCTCTCAGAGGGTCTTTTGTTTGATAAACAATGGTACAGGGAAGACCAGGAACTCTTGATGCTGCTTTCTTTGCATTCACAGCATTTCTCAGACTGCAGGCTTGTAAAATGCAAGATATTATATATTAATTATTGCACATTGTCTTTTCTATCTGAATAATTGATTTCTCATTCCAGGTGTTCTGCTGCCTGTAGTTTATAGTTACAGCACTATTCACAGGCTGCTCACTGTTGCTTTCCTATGCACATGCACAATGGTTTGAATTCTGTTCATTTCTTTCTGGGTTTGTGTGGTTTTGTTTCCACAAGCACTTTTGATCTGAAGAATTTTTAAGGATTGCATAGTGAAATAATTGCATGCATCGGGGTTTGGCCTCTGATAACCTTATCATACATGGGATTCAGTCACTGCTGACATTCATAATGTCCCCCTTCTGTCACTAAATCCTGGTGCAGAAGAGGAAATGTTCCCTGTCACACACACACATGCAAACGTGTGTTCTCCCTGGTTTTCAAAAGTCATTTAATTTTTCTTTACAATCAGCTAAATGTATAAGTCCTTTCCAACTGAAGTAACTGAACGTGTAATGTTGCAAGTATTTTCAAGTGTTTTGGTAAGAAAAGTCTCTGGTTAGTTGGTTAGTTGTTTTCTTTCTAATTATTAAATTTAGTAATGCTTCCTCTGTGATTTATGGAAACTAATGTATCTGATAGCTTATATATCCTCTTCCTGTCAGTGGGCCAAACTCCATGAAAAATGCCCATTATATTCTGATGCTTTGTTTCATCTAAGCTGTCATCATCTGTTACGTTATCATCTCTCTCTTATGGGTACTTTACTGAAACAAGTAATCCCTTCCATTAACATAAAGAGCTGAAGTCTAGTCACCCGATTGTCTCAAGAGTTGACTTGGAGCATTTCTACATGGAAAACTTCTGATTTTCTGGCAAAATATTTCCTTTTTCAATTTTTATTTTTCTGTTCCTTCTGGAAAAAAATAAGAAATTTTACTCATAAGCATATACTATTACACACTCTAAAAATGTTATTTACTTTAAATAAGATGGGAAAATGTTAATTTAAAATGCATTATTAAAATTATAGGTTACTTAATTCAGTGGCAAATATGCACTGATACTTGAGGTGCTAAGGAACTGCTTACTCAATCATATAGTTGCTATACTTTCTTATTAAGGAATAACAGAGAACGTGAACTTCATCGTATTGACTTATCACTATATCCATCCTCAGAAATACTTACATACAAGCATCTCTGCCACTCCCGTCTTCAAAAAGGGCAAGAAGGAGGACCGGGGTAACTATAGACCTGTCAGCCTCACCTCCATTCCTGGAAAAGTGATGGAACACCTTATCCTTGGTGCCATCTTAAGGCATATCAAGGATAAGAGGGTTATGAGGGGCAGTCAACATGGCTTCACCAAGGGGAAGTCATGCTTGACCAATCTCGTAGCCTTTTATGAGGAAATAACACGGTGGATGGATGATGGCAGAGTGGTGGATGTGGTCTACCTTGACTTCAGCAAAGCATTTGACACGGTCTCCCACAGCATCCTCGCAGCTAAATTGAGGAAGTGTGGTCTGGATGATCGGGTAGTGAGGTGGACTGTGAACTGGCTGAAGGAGAGAAGCCAGAGAGTTGTAGTCTATGGGGCGGAGTCTAGTTGGAGGCCTCTATCTAGTGGAGTGCCTCAAGGGTCGGTACTGGGGCCAGTATTATTTAATATATTCATCAATGATTTAGATGAGGGAATTGAGTGTACTATCAGCAAGTTTGCTGATGACACTAAGCTGGGAGGGGTGGCCGACACGCCAGAAGGCTGTGCTGCCATCCAGAGGGACCTGGACAGGCTGGAGAGTTGGGTGGGGAATAACTTGATGAAATATAACAAGGGAAAGTGTAGAGTCCTGCATCTGGGCAGGAATAACCCCAGGTTCCAGTATAGGTTGGGGAACGACCTGTTAGAGAGCAGTGTAGGGGAGAGGGACCTGGGGGTCCTAGTGGACAACAAGGTGACCATGAGCCGACACTGTGCCCTTGTGGCCAAGAAGGCCAATGGCATCCTGGGGTGTATTAGAAGGGGGGTGGTTAGTAGGTCGAGAGAGGTCCTCCTTCCCCTCTACTCTGCCCTGGTGAGACCGCATCTGGAATATTGTGTCCAGTTCTGGGCCCCTCAGTTTAAGAAGGACAGGGACCTGTTGGAGAGAGTCCAGCGCAGGGAAACTAAGATGATTAAGGGAGTGGAGCATCTCCCTTATGATGAAAGACTAAGGGAGCTGGGTCTCTATAGTTTGGAGGAGATTGAGGGGTGACCTTATTAGTGTATATAAATATATAAAGGGAGAGTGTGACGTGGATGGAGCCAGGCTCTTCTCAGTGGCAAACAATGATAGGACAAGGGGCAATGGGTACAAACTGGAACACAAGAGGTTCCACTTAAACTTGAGAAGAAAGTTCTTCTCAGTGAGGTTGACAGAACACTGGAACAGGCTGCCCAGGGAGGTTGTGGAGTCTCCTTCTCTGGAGACATTCAAAACCCGCCTGGACATGTTCCTGTGTAACCTTATCTAGGTGTTCCTGCTCCGGCAGGGGGATTGGACTAGATGATCTTTTGAGGTCCCTTCCAATCTCTAACATACTGTGATACTGTGTGATACTCTTCTTGTCTCTAAAAAGTAAGCAGTGCATCTTATAAAGAACTCATCAGAGAAGTTTGAATTAAAACAGAAACACTCTGATGCCCTCTCACTTTCTCTCAGGTGCCCTAAATGCTACGTGTGATTTCATACCAGTCTACTACAACAAGCTACTGAAGTGGATCTCTTCTTAAAGCTAAGAAATCTCAGAGGAAACTTGTGCTATGGGGCACTGCTGCTGAAACAGAGCAAAACAGGGTTAATAAAATAAAGGCACCAAACACAAAATGAGGCTGCAAAGCAAGTACACTTGTCATGGTTTACTTGCAGTCTCTCTGAGGTGCTGAAGCTGAGTTAGGAGTGGCCACATTACCCATTCCATCAAGGTCAAGAATCCTGAATGAGTTGCTATGGGAAACAAATTACTGAGGTGTCAGCTGGAGCTGAAGGTTCAGATATGAAGGAACTTTACCCATTATATGCTTGAAAGATTTCCGGAACAACATAGGCTGGAAAAGAGCATATTGGTAATAACAAGACCAGGAAAGCAGATGTTTCATTGACCTTTGCTCTACGCATTTGGACTACCCTTTTGCCAGCATGCCTGAATGGACCAGAAAGGAATTGCAAACAGGGTTGGCTCTCCTGAGGTAACAGTAAATAAATAAATACTTAAAATTTCAGATATTATGTGATTTTTATAGGAAAATATGCAGAAGAAACTCAAAAGCATATGAAAGCACCTGGGACTCATGCCCTGTTATGAGAGATGAGGATAGACAGTTGTGATTTTATTACGACATTGGTTTCAGTTGAAGGAATTGAAAGCCAGTGAAGGGACAAACTAACCTGAAATTTAGGTAGAACCTCCCCCCCACTCCCCTCCCCCCCAAAAAACCAGTTTCATTCACTCTGTTCACTTAGTAAATGGTCACTGTGAATGTTAATTTAGCTGGAATTACCTGTGGGAAGAGAATTAGGACTAAACCTTGTTTCCAACACTGACATTCCTCTTTTCAAGGCAATCTGCTGCTATTGACCCCATGAAGCTTACCTCCACATCTGTAGAAGCTGGAACAGTTTCAATTTCCACCAATAAATAACTTTGACAAATGACAGAATTTATGCTTAATTACGCACAGGCTTGTTCAGAAAAGTTTAGGGTAAATCTCTCTGTCCTAGTTTGATACTGCTGATCTAGCTGCTCACACAGCTTGCAGAAAGTGTTGCTATCACTGAAAGAAGAATGAAACAGCTTGTCTTTATAACATCATTTGTCTAAATTTTCTCATCCATTACACTGTTTTCCACTGCAGAACTTTACACTGTTTATCCAGAAACAGAAAAGGGTCTTTACTTTCTCAACTGAGGTAGAAGAGAAAACGTCTGCTCTTGAGGCATTTTATGTTGAATACTGGGTAAAAGAAAGAAGTATAATTAATTTTCATTCATGAAGAGATTTTGCTGCACAGCAGATAAAATTATGGCCATTTCCTTAACTTCAGGTTGTTTTTCCCAGGGGCAATCTTTTCTTCTCCCAGTTGTTCCTACTATGGCTTTTTGTTTTGGGGTTCCTAGTTAAATCATAGAATCACAGAATTTTTTGGATTGGAAGGGACCTTAGGGAATAAATAGTTCCACCCCCCTGCCAGGGGCAGGGACACCTTTCACTAGACCAGGTTGCTCTGAGCCCCATCCAACCTGGCCTTAAATACTGCGATGGATAGGGCAGCCACAACTTCCTTGGGTAACCCATGCCAGCCTCACCACCTTCACAGTCTACTTTACAGCTGGGACTGGGAGAAAGAATAAGGCATGAACATCTGTTGGTAAGCACTTTGCATCATTTCCACACCCTCTGTAATACTAAAAATCTTGAAAAGAGATACTATTGGGTAATTTTCATAGAAATAAGGTAAACAAAAACAACCAAAGAGGTGGTCTAAGAATAACAGTAGTTTTTGTGCTAATGCAGTACTTCATGGGACTTTATGGGATATAAGGAAGAAATTGTTTACTGTAAGGGTAGTGAAGCACTGTAATGGGTTGCCCAGGGAAGTTGTGAATGCTCCATCCCTGGCAGTGTTCAAGGCCAGGTTGGACAGAGCCTTGGGTGAGATGGTTTAGTATGAGGTGTCCCTGCACACGGCAGGTGGGTTGGAACTAGATGGTCTAAAGGTCCTTTCCAACCCTAAGTATTCTGTAATTCTATGATTCTACTTGTTGGATTGTAATGATCTAGAGTTAGTAAAAGCTAGACGTTAACATTTATCATGGCAGTAAAAAAGCTTTGAAGCTTTGGAAGTTCTTTTTTTCCTTTAGGTTAGGTTTTAATGCAATTAAGTGTTATGCAGGAATAACTGAAGCTAACGTCACAGACAGAACTGTTCCAGAAGATCTGTAAATCAAACCAGAATTTACACACCATCTGACAGCTCTATCGGAAACATCTGCTGTGACCCCTAATTTCAAACACTCTTTCAGTAGTAGGGATTCTTTTGTCCAGTTGCAGCTCAAATGTGAGTTGCCTCCACATTCTCAAGCAGCCTGAGTTGAAGCTACGCTAATGAGAACAAGATTTTTAAATGGAGAGATGCAGCCTCTGCCTGCTGTAGAAGTTGTTGCTGGCATGATTTAAGTCTTTGCTAGTTAGCATCATGGAGCAAGTTCAGGTATTTCTGGGAAAGCTCTGTAGGAGAACTTGAAAATAATCTCTATCTATTTCAACTTCAGCCTTAAAGAGCAAATGCTTCTGCATAAAGGATCTCTGTGCAGCTGGAGACTGCTTTGACAGTCACTGAAATAGAAACAGGGGAAGTGGGACAGATGTTCAGCTCTGCACTGCAGCCAGGGCAAAAGTAAGAAAATACCTGAACTGGAGGACTCAAAGAAATAAAAGGAAAGGAGAGAGGCTAAATAGAGCAAACTTTCACTGTTGCTTAGTTGAAGGTGGATTAGAAATCACTGGTCAACTAAGAGAAGATGCTTTTGACAGCTGTGATGCTAAGTGCAAATATCCTAAATGTAGGCAACTGACTAGTGTTAGTATGAAGTTATAAACTGGGCTGATAAAAGTTTCAAGTTTTCTTGCAGTGACAGCAAAGTTACTTTTTCTGTATGATTAAATGTGCTGTGAGAAAAGCTAGTGCTACTTCACAGCTTTTCTCCTATGAAAGCTAGGAAAGTGCTTATTAAGACATGTTCAGTATTGATTTAGCACTGGATTTACCAAAATACATGCTAATTCCATAGACTATACCTATGTTAGAGGGCACAAACTGAGGCAACGTGGGTTTTATACTGATAGCTTTCAGCTACAAGTAACTAGGGAAAGTGCTCTTGTCTGTGCTGCCTTAGGAAGAGACTATAGTTGTTGTTTGCAGTCTACGAGGCTAGGATCAATAACCTAGGTGCCCTGCCTAGATTTTTCTTATCATCTTTTCCACATTTTTCTTGGAAAAAGGGAAAACATTTACTTAGCAGGCCTGAAGTTAGGCAGCAGGTGTCAGATGGGAAGAAACAGTGATGGACAGAACAAAGAATCAACACTGATGAACTAGTGTAGTGGGTGGGTAAGGAAAAGAGGAAACGTAGGGTGCCAAAGCAGATCAAATCACACCACAGGGTTGGACTGGGGCTAGAAGAAGAATATATGTGCTCTGGATAGTTTATAGTTAGAATAAAGGCAGTAAATTGCCTGTCCAAAGTCAGATCAGCATCATCTTTAGGAAAATGGTCTTAATCTTAGCAGTTTGGGGATTATTCAAGTTAATGATAAATATTGATTGCTTTCAGTGTTCATGTTGTCTTTGAATCTATTCTATAATGAGATGTATGTTACATTCTGCTTCCCTGTTTACCCCTCATCAAAAGAGCACTCTTATTCAGGACAGTACGCATCCCTACATGTGTCTTTCACTAGTCTTGTTGCTTTATATATAAAGAACATAAATGATCACATAAACGTTATAGTTTCCATGCTGGAGCAGCCTGGACAGCGTCCATTAAGATCATATCTAGCCTCTGTCACTGTTGAATACCAATATCCATGTACACAAAGCACAAGAAACATCAAGAAAGATGAAGTAACTCAACCATAGAAGAACCTTTGCCTTAGCTCCATTAGTCTGTGATTGCAGGATGTAAGAGTAATGGTTACACATATCAAAAGGTGGGTTTGTGTTTTTTTATCTGGTTGTTTTTTGGGTTTGACTTTTTTGGACCCATGGAAAAGTAATATGTGATGTTCGTTGTGAATGTGAAAACTGTGAAGTGTGTTTTACTCTGAGAAATACTATCTTAGGCATCTTGTGGCAAACACTCTCCAAGATGCATACTTCTAATAGGGAAAGCTTCTGTGTATAGCAATCTTTACATATACAAGATTTTACATTCTATTTCTCATTTTTGTTTGTTGATCATGAGAGATTAAATAATAAATCACTTTATTGGCAGCCAGAATTTTCTTTCTGCCATCATATCATCTTCATGCTTCCTTAAGCACTGTATACCTCTTCCATGTTGCTAGCTTTTCTCTTTAACTCTTTCTAGCTGGTTGATTCTTTCAAAATCTGTTTTGCAGCAACACACTTATATGGGTTAAGGGTATATTTTTCAAAGCTGTTTATGCTCCTGATTATGTAGATAGATACCTGCCAGGCTTTTCAGAGACATCTTGAACACAGGAGATTTGCAATTGATCTTAACAAACCTTCAGTACCTACCTAATTTGTAAATTTAATTGGGTGCCAAATGTCTTTGACAGGCTGGCCCAAAGCAATCAGTCATGCACACAAGACCAGATGTGACATAACTTTTAGAGTATTACAGCACTCATTATGTCAATGCTTCTTTTTATACAGCCCAGGGTATGATTGGCTTTCTGGGCTGCAAGTAGACGCTGGTGTCTTCTGTCCAAATGTTATCTACCAGCATCTGAAGTCCTTCTTTGATACATTCATCACCCAGCCTGAACTGATGCTGATGATTGCTGCAGGACAGGCACAGAACCTTGCCATTGCGTCATTTGGACTTCATGAAGTTTACATGGGCTCAGTCCTTCAGCCTATTAAAGTGCTTTTGAATGATATCCCTTCTCTCAAGCAGATCACCAGCACTACTCATCTTGGTGTTATCAGCAAAGTTGCTGAGGGTACGCACAATCCTACTGTCTGCATTACTGATGAAGATATTAGGTAGTATTGGTCTGAATACAGACCCTTCAGTGGTAACATCACTCATTACTGGTTTCCACTTGGACATTGAGTCACATCTTTGGATGCAGCCACCTAGCCAGTTCCTTATCCATCTAACAGTCCATCCATCAAATCCACATCTCTCTAATTTAGCAGCACAAATATTTGCGGGGGACCATACCAAAGGCCTTACCCAAATCCAGGCAGATGACATGCATAAAAACTCTTTCCTTGTCCACTAATGCAGTCACTCCCTGTAGAATGCCACTAGATCAGAGATACACAATTTGCCCTTGGTGAAGCCACGTTGGCTGTGTCTAATCCACCTCCCTGTCTTCCATATGTTTTGACAAACCTTCCAGTAGGATCTGTTCCATGAACTTCTTTCTGCAGAGCTGACTCCCAGTACCTCCAGCTGAGTTTGTTTCCTTTGAATTTCCTCAGTAGACAAAAAATAAGTAAGACATTTTAATCCAGACATGAAAAAAACGTAATGAAGCCCTTCAGAGTTCTTCCAGGCAGTGCGGTTACATCTGCTCTGTTACTTTGTATCTTTGTTGAGACAACTATCCAGTATTTAATTTAATCAGCTTGTGTTTTTTATATTGCTTGCCAGAAATATATGGAGAAGATAGCATCATACATCACTGTAAAGCAGCCTGGTTTTCTTCCTCCAAATCCTTTAGGTACAGGGAATTAAGTAAAATGACATCTTGCAAGATGACAGAAGGATTTGCACCAGGGCCATCTTTACTTATTAGAAGTTTATGAGGAGATTTAGAAAGCACCATCAGGTTAACTTCATCCTAACCAGAAGTACAAGAAAATGAAAGTAAAAGGGTTTTGGTTTGGTTTTGTCCCTATTCCCCCACCCCTTAAAGAGTCCTTAGATCATTGTGGAAGAACTGTTTACATAAGTATACTTATGGTGCCTGTTTGTCTTTGTTTTGTATGCATATCATTTATTTGTTGGAAGAGTAGCAGGGAGCATTGCTCCTGATGCGACAAAACAGCCTCAAGTTGTAAATGACATAGACTTATCACATACTTGGCACAAAAAACCATCATGACCTTCCCAAGCCTGTTACTAACAAAAATTATTGTGCTGAGCCCTTGTTCAGAATTGTGGCTAAAGGAGGAACCTTCACTAGAATGACTTGTAGCAAGTTGTACGTTCTTTATTTGAGTTCAGATTGAATGCTGGGGGGAAGAGGAATTAGAGGGCTGGCATGCAGAAAGAAAAACTGATGAGGTCAAGTATCCACATTTTCAGTTGTTAGTGGGAGACATTTAAGATGTGGGATAATTTAAGTTATACAGATTAGTTGTGGAATTGATACTTCCCCGTTCTCCTGGAAGATTCAAATAATGTTGCTGATTCAGTTTAAAATGATGTTTAAGGTACTTTAATGCATTGTTGGCTAAATATTTTATTGTTCAGCAGGTCAAAGATAATTTTGTTATATATAATGTATAGAAATATATTATACAAAGGAAAAGTCTATCATGAATCCAGTCTCAATATACCTCCAATCTCAATAAATGACAATGGATAAGAGACATGAGGAATATAGGTATATATTCAATAAGCCATGTAATTTCTCTCTTCCTGAATGTGGGAGCTAGCTTCACAATTAATTAAGATTTTTCAGGTCTGGGAGAAACTTCTTTCTTTTTCTCTGTGTTTTTTGCACTGCTGTATTATTTTTATAAAAGAAGTTCATAAAATATTTGGAGGGAAATATACGGAGGGAAAAACTTTTAAAATAGGTATTTTTCCAACTGAAAGCAGTAAATGTTTTCAGGTGTTCAGTGTTAATCATGCAACTGGTTTCACTCAAAAGACCAGGAAGGGCTGATGTCATCAGTTTTAAATTCTTAGAGAAAAAAATAAATAAAAAAGAAAGTGAGATCCTAAATAAAAGGGCATTCCTATTGTCTTAATAAAGCAAAGCAAGTACATCAGGCAGGTGTAAGTGGGAAGATTAAATGTAACATTATTCAGCTGTTAAGGCAAAGGATCTTGGAAATTCAGAATGACTAAAGAGGTAGGGAAAAGTTTGAGGAGGAAATTGTGACAACTTTGGCTCTTCCAAATATACCTCACAGTTATGAGAGTATTTATGGAAAGTCGTCTACCCTACTAGGAAGTGTGACCATAAAGTACTTCAGTAAGGTCAAGTGGTGTCATCCCTCTGTTCTGTGGCTAATATCTGGAATATCTGACAAGTTCATTGGATTGCGTAATAATGTCATTAGATTTAAACACTTTAAACCTTTCAGTATAAGACTGTCATAATGCCACCACTATTTTAGGTTCTTTTAGTTAAGTATAAAAACTGGAAGAAGTGTTCTCATATCTATAGAGGTTGCAGTTTGGTCTTTGAATCAGTGGCAGGAGTTGTTTGCTTTGAAGTGTTTTATTTTTGTACTCTGCAAAATTAAATTGGAATTTATGAAGGCCAATGAAGTATTTAAATATCTTGAAATATTAACAGCTCCATTGGAAGCAGCCACTGAGGGTGATTTGGAAAGTATGATTATTATTTCATATGGGATCATCTGTCCTTTGATTGCAGAAAGATTGGTGAGATCAGTGTATAAATATGTGACTTCTGGAAAAAAACCCTGTATTTGGTTACACATGAAGTCTCCCATTTTCTGGGAGGGATGAAGTTAGGCTTTTATTTCTTTTATACCACCAGATACTTTGGGTAAGTAAAACTTCAGGATATTTAGCTGGAAGGAAAAAGAAAAAAAAATACTTCAATATGATTATCCATTTACAACTTAACCAATAAAGGATTTTTCAAAAAACCCACAGGCAATACCGTTTCCCCCCTTATTTATAAATATAGCAAAAAAAACCCACCTCCTTACAAGAGACTCAGAACACAGATGATACAAGTAATTTTTTGCAAGTTTAACTAGTACTGCTATGTAGAGAATAAACCTGCCTTCTTTCGAGCTGGTATAAATAACCTTCTCCTCTAATTCCTGCCTTCTTCTCACAACATGCTAAACAATTATTTTTTCTTTTAACCTGATAAAAGTATAATAGATCCAACTAAGTAAACAGACTCATTTTAGGAAAAAAAAAAAAAGGTACATAATTTCTTCCTTGCATTCCATCTAGTCAGTATTGAAATTATACTCCTAAACATTGCTTTTAATGCTCTGACTAAAGTCCTTGATTACAGTACCCTCTTCTATCAGGAAATTATTTCGTTTTTCATATTTCCATTTTCTTGCAGTCAAGCAGGATTCCTCATATCTACCTCTGTGAATTAAGTGTCTTGAAGGTTCCAGGGTTAAGGTCTCGTTATATGAACATCATTAGAGTTTCTCAGTGGGATGAGCTGATTCAGATCACTCCTATATTTTCCTTTCTGCATTCTGCCTTTTCTGAGGTGTGCGAAAAAATACTAGTTTGCAAGAAAAATTATGCAATTTGGTTGTCTGGAGAACAATGGTGGCCATAACTCCCGTGGAAAATCAAGGGATTTTTTTAAAAGCTATAAATTCCTGCAGAAATTTATATTTTTCCTTTTTTTGCTAATAAACACAGCCGTTTTGAGTGTAGGCAAATTCAATCTTAAAATCATGGGCTTCATTTCAGTGTATGGAGAAGAGGTAAAATAAAATATGATGTGATAACTTAAAAGCAATTCCAGTTTTAATTACTTCCATTTAATACTCCTTGAAGTTCAAATATATTTAAAAAGCAATAAGAAGACATGTTAATCAGAAAAGTGGTCACCTTCTATTAAAAGAAAGGGCATGTACTCATCACTTATGGTTTCTAAATTCAATTATCATGGAACAGTTGAATACTATGCCCTACTAATAGAATCATGGAATCATAGAATAGTTAGGGTTGGAAAGGACCTTAAGAACACACGGTTCCAACCTCCCTGCCATGCTCTGGGACACCTCACACTAAACCATGCCACCTAAGGCTCTGTCCAATCTGCCCTTGAACACCACCAGAGATTGAGCATTCACAGCTTCCTTGGGCATCCTATTTCAGTGCCTCACCACCCTAACAGTAAAGAACTTCTTTGTTATATCCAATCTAAACTTCCCCTGTTTAAGTTTTATGCTTGGTTATTGAAGATTTTTTCTTAATCTTGAATGTGTTTCTCACTAATTGAAGTAAAAAAATTAGCCTGACCAGAAATGTAATGCAATAAACATATTACTGGAATGGAAGGACTGCTTTTGGTTTTCATTAAAGGATTATTGTTTTATTGTATTATTGAAACAACACAGTCAATTTGTGGAACAGTCACTGCAGATACAGTAAGTGTTGGGCTTCTCTGCACTGAATCGTCAGAGTAAAGAGAAGACATATGCACTTTCTTCACTCCAAGCAACAGTTTTTAAGTAGCAGAGTAGGGAGGACCAGCAGCTTCACTGCTTTATTTACACACATTAACGGCTCTTAAGTATGAATATGATTCTAAGTATGGCTCTTAAATTAAATTTACTTTGAAATCAGATTATAATTCATATTTCTCTTCTCTAGTTGATGTCTTGAGCTGACATTATTTTTGACCTATAGATCTGGAAAAAATACGATTACTTTTTTTATTATCTTTTTTTTTATTATTGCTTTCATGGACTCTGTGCTTTTATTTCTGAATACAAAAACCTGGGGAGAAGATAGGAGAACGCAATGCTAAAAATGGATGTTTTAGCAGTTTGGATGACCCTTGATGCTGACATGGGGAAAAGCCTTTCCTTTGTCTTTTTGTGTGCTTTGCGCCATTCAGAGCTGAAGAGATGCATAGAAATTACCAAAATGAATTAGAACACTATTTGGATTCTTACAGTGGTTAGTAAGACTAACAAGGATACATCTGCAGATAACTGGAGCAGTCATTTTCTATATACTTTGATTTTCAGCACAAGTTCAAACTCCTATTTAGTGAATATAATCAACAGAAAAAATGTTTTTTTCACATCAGCCTTTGATGGTTTCTTTAAAGGCTGTCTTATGGCCCTGAGGAGTTTGTACATCCTTACTGAGCTGGAAAATAACCAGCCCACAGGGGGAATAGTTCCACCACAGAAGTTACAGAAATGAAGAATTCCGTCTTGATTTTTATTTTTTTTTTCTCCCTTCTCCTTTCTCCAGCGTACATTGGCAGTTCCAAGCATTCCCTCTCCCAAAGTTTAATGCCAGTTGTCTGCTCTTCTCTTCAGCTTATATGGTATGATTCCATCAATCTGGCATTGGCTCAGCTTTGGTTTAGAGCTTTCTAGTTATTAAAAAATATAATGTTACAGCTTTTGCATATGCCCACAGAAGAAGAGCAGTCTTTTAAGGGAAATTTACTTCCATGCCTTAATTTTTTTCCTTTAACATGCTTTTCCCTTTCTCTTCTTTAGTCATTTCCAAATATGCATAAAACAGATGAAAAAAATCCCTCCTCTATAAGATATAGCAGAGGTTTTGTAGCTGTTTCATTATATCTTCGAACAAGCAATTCATGTGACTGCCCTCTGGATGGCCATGTTTATAGCTGTATTTCGAGTTACCCATTTCTCAATGATACAAAATCTTTATTTATTTAAGCAATTTATATGTCATCTCTTATGATGTTCCACCCTTGTATGTGAACTTATTCCCTCTTCTATGGGAAAAATCCACCTCTGGGTTGCTAAGCCCTTTGATCTCACATTCATTGTTTGTCAACAAATGGAGCACCGAAGCAGCACTGCTGTAGCACCATAGCTCTCCAGAGTTCCTATGTAACTTTAAGTACTACCATTAAATGTAACCCAACCTCCCTCTAACCCACTGCTCAACTTTGCCTCTCTGCCTGGGAGCAGCAGGAACAGGCTGCTCTGCAGGGAAGGTGATGTGGGAGCTGACCATGGCATGGCAGGTATCGCTATGGTAGCAGTAATTATTTATCGTTACGAAGTTAGATTTCTTATGGCCATATGGAATTCTCATGCAAGAGAACAAAAGAAAAGCTGTATTATTACATTGATGGCCAGACCCTTTCTTAGCTCCTGTGCAGCTTTTTGGGTGACCTCTGTTAATGCAGGAGCAGATTCTGATAGCATGAGGTTTGTTTGAAACAGAGCATGTCTAATATGCCCCTGTTTCCTTAAAAGCTTAGACAAAACCCGATGTTTTTTCCATTTACTTCTATCTAAAGTACTTAAGAAGATGGATGCTATTAAAAGTTTCCAGCTAAAAGATTTATACTGGACATTTTGGGTTAAAACTGATTTCCTGGGTGCATACTGCTGCAAAGCTTCAGGGGAATACCTGTCCAATTTTGCTTACTCCTTTTTTCTCCAATGGATAATTGTCCTGTACTAGATCGTATGACTCATGATGTACTGCTGCTAATCTCCGATATAGTACTGGAATCTTCTATTGTAAACTCAGGATTTTGTTTTGATAGATTTATTTAAATACTTTAAAGATTATTTAGCTGCTGCAAAAGTGAAAGTGCTTTGTTCAAATCTGAGGTCAAAAAGACTGTGTTAAAATAATGAGGATTAGAGAAACCAAATGTTACGGAGCTTTGGAGGAAGCTTATCATGTCTTTTTTTTTTTTCTTGCAGCATCCATATAAACCTTTTTATTTAAGCCTCATATAGAAAAAAAAGTCTATTTTAAGTTATATTAAGAGAAAACAGAAACCTTTGGTGAAATCTACTACACATTTTATTGAGGTAAAGAGAGGTATTTCATTAAATGGGGCTATCTGCAACCTTAATAGCAAGTGATATGTTATTGATTTGGGATGGCAAGTTGGCTGTCTCATTTCCTCCCCGCCTAATTGGGTGGAGATGTCAAAGGCTGTGAAGCAAAGTAGAAAATTATTACTCTGAGCATATGTTCGTTCTGTCCCTGTGCTTCTCCTATTCCCTCGTGTCCCGGGTTTAACAGTAGCAGTCATTTTTCTCCCTCTTGGTAGCTGGTGCAGTGCTGTGTTTTGACTTTCGGCCTGGGAGCAGAGCTGATAAAAATGATGTTTTGGTTTGGCCAAGGACTTGGTGAGTCTCATGCTCTGCCAGGGAGGAGGGAAGCCGGGAGGAAGCAGAGACAGGACACCTGACCCAAACTGACCAAAGAGGTATTCCATACCACAGCACGTCATGCCCAGGATGTAACGGATGTAACCTGGAAGGACTAGGGGGGCTGCAGGGTTGGAGGAGGTATCGGTCGGTGCTTGTTCGAGCTGGGGGGGGGGCGAGTTATCAGTCGCCTGGTGATGAGGTGTTGTATTCTCTTCCCTTGCTATTTCTTTTGTCATTACTATTACTGGTGGCAGCAGTAATGATTTGTGTTATACCTTAGTTACTAAACTGTTCTTATCTCAACCCGTGGGAGTTGCATTCTTTCTCATTCTCCTCTCCATCCCTCCAGGAGTAGGGGGAGGGCAAGAAGGGGGGGGGGGGGGGGAGTGAGTGAAAAGCTGTCTGGCTGGTTTTAAACCATGACAGTTCTTTTTGGCGCCCAACGTGGGGCATGAGGGGATGAGGTAACGACAGATCTGACCGGATTAATAGTCACTTGTCACAGTGCTGATTTATTGGCTCTCAGAGCTGTTCCTCTTCATCTCACAGTTTCAGAATATAGTACATTACTTAGACTCGGTATTTGCTGTGTTAGTGTTTATCAAGTGTTACTGTTTATCAAGTGCCATGGGCCCACCAGGCTTAAAATAATTCACCATCCCCTTCAGCAGTTTCTGCAGCTTGTCACTGGGGCCTCCATACAGCTGCCTTCCATCTCCCATGCTTCCAAAGCACTGGAATGGCCCAGTGAACTAGGTACTTGCCCATACTGTCCCACACGCCCTGCCACTCATGACTGTTCAGCCTTGGGGAAAATCTCCTGGTCCTCCCATATCGTTGTCTAACCCCAGAGAAGACCCAAACCCGACTCTGCTTAACTTTTGAGATAGACAAAATGGCGGTGGGTAAAACACAGTCTGTATGTGTGCCAACATGGTGATCCTCATCACAATCAGCAGGCAGGTCCCAAGGATACCCAAAGGCCATTCAAAACCTTCAGAACTCTCAAGCGATGCTGCTGTACTTGTCACTGGGGCTGGTGTAGCTGCTGTGCTTTCCGGCTCTCCCACCACCAGCTTCTCTTTTCCTGAGTCCAGATCTTCCCCCTCTGCCTTGCTGGGAAATGCTGCGGCGTCTCCTGCGTCCTCCTGGGGCTCGGGTGGGGGGGGGGGGGTGTGCTTCCGGGGAATGCTCTCGGCCGTCGTGGGGCCTGGCTCGGCCGCAGGGCTCGGCTCCTCTGCCGCCTCCTTCCGCTCCTCGACCGCCCCAACTTCCTCCACCGGCAGCCGTCCCTTCGCGGCCTCCTGCCCCCCTCCCGCCACCGCTTGGTCCCCGGGGCCGCTCTCCCGGGCAGCTTCAGCAGCCGCCGGCTCCCGGGGCAGCGCCCCCTCGGCTTCCCAGAGCCTTACGCAGACGGAGGCGAGGGCGAGGGCGAGGGCCAGGAGGGTGAGGAGCAGCCGGACGGCCAGGTACCAGTCCACGGCCACGTCCGTCCCACCCTGCTGCTGGAGCCCGCCCGTATTACAAGTCATTGCCATAAAGTCCAGTGAGACAGGAACCTTAGCCCAAGCCCACTTGATGGTCTCGAATCAGATCCTCTCCTACAGTGGGCCCAAGGTCTTCATTCTCACAGTCCCTGCATCTACCTTCCAAGACTTGGGCGGTGTGGTCACAGCCTTTGCCAGTGAATTTTTCCATTATTTTTCTAATGTCTTCCTGTGTCAGAGGCTAGTGGGGACTTGAAAGGTTAGAAGGATTTCCACACCATGTGGGAGTAGAATTATTTTGAGGCTAGAATATAGGCTATAACTAAGAGTAATGGGTTAAGATGAGGATGGGAGCATTTAGACTGACACTTAAGGAGCCTTGTCAGTAAGATCCTTTGAACTGTGAAGGTATTTCCTACAGAATATGGCGGAAGTCTCATAAATTTGCAGTTGCAGTGACACATATTAGAAGAATTACTATAGGTGGAGCAATCAGACTTACTTATAATTGGATATTACCTCTCTTTTGGATCTAAATTTTGGCTATTTCTCCTCTTTTACTCTATCCAGCCTCTTCAGCGGGACTGGGCAGAATTTATGGAGAAAAAAGTAAGCTAAACTTATATATAGGATTACCTAAGTAAGCTGTACTGCAAGAGGTATCTGTACCATTTCCCAATGGAGCCAGGAAACCACCAGAGCTCGGATTTTTCTCCATTGCTAACTGCTGGGGAGAGGAATGATGTGACTGTTCCCTGCCTTGCTACCCAATGAATTAATAAAACTATGTGTTTTCATTGCTAATAGAATTTTTGAGACAAAAAAAATTGCAGAATAAGAGATATCTTCCTTGAATGGCTAAGATGGCATCAATAATATGATAAAAGTCAATTTTGATAGCTAATTTGAGAAATGTGCCTCTCTGAAGTGCTGAGTTTGATTCTCTGTGGGAACTAGTGTTATGATGATGAAAGTGAGGTGTGGCAGCACCCAGATGTGGTGAGATCTGAGCACCCATGACTGTCAACAGTACATAGAATCACAGAATCAACTAGAATCACTAACATCAACTAGAGCTTTAAGATCATCAAGTCCAACCTTTACCCTAGGACTGCCAAGTCCACCACTGATGCTGCCCCTTGAGAAAGGCAGAGGAGGAGGAAGCCAACCAAGGAGCCTGGAATCTCCCAGTCCAGAGATGAAGGGCCACCTTTATTGTGCCGATAGAGGGTGATCCCAGCGGTCGCTCGGAGGGGAAACACGGTTGGTCCCACTGAGGTGTCCAGACTGTGCTCTGGGAGTTTGGGCCCGATGTTGCAAGTGGGAGTTGTCTCACACCCACGTGGGGCTAGCGGGGATGGAGCTGCTGCCGCTTTCCAGTGCTGCGGAGTCAGAGGATGCTGCTGATGGCCGATGCCTGCTGGTTCTGGGGCTCCTTGTCTCAGGTACTGGCGAGCGCTGGGACAGTCCCTCACTGCCTGGCTGTGGGTGCTCCTTTCACCACGTGGTGCTGGCGCTTGGCTCCTCTTCTGCTGTCTTCTGGGCCGCGTGTAGGCAGTTTGGGTGTGACAGTTCAACTGGGAGCACGCTGGGGGGCCGTGGCATGGCCTGATTGTTGCAGTGCCAGTGTCTGGTGCCAGGGAACTGTGGCATGGCTGTAAAGCCTCCTGGCTGTCAATGCTGGAGCTGCTGCTCCCTGGTGACTCCTGCCACTGCTGCAGCAGCTGCTAGCAGGTGCTGGGGAGCGCTGGGATAGCCCCGACAAAGCCTGTCTGCGTGTGCTCCTCTTTGCACGTGGTGCTGGCGTGTGGGTGCTCTAACGGCGCCTTCTGCGCCGCGTGTTGGGAGTTTGGGCCCGGCGTTGCGAGCGGGAGCGGTCTCGCACGTGAACAGGCCTGGTGGATCTTGAGGCGCTGCCTCTTTGTCGTTCTCTGGAGCCACGGGATGATGCTGATGGCCGCTGTCTGGTGGTGCTGCGCCTGCGGCTCGCACGTGCTGGTGAGCCCTGGGACAGCCTGGACGCAGCCGGTCTGCGGGGGCTCCTCCCAGCTCGTGCTGGTGGTGTGCGGCTGCCCTGGGAGCATCTTCTGGGCCGTGCATAGGGAGCTTGGTCCCGACGCTGCACACGGGAGCGGTCTCGCACCCGCAGAGGCCCGGTGGATCTTGAGGCGCTGCCTCTTTGTCGTTCTCTGGAGCCATGGGATGATGCTGATGGCCGCTGTCTGGTGGTGCTGCGGCTGCGGCTCGCACGTGCTGGTGAGCCCTGGGACAGCCTGGACGCAGCCGGTCTGCAGGGGCTCCTCCCAGCTCGTGCTGGTGGTGTGCGGCTGCCCTGGGAGCGTCTTCTGGGCCGTGCATAGGGAGCTTGGTCCCGACGCCGCACGCGGGAGCGGCCTCGCACCCGCACGGGCCCACCGGGGCTGTTGCTCCTCCTTCTTTGCTGTGATGGAGAGCCACGGGATGCCACCGCTGCCTGCTGCCTGGTGCTGCTGCACCTGCTGGTCTGCCCCGATGCTGCCTGGCTGCTGCTGCTGCTGCTGCTGGAGCTGCTGAGCTCCCGTTGCAGAGATCCAGGAGACTGCCCCGATACTGCTGGGCTGTCAGTGCTGGGACCAGCAAGCTCTGACCTGGCACTGGAGGCTACAAGGGAAAGCAGGAACAATAAGGGCTTGGTTCCCAGGCCTGGGGCAGCGTAGGCCAGAGCGGTGCCCCAGCCCTCCTGGAGCAGACAGGCTCTGCCAAGCCCACACCAGGCACCCACTGCCCGGCCTTGCCTGGCCCCTGGCCCCAGTCCAGGAGCACCCGGGTGCTCTGACACTTACGGGTGCCCAGGCCAGCGCAGCTGTCACACTCCCATCCGGCCTCATGGCTGTTCTCCAGCTGGGAGCAGTGTCTGTGTGTGCCCACAGCAGCGCAGGAGCTGCACAGAAAGAGCTGCCAAGGCCTGGGGAAAGAAATTGGTTCATGTCTCTAAGGATCAAGTGCCCACAGCACGGGACTGTCCAGCAGAGCTCTTGTTCTCAGCCTTTCTGCTTCGAGCCTTTGCTGAGACAGAGATCCCATGCCGAGCCCCGGGGTGCATCTTTGGCAACTTACCCGTCTGGCTCTGCCACCCCTCTGCCTCCTGGACAAAGGCACTCGCTGGCATCGCAGCTCCCGTGCCTCTGGTGCAGTTCTCTGTATGCATTGCCATCTTCCCATGTCGCTTGTCTGATGGAGAAAGGAAACTTGATGAGCCCCTGCTGCCACAGCGTAAGGCATATGCAGGGCCTCCCCGCTCTTCCCCCCACACCCTGTTTCCAACTCCTGCATGGAGCTAAAGCCTGGAGTTGGGGGTCAGCGGAGGGCCATAACTGCGGGGGCAGGTCCAGGTGTGACGCAGTGCTGGCCAGGAGGACACCAACCTCTCTGGGATTCGGATCCCCACGTGGAGCATTTCTGTTAGAAACATTCTCTTATTTCGACACACAGGGCACTGCAAGCAAAAAGCGCCAGAACGCAGAGCCTGTCCCTGCAGGAGAAACAGAAAGAGCGTGAGTGAGGCTCTGCTGCTGCTGAGAGCCTGCCGTGTCCGGACCAAGGGAACAGCTGCTACCTGGATGCAGGCCCTGTGGAACCAGGCTTGTTTGCAGGCTGGGCACACCATGGTCCCATAGGTCGTTCTGCCTTCAACAGCGTCCATGCAGATGAGGCACTTGGTGTTCTCTGGAGCCGCCAGCTCTTGCTGCTGTGGACGGTGCTCCCAGCAGAAGGAACTAGGGGAAGAAGGAAGGGATGGGTGAGATGAGAAGCGCTGGGTCCTTCCCCGGTGATGGGGAGAAGGGTAGAGATGGTACCTGTACGGCAGGATGTAACGAGTGACACATCCGCCCTCCACGGCACAGGGGAGATGGAACCTGCGGTCGCAGCCCATCTCCTGGCAGGTGATGGTGGCCCCCTTCTCGCCACACACAAAGCAGACCTGGAAAGAGCAGAGCAGCCTCCATCAGTGGCAGCCTCAGGGTCTCCACAGCCAGACCCACACCTCGGGGCAGGGTGCAGGATGTGGCCCCAGCTGGATCACAGGCCACAGATCGACCAGGCAGAGCAGGCTCCTGTGCTGGAGCCTCTGTGGAGCTGCTGGGAGGAAGCCTTCTGTCGCACAGCTGGGTGGAAAGGCTGGGATTCTGTTCTTGGCATCTGCGTTAAGGTCCTGCAATCCTCCCCTTCCACAAATCACCCTGATCATCTCAGATCCTCACCATCTGGGCTGCCTGATGGATTGTACTTAGAACTTCCGTAGAACGAAATATTATCCGTTCTTCCTGTCGTGTCCCATGTGGAAAAAGATCAGTGGCAAAAAGCTGCAGAAGAGCAGAGACAAGGGGCAGATGAGGGGCATGTGGCAGGGCAGGTGCATTGCAAAGATGAAACCAGCCCCAGAGGAACTCACCAGGCAAAAGTTATGGGCACAGAACCATTGAGAAACCAGTTTTGGGCCACAGATATTCAGGTCTGCCTCTACGCGGTGACACAGCATGCATGCTGGAGGGAAGAGAGCAAATGCCACTGAGAATGAGCATGTCTGTGGGGCCAGGGATGCGTCCCTGAGGGATTGCCCCCAAGGGCTGCTCTGTCCCTGCCTAGCTGGCTGCTGAGCAGGGCTGGAAGCCTTGGAGAGGAAAGGGCACTGCAGGCATGGATGTCCCGGAGGGTGCGCACTGCCCAGCCTTGGTCCCGCTTGCCAAGCAGAGCGGCGGCCCTCCCGCTGCGTGGGTTTGGAGCTCCTGCCTCCCCCTGCCAACGCTCCCGGTCCATGCCGACAGCCTCAGGAGTCCCTCTGCCAGGCTGTAGGAGGGGGACTTTGTTCTCACCCTGTGCCATCGAGTTGGGTGTCCTACGCCTCCTTGTGGACATGTCAGACATCAAAGGTGGGTGTTTGGAGAGTCCCTGTCTCAGCAGCGCTGGGGCTTCTCCAAGTGCTCCTCTGAAGGAGAAGAGAGACGCGGGTGAGCTCTCAGCACAGGCCCAGAGCCCTGCGCTGTGGAGCCCCCTCCTCCCTCGGCAGGCCCCCAGGAGCCCTGTCCCTGCCCTCTACTCCCCGCACCTCACCAGGTCGCACTGATGCACTGCACCCAGCGTTCCCTCTTTTATAGGCCTGCCCCCGCCCCTGCCCCCAGTGGCCTCTGTGACATCAGCACCGCTGGCTGCGTGGGTTCCAGGGGCACACAGCACCCACTGTGACACGGACACTGCATCACAGGGCTGGCTGTGAAGCGCACAGGCAGGGGCCTGAGCCCTTGGCACCCAGGTCACCGGAGCGGCCTCTCCACCTGTAAGTGCAGAGTCAAGTGCCAGCTTAGGGACATGGTTTCCTGGTGAACTTGGCAGTGTTAGCTTAACGGTTGGACTTGACGACCTTTACGGCCTTTGCCAACCTAAATGATGCCTGTGGCTCTCATTACCATTCCACTATTACTTCATCACCGTTTCCTTGCGCTCTGATTTTCCTTCAGTCGTTGATTCCTTCCCATTTGATCATCGCTTCATCATGAAGAAAGCCCCTTTAATTAACCCACCAAGGATGACTTCCCCGAATAATTCACCTGCGACATGAGACGAGGGGCACAAAATCTCAAAATGGAATATAGAAACCTTTAGAATTAGTTTTAAGTAATGTCGAGTTTGATGGCTTTGTAACAGTAGCAATGGAAAATTCCTGAGGAGCATGATACATGGAGAAAAAAGAGCAACAGAGTACAGCTAGAGAACATACTGAGAATTCTCACAAGATAAATCATTATAGTTGACAGATTTTGAAGAAAAAGACTCTAGAAGAAGAGGACACAGGGATAAGGAGTATCTGGGAACCGCAGGTGTCCAGGATGGGCTACAGTTAAACTAACTGATAAGTAGGAGGATAGGAGGATTATTATGTCTCTGGTGTTAACGACCCAATTAAACTGGTATGAGCATCTACTGCGCGTGCTTCAAAGGCTGCCAGTAGTGATGAAGATTGTTGGAAGAAGTAAACGACCCTCAGAGACCACCACCACCACAATTGTGTACGCACGCAGGGAACTTTCTGGAAAATGATGTAATCCATACGTAGCCTCATGAACATGTATTTATGCCCAGTGGCTATATAAAGGTGGCAGAGTAGAAGAAAAGGAATGATGGAATAGTTTGGGTTGGATGGACCTTCAAAGGTCCACTTAGTGGCTGGTGTATTGATTATCCATAAAAAATAGAGACGCTGCTGTTGGTTGTGGCAGTCATCAGGACTCCTTTAAACTCATGCGGTGAGTACAGCTAAAAGAGGCAGCCAACAGGTGAGTAGTTTCTTCGCCTTCCTTTGAGATCCCCTGGGAACTTCTAGGGCTGCTGGAGAACTGGGAATTCTTCAAGGGTTTTCAGGGCGCTGGCTGCAGCTGGGAAGGGATAAGTACAGGAGGCCTGTGTTCCAGCAGGCTCTAGCAACTTGTAATGAGCTCTGCCAGCTATGCCTGACCAGAAGGTGCTTTGAGCTTTTTTCCTTCTCCAGCTGACTCCTAGTTTGGGAAGATCATGCACCCTTTCAGCGGGTGCTGTGGAGAAGTCTATATAGCTGCTGGCCTTAAAAAGCAGCTGGCTGTTGTTGATGCAGTAGTCCAGGAAGAGATTAGGTCTTCTCCAGGACCCTGAAGATACAAGAGCCTGAGCCCCTAGCTGTACTGAAGAATGCAATGGAAATCTGTGCTTATCAGGCTGGGAAATGCAGATTTCCGTGGTGGCATAGGCAGAAGCTTGTGAGTTCTGGCCTCAGGAGGAAGGCTTCTCCTCCACCTGCAGATATGCAACTACAGCATAGCTTCAGTTCCGTGGGTGCGGATGCTGGGCTGGAGCTCTGTCCAATAAAGCATCTGAGCCTGAGAAAGAAGGCTGGTGGCAAGGGTGACTGTGAGGGATGGAGGCTTCATTTGTCAATCCAGCCTGTGTTCTAGGGAATGTTTTCTGGTTACCAAGGGCTCAGATCTTGCAAACTGCCTTGACCAGCTCTGTCGCACTCCCTGGGGCAGGTTTTTAACCAGTCAGGGCTGGTGCCGCTCCTCCTGTCTCTGTCCCCTGTGATTCAGCTGCTCGCGTTAGCTGAGCTGCCGTCTCCCTGACAGGTCCTGTATAGGACTTGAGGCTCCCTCGGTGTCTCTCACCACTCTGAGTTGAGGCTCCTGGACCCTGATCTCCCCCTACTCTGGGTGTTGAAGGCATCCTCTCTCAAGCTACTCACCTCAGGAATTCTGTGATACAATTATATTCTATGATACAATACATAAAAAAGGCTGAAGAGTAAGACTGAATTCTTGATAAGAGCTCTGATTGTCTCATTTTATTATTTGAACATTTTTTCTTTTTTTTCCCCATGGATTCATATAACTCAAAGCAGCCATTTTTACTTAACAGGAAAATACAGTACCTCCTTTACTGCTATGCAGAACAAGATTCAAAGACTGTAACATCAGAAGATGAAAAATAACAAAATACTGATTACTACACTTCCAGTTACTTGAGGAAAGATTAATTTAGAGTGACTGGAGTTAAATGATCTTGGCTTTATTTTTACTTCATGGATTTTTCTAGCTTTTGCCCTTTCCACCTGACTCTTTATATATCTAATACCAGGGAACACATCATTTATGGGATCACCACAAAGAATTACACCAAAATATCATGTTTTCTTCCATTACTTGAGAGTTCTTCCCCTCCCTTCATCTCCTTTAACATATATATCTATCATTTGTTTGGGGAAGTGTCATTAAAACACAGACAACTTTTTTTTTTCCATCACCACATATGAAATATCTTTCCGTTCAGAAAGACTTACATGGAAAAATATGTGTTGCTGTTGAAACTATTTATAGCTTTCAGTGTAGTGCATCATTTTCAATCCCTGGTGGCTTGTGTACCAAATGATTTTTTAGGAAACAGCAGCATTTTGCAATTTTTAGCAAAGTATTATTAGTTTGTTGTGTGCCTTTGTCACTTTTAATGTGCTACATCCTTACAGTCACTGCCATTCAAACCAATCTTGGTATGTATAGGAACTGTTTTTGTATGTCTTTGACAATGTTTTCTGCATACTTAATAGTGTCAGTCATCCATAAGCGCACTACAAGTGCTTGTGTCACACCTGAAGTGTCAGTGCCTGCTGTTGTAGAGTTGGGGTATTGTTTAATGATTTTAAATTTCATATTTTGCAGTAATTTGGTAAAAATCTCCCAGCTTATGACAAAAGCTTCCAAATTAATTTGTTCACAGAATATTTAATTTCTCAGAAACTTCTGGCCATGAGGAGCAAATAATTATGGGATTGTTTTAGTGCTTTGTGAGTATTAAAATTTATCATCAGATTTCCTTTTCATTGTTTCTCTGTAGTCTGAGTGTGCTACAAAAGCAGCATTTCCCACAGGACTTTGGAGCTAATTTTTCAATTCCCAGTGTCCAGGTTTCAGCTGGAATAGAGTAAATTTTCTTCCTAGTCGCTGATGCAGTGCTGTGCTTTGGATTTAGTCTGAGAACAACGCTGATAACACACCGATGATTTTAGTTGTTGCTACGTAATACTCACCCCAATCAAGGACTTTTCATTCTCATCCTCTGCCAGTGAGGAGGGGCAGAGGAAGCTGGGAGGAAGCAGAAACAGGACACCTGACCCAAACTAGCCAAAGAGGTATTCCATACCACAGCACATCATGCCCAGTAAAGAAAGTGGTGGGAGTTGGCTGGGAAGAGCCAGGCATCAGTCAGCAGCTGAAGAGTCACTTGGGTTATTCTTTGTTTGATTCCTATCTTTCTCTTTATTTCTTCTTCTTCTTATTGTTGTTGTTTTGTTATAATTACTGTAATATTTCATTTATTTTAATTATTAATCTATTCTTATCTCCAACCACAGGTTTACCTTTTTTTCTGATTCTCATCCCCATCCCACCAAGGAGCAGGGAGTGAGCAAGTGGCTGCAGGTACTTCGTTGGTAGCTGTATTGAAACTATGACACTCAGCTGACATCAGAAAAAGCAGAAAAAATAGATTTTAAAAGACAAAGCTCTGTATCTGAAATACTTTCCAGTTCTAAGTAAATGGAAAGTGAAGAACTATAACAGCTTATATCTGTTTAATTCCTTAAGCTTTAAACATCACACTGCCTGTTGATAAAGTCTATTTTCTCAGACTTGAAGAAAATTGAAGCTACTTTGGTTTGCTGAGTGTTAAGGTGAGGCTTTTGTGGTGAAACTGTAACTCCCATAGCTCAATGAGGAGTCAAACAGAATGGTCTTTATGACCCAACACAACATCCAGCATAAAGTTGTTGTCAGTGACGTTTTACACTTGCTCATACGTTTTCATGGTCTTTCACAGTATGTTTTCAGAGTTTCTAAAACCGGGACCTAAAACTGCTGCTAACTTTTCCAGTCAATTCACTCTGATCTTGCAATCAAACAAGACTGCAGAGAATCTGCCAGGCAATTTTTCTCTAAAGTGTTTGAACCTTACAGGCATCTTTCTAGTGTCAAAAATCATTACAAAATTGAAAACCTCTTAGTCAGGTACAATCAAGTGTGAATCCTGGTCTCTGGGTATATAATTTTTTAGATTTAGGGCACGTTAGTGTTAAAAACTTGACAGCTTGTCTGAAGCTATTAATTTTTTAAGCTAAAGGATCACTCCCGTCATAACTTTTTAGTGTTATCATATAACTGTTTGAATCCGATCTGGCAGCAAGCCATTCATTTCTGCTTTAAATTATACGATTAGTATTAATATTAACAATTACTAATATTGATATATATTAATAATTAATAATAATAATCAACTATGCATACAACATTGTGAGAGACATACCAAAGGAGTTCCTCTACATACCAAGATAGGTTTAAATGGCAGTAACAGTAGGAAATGAAGCTCATTAGAAGTAACAAAGGCACCCAATAAACCAATAATGCTTTGCCATAAATTGCAGAATTCTGGTGTTTTGTAAAGGTTTATTCATTATTAAATATTAGTCTTATTAGTATTATTTAATAATATTCAACAGGCACAAAAAATTTTATCAAATTCTGTCTGGTTTACATTTCATTTTAGTAGTAATCTGTTTAAAAATTGTTTTACACTTCAGTTCTTTCCTGTTGGAAAAATTCCTTCTGATACTTTTTATGTGTACAATCAATGTACACTTGCTTGTTCCAAAATTTTAAACAGATAATCAACACTTCTCTAGCATGAAATCACGCCATCTTGCTAAAAGCTTTTCCCATCACTCCCTAGTTAATCATCCGTGATAATAAATAAATCTAAGAGCTACTGTCAGGTGGCCATTTTCAACCTCTCTATTTTCTCGAAGAAATGGGAGTGACACATTGAGGCAGTATCAACTGACTGAACAGCTGTTTGGATCTTAAAGAGAATTGATGGAAATTAATATATATAAAATCAATTTTCATTTATTAAGGCATGTGAGGGTTTGATTAATTTTATTTTTTTTTCTGTAGGGATGTTTAAATAATATGATCTGAAGTCAGCAGATTTCATTGTTTATATTTACTTCAGATCCTTGTCTGGTAAATTCACATATACTCAGGCTTTTAAATTGTGAGATATTAATTTATCTGGTATTTTGCAGGTTTGCCATGACACTACTGCCTCCTTTATCCTGGGATGTTGTCATCTTTGAATTTTGATATGGTGCATCTTTTGCATGAATAATTTATTAAGAAATGAGCTTGGGCCCATCACATCACTTCTGATGAAAACCTTTCTCAGCTAAAACCAATCTTAAACTCAACATACACTGAATAATTTCTCAGTTTCAGCTTTTGAAGAGGTTTATATTTCCAAATATTAAGCTGTGAATTGTTTAAGAAAGACTAAATACCTAAAACATAGTTACATTAACTGAACCTGAACACTGTGTTTTCTTCAGCAGTCTGAGAAACTGTTTCTCATTTTCTCTTACTCATGTCAACTTATCTGTAATGTAGATTTACCAGACAAGGATGTTGGTAGGCTAACTGGAGATCATTGGGCATTGTGTAGACCTACACACTACTTAAACTGTCAATGATGTCACTGACTTAATAGAACTAAAGTGGAGGAGAAGAGACACATTAACGCTGTCCATTCCTGTACCACTGCCCCAATCTATAGCTGTTTTCTGTAGAAGTATTTGTACCCATTACTGTAAAGTCCATTCCGTTCCTTTGTCCCTGTGTTAGTACATTCCTTATTGCAGTGCCTATGACCCCTTTCTAACTGTTCCCATTCTTCAATCTTCCTTTCATATGTATGCTGTCTTTTGGGCCATTCTTGACTCCTTCAAAATCTGGTTTAAAAAGAGGGAGCAGCTTGACTTGCAGAAGTGCTCACATTTGTGTTTTTGACTGGACAGACTTTCAGTCATATTACTTCATTGAGAACTGTGAACTCCCAGCACCTCTAACACAAAAAAACTTTTGCTAGGGTGCCCAATATACAAAGCTGGTATCTCAGTTGTAAGCATCATGGTCAGTATTTTATTTCATGACTAACTTGATTTTACTAAAAGTTACTGAGAGCTTTGATGGAAAAAACAAGCTAAGAACTGTCTTTGTGTTGTCTCCTCTATCACTCTGTCGTGCTGACAGCTATAACTATTGGTTCAGGATGATTTCAGTGGCCTTGAGATCAGCAATATTTATCTCTGACAGCACTGAGATGTTAATTATTATTGATGCTGGGTCAGACTGTGTGCATTTGGAGAGGGAGGTTGCTTCAGAGTTACACCACCATTACAGTTGTCAGACAATATGATTTCTTCTGCATCCTAAGTTCTCTAATTGTTTATCATATTAACCTTGGGTGATCTTGCAATCTCCTGTCTGCAACATTAATCATCTGACATCATCCCGTGCTCTGAAAGGACATTGTCAAATCCAAAGACCAGAATACTTTTCCAGTGAGAAGGGCAGTGGGGCTTGGTGACCTGAGAAAGGGGATTGAAAAACCTTTACTTTTAATCTTGGCCATGTAACCTCAGATGAGTCACTTCCATCTTTGCATCTTCCTGTCCTCTGTCTGTCTGATAATTGTCTGAGCTGGACTCCAAGCTTCTAGACACAGAAGCTGTGGCTGCTCCTATACTTAATACTGGTAAAACAAGGACCTCACTCAGGTTTGGTCCACTCCAGATCCAAGTTATCATCAAAAGGTGTCCTGCTATTCTGCAGATAGGCTGAGTCTAGACCAGTGTTCAAATCACAGTTTAGACACAGATTACATGCTAGTTATGTCAGTGTATTTTAAAATTATTATTAGTAAAAAGCTATTCCTAAATGATCTCCAGGGTGAAGCATTTGAAAATAAAGGGTTGCTCAAGGGTTTGGGGTTTCTTTATTTGTTTGTGTTTGGGATTGTTCTTATTGTTTAGGGGTGTTGTGGGTTGCTTCATTTGTGTTTTGTGGGGGCTTTTGTTTGTTTATTTGGTTGGTTTGGTTTGACTTGGGTTTGGATTTTTTTCCCTAAGATGAAAACAGTTGTAATGTGAGCTCATCCATGATGCGAAGAAGAATTGAAGCTCAGTAAAGTCTGGCTAATGAAATATTTTTTGCCAAGCAACTAGACAGTAGCATAATAAATATATAACAACACTGCACTGGAAGGACAAAAGCATTATAGTTATGAAATGTGAATTATTTATTTAATATTTAAAGGAATATTTCAATTATCATCACTTTGTTAATGAACTTGTTTTATTGTTGAGCTTCATGAAAAGTGAAACAGACGTAACCTACACAGAGATCAATTACTTGATTTCAGCTGCAAATACAACATCTTTTCATAAATGTTTTAAGTTTACTGGATCCCTGGGATAAGCTGATGGATGTTTACTTTGTGTATTGGTAACACAATACTTTCCAGACAATGATGGATAAGATTGAATCTTAAATCCAATTAAAGCCTGGGGCTCTATTGGAACCAGGCACAAAATAATACTCCATTTTCCTATTATGGAACATAGCAGTGTGGCTTAAAATACTTGACACAGCCACTAACAGTTATTCTGTCAGATCAACATGAGTATTTCTCCCAAAACCAAGCCTGACCCTTCAGGTGCACCGGGAATGTTCAAACTTGTGCCAGAAATCACTGCCACGAGCCATGTTTGGGAGCTTTCTGGAGAGGGTCAGTCCATGTAAATTGCACAAATGCACACGGCTCAGGCTTTGTTTAGGGATTTGAATCTGACCTGAGTTGTGGGGTGTTTGGGACCATCTCTCTGCAGGATGTTTGAACCATCTCAGAGCTAAGATCTCAACTATGCTTGAGTTCCTCTACAACCAGCAGCATAGACAGAAAGAAATGCTTCTTAGGACATGGAATTAAAACAAAAATATCTTAAGAAAATCCTACAATCATGTCACAGATCGAAGAGCAAATGGGAAAACCTCCTTGCGTTGACTTAGAAATTGGCAATTGATCTGACACTTGTTTTAATTTGGGGTGCTTTGCCTATGTGACAGATGCTAATTTATTCTCTAGGTCTGAGATCAGCAGTATGCACAGCAAGGAGGCTTACAGTTCAGATTTTTTGCAGCGCTAAGCTACTCTCTGCATGGAGTAGAACAGGAATCATGCTGTCAGCACCTACTAAGCAGGCAGCCTTTCACACTGAGCTGTTTTCTAGGAAGGACCTTCAGTCCTTCAAAAGCACAGACACATGCCCCTTGCCCAGAGGGGAAAAAAGAAGGAAAAAAGAAGTTGAGAAGAAAGGTAGGTGAAGGAATTGCTGATCTTGATGGGAATTTTTCCTTTTGTTTTTCAATGAATAAATCCTTAACTACTGCTGCTAGTCTGTAGTGCTATTCAGGCAGAGTGAATCTGGCAAGATATTCATAACAGTGAGAAAATACCTGTTAGAAAATTATTCAGCTATGTTGAAGCAGTGAATGGAACAGCTTTATTCATTAGCATGCATTTGACAAAGAGAAGTTAATTAGTTTTAAGAACTTCTGGTATTTCAGTAAAACTTTGGACTCATTTTAAGTCGGACTCTTGCCTTCTGGGGATCCTGTCAGGATTTTCAATTAACAGATTTCACTGCACAAATTCTTCAAAGAAATGGTGTTAAAAATAAAGGAGGGCAAGAACTGCATTTTTCATTTCATGGGAAATACACAATTCCCTTCTTCTTATAAAAAGCAGCAAAAAAACAAAAACAACAAAACAGTAAAGTTTTATGTATAAATTAAGTTTAATAATTCTGAATCAAGTCAGACCAATAAATTCACAGTAATATTTTAATGCAGTAGAACTGAAATGAAAAATTACTCCAACTGCCCTGTTCTATCCCATTTAAAGTCATCTATCTCACTTGTTCCATCATAAAACAAGATTTTCCTTGTAACTCTTAAATTACTACAAGATTTATCAGTATTTCTGGAGAAACCCTGCATCCATTATTGATTTTTAACTACTTAAAGGTTCATGCTACCTTCAGGCTTTGCTCCAGTATTAAACAGATCTTTCTGAAAGCATGAAGGCTTTACAGTAGTATGTGTTAAGAACTACCTAAACAAAAAGTATGTGTAAGTCCACACAAAAGGAAAGTTAGTTTGTCTTTGCAGGAAAAATTTGATACTCTTTTTTAGAATGATATGTAAGTAATAAATGCTTATGTCCCATTTTAGCATTATACGTTTACCCCCCAGTAAACATGAAGATTGGTCTGTTGTATTGAATGACAATACAGAAACGCATCAAAGAAATGGATCTTTTGTCACCCAAGTACTTAAACAGGGGAAGTTTAGATTGGATATAAGGAGGAAATTCTTTCCTGTTAGGGTGGTGAGGCACTGGAATAGGTTGTCCAGGGAGGTTGTGAATGCTTCATCCCTGGCAGTGTTCAAGGCCAGGTTGGATGAGGCCTTGGGTAATATGGTTTAGAGCCAGGTGTCCCTGCCCATGGCAGGGGGTTTGGAGCTTGATGATCTTGAGGTCCATTCCAACCCTAACTATTCTATGATTCTAAGTAGTACTAGTGACAAGTAGCGTGTAAGGAAATGCTGAACGATCCCTGGATCTGATACATAGGACTTTGTGCAGACAAGAAGTATGTCTTCGGGTTGTGTTTCTTCATGTTTAGTTAACTAACAAGACTCAAAGGCTGCATCTTTGCTGGCCTATTTCTGCACTGGTTTAACTGACCTGCAACCTTGTATCAAGTCTTGAGAACAACCTCCTATTTTTCAGATTTGGTTTTCATTGAGTTATGATAATTCCACCATAAAAATCCTGATTTGTTCAACAGAAACATTCTTTGTTATTATTTCCTCCTCCTCAATGACCATGAGCTTTCCTCAGCTCTAGGAGCTGACAATCCCATGTTCTTTTTCTTCCATCTTTGATTCTCTCTTCTCTGGAAAGTTTTCTCATCCTTCTGTCTTCTTGTCTTCATGGCTTAATTTCACTAAAAACCTCCTCGCTTTCAACTGAGTGCTTTTAGCAATAACCAAACCAGTCAAAACTCCCATCTTTCTGTACTCTAAAATTAGTGTGCTGGTGTTTACAGAGCTTTTACTTCCTTGGTGTTTCCAAACAGTCAAAAAATGCTCCTCTCATAATCCTGGCCAGTTCTTCTACATTTCCTCATTCATAAATGCTCTAGATTGCAAGTACACCACTCTTACAGCACTCTTACATCCTCATTTCTTCCCTGATTATCACAGTATCACACAGTATGTTAGAGATTGGAAGGGACCTCAAAAGATCATCTAGTACAATCCCCCTGCCGGAGCAGGAACACGTAGATAAGGTTACACAGGAACGTGTCCAGGCGGGTCTTGAGTATGCTTTTGTCTGAGAGGTTCTAAAATGTGCATTTGTAAGGATTTTTACCTAAGATCATAGAATAGTTAGGGTTGAAAAGGACCTTAAGATCATCAAGTTCTAACCCCACTGCCATGGGCAGGGACACCTCACACTAAACCATATCACGAAAGGCCTCGTCCAACCTGGCCTTGAACACTGCCAGGGATGGAGCATTCACAACCTCCCTGGGCAACCTATTCCAGTGCCTCACCACCCTAACAGGAAACAATGTTGTCTAATTTCAGGTTATGCAAAGTAAAGAACAGAAAAAGAAGGTTTATAGCTTGCATGTAAGGTCTGAGCCCCCTGGCTTTCAATAAGATAACTAATTACTGGGTATCTAGAAGAGCCTTTGAGTGCTTTTGGGCACTTCTCAACTGTCTGTTTCAACCTCCTTCTACAGGTGAAGTGTTCTGGGTTCTTGGTTCTGATGCAGCCAAGCACTGAAGCAGCCAACCTTTGAAAGAATATGTATGTTTTCTTCAGATGAAGGCACAATCAGCTTTTAGCATTAATTCAAAATTTCAGAAGAATTAAACTTTTTGCAGGGGGGTTGAAACTGGATGATCTCAAGGTCCTTTCCAACCCTATTCTGTATTTTAGAATACTTTATGAACAGCACATGCTAATATCATCTCAATCGATGGAAGTAATACGGCTTATGTATTTCATGTGTACTAAAGTATTGGAGTTCTAGAGGGATTTTTGTCAGATGTTTAAATAATTAATATCAAATTCTGAATTGAATGATAAGGTAAACAGCTGTAGATGAAGCCAATTTGTTTATATTTTATATTCTCTCTTATCATTTTAAAGAAAAATGCTGCTGTTGACAACAACAGCTATAAAAGGAATCATATTGTATACTACGGAATGCTTTTACTTTGATCTGTAGGTTTGTGTGGTGTGTGGTGAAAGACAGCAATGTGGAGAGAGAGTCAGGATAACAATACAAATATTCATAGGAGTGTTAGCAGAAGAAGAAATTGATTCCAATATCAGATCAAGTAAAATAATGCAAAATCTGTTTAAGGGATTATTATGTGAAATGTCAAATCTGGGGTTTCAATAATAGAAATTCTTTATTCAAAGCAGATCAAAAAGTCTCAAATAAACCTTGTCTCACAGACCTTCAAACAGGCCTTTAATGAAAATTGCTTCATATGGAACATTTTCATTTTCTAGGACAAATCCCACATATGTATTCTTAGAGCAATTTTACTTCATTTATCTCATCTTTACACTGGTCTGGCTCCCTAAAAACACAGTTTTACCATGAAGCATTTAGAAGGTGAAACATGCATGATACAGTATCTCCCTTCACCCAGAGCAGAGACTTTGACACATTATATGAGACAAATTCATGCTGAAAAAATGAGGAAGTATAAGGCACCCACTACAGTAAACATGCTATACCTTGAATTCAACTTCAAACCAAATAATAGATTATAATTTAAAAAGTTTACCTCTATTTTCTAAAAATTATCTTGTTCTATTATTATTATAACATTATATTATTATTATAAAATTATTATACAAAATAGAGAAATTATCTCTATTTTCTAAAAAGTATTTCCAATTAGATGTATTTTTTAAAAAACCTTTTATATTCTTTACTAGATCTCATTATTCAACAAATGGACAAACAAACAAGTTTTTGCATTAATTATGAATGATTTTTAGTTGATCCCATCAAGAATATGATTCAGAAGGGAGAGTAATTTCTGTATTTTTATTCCTGTTAGGTGATTGGTAAGATATAGGGGTTTGTTTTTAAACAGAAAATATTTTTTATAACTGGCTACTGCTATAAATGAACTTAAGTAATTATCTAATCTAGTTCCATTTGCAATACAATGGTAGTCTGTATTTCTGTTGATAATATAATCTGTATATCTGCCTAACTAGAGGACAGGTTTAGAACTGTGAGTCAATATATCTGTCTTTAAGTATGTTTCTTGAATTTTTACCCATCTTTAACAATAAGAAATGTTTATTTTTCTGTATTTTATTAATATTTTAAAGCTTACAATTCTAAAGTTAGAAACTTACATTCATATACAAAAACTTAAGGTTTAGTCTTCCAAGTCTGAAACTTTCTGCATGAGGATTTCCCCATCACAAATGAAGATGGTGACAGTGTTGAAAACTGAGCAGCTTGTTTCTCCCACAAAGTTTTACCACCTGAAATACAAGAGGAGAAAGATTTTATAATCTGGCTCATTCACACACATTCTTCAAACAGTAACAAATATGCTGATGCCTGTCTGCACCAAAGGTATGAGCATATTGGGACTGTAGTAAGAGACAAGTAAGACTCCAACTTTTTCCTAGCTTTGCTTCAGACAAGCATTACAAGTAAACAGGATGTCTCACTGCTGCTGGATTTTATTTCCACAGCAATACCTTAACAGAATTAAAAAAAAATTATGGGCTGATTGTATCTTTACAGCGAAACAGAACACTCTGGATATCAAGAAAAACGGAGTAAAGGTTAAAATAACCCACTGTATAAATAGGTAAGAGATGGAACACACAAAAATCTTTTTTTTTTAGGGAGGGGGATAAAGTATTACATGGTTCAATTTTTAGTTGCTTTCCCATGAAAAGTCTCTCGGTCACTCTAGGCTATCTTTGCATCCACCAGTATGGGGAAAATCAAGGTTGTTCAATATAAACAAGTCCAGATCCAGGAGAGTTATTACCATAATTGTGTGGTGTTAGGCTCACTCTATTGCCATAGAAGAAGGCTGACATGTGAGCTGGTACTGACATACTGCAATGAGTTGTGCTCTGTCCCTTCTTACTGCATGTTACAGTCTTGGTCCTTTATCCTCTGATAATTGGGAACTGTGTGAAATCAGACCAATCTCTGCTTTCCCAGTGTGTGTGATGGAGAGATAGATAGAAAGTGAAATTGGATTAGTTCTAAAATGTCAAGTCTTTTTATTCAGGATTCTCACATATCTCTACTAGTAATATTTCAGAGGTTTCTTATGGTGTGATTTTGACCCAGTGTAGCTACACTGTCCCAAAGGACAAGATTTAACAATTAGACCATTCCAGGGATCCCAGTAGGCAGTTTCCAAGCCATTGAGATCTTCTGTTGACTGACAGTTCATTAACATAGATGCAAGTCTCCTTGCCAGCTTATCTCAGTGTCTGGGAATGCTTCTGGGTACACGTAGTTTATTGGTGTAGAGGTAGCTACAGTGTGAAGAGATTTCTCTCTGGATTTCACATATATTCAATAATTTCAGTGAAATATCTGTGTTTCTGTGGAAAATAGCAATAATTATAAAAAAGAAAAGAAAAAAAAGGCAAAAAAGTGAAAAAAAAAAAAAAGCCAATGCGTTAGTTATAGTATCACAGAATCATAGAAAAGTTTGGGTTGGAAAGGACCTTAAAATCATCTAGTTCCAGCCCCCCAAATTAAATATTCTTCAACACTGGTCAAATCATTAAATAATTAACTAGAGCCATTTGGAATATTAAAAAGAACCACCAGTAAAATAGCAAAAAATTACATTTTTGTGTCTTGCAGACGTGTGATTAGGGTAAGATTATGAAGCTCTCAGACACTGCAGGGACTGCAGCCAGCTAAATATGTTCAATAAACTGGAAAAAACAGTGAAATTTCTACTGGTTTTGTGAAAAGAGGTATTCTCCTGTGATACTCAGACTTCTTCAGGGTTTGGTTTTTCTTACTCTAATACTTCAGGTACGTGAAGTATTGAGACCTTTTTGTTGTGGTGGTGGAGGAAAGACTACTTTAATATGATCTGGCTGCAATATGGTGCCCCGGAAGTGTCAAAGTGATTTTGGATTATGGCAATCACTGTTAATAAAGGAGTTTTCAGATTTTCAACGATTTTCTCTGCAGTATTAGCAACATAGTCAGCATAGTGACTATTGGTCCAGAACAGTAAGTATCTGTTTTCTCTGACAACTTTCCAGGAAATCTGAGACCTTCTGTCTAGCTCCCACTAAGAGGCTTCCATTTGGTAGCTATCATTTCACTTATTCTGGTCTGCTTTCTGTTCCTGCTGCTCAAGCTTCCTGGCACCCCTCTGGGTTGATTTAAGTCACCAGCTTCATGCTGATAAATAAAGATCTCAATGTATGGAAACAGAAGAGGTATAATTTATTTCAGTTTTTTGCTTCCCACCCTAGAATAAATACATGTGAAGAGTACATTGGAACATGAGTTTATGGCTGAAGATAACCCTAAATTGGCAGCTGTTGTTATTTTATCTTTGTTTATGCCTCTCTAATGAGGAATAGACTATATGAACAATGCTATGAGCGAAGTAGACAATAACTCTAAAACAAAGCACAGAAAATTTGTAATGGAAGTTATTATTTCTCATGTGACAAAATTTGGAACTTATGGATATGGGTCCATTGTTCATTATGTTTGGTGCTGTACAAACACAGACCTAAGTTCCGGTCGCTATTTGAATGTTTTCCAGCTCTTAGAAATGCATTCATCCTTGTTTTATTGCATGTAAATGAAAAGCTAACATGACGAGAGGCTTTGTCAATACGAAGGGGGCAAGTTGAACTAGGAACAGACAACTCATGTTGAACTGGTGGAGACAGAAGCCATGCAGTAAGTCTTTATGATCCAAGTTTTCTCTCTTGCCTTCAAGATCCTCATTACAGTCAGTGGGTGGTAGGGCATCATGCTTTAGGGATACACCAATCTGCCCAGAAGTAGTTGAGGGATCCTTATATTACACTTTATTGTGTTCTTCAGATATCTTTATGGCATTGTAGACTTCACTAATGTCTTTAGCATTAGTGTAATGGGCCCCTGCAGTACTTAGTAGAGGAACTATATATTCTTGTAGCATATTAAGAAGCTTCTCAATTGGCACCTGTTCTTATAAAGCAGATAACATGTATAATATAGCCCATATCACTCCTGAATAGGAGAAAGCCAATAATTTAGATGAATTATACAGTGGCTCAGGAAATGTAGGATGTTCATTTTGTGGTCTATGAGGCAGTAGTTAATTTTCAGCAGTGTGCTGGTTGCTAGGTAGTTTTTACTATTTCCTTAAACATTTCTTCCACAGCCCTTCCTGTATCTATATGCATTCAGCATAGCAGATGCTTCATTACAGTCCCTTGCCACCAAAGGGTCCTTCTGTGTTCAGAAGTTTTGTCCCATATTTGCCAGAGGTTCATTTTGATGGTGTGATGAACTGCATTAAGGCAAAGCTGGATTTGTTGTTACTGAATCTCCAATGTGTCCTGCTGTCAAGGGCTTTGTCTGTCTTTCTTCCTTTGCTTTTCTTGTTTGGGGGGTTTTAAGCACTTACACACTTACAAACCTTGCTGCACAACACACCCATCCACAGGATAAGGAGACTGAAATGAGGGTGATAAGAGAAAGCAAAGACTTAGAGAAGCCCATTCTCAAGCACAGATGTATTTGTGTGTTTGGAGCACAGTAAGAAAAAATGAATGAGATTGGAAAGCACCTCTGGAGCTCATCTTGCCTAACCACTCTGCCCAAACAAGTTCAAAGTAACCATGTCCTTTACTTTATATAAACTTTTTCAAGTAGTCTGTATTCAAATGCAAAACTAGCTGACAGGTATGTAACACTTACAGAAGACCTTGCAGAAAAAAGTACAGTGCTGCATATAAGTATGGTCAAGCCCTCAACTGCTAAAGTAATGTTTCTGGGCAAATAAAGATGAAAATAATTACTTACATTTCAAATATAAGAAATCTTCTAGCCCGCATTACTGAATGTCTTTTTCAAAGACATAAACAAACATCACTCTTCTGATTTTGCAGGTAGGATTCTAAATTTATGGACATTTATGACAAACATATACTGCATGCCTTAAGCCAGAGGTGCCTAAAGACACAGCTCCTGGGGGCATGTCTGGGCTTCAAGTACAGAGAAGGAAGGGAAAAACAGTATGGAAAAAACGCCATAGATTATCCATCAGCCTGTCTTTGCCTATTCCTCTTTAAAAGATATGTATATGTCTTTTCCTCTAAAGCAAGCTGCCCTACAGATTTCTGTGTAGCTGAACCTCACTTGAGGCTACTGACAATGTTTCTCACTCTGTGAGTTTGCTTTCTCATTCATTTTTCTATAGCCCTGGCTCTGTATTGTGGCTGATGTTTCATTAACAATTTAATAACCGAGCCTAAATTAATAACATGAGCTTCTTGGTTCAGAGTGCTCTCAGATCTTCCCAGTATAGCTCCACCAAATGATTTGGGCTGGCTGCCCTCAAGTGCCAGGAGCTGAGTATAGGAGCTCAATGAGAAGTGAAAGTTCACTCTTTTGAGCATTGCTGTAAGTTACATGTCATTAAACCACAATTAAAGTCCATCATATTTGAAAAATCATGGCAGTCAGGTGAAGTTCCCGACAACTGGAAAAAGGGAAATATAACCCGCATTTTCAAGAAGGGCAAAATAGATGACCCAGGGAATTACAGACCAGTCAGTCTCACCTCTGTGCCTGGAAAGATCTTGGAGCACATTCTCCTGGACAGCATGCTAAGGCACATAAAACACAACAAGGTGCTTGGTGACAGCCAGCATGGCTTCACTAGGGGGAAATCCTGCCTGACCAATTTGGTGGCCATCTGTGGTGGGGCTAGGGAGCTGATGAACAATGGTAGAGCAGTTGATGTCATCTACCTGGATTTTTGTAAAGCGTTTGACACTGTCCCACACGACATCCTTGTCTCTAAATTGGAGAGACGCCAATTTGTTGGATGGACCACTCAGTGAATAAAGAACTGGCTTGATGGCTGCACACAAAGAGCTGTGGTCAATGGCTCAATGTCCGGCTGGAGAGCAGTAACAAGTGGTGTTGCTCAGGGATCGGTGTTGGGACCGGTCTTGTTTAACATCTTTGTTGCTGACATGGACAGTGGGACTGAGTGCGCCCTCAGCAAGTTTGCTGATGACACCAAGCTGTGTGTTTCGGTTGATACGCTGGAGGGAAGGAATGCCATCCAGAGGGACCTTGAGACTCTTGTGAGGTGGGCTGATGCCAACCTTATGAAGTTTAACCATGCCAAGTGCAAGGTCCTACGCCTGGGTTGGAAAAATCCCAGGCACAGCTACAGGTTGGGCAGAGAAGAGATTCAGAGCAGCGCTTCGGAGAAAGAGTTGGGGGTGCTGGTCGATGAGAAATTGAACATGAGCCGGCTTCAGTGTGCACTTGCAACACAGAAAGCCAACCATATCCTGGGCTGCATCAAGAGAAGCATGACCAGCAGGTTGAAGTGATCCTGCCCGTCTACTCTGCTCTTGTGAAACCTCACCTGGAGGATTGTGTGCAGTTCTGGTGTCCTCAACATAAAAAGGGCATGGATCTGTTGGAACAAGTCCAGAGGAGGGCCACGAGAATGATCAGGGGACTGGAGCACCTCCCGTATGAAGATAGGCTGAGAAAGTTGGGCCTGTTCAGCCAGAAAAGAAGGCTGCATGGAGACCTTATAGCAGCCTTCCAGTATCTGAAGGGGGCATATAGGGATGCTGGGGATGGACTCTTCATTAGCGACTGTAGTGGTAGGAAAAGGGGTAATGGGTTAAAACCTGAACAGGGGAAGTTTAGATTGGATATAAGGAAGAAATTCTTTCCTGTTAGGGTGGTGAGGCCTGGAGACATTCAAAACCCGCCTGGACACGTTCCTGTGTAACCTTATCTAGGTGTTCCTGCTCCGGCAGGGGGATTGGACTAGATGATCTTTTGAGGTCCCTTCCAATCTCTAACATACTGTGATACTGTGATACTGTAAACTAGTATCATAAAAAGCTTTCAGTCCTGAAAATTAACACAAGTGAAGGAAAACAATAATGAGGATGAATTGAAGGAATAGGATGATTTGGGAGAATGAGGGGCAGGAATAGGAAAATAATACAGTCTAATTTCTTAATCCTGAGTCACACAGACATTTAAATGTGTACTTAATACAAGACATACGATTAGTTTCTTTAAAATTACACTGGAGTTTATGTTGCAGGAATGAGCCTTATTTGGCACTATTGGAATAAATGAGTCCCAGGAAACTGATGGCAAAATAATCATCTCTGGTTCTAAAAAGGAGGTACTAAATTCTCACAGTACAGTGGTTGGGGGATTGTTCTGTTGTTTTTTGTGTTTTTTTTTTTTTTTTTTCCTGGAAGAAAAGTATACTATTAAGTTATAAATTGGGGTTTGAGATACACAGTTTCTACTTCTTGCTTCAGTGTAGATTTTCTTTGTGACCACGAGTATTTGCTACTGGCCAGCACACCAGGAAATGTAGATCAGTATTTGGCCAAAACAGATAAAGCAGTCTAAATGAGGCATTAAGGGGTATTAGTTTCTCCAAATAGCCAATGAGGAAGGATCCAGAAGGCCATCACTGTTATAGAATACATTTAGACTAGTGCATAAAAAAAGATGAGAGAGAGATGGATACTTAGTTTTGTGCAGTTTAGGTATCCAAACTTATTTTGCATAATGGAGGCTTCTGTGATACAGAAAATGGTAATGTGTGTAAAGTGGGAATACAGCCTTTTTAGGCAGATTGTGTGATATCCACCTCTCACAAGGTTTTCTAAAGAGATGCATGCCACATAAAAACCTTAGTTGAGCGCAACTCTGAGTGATCATGCTAAGAACAAGTTTGTCCTCTGTCAGCCTTACTACTTTTTATATCTGACAATTATTTCCATCTTGCTTTTAGGATTTGGTTTTGCTGCTCCATTGTGTCAATCCCTGATGTGTTATGTCTGCTTTTCCAGACCTTTTGTTCAGCTTTCTGGTTGACTCCTACTATATTGCTTTCACAGTAACCCAACTTGCATATCATAGAGATGTGTTTCTCAATCATTCAGACAAGGAAGCAGCAATAAATGAGGCATCAGGACCTATCCTGGGTATTCGACTTCTCCAAGACAGCATGTCTTCTGCTTTGGTCAGACTCCTCATTGTCTACATCCTTGAACTCCATTTTGGGATTGGTCTTTGTGTCCCAGTGCATTACATAGAAATTAAAAGGGGTGACAATCTATTGCAGATTGCTACAGTGTCAGAAACATTTGTGACTCCCACAGGCACTGGTTTGAGACCCTACTATAGGTCAATAATGAAATTATGAAAATAAACAAATTGTACACATAAGAAGTGTCTTGACAATCACCTCTTTAGAAGCACATCTTAGCCAATCAAATCTTGAGAAGATTTCATTTTGAATAGTTTTGTTTTCCTTCAAGTAAATAGTTCATAATACTCCTGCATCACACTATCAGAATTTGGCTAGAAATCCTGCTCTGTTGGACTGGAGACATTATCTGCTGAAATGCCGTATTTTGCAAGACACAAAAAGCCAAGCCAAGATCCAAGTCTGTAGTTTTCACTACAGAACTTTACACTCTCAGCAAAAAAATACAGCCAGGACTTAAACATTATGGCCAGAATCCAAGTTTTGCTATTACATTGTGGCAGTGCAGATTATTCTTCAGTTTCCATTGCTTACAAGACTTCTATATAGCATCACTGACAGTTACTTAGGTGGATATGGGTGAAATAACTTCTATGTTTTGGTACCCTGATATGGATTTTAAGGATATAAAATGCACAAAATATTATATTAATTATCATGTGAACTTAACCATGAAGATTTGTACAGAATAAAGATATAAAAAAAAAAACAACAACAAAACAATCAGGGAAGGAAAATAGAGCTTTTCTCATTGTATCACAAAGATGTGTTATTTAAGATTTGCTGAAGACCAAAAGAACCCCTATAAAGCAGGAAAGCTGTTGCAAAGAACCCCATTTGTTCGATTTATAACTTTACAGCCTTTATTTGAATTTGGTGAGGATGGTACTGGTTCTTTGATAATTTGTGCTTCAGATTTGACTCTGGCTTGGCTGTGAAGCCTAGGAGTACCACTGATTAAAGAAAGAAGGTGATGGGGAATAAAAAGTAGTGGAGGGAGTCTTGTTTCCACTGTGCTGTATTTTCTGTCAGAAAGCATGAGGATGAATATTTCAGATATCAAATGAACAGGTAGGAAAAAAATACAAATAACTAAAGTTGTGTGACTGCTCCTGACGAAATACAAGAAATAACATCAGGGTGCAGCTCCTGGTGCAATAGAAGAAATTGCCTCCCACCTTCTCCCTCTTTCTCCAGCTTTTCCATCAGTGGTGGGATCAAAGGCACCATTAAATCCTTAAAATTTAATGGAGAGGAAGATGAAAAATAAGTAATTTATCACACTTGTAACTACCAGCTGAGATTTTGGTTCCACTGGGAGCACAGGGAATTGGTTGCACAGTCTTCTTATCACTGTCAGCGTTGCTGCTATGGGAAAGCAGCTTAGTCTACTCTTTTTATTTTTTTCTAATTTAAATGCGAAATCTTTTTGTATGGTATAACCTGTTACTGATTGTCCTGGGTTTAGCAGAAGCAGTCATTTTTCTCTTTCTTGGTAGCTGGTGCAGTGCTGTGTTTTGACTTTCGGGCTGGGAACAAAGCTGATAAAAATGATGTTTTGGTTTGGTCAAGGACTTTGTGAGCCTCGGGCTCTGCCAGGGAGGAGGGGAAGCTGGGAGGAAGCAGAGACAGGACACCTGACCTAAACTGACCAAAGAGGTATTCCATACCACAGCACGTCATGCCCTGGATGTAACTTGGAGAGTGACCCGGAAGGGGGCTAGAGTGGACTGCAGGGTTGGAGGAGGTATGGGTCGGTGCTTGGTCGGGCTGGGGGGGGGGCGAGGTATCGGTCGGCTGGTGATGGGGTGTTGTATTCTCTTCCCTTGTTATTTCCTTTATCATTACTATTATTGGTGGCAGCAGTAGTGATTTGTGTTATACCTTAGTTACTAAACTGTTCTTATCTCAACCCATGGGAGTTGCATTCTTTATGATTCTCCTCTTCGTCCCTCCGGGAGTAGGGGGAGGGCAAGAAGGGGGGGAGTGAGTGAAAGCTGTCTGGCTGGGTTTAAACCACGACACTGATTCTTGTCCATAAGAAATAAATATGTTAGTTTCATATCTAACAGGAAATTCCCCTAAAAAGTCATCAGCACCCTGAGTGTTCACTTGATGACATTTGATCATAAAGACCATTCTGTTTTCATTGAAACCTCAGGTTAAGCACAAAGGCAAATGACTTTGTTAGAAAGCTGTATAAACTTTGGCATAAACACAAGAATAAACCCAAACCATTTCATCCAACGTTGCAATGCAGAGGGGAGAAAAAAGTAAAAGCAGAAAAGCAATTACCAGAAATGATTGTGTGTTCAGGACCACTTACTTCATTGGAAAGTAAAATGGGCCATATCCAGCTCACCAAGCGTGTGGAATATATATCAAACATTACAGCCTGACATCTTCTATTGTCCTGGTTGATGAGAGCATGTGTTTGAACAGAAAGGTCATGCCCAGTCATGTGTGCTATGTGTTTAGTGGGTAATACAAAGTCAACACTTTTTTTTCCTCTTCCTTCTCTCTTTGTTTAGGCAGTAGAACACTAATACAATACTGAGAATCAGGATGTTGCCTTGACTTAAAATCCTCAGCTGCAGAATCTTAAATTTTATTTAGTTTCTGCTTTATAGCAGAACTTTTCTGAGCAATGTGTGATCTTGCAATATTCCTTTATCAGGAGGGTCAATTTGTCAGTAACTGCTTTGCTGATGTAATCCCAGAACCAACAAAAATCTGTGATAAAGGACAGTAGGTATTTTTGTACTTCATCCATATATACGTGTCTATTTTTAAACCATTCATATCTACATCCGTTTATATAGTTTACAAATAGAAAATTTAAAATGCAAGGATGGTGGAGGTGAATAATACTTCCTTCAAATTATGGTAGGTAAGTAAACAGACGAACAGTTATTTTTTGCCCTCCACACTAAATATTTATGTTCCTTTTCAAAATATATGAATACAACCACTACTAATAAAATCCTTGTGGCACACAACTTTCTTTCCCAGAAGTAGGGAAAATGGTAAGATTTGACATTTGAGATACTGTGATTTAATTGAGAGACCATTTGATTTCTGATGGAGCATAAATTCTATTTTCTCTAATAACAAGTGCTAGATCCAGTGAATTATTATGACCTTAAGCAATTCCAGTTCTGTCACTGATGCCTGAATAATTCTGTGTCCTTATTTCCCCTCCTATGTTTTGATAATCATATATACTCAAAAGGTGTATCTGAACTTCCCTGAGTTATGTGTTTCTACAATGCTTAATATAATTAAGTTCTTATGACTCCTAGAACTAGAATTCCACCTAAAATTTGAATGACAACTCTGACTTTTTCTAGGGGTTGGAGTTCAGGGTGCAAAATGGAAGAGGAGCTTTGGCCTTGGAGATTGTGATCAGAGTTTCAATTAGAATTCAAATCTTCATGGAAAATGTTCATTTCATCCATTAATTAAGATGTTTTTCCATGGGTAAGTCATGAGGAAACTTAGATCACTCTCAGACACTGCTGGATAATAAAGCAGTGTCTTCTCTTTATCTACCTTCTGTCACCTGCATATTTTCCCTAGAAAAACAGGAAAATTAAATTTATTACTTACAGTATTAGATGGCAGAGTATTATGTTGTGTTCTATGCGCTCAGTTACTACAGTTTTCCAAATACTTGAAAGATTCAGCTCTCATGGAAGAAGTATAATCCTGTCTAAGGCTTTAGTAAGAGGAAAATAAAAAAGCTCCATAGTGTTTAACACTGCTGGTTGACTGTTCTTTCCTCAAGTTTGTTTTTAGTTTTCAGAAGCAAGATCTGTAATGTAGATGTGCTCTGTGGGAGGAAAAAAAAGAGAATACAATTACTTAGGCATAAATCTGACACATAGAACATTGATTATTAGTCATTTCAAGACACCTCAAAGAAAGGATTAGATATTTTGTTAAGGTATTTGAATGGTATGACTAGTTATTTGAGTTACATATTGCAAGACTTGACCATTGTTAGCTATTATAGAATAGTGAGTTGTGGTAAACAACCCCCTTTTTCCTTTCCTTTTTCTGTAGGAAGCACTCTTGCAATCATATATTGCTAACAGAAGCCAAATGTTGGAGAAGAAATGGTAATTAAGTGAAGCCTGTGAGTTCAGATCTAATCCTTATGCAGCTATATGTGTTTCTTCACTTTTGCTGTAGACCACAGCTCTTTCAGTAAGTGAATGATTTCTGAGTATCCTCTCAGTCTACTTCTATAGATGTGGCTTGCTGTGATCTCGTAGCCTTCAGCAGACACTGTAAAGCTGGTAATGTTCTTTCGCTTGTCCATTTATGCAACATAATTTAGTAAAACTTTTCCTACCACGAATCAGCACATTACTTCCCTTGTTTCCCATTTCTACACCACTCATGGTCCTGTTTGCAGTTCCTTTCTCAGTGATGTGATGCATCTGGGCAGTGTACAGAATGCTGTAACAGAAAGAGTCTCATTTTGAAGCCTCTGACCAGCGCTGAGCCACAGGTAGTCTCCTCATAAAGGATACAAAACAATTCCTTACAGACAAAAAGTTGGAAGATGTTCCTGGAACAATTTACACCAATGTTGAATCTCTCATAATCCCAAACAATTGTATAGTAGTGTGTGCTCAGATCAAAGTATCTGCATGTTAGCTTAAAGTCTGTATACCTAGCAAATAGATAAGAAAAGAGCTATAGTAATAATAGTGAAAATAGTAATAATAGTGATGATAAAATAACAGTGCTGCTGCTGCTGATGATGATGATATTTACTCCAACATCCAGTGTCTTTAAAAATTCTTTTACTATAAATTCTTTTTGGAAGCAAAAATGACCATCTGCTCAGGAGAAAATCTCTACAAGATGTATTTACTAGGCATAAATTGATCCAAAGTGGTTTTCCCAATTGAGATAAAAAAAAAACTTTCATGAAGTTTTCATCAATAGATGCCACTGAGGTCCTGCCAGCTCTTGTGCAAGAGATTTATTTCCAGAGGAAGTATTTAATCTCAGAGATTTGTTTATAAGGTAAAAATAACCAAAAATGAGCACGTTTTCATTATGATAAAAGCAGGGAAAGAAAGGGTGAAGATGCTTGAAGAAGCTAACTTACTGGCTCTGATATATTTTCTGTGGTTACTTCAGTATGCTCATGCTCTTGTTGGCAAAGCTAAATATTAAAGCAGATCCAATTAGCAGTATAATATTCGTGTATCAGGAAAGGCCATCTAACAAGCCCACACTTGTCAACAGAAAGATGAATGTTTGTTCGATTTTGTAGAAAATGGATTTTTCAAAGAAAAATATTAACTTCAGTCTGCAGTTTCTAAATTTATACTGACTTGATCAAGTGAAAGGCTAAGAAAGGGGACTCGTCAATAACAGAATGTGGTGGGTTTCCAAATTCATCACTGGAAATCACAGCCCTCATTAAAAATAAAAAATAATCTCTGCCAGGCAAATATAAGATTTTCTGAGATTTTAATTAAGTTATGCAAACATCTCATTTAAAATAAAAGAAGCAAAAGGAAGAATTTAAAGTCTTAGTTTCTATCTGTGCCAATTATGGCCCTGTTCTGTTACTCGTTTTACTTGTATCAGTATTTTTTTATTCAGCTTAGTCATTAATTTCAATAGCACTACATAGCGAGGCACTTCTCTGAGTAAGGGTGATGTATTTTGTCAGGTGGACAGATTTCCAGAAGAGTGTACTGATCTTCTAAAAGGGTAGCAGAATTTACAAGGCAGATTAATGAAGGACTGAGGTCAAAAAGCTCCATACAAGGAGAGCTATCAGCTGAACCATGACACATTGACACAAAACACAACTCGGGAGCGGCTTTGGAAACAGTATCATGCAAAAAAGCATAACAGCTTTATGTGTACTTTGAGCCTAGAGCCCAAGACAGTAACTGAATCAGATCACATACTAAATTCACTTGATTAATTGTTCTCATTTAGAGTCCTTAAAGAGTTTCTGGTGATGAGCAAATCTCAGTATGAACATAGTCTGTAGCAAATTTCTTGTATTAAATTCTTGACATGGGCTTTAGAACCAATGTGATTCACAAATTAGTCAAGGAATTCAAATAGGAATTTGAGCTTTGTGGGAACACTTCTCCATGACTGTGGTTAAATTGTTCTTCATATGAGTGCTGTGTACTGATAGAGGCTGTATGTGTCATGCATAGTGATGCATGCTTTCTCCATTGAGGAGAATTGTGGTTTTAGCATGTATTTAATATATTTTTCTTCAGACATAACTAAATGCTTCAGATTGTAGAATTTATAATTACAGAACTGTTTGCTTATTCATGTTAAATGCAAAAGGAGCTATTCTTTCAGCATAGTGGCCTGGTTCAGTGGAAATTCTTCCACAGTTTTTGGTCAATGCTGAGTAAATGCAATGCCTAGAACTACTGGTGTTCTCAGAATCATAGAATGGTTAGGATTGGAAAGGACCTTAAGATCGTCAAGTTCCAACACTCCTGCCATGCCCAGGCACACCTCACACTAAACCATATTACCCAAGGCTTCGTCCAACCTGGCCTTGAACACTGCCAGGGATGGAGCATTCACAACCTCCCTGGGCAATCTATTCCAGTGCCTCACCACCCTAACAGGAAAGAACTTCCTCCTTATATCCAATCTAAACTTCCCCTGTTTAAGTTTTAACCTGTTACCCCTTGTCCTGTCACTACAGTCCCTAAAGAAGAGTCCCTTCCCAGCATCCCTATAGGCCCCCTTCAGATACTGGAAGGCTGCTCTGAGGTCTCCACGCAGCCTTCTCTTCTTCAGGCTGAACAGCCCCAACTTTCTCAGCCTTTCTTCATACGGGAGGTGCCCCACTCCCCTGATCATCCTCATGGCCCTCCTCTGGACTTGTTCCAACAGTTCCATGTCCCTTTTATGTTGTGGACACCAGGACTGCACACAATCCTCCAGGTGAGGTCTCAAGAGAGCAGAATAAAGGGGCAGGATAACCTCCTTCGACCTGCTGGTCACACTCCTTTTGATGCAGCCCAGGATATGGTTGGTTTTCTGGGCTGCAAGCACACACTGAAGCTGGCTCATGTTCAATTTCTCATCGACCAGCACCTCCAAGTCCTTCTCCGCAGGGCTGCTCTGAATCTCCTTTGGCCAGCCTGTAGCTGTGTCTGGGATTGCTCTGACCCAGGTGTAGGACCTTGCACTTGGCATGGTTAAACTTCATGAGGTTGGCATCAGCCCACCTCACAAGAGTCTCAAGGTCCCTCTGGATGGCATTCCTTCCCCCCAGCTTATCAGCCGAAACACACAGCTTGGTGTCACTGGCAAACTTGCTGAGGGCGCACTAAATCCCACTGTCCATGTCAACAATGAAGATGTTAAGACCGGTCCCAACACCGATCCCTGAGCAACACCACTCGTTACTGCTCTCCAGCCGGACATTGAGCCATTGACCACAGCTCTTTGTGTGCAGCCATCAAGCCAGTTCTTTATTCACTGAGTGGTCCATCCAACAAATTGGCGTCTCTCCAATTTAGAGACAAGGATGTCGTGTGGGACAGTGTCAAACGCTTTACAAAAATCCAGGTAGATGACATCAACTGCTCTACCATTGTTCATCAGTTCCCTAGCCCCATCATAGAGGGCCACAAAAATATGTCAGGCAGGATTTCCCCTTAGTGAAGCCATGCTGCCTGTCTCTGAGCACCTTGTTGTGTTCCATGTGCCTTAGCATGCCTTCCAGGAGAATGTGCTCCAAGATCTTTCCAGGCACAGAGGTGAGACTGACTGGTCTGTAATTCCCCAGGTCATCCATTTTGCCCTTCTTGAAAATGGGGGTTATATTTCCCTTTTTCCAGTTGTCGGGAACTTCACATGACTGCCATGGTTTTTCAAATATGATGGCCAGCGGCTTAGCAACTTCATTCGCCAGCTCCTTCAGGCCCCATGGATGGATTTCATCAGGACCCATGGACTTGTGCACATTCAGATTTTTAAGATGGTCTCGAACCAATTCCTCTCCTACAGTGGACCCAAGGTCTTCATTCTCACAGTCCCTGTGTCTGCCTTCCAAGACCTGGGTGGTACGGTCAGAGCCTTTGGTAGAGAAGACCGAGGCAAAGAAGTCATTCAGAAGCTCAGCCTTCTCCAAATCCTGTGTAGCTAGTTCACCTGAGAGCTTCCTGAGGGGGCCTACATTCTCCCTAATCTGTTTTTTATTTGCTGTGTACCTGTAGAATCCCTTCCTGTTATCCTTAATATCCCTAGCCAAGTTTAATTCTAACTGGGCCTTAGCTTTCCTAACCTGGTCCCTAGCTTCCCAGACAATATCCCTGTATTCTCCTGAGGCCGCCTGTCCTTGGTTCCACTTTCTATAAAACTCTTTTTTCTTTTGAATTTTCCTCAGGAGCTCCTTATCCACCCAAGGAGGTCTCCTGGCCCTCCTGCTGCACTTCCTTCTAGGTGGGATGCAACACTCCTGAGCTTGTAGCAGGTGACCCTTGAAGACCAACCAAGAGTCTTGAGCCCCCCTGCCCTCCTGGGCTATATCCTGTGGAACCTTACTAAGTAGGTTCCTGAAGAGGCCAAAGCCTGCTCTTCTGAAGTCTAGGGCAGTGAGCTTGCTGCACACTCTTCTCACTGTCCTGAGGATCTTGAATTTGACCATCTCGTGATCGCTGCATCCAAGGCTGCCCTGGAGTGTCACATTTCCAACAAGCCCTTCCCTGTTGGTGAGCACAAGGTCAAGCATGGCACCTCTCCTTGTTGATTCCTCTAATCCTTGCAGAAGGATGTTGTCTTCCACATAATCAAGGAACCTCCTGGATTGCTTGTGCTGGGCCGTACCGTCATTCCAACAGATGTCAGGGTGGTTGAAGTGACCCATGAGAACAAGGGCCTGTGAGTGTGAGGCTTTTCCTATCTGTCTATAGAGTGCTTCATTTGCAGGTTCTGCTTGATCTGGGGGTCTGTAACAGATCCCCACAGTAATGTCTCCCATCGCTCTTTTCCCTTTAACACTGACCCACAAGCTCTCTGTTAACTGCTCACCTGTCCCCAGACAGAATTCCATACTCTCCAGCCTATCCCTAACATAAAGGGCTATGCCCCCTCCGTGCCTGCCAGGCCTGTCTTTTCTGAAGAGTCTGTAATACAGATACAGAGGGTTCAAGCTGTCATTCTTCACATAATGACATAAGACCATAAAAGGCAAATGGGTGGAAAAAAAGTTTTTTTTATGAATATTCAGATTATGTGAAGTTACAGATAAACGGATGTCAGCTGATGCTATAGTCAATGGACAAACATTCCTTCAAATGACTGAGTCATCCTATCTAACATACATAAATATTATTTGCCAGAAGTGTCTGTTTCTTTTTAATGACTAAGTAGGGAGGCATTTTACAACTTCCAAGTTCACTGAGGTAAATCTTACATTAGTTCTGAAAGTGCTGTTGACAATCCAGGGTTAGCTGAGGAGTCTCAAAGGTAGGAGATGTGCTAAAAATTCAACTATATAAATTGGCTTTAACATGCATTAAAAACATTTAATGAAAATGTATAGAGAACACATCTCAAAAGTAGGATTGTCCAAAAAGTACATCAGCTTTTGATATTTCTGGTAACTGCAACTTTCCCAATAATTCATTATCTTTTGGAATGATTGCAGGAACAAATTCAATAAAATTATATCAAATTATATCAAATTCAAAGGGAATGAGCAAGGTAAGATGGTCTGATTCCTCCAACTTTAGAAAAAAAGAAATGGAAGGATATTAGTTTCATATTTCTATGTGCTTGAGAAGTAAAATGTTATTTCCCTGAGAACTGGTAGGACCATTATTGATTAATTTACTGGGTAATATACAGTACTTTCACACAGTATAAGTTGTTTGCTGTTGGCCCAAACCCCTATTTTTGAAGAAAATAAAACACAAACCTGATAGGATAAATAGAGGAAGGGAACTACCACGTTTCCCTGCTTTAAATAGCCCCCCCATATGGGTGGCAGTATTTCATAATAAAGTCAAAGGTTTCTGTAAGAAAAAAGGAACTTGAGGGAAAGGGGAGAGAATGAAAGAAGCGTTCAAGCTAGCAACCTCCCATGACAAAGAAAGAACAGTCTGACATGGAGAAAAAAGAAAAAGGAAAAAAGAAAGACCTGACATCTTTTTTCTTATTCAGTCACCTTACATCTGGTTTTAAAAAGATTATTTTAATTACCTACCTCAGTTAATCTAAGATATATTAACACAGAAAGATTCATTCATCCCCCATATTATCCGTTCCTATAGTCTGAATTTTCCCCTCTCTATAATATCCTCCAAAGGATGCAGAATAAGTGGGTTCTTAGTGATAAGATCTAATAAAATAGTGTATACGAGAATACTGTGAACAGATTATTTTCTATTAAACTATCTTTCCATTATTAATATATATGTGTTAAATATTTTTCACCTTGGCTTTGTGTGCTCCATTTATTTATTTAATGAATATATGTATGACAGTGCATTCCTCCTAAATTTTAGTTTTCATAATGGAGTGGTCTTTTCAGACCTCAGCAGGACTCATAATTTCCTGTGCTGAGGGCTGTACACACACACAAAAAGTAGATTGCTCTTGCTCTGATTAATTTATTATCTAACAGATAAGCCAGATGTAGGATACACCTACATGGGCTCTTGCCCTCTGAGCAGACATGAGCTCATTCTATTTGCATCCAAAGCAGATGGAAATTTTCTCTGCCTGCCTAACTAGAAGCCTTGTGAATAGAAATAACATGTTGTTTAGTCGAAGCTACAGTGTTGATAAAGGTTGTTATATGTTAACTTGTGCTTAGGGTTTCCTACAGCATCTGCTCAGGACTATAGATAAAATGAACTCTAGTCTTTCTGCAAAATATTACATAGGTTTCTTCAAAGAATAGGAAAAAACAATATGGAAGAGAGCAATTTGGAGATGTCTGGATGTGCAAGATAAAAGAGAGGAGTAGCAATTTGTGGAGGAAGAACTGAATAGTACAATGCCCAGTTTAAGGAAGAGTCACTGTGCCTGAGCTTACTAGAGTTAATCATGACTTAGAGTTATTTAACTCTTAGAGCACATGTTTTAACTGTCTAATAATTAGCTTTATTAACTCTGCTACTCAACTGTATTCCCTCTAGAGTGAATGTAGAAAAGCAGATTCTCCCAGACAAGTTACCCATCCAATCGCATCAGACGCTTAAATTATGATGGACTGAATCATCTATGGGCAATGCTTTTCTCTCCCCACTAACTACTGAACAAAAGACAGCACTTCTCATTTCTAGGTTACAGAACTGTTTCCCCTTGATTTTGAAATGTTTGATGTTTCCTTCAAACTCTCTGTTCTGACCTGCAACTCATCACTCATCTACTGCAGGATATTATCTTTATTCTTCTTCAATAACCTTATTTTCTGGCTTTTTCTTGCCTATTTTCTTCTGATTCTCTCTGTAGATTCCCAGCCACCAACCCCACCCCTAAGGAAAAAAAAAAAGAAAAAATAAAAAGAAAGAAAAATCAAATAATAGTGAGGAAGTAAAAGTGATTACAAATCCATTTTGCACTCATCCTCACTCTAAGCCGAAAATTATCCTGTTCACTGAGGCACAGGTGGTGATTTTCCTAACTTGATTTGGTCATTAAAAATCCTCTAGCCGCTTCAATACTTTCTCCCTGAGGCCCCTATCAGCACTCTCTTCTCCAGTGATTAGAATAAAACCGATTGGCCTTCTGAACTTATTACAACCATTTTTCTAATGATCTTGTAATGACTGCAAACCTGAGCCCAGCAACCTGACAGATAATGATGTCAATTATGCAAAACAGAAATGAAGGCTTTGAATCTAATATACTGTACTGTATTTGCAACTGGGGGGGATGAGGGAGGAGGAGGTGTGTGTGTGGAGTTATTGATAGTTTCATTAATTAACTCTGTCATATTTCAAAATGTCAGTAAAAGTTAATAAAGGTGAGGTTGAGGAACACACAAAAAGATGCTGGTTATAGGGCACTTGATAAATTTTCAAGAAGTCATTCTTCCTTTCCTCTTTGAAAAGCTTCTGGTGGGTTTTGACTCTTGTGCTGCTTCAGTGAGATTTTACAACTTTGGTTTCTTTTTTTACTTTTCCAACGTAATTCCTATGGGGAATCCTAAGGCTTTTAGGCATGTCAATAGTCAGTGTCAGTAAATTGATTTTAATCATAGAATCATAGAACAGTTAGGGTTGGAAAGGACCTTAAGATCATAAAGTTCCAGCCCCCCTGCCATGGACAGGGATACCTCACACTAAACCATATCACCCAAGGCCTCGTCCAACCTGGTCTTGAGCACTGCATGACCACTTATTAATAAAATCACTGTGTGATCATTTAACTATGATTTTTTTTTGTTTTAATAATTTTTATTTTTATTATTTTATTATGGTTTTATGACAGAGGAAAGTTCCAAAATCCTCTTGGTTGTGAACAACCGTCTCAGGTCTGTGGCAAGTTGCTTTATCATGTCACCATTTATAGATTTAAATATAAGAAAGTATTTAAGGCAAAACTAAGAGAGATTTAACTTTCAGCCTTGAATAAACCAAAATTTATTCCAGTTTCTTGGAAAGCTCCTGTAACTTTGCATGAGAGTGATGCTTATGTCAGGTGTGCCATAAGGAAGCTAAGCTTAAGTTAGACCATCACATCACAAAGCCAGTGACAGAAGTGGAATCCTTGTTCCAGCCCACTTTCTCTTTACTAATCTACATTGTCCTAGACCCAGTATTCCCACCTTCCCATGATCCTCAGGAAACAGCAACTCCCTAGCTCTTTATTCTTGTGGGATTTTGACAACCCCAATGTGCTGTTCTTTTTATACACAAAGGTTATGTTCCATGGTTCTAAAATGTGATGAATTTTAAACAGAATAGGAATTTTTCCCAGAGTAGCTAAAGAAGTTGTAGATTCAGGACATTTGGTGTGATTGCTCAGTGTGAGGAATTGAAGCCTGAGCCCTGCAGAAAGGAGACTGAAATCTTAGAAATGCAGTCAAGATATAGAGCAGGACAATGGGATGATGGGAATAATGGCTTAAAAGAAGCAGGGGAATGTGCTTTGGAGTAGTGTCTCACTATGAGGCTGGACCTGGGAAATATGGAATTACAACTGTTTATTCCTGAGTATGACCAGAGGACACCAGTCTTTCAAACTGACATGCTACATGGCCCTTTCTAAAAAACAGTGATGATACTGCAGCCAGTTTCAAGAGTGGGAATAAAAAGTGCCTGTAATCAATGCAAATAGACACATAATTTTCTGCAGGTCTGCTCCAGTACATAATGCAATTGACGGAAGAGTTTCTATTGATTTTCATAACGTTAGGCCAAACCTCAGGTGGCACAGATGTATCCCAACAGATGACTCAAACTTTATTTCTCTCACATTATAAAAAAAAAAAAGAAAAAATAAATGCATAGATTTTTCCAAATCAAAAACTTTTCACAGGGCCTTCAGATTCAACAATTTGTAGTGAATCATACATACTCTTTATATAATTTATTAGAATGCATGTTTGCAGATGAATGTTTAAAAGATGTTATTTATAGTAGCATAGGAAATGTACTTGCAATGATCTCAGTATTTTCCAGTAGATAGAGATGGTGAGAAATCCTACACAGGGGTAAACTCAGGAATCAGAATGGAACAAAAAAAGTTATTGGACCATCCAACTGTCATATCATTTCACTGTAAATGTCAGATTTTTCTTAACAGTGGTGATACTGTGCCATCCGGGTTTTAGCACAAAGAGTGACAGTTTCCATCACTGATATACACTACTCTCATAAGATACTACCTGCCCAGGAGAGAAGTCTCTCTCTGTACTGTGGCTGATCACATTTCCCCTCTGCACCAGCCCTTGTGACATTGAGAAAGTCCACGTTTGGTGACTTTTTAGAAAAGATTAGAACAATATTAAAAAACAAAAACAAAAACAAAAGCAAAAACAAAAGCCAGAGAAGAAAAAAGATACAAGTGTGGAAGGACACTAAAGATGTGAAAACTGAGCTTTTGAGTGGTATTTCCATGCTTGCTTTACTGGGCACCTGAAGCCAGACCACTAGTCATGGCTGTATCTCTATTACATTGTCAGTGAAAAGGAACCTCAACATTCCTCTCTCTGTGTATCTTTCCTAGGGAATAAGGGTGTTGTAATCTTCAGATAATTTCACTGAACTCATGGATCTTTACATATGTTGTTCATAATTCACCCATTAATAAAATAAAGAAAGAAGCAGAATGTAATTTTCTGCTGCACAGGTTGTACATAGGTGAATGCAATAACAAGATATGTTTATCTTATTTTCCTTACCATTAGAGCTCTTTAGACTAAGACTGTACTTATTCCTTACTGAATCTCTGTATTTACTCCATGCTCCATATAGTGATGCCTCCACAAAGAACTGGATATTTTCAGAATATATTGGGATCAAGAACGAGAATTATCCACTTGCTGGTGGCAGAAGAGAAACAGATGAAAATTAATGAAGAACATATTTTCAAGGAGGAATAGTTCTAGAGGAATTAACAGAATAGGAGTTTGTAGATTTTGTGTATAGCTTCTTTTGTTAGTCACTTTTCCCAAATCCAAATCCATTTGATTTTTTTTTTATTTGGATTTTTTAAACTTGGAATTGGAAATAAGATTCCAGCCATATTCTGAATGAGAAACAACCAATTTACTACTCACATTTTTGTGCATGTAGGCTAACAGAGTGCTACTGAATGCTTTGTTGTCTTGTAGCACGTTCATGTCTTATTTGCTCTTTATTGCAAGTTCTCAGTGTTTCACTACAATAAGTACACTGACTCAGAAGGTGCTTTCAGGTATGGTACATGCAGTAAGTGTTGTACCTCTACAAAAGCAAAGGTATTTAATTTCCAAGTTACATTTAATTTTTTAATTTCAGCACTTGTTGCTGAGGGGCATGTTGAAAGTAGAATTGACATTGAAGGAAATAAGTGCAACCAAAGATACATCTGTAACACCAATGCTTTTATTTTCTCTACACGCAGTTACATCTGGTGTGACGGGCAGGAGAATTACTCTTTCTTTCTAGAGAAAAAGCTATATAGCATTAGTTATTAAAGAACAACAGGGGAAATAGATATCACATACTGAATGTGTCCAGCACATTCATATTGCTGGGACAGAAAAGCAGGTGTAACTAATGCTCCAGTTCAGCTCCTGTGGCCACTCGCTTAATATTTTATTTCCAGCTGTAATAGCTTTCTTGATTTGAAAATTACAAAAGTTATTAGTTTTCCTATAAGCCATAAATTCTATCAGGTTTAGGAACAGGCTTATACATCTCTGAGAATACGACTAACTCAGACATTGGTTTTCTCACTGCTTAAGAAAATAGTAGATCATTATTTATTATTGTCTGTATGTCAAATAGTAAAAGTCGAGGACTTTTGAAGTAAAAGCCTACTGTGTTTGGCACTTCAGAAATACATGTCAAAAGAAAGCCAAAGACTTTACAATGCAAAGACAAAACATGAAACAGCAGGCAAATATGACAGACAGATGGTGGGAACACAAGGTACCAAGAGGACAATTATTACCAGTGTCGTAACCCGCAATCATGACCTACCAGCTGCCTACCTGCTGTCAAGAGTTTCATAGATGCCTTGACAGATCAGACGAGGAAAAGGAGTGAGGTGGCAGCTGGCTAGAAGTACAATAAAAGACTTCAGTGGGAGTTTTGTGTTATTATTGTATCTTATGGTTTGGCAATCCCCTGGGAATGGGGGCAAGTAGGATTGTGCATTCACCTGTTCTAAGACCATCCTTGGACTAACTTTTTATGGTTTTGATTTTCTTGCCTGCCAGTAACAAAAGAGCATTATTTATAAGAGACATGGACAATGCAAATCCATCTCACATTTCTTATTTGGTACAAAAAGGCATAAAAAAACCTTCTGGGGTCTGCCCCAATGTCTATGGGGCATGAGAAATTGGAGACCTGTAACCAGCAGTAGACACAATCATACAAATTGAGGGGGCAAAGTATGCTACATTCACTTCTGTCCATTCCTGTTTTTATTATTGCCCCACCCATGACAAATCCAGACCTGCTCCTGTTAAAAAGAATCATCAGAGAGTTCATAAATGTCAATATACTTTAGGGTATCCTTGTTTATTCAGCTGCTTACACAGTCAGTGTAGGTATGTCACTGGGGGATCTCAGTGACACTCCAGGACTCAATTCATCACACAGTCTTCTGTGAGATGAGCAGACCTTTGAGACCTGTAGAATGTGTGTGAGATTTACTTGAAACAATTTGTGACTGAGAGCATCTTCTTCCATTTTTCAGTGATGACAATGAATTTCCTTCCCACATGCTTGCCAGCAGCTAATTATTTCCTCCCTCCTCCAGTCTACACTGAGCAATGGTCTCTTAAGCTACAAATATCAGCAGTTTATTAATACAAAAAAGAAGCTGATGACCACAGCAATTTCTTGTGTGGGTTTGTTTAGTGAGATAACTTTTTGCTCCCTAAGGGCTGATCTTCATGACAGTTGATTACTTATTATTGCCACTGATGTTCATGACAGTTAATTCCCTATTGTGATTGCAATAAGTAGTTGCTAATTACTTACTGTTTCCGTTGTCACAATAGAAATGAAAAAAAATGAATAAGAATGCATACATAAACATACTGGTATCTGGTCATGCAGTTCCTTTACACAGCCTGAGGTTATCAAAGAAACTGGATCTTTCCAGTTTTCCCTTTTTTTTGGGGAAATGTACTTGCAGTATAGACCAAATATTTGGAAGCATATTTTCAGAAGCATGACAGAAAGTGAAAAAAAAATTCATGAAGAATCCAATCCTGCAAACACCCTTTTTGAAGTTCAAAGACTAGTTTAGTCTAGTAGGAGATTCACCATGGAAAACATTTCTCATCTAAAACACTGAAGGGAAAAAAAGTCACTCTTTAAAAGTCACTAAATAAAAGCTTTCCTTGTCTTAATACTTCCTTCTTCCACAATAAGTCAGTAAAGGGAAAGAGAAAATACTGGGGAAAGTATCATTATAATGAATAAAAAAGTGTTGGGAGGGATCTGAGGATGTGCTCTAATCCAACATCTGATTTTGATTAGCAATAAATTGAATTAATCTCCCCCAATTCTAGAGGGTTTTTTTTTCCCATAATAGCAACTGATCAGTAATTTCCCTTTCCTTATCACAACCCACAAGCTTTTTGTCATACTTTCTCCCCTTGTCCTGTTGATTGAAGGGGGGTGATAGAGCAGCTTGGTGGATACCTGGTGGCCAACCAATGTTAACCCACCATAAAATCTAAGTGCAGATCACTGTCCCAGGTGCCATTCAGAAATAGTCAGTAATTGGAACTCTTTGATATTTGTTTCTTTATTACTATATCCTTCCAAGGGAAACCAAATTATTCCAATAATAACAGTTAAAAAAGAAAACAAAGCCATTCTTAGCAATAATAAGTTAATATTTCCAATGCTGTGCAAATTTGCCAGTGGGACCAGGATAAGTGATCCTTCAGTTAAATGAAATAACATGTGGCTTGCTGCATCTGTGAATTAGCTGCATAAAGATAAGTGAGGCAGGTAAATGCTGAATAAAACTGGATGATGTACATTAGAGAACCAATTGCATCTGTTAGCAAGTAGTCTTTATATTAGGGTGCCCGTTAAGCATTGGTGCCAAGCTAGCACTTGAAATGAATGGTTGCAGATCCTAATTTGATAACTGGTATAGATATGCTGGAAGCAATGGAAATGTGTTGATTTGAGCTACTTAGCAAAGAATAACTGATGCCTTTAAACATTATTCTGTGAATGTTGAACATCTGTGTTCTCCCTGTGACTGCCACAACTGAGATGAGATTTTCTTAATCTAATTTGCAGGATGCATTTGAATTGGGAAGTTAGACCTTCCATCTACTCCACATGTACCTAAATCTCAAACTTTGGAATCTACTTCTATGATTCCACCTAAAGCTTTTTAGATAGTTACGACTATGATGTACTCTAGGTCAAGGTCTGAGACATCCCAGAACAAAGTATTATCCAAACTAAAGGAGATTTGTGGGAATGCCTTTTCCATTTTAACTCTCATACATTAAGGGAAACTCACCTTAGATGACATCATTGCCGTATACCCTCCAAAAAATTGACTTTCCTATTAACAGAGTATTTTCATTCATAGTTCCACTCTGAGTCACAGTGTGGCCATTCCTGTCACAACCCTGCTGTCACAGATAGCATCACTATTATTTTTCCTAAAACACATTTCCTACAGTAATTTTTGTGCCTAAATTTAACTAAATTGAATTACTAAAGTACAGCAAAAGTCCTGAGAGAATGAATAGCTTGAAATTACTAAATGTTGCTTTAAATTAAAAGGTGAACAAACATTTTATGGTCACAGGAAAGAAGCACTGATACAAGCATATATATATATTTATCTTTAGATTAGCCTGCAAGGTTGTGAGGTCTTGATGACCTTCTAGTTTCATGAAAGGTGGGTGTTAGGTCTTCTGAAGCTGTCCTTTTTCAGACTGAAAAAGCTCCAGCCTCTCAGCCTCTCCTCACTGGACAAGTGCTCTTATCCTGACCAGTGCTCCACATTTGTTCCAGTTTGTAGATATCTTTCCTGTAGCAGGGGAAACAAAACTGGACACAGTATTCCAGATGCAGTCCAAAATTTGGACTGATTCTATGCATTTTTTTCAATCAAAACCATGATCTCAGCCTAAAAAATCACTAATAGAGGATAAGCTTGGGCTGCCTCTGTAACTCCCTGGGAGATACGAACTGCCAACTAACCAATCACCTATACTGGATAACACTGTTAAAGACTTCTCTCTCTACAGACTGTAGGGAGCAGTAGAGACTGAAAAGTCTGGTGGTTTAGTGTAATATGGATGGTAAAATGTTCTATGGTTAAAGACAAGGAAGATTAATATTATACTTGTAGACTGCTCTGTAATGTCCAGTCAAAACTGATTCTTTGAGTGCAAAGTTGATGCAGCATCTGAAGGCTCATAATGGCACATATTTGTGTTTGGTCTTTTGAGAGAATAACCAGAGGCCATTAGTTTGCAGGGCTGTCATGCCATGAACCTTTCATTAAGGTGAAGTTAACTTGGAAATAAAAACGTCATTTTATCTTTTTTTTTTCTCCAACAAAGGGACTTTGACTTTCAGTTAATGATTCACAAACGACGTCGTGTCTCCTGAGATAGGGAGGGACAGGAGGAAACCCCAGATTAACAACATATCATTTATCATTTATGAAGTCTTTTTCACATCTGAGACTATGTATCTCCTTAATAAAACACAGAAATAAAATGAGAGAAAGAAAATTAAAGTTAGGATTTCAGGAAATAAGATTGATTTTAGCATGAGAGTAGACATCATGTACAGCTGACCTGCATGTCTGGAGTATCTCAGTCTAGTTCCCTCACACTATCTCTTGCCAACACACTTTTTTCTTCCATTCTGTGTTTCTTCATTTTCCTGCTCCTGTCAAAGAATGCATATTCATCCACCTCCTGAACATGGTCACCAGCAGCTCATAAGGCTCAGAGAACACTGTCAGCCCTCAAAACACCATACACTATTCTGTAACTATGAGGTTTCCTTAACCTCCTGGGGACCACTTACCATGAGCCGCTAACAACATAGACTGATTTGCTTAATAATTGGTCCTGGTTTTATGATGCTTGCTTTGTGGTGGTAATGGCTTTTTTAAGACTGATTTTGTATTTTTTTATTTCACTTGAATTTTGTTGTTGTTTTTGTAAATTATTTCTTCCAGCCTTTGTAAATAGAAGACACAAAGAATAAATCATAGAATCAATAAATCGTAGAATAGTTAGGGTTGGAAAGGACCTTAAGATCATCAAGTTCCAACCCCCCCCGCCATGGGCAGGGACACCTCACATTAAACCATCTCACTCAAGGCTTTGTCCAACCTGGCCTTGAACACTGCCAGGGATGGAGCATTCACAGCTTCCCTGGGCAGCCCATTCCAGTGCCTCACCACCATAACAGGAAAAAATTTCTTCCTTATATCCAATCTAAACTTCCCCTGTTTAAGTTTTAACCTGTTACCCCTTGTCCTGTCATTACCATCCCTAATGAATAGTCCATCCCCAGCATCCCTATAGCCCTCCTTCAGATACTGGAAGGCTGCTATCAGCTCTCCATGCAGCCTTCTCCATGCTGAACAGCCACAACTTTCTCAGCCTGTCTTCATACAGGAGGTGCTCCAGTCCCCTGATCATTCTTGTGGCCTCCTCTGGACTTGTTCCAACAGATCCATGTCCTTTTTATGTTAAGGACACCAGAACTGCACACAATACTCCAAGTGAGGTCTCCCAAGAGCAGAATAAAGGGTCAGGATCACCTTGGACCTGCTGGTCACGCTCCTTTTGATGCAGCCCAGGATATGGTTGGCTTTCTGGGCTGCGAGTGCACACTCCTGGCTCATGTTCATTTTCTCATCAACCAACACCCCCAAGTCCTTCTCTGCAGGGTTGCTTTGTATCAGTATGTATAAAGTTAAAAGGACTTAATTCTGCAGTCCACAAAAAAAAAAAAAATTGTTAAAGTTGTGATAAAAATGAAAGAAGAACATGTATGTTATAAAAACTATCAAGACCACATTTAAAAATAGGCAGACTTCTAAATATTTAATTATTTTATGGAATAAAGGATCTAAAACTCTTTTAAAATACAATCCTACTCATCCATTTCATGTTTGAAAACAGGATTAAAGCTCTTGTGTCACTTACGTGGGTTTTGGAAAAACACTGTCACTGGTTTGTCAAAATAATATGGTCTATAAACTCTATTCAGTAGACTTTTCTTCTCATCTACTCTTTCTACAGCCTTTCATATCCCAGTCAACTGCTCTTGAGTCAGATCTCCATTCTTCACTGTCTTGTTTCAGCCTTATTATTCCAAACCAGAAAAAAACCAACTCACTTAGCAATACCTGGAGTTCTAACTGAATGCATTCAGAAGCTGGATTTATTCACTCTCAAGACAATCAGACTCACTCATCCCTAAAAACCATCAGTCTGAAGTAGTAAGGGTCTAATTATTTCCAGTGTTTGTTGAAGGTTATTAAGGCATTAATAAATTAAACTTGATCATGTTTCCTGGAAATGCTACAGTTCTGATTAACTGCTTGTTAAAATAACAAACACATATGAACCATTTCCATGTAATTAATATTTTCCATTCCTTATTTCTTCACTAAGATACACTTTCTGAAAGCAGGACTTATTCCCAGGAACAGTAATGGCACAATATTTAGAACTCTGCTAAAGCACTTTTCCCATAGAGATGCTATATGTATGTCTATTGAACTCATTGTAGTGAGACATTTGGGAAACACAGGGTTAATCATGTTTCATTCTGAAGAAGAGTTTGTGGGTTGGTGTAAGATATTCAGCCTAGCAATGCAAGAGCCAAACCATTTTGGATAAAGCCAGATCTCCACCTACACAAACCACCTTAACTGGAGATGCACTGCACTTCAGCATCTAACCGTATTTTGCCTGGATTTCTGCCAAGCAAAAACCAGCACATTTATGTCATCTATACTCCTACCTCAGGAAGAAAATGACCCTGTTCCCACAAAGAGTTGATATTAACAAGCATTCTAATTCCTTATGAAAATAGACCAGAACTTTTGGGTTTACCTAACTATGATTTCATCTTTGGGAAAGGTTTGCTTCCAGCAATGATGTCATGAGTTTGGTTTTCGGTATTGCCAGGTTCTTGTTCAACTTGTCAGAAAAATGCAGGATCAGAATACTCAGTGGAAGCTTTGCTACCAGCTAGTAGCAGCCTGGTTATGGCCTAGTGATTCACACTGATATATTGAGAGGTCTTAGATTCCCTGTCAAGCTTCATTTACAGTGAAAATGAGCCAATGACTCTTGTCTATTTTCCTTCCCAGGCTATCAGAACAGCCGTCTCCTGACCATGTTTCCTATCCCTAGGGAAGGGCACAATTACACTGATAATCACTTTCTTGATTCAGTCTGACATGTAATTTCTCTTCTCCTCCAAATCCAACAGGTCCTTTTTTAAACACACTTCTTCCAAAACATGCTTAAATATTAGATCTCCCACACAGAGACAGGCATTATTACCTAACTGATCCTGGAGTTCTTGAATACTCCACTGAACGCAGTGTCCCCTCTTGTTTTTATCTCCTTGCCTTTGTTTGGGAACTGTTTGTTCAAAATAGAAGGTCCTCATGGCAACTGTGGCTCACTTCCCACAAGCCTGTAAAGCCCGTAAACAGCTGGAATGATAAGAGTTAAGTAACACAAACTAATGAGCAGTACTAGTGTGGGAGTTTCATTATTGTGTTAGCTTAAATAAATAAAAACAGTTGAAAATTGTTCCACAGAAATAATTTTTGATAGAAAATTGTTTCTTTGACAGAAGGGACACTTTCATGGAATGGAACTACTTTCTTTAGAGGAAAAAACCCTCAAAAACCCATAAGCAGAACCTGTTCAGTTACTGAAGAACTGAAGCCCAAAAGGCTCTGTCAAAAGTTATGTTTTCAATCGTAAGAAAATTGTACACACACACAGAGGCACATATGTAACTGCACATGCACACACAGTGTTAATTAATTAATTAATATATCATAGCAACATTCCAGTATCTGAAGGGGCCCTATAAGGGTGCTGGGGAGGGTCTCTTCAGTAGGGACTGTAGTAAAAGGATAAGGGGTAACAGGTTAAAACTGAAACAGGCAAAGTTTAGATTGGATATAAAGAAGAAGTTCTTTACTGTAAGGGTGGTGAGGCACTGGAATGGGTTGCCCAAGGAAGCTGTGAATGCTTCATCCCTGGCGGTGTGCAAGGCCAGGTTGTACAGAGCCTTGGGTGGCATGGTTTAGTGTGAGGTGTCCCTGCCTATGGCGGGGGGGTTGGAACTGTATGATCTTAAGGTCCTTTCCAACCCTAACTATTCTGTGATGGTATGATTCTGTCTGTCTTTTTTTGGGGGTGGGAGGGAGTGTGAGTAAAATTTTGGAGGCTTAATCCCCTGATTTTTAATGAAACATATTACTATGAAAGATTTTAACATTCTCTTTAGCTAAGATACTAAATTCTGTTGCATTGCTAATCAATAATATATGCATATATACAAATATCTATGTATATACATATATTCTTTTTTGCATGCCTAAGATACAGTAGAGTTAAATTTGGTTGGTTTTCTTCTAACACAATTTTTATGTTATGCATAGTTAAGATATCAACTCCTACATCCCATATCCATTCTGCCATAACTATTTGAAATCTTACCTGTACTGGGCTGGAGAGGAGGGAGTTTTTGCACATTTAACAGTTGGATAGTGCTCCATAGCTTGTTCAAAAGTGATGGTGCTAGCCTGCACCGTCAGGGCTCCATAGCTTGTTCAAAAGTGGTGGTGCTAGACTGCACAGTCAGTTCTCAGTAGCATAAGCCCTCACCCTGCAAGAACAACCGGAATTAATTCTAAAGCCCCTAAGGAAGAGTTGCTGACACCACAGAGATTTTTCTTAGTTTTTGATCTGAAACCATGCAAAACCATCCATAATATGCATTCACTTTGCACTGATTTAAAACTTGCACATGTTCTATTATGGCTCTGCAGAGATTCATTCCTATCCAAAGTAAACCTGCTTTTAATCTGTCAGTTTGGGTTTTGTTGAGTTTTTTTTTCAATTGAAATACATAAACCTGGAAAAAATTTCCTGATAATAATTGCCTTACCTGTAAGAAGACGTACATGGTCCCAGACCTATCCATTCCTGTTCTTTTTTGTTTGCCATTAGTGGAGCACTTACCCATGAACAATGAACATCTCTATTTTTAACTCTTTCTATTTTACTGCACTGAACAAGCCCCTGTGTCGAGGGGGGTTTCTGTCTGCCCAGTCTAGAGTTGTTTACAAAGCACATATCAAAACTTAATTTCTACTTCCGTACTTAGTAGAAGATTTATTTTATGGAGATGACAGTTTATTTCAAGATTTAATGTGCACAGAGCTTTGAAGTCCAGACCCTGAAGGAAAAGCTTATAAATGGTTTGTAACCAATAGTTTTGCTCACAGTTCAGACCATGTAACAGCTCAGGATGAGATGGGCCATGTAGTAAGGCCAGCAATAATTTTTTGCTGAGGCCCAAGATTAAAATTTTGATTTATGAAATACACCTTTTCTTCAGTTGCTCCTACAGGGCTGCTAGCTATTGTAAATGCGCCTTTCCGAATTAGGCTGTAATGATTAAAATGATGTCTCCCACTGAAAGTAAGTGTTTAAAACCAAATATGAAATGATGTACTTAAAAATTTCAGTATGAAAATTCAATGATAATCACACTTTACAGCATAAAACTGCAGGGCCCGATTAAGTTTGACATTAGCAAGTACTCTAACAAGACATTACCAAGAAAAATAACACACTCAAATCAGACTATTCAGCTTTTACCACATTAAGGAAGTAATAAGCTTCTAATATCTCCATTTCAAGACAGCAAAAATAGAAAAGCATCTTTCCTGTCAGATATTTTAACAGAAAATCTAAACAGAATAAAAGAAGAGAAAAGGTAGCTTAAGCAGAAGCAATGCAAGAATAGCCAGAGGCTGACCTACATTTGAAAAAGAAAGGAACCCAACAGCAGTGCTCACTGCAGCAATAAGAATGCAATTTCAGGTATTTTCTATGGCTTCCTATGAAATGATGATGATCCAGGCTGAATCAGTGCAGCAGCTGTTGCAATGATCTATAGGAATTATCAGTAATAAGTCTCAGAAGAGGTTGAAAATGTGCACTGTGAGCAGTTGAATCCTTCTCACCTCCTGCTGGACAGCAGTTCGTTCTTACTTTGATCCACATGTGTGGAGTACCAGAGGGCAATGGAGTTGCCTTGTTATTTTCCTGGTCTGTGAGCAGCATTATTTTATAAAGAACTTCAATCAGACTTCATGATTTTTGCAAGTCTATTAGAGAGCCTGCTTTATCTTGCCCCCTTCTAATGGGATTTGCAAAGCAATTATACATCCCCATTTCAGTTGATGTGCTTCGAACTAAAACCTTACACATGACTGCATTAGTTTATCACAATAACACATACACGTTGCAACACACCTCTGCTACATGTCACAACAGTCAAAGAAATTAAAACAAAAAAAGAAAACTGGGAAGTTTCTGTTGTTGCTGTAGCTATTTTCCCAGTCAGTTAATTTCTTTAAGGCTGACAATAGCCAGTGCTTTCACCCACAGAAATCTAAGTGCATTTGAAAGGTTGGAAATGTGTTTATTCTTACTCTTTACAGAATAAATGAGGAGAGATAAGTTATTTTCTACACAAACAAAGGAATTTTGCATTTTTATGGACAAACATCTGAGACAACACAACAAACATTAAGGGACCATACCTGCACTGCGGTGGAGATATGGGACAAACACTATGTGTAGGGTAAGGAATTCTGCCAGAATGTCTTTACACATTAAAAATAATCTGGAAAGACAGATTTCTTGAGCAATTACTAGGTTGAAACTCTCGGCATTTTAAAATGAAAGTGGAATGGATGCTGAGTAAACTGAAGATGGACTGTGTGAGTGTACATGAAAAGAGACATATGGGATAGAAGAGTAGTTTAAAGATAATCCATTTTTCTTTCAGTTGAATAAAAAGGTTTGTAAGAATAAAGAAAGAAAGAAAGTAATCTTAAGCTTTTATCCAGTTCAGTGCAATGTCTTCAGAGTAGATTGCTGAAGTCCAGAGTGATCAGAGGAGAAGAACACAGAAAGGAAGATGTCCATGAAGGATCAATGGTGCAGGGATGCTGAGTCCCAGCTAGTAGCCTCTGAAATATGGAAAAGCCAGACCAGATGGGACCTTGATCCTGAGTATATTATACTCAGAGACTCTCAGTATCTAACTCAGAGTATAATGCTTTTATTTATTTCCTTTTATTTTTTTTCCTTTTAACTTTCTGAGGAGCATGGGGAGGATGGAAATAGCTGTGATTTTATAATGTTTAAAGGTCCAGATGTGGCAACTTACCAGCTGATATATTTTTCTCAGTATTTTGTCCTGCTCTCTCGCTGTTCATCTCTTTTATATGCTACAGTACATCTGTTCTTCTTGGTTATTTTGCTGCAAGCTGGCAGGATTTGTTTCTCTTCCAACATGCCAAGTTAAAAAAATAAATAATCCTGCATTGTGTATAAAACACATTCCCATGAGAACAACCCTCTCCTAATGAAGTCAGTTGTTTTATTTTTTTTTTCATACACCAGATCATTTACTCTGAGATGATATTAATTTACAACTGGAATTACAGTTGACACCTGGCAGTGCACTAAACAATATGGGGCTTCCAATCTACATCATTAGTTGCTCATGCTTTACTGAATCTCTGCTCATTAAACTCCAAATCCTGTCTCTAGTGAAGTCTCAGCAGATTGTTGGTGATTGGGGAATTCCTTCTGAAATAAAGAGGTAGGGACACTCCATAAATGCCATGAAAAGCGAGGACTGGAGCAGCTGTCCAGATGCTTGTGCCTCTGGCTTCATCTATTCTGGCAGAAAAAGCTGGATGGTATGCATGATGGTGGATCCATCTTTTATACTTTCTCCTTCCCTTATTTGTACCAACTCCCTGATGCATGTTGGCAGACTCAGGTTTTAAAGATGTGAGCTGGAGATAACCATTACAAATATAGCCTCCTCCAATCAGTAGAGATATGTTAAGCTGTGGTGCAGGAACAGCAATCATTTCCCACAGAGATAAAGACCAAAGGGAGGTACTTCCAAAGCTATAAAACCCAAGTAATTTGATGGCAAGCCATAGAAATATAGTTCTGGAGTCAAGCAGCTGCAGAAATTTGCTTTCCTGCCTTACTGCTTTACAAATTAGCTATGGGCATAATATGTCTACAACTCAGATGTTAACCATGGGACAAATCTGGGAAACAGTCATAGAAGCTGGTACTGTTTCACTACATGTTTTGTGGCTGTGGAAAGAAACAGATGCTGTTTAATTGGGAAGTAACCCCCCTGCTAGATAGGTCTAGTTAGCTTTGCAATCTAATATTTGTCACCAGCGATTGTTTCTAAGAGCAAACCTTGCAGGAACATTGAATCTTTCCTTCCAGCTGAGATAAACTATTGGCTTAGTCAACAGGTAATGTTGCCTTGCACACAGTGTTGTTAGATTAGGTCTTACATGAGCCAATATAAAAGATCTACTCATATCAGGATGAGCTATAAGCTATGAAGTTCCTTTTTAGCTAAAGCCCTCTCTTGTGAATCCCTCTCCTGTATTTTGTACCAGTGGGCAGATACAACCTAAGTGGTAGCAGAAATAAAATTGGATGTGGTTCATTTAATGTGCTGAAGTAATCCATGTTTGCAGTAGAAAAGGTAGACGTAAAGAAAAAAAAAAAAGGAAAACCAATGAAAATGTATTAAATATTGATTGTTAACATGAAGTGGGATTTGGAATACAGACGGGAAGTTTTCAAAGTGCCGTCATAAGTGAAGGAGTTACTTGAGGACTAAAGAACAGTGTAGATGTTACACTGTTCATCTTCAGCCTTGTAAACCTGACCTTTGCAGCAGGGAAGAACCTGGTGATGTTAACTGGAGACAGTTCTTGGAAGTAGAGAATGGAACTTCGATTGGATTTAGCAAAGAACCCATGAAGTGTAGGAAGTGAGCTATTATACTTATGTGTTTATGTGCTTGTGTACTAAAGAAGTATTGCAGGTTGTGAAGAATTTGCTTGAAGAATAACTGCAACAATGACATTCAACATTAAAAACCACAGCATTGATTATACTTACGTAGATTGGATGAACTCTCATCGGACTTGTTTTCACTACTAGAAGACTAGTGAAAGTACTAAATTAACTTGTAGTGGACAGAAAAAACCCACAAACAGGGATATAAGAGTATCTGCAAAGATAGTCATCCTTGAGATATTTGAATGGTTTTCAGTCAGAGCTTTGCAAGTTCCCTGAGAATATATTAAATACTTCTACTGGACCAACAAATGGTAAGAAAATAGAAATCTGCACTTTTCATGGAAAGGTTTTTAGGAATCAGTGTATGAAGAAAATGGGAAAGAAATTGGTAAGTTAGCTCTGACATATTGGCTGTAAAAAAAAATTTTTTTTTTTTTTGTCACACCTTATGTTTGCTGGTTTTAGATTCACCAGAAGGGTTGGAAAGAATGAGAAAAGAAGACTGTTCTCAGATTGCCACCTAAGTAAAACAAGTTTTGCTTTGTTTCGTTTTAAGAATTCCAGAAGTTCTTGCTTAAATGAGTTTCATTCTCTGGCTATCTGAGAGAACTGTATCACCACTCCTGATTGATAGAAAAAGATTGATTTTCTTTACTATGTGAATGAAAATGTAGCCTTGGGCAGGGGACATCAGAGAGGTGTCCATAGACATGTCCTATCTTTATATCTGTTCAGACATATTCAGGGTATTCCATTTTGTCCTTGCTATGAGAATAATTAGAACGCTAGGATCTTTGTTCAATTAACTTTACATATGATAAATAGAGTGGGGCTCTTTTAATTTGGGAGGAAATGAGGGCAGCATGGAGGAAGAACTGCCTGAGAAAATTTAACAGGCAAATTTTTATTGGTGAAGAGATTTGGGTTATAGATAACTGGACAATAAATAAGGCAAGTAGTTGTACTGTCTTTGGCATAGTGTTAATTTTCATCACATTACCTGGTATGATGCTGTGTTTTGGATATGTGACCAAAACAGCATGGCTGAGCTGCATACCAGGGTTAAATGACAACAGTACAGGAATAAGACAGTAAACAGTGAAGTAGAACTGCTCCTAGGACTGAGCAAAGATGTTTTACTTACATGGTCTCCCTTTGGTCATTTTTTGTTCCCATTAGTTCCCTCTTCAGTATTTTCCATTGAACTTTCTGGAGTACTCAAGCCTTTGGCAGGCAATTGGTTCCAGCTCAGCTCTTGATAAGCAGTACAGCCATTTGAAACACTTGTTACACACAAAGTGACGAAGACTATAGTTTTAAAAATCCATGCTGGTAACTGATACATCCTCTCATAGACATTTCTTTTGTTGCTGTTGCTGTAAATAGAATGTGCTCCTATTGTGACATTTCTTTCCTTTTTCCATTAATCTTTGTCTTAAAAATGGAAGTTAAGAGTCGTTACATGTCACAGTGTCTACTGTGTACTGCAAATAACCTCCTATGGATGCTGATACAGTCCCAACTGCCTGTTGGGACTGTATCAGGCTTCCTAAGGCCTCTGTAAGGAACACAAGATAGAAACACAAGTTTCTGAAGAGAGGCTTTGTTCAAAGTCCAGTACGGTTGTGCAAGACTCCTATTTCATATTGTGGACCTGATCTGAAAATAAATGCTAGTAAGGGAAATTGGACATGACTAGCTATCATGAGATCTTTATAATAACCAAAGTAGTATGCAGGGGGTCAATTTGTCTCTTCCTTTCTCCAGAAAATATCTGATTGAAATCCATACCTTGAGAATAACCTTTTCATGAAACTGAAGAGCTACCTCATAGGCAAAGGTTTGGTGTAGTTTTCAATGGAACTTACTTTAATATTCCTGTGATAAGCAAATACAAGTAATCCAGTATGAGTAACAACCCCACACTCCCCAGAATAGCTGGGTCTAATAATGGGGTAAAGAAAAAGCCAGCTACAAGTCTGTTTACTGAGTTCTGCGGGACTATCATAGCCTGAATGATGGTATCAGGCTGATGCAATAGGAATTGCTATTTTGATTTTTTAAGCTTTCCAGAACAGAGAATATCCTTGTGATTCCATGAAGTACCATGTGGAGTGGGACCTTAACTTGTGAATAATATGTCTGGTTGCTATTTTGATACTAATAAATAAAGCTTATCATGTTTCAGTAAGAAACATGAGTATTTCTCCCATATGATTGATTTCTTTCTAGGTGTCCTGGCATTTGATGTTTGATTCATCCTTTTTTGATCAACCAGTCTTCTTGTTTTAATATTCTGCTCATGAGCTCTGCATGCCAACTGGCCATTATAAGGCTAGACTTGAATAGCATCCATACACATACTAAAGAGTTACAACTGTACGCATGTGAGTTACCCAGACCCTGCATCCAGGAACCAGTATACATTGACCCCCAACATGGGGCACGAGGGGTTGAGATAACGACAGATCTGACCGTCACAATGCTGATTTATTGGATCTCAGAGTTGTTCCTCTTGATCTCAGAGTTGTTCCTCTTGAACTCACAGCTTTAGAATGTTGTAACTTACTTAGAGCCGGTATTTGCTGTGTGTTTATCAAGTGTGGGGCTTGGGCTAAGGTTCTTGTCTCACTGTACTTTATGGCAATGACTTGTAATACGGGCGAGCTCCAGCAGCAGGGCGGAACGGACGTGGCCGTGGACTGGTCCCTGGCCGTCCGGCTGCTCCTCACCCTCCTGGCCCTCGCCCTCACCTCCGTCTGCGTGAGGCTCTGGGAAGCCGAGGTGGGGCGGCCCCGGGAGCCGGCGGCTGCTGAAGCGGCCCGGGAGAGCGGCCCCGGGCACCAAGCGGGAGCGGGACCGGAGGCCACGAGGGGACGGCTGCCGGTGGAGGAGGTCGGGGCGGTCGAGGAGCGGGAGAAGGCAGCGGAAGAGCCGAGCCCTGCGGCCGAGCCCAGCCCCGCGACGGCCGAGAGCATTCCCCGGAAGCCGCCCGCCGAGCACCAGGAGGATGCAGGAGACCCCGCAGCATTTCCCAGCAAGGCAGAGGAGGAAGAGCTGGACTCAGGAAAAGAGAAGCTGGTGGTGGGAGAGCCGGCAAGCACAGCAGCTACACCAGCCCCAGTGACAAGTACAGCAGCATCGCTTGAGAGTTCTGACGGTTTTGAATGGCCTTTGGGTACCCTTGGAACCTGCCTGCTGATTGTGATGGGGATCACTATGTTGGCACACATGCAGAGTGTGTTTTACCCACCACCATTGTGTCTGATCCCAAAATTTAAGCAGAGTTGGGTTTGGGTCTTGTCTGGGGTTAGACAACAATATGGGAGGACCAAGAGGTTTTCCCCAAGGCTGGACAGCCATGAGTGGCAGGGCGTGTGGGACAGTATGGGCAAGTATCTAGTCCACTGGGCCCCTCCAGTGCTTTGGAAACATTGGAGATGGAAGGACAATGAATTATTTTGAACCTGGTGGGCCCATGACCCTTAAGGCCAACAGAGCAGAGATGCAACATAGAGATGGACTCATGATCAAGGGGTGGACCTAACAATGGACACTACTGCCCAGGTTATTCATGTGTGTGAGCACTGCACACAGCCTCTCCTGCTCTGAAAGACTGTTACAAGAGATGGAGCCTGGCATCATGGACCAGATGGACGTAGACAGATCCCCACAGATGTAATCAACAAGATAACAGCAATGTCTCCACCAACTAATAAGAAAGAAACACAAGCTTTCTTGGGTGCAGTGGGGTTCTGGAGACTGCACATCCCAAATTACAGTTTGATTGTAAGCCCTCTCTATTACGTGACCCGGAAGGAGAGGGGGTCGGCCGGGTCGGACTGGTGGTTCGGCGCGTGGTATTGTACTCCTTTCCTTTGCTATTTTCTCTGTTGCTATTTTCATTGTTGTCGTTGGTGGTAGCGGTGGTGATTCGTATTGTACACTAGTTGCTAGACTGTTCTTATCTCAGCCCGTGGGAGTTGCATTCCTTCGATTCTCCTCCCCACCCCTCTGGGAGCAGGGAAAGGGGGCGGCAGGCCCTGGGGAAGGGGGGGGGTGGGCGGACTAACGTGGGCCTCGATTGCTTCCAGCCTGGCACCACTCACTGGGAGTAAGTGAACAAGCTGTTTGGTTGGGTTAAACCACGACACTTTCCCTTGAACAAAATACAAGTCTGGGCTATCTTTGGCTGGGGAGCATCTCCATGAAAAGAGACGGTTTCCTGGTCAGCAAGCTCAATAGGAGTGAACAGTGTGCAGCTATGACAAAGCAAACAGGATGCTGGATTGCATCAACAAGGGTATTACCAGAGAGATGAAGTCAGCATTCTATTCTACTCAGTGCTTTTCACATGGAATACTGTGTTCAGGTTTGGTTCCTGCTATACAAATAAAGGGATGTGGACAGGCTGGAGAGAGGCCAGAGAAGAGCCACAAAGATGATACAAGGACTGGAAAAGCTGTACGAGGAACAGCTGAGAGCTAAGTTTGTTCAGGCTTCATAAAAAGCTCAGGAGCCACCTTATCACCATGCTTAGTATTTGAAAGGTGGTCATGCTTGCCTAGAAAGGTTGGACCAGATGATCCTTGTGGTCCTTTCCAACTTGGTATTCTATAATTCCATGAAAAGGGAAATGGGGAAGGACTAATGCTTCAGAAGATGGTCCTTTTCTTGTTTCGTCAATGCCATCTGTAACCTTTAGATCTCTTCCAATTTCTAGAGAAGTGAGTGGATTTTTGCTTTTGCTTACCTCTTAGCTTCCCCTTTACTGTGTTACTTAATGGTAACTTTTAGACTACCTTGGAATGTCGTGTCCATGGTGATAGCATCTCAGTGTAATTATTTGAAATTGTTAACGATAACAAAGTGGTGACTATAGGGTACCGTCATTATGAATCTGTTTTAGTAAAGGGAGTTACATGCTGTGTTCTCACCTGCTTAAAGACTGTTTTTCACAGGAGAACTTTCTGCACATCAGTTGTATGTCTGAAACATGTAGAAATAATCAGTCCAAGTCTGAGGGCTATATTCCGATGGAATTGGGCTCAGAGATGTGACTAACTGATTGAGAATGTCAGAACATAACCATTTTTTTTGGTGAAGAAAGAATAAGGGTCAAAACATACCTCTTATTAACAGTGGCACTGTGGATAAAAATCTAGACTATAGAAACCAGCCAGAAGCAGGATAGTCCTGACATAATGAAAGTCACAAGCAAAGCCTTCAGATTGTGTTAACTAGGATTTCTGTTGACATAGTCATACAGGAGAGGCAGTAGTATGCTCTACTCAGGTTACAGGGTGCATGTGTGTCAGGCCATTTTTTTTCTCTGTGTCTTTTTATTTCTGTAATAAGACTTTTTTTTCTGTTATATCTGAGGAAGACCCTTCCTTTTAATAACTTATTTGACTCATATAATGGAAAAAAACCCCCACACATCATATATGTGAAGATCGTTAAAGAAAACATTTGTGAAGAACGGAGTTTGCTAAAGCACTTGGCTGTTTCTTTATCCAATTTGGAAAACTGTTCCAGGTAACCATTTTGTGTTTGAAAAAGAGTGGCTTGTAAGGAAGATGTTTTAGTTGAGAGCAAAAAATCCATCAGCTTCTTCACTTAGGAATGTATTCAATGCAATACTTCGTCACTCTTTGATATCACGCTGCTGGAAACTTCCTCTGCCATACAAACTCCTGAAAATGTTTTAAAATCTTTAACAACAGAAATTAAACCAATATGAAATTGAGAAGAATTTTATGTTAAACTGAATGTAATTGCCTGACTATCAACCTGGTCTAGTTGAAGATGTCCCTGCTTATTGCAGGAGGGCTGGACTAGATGACTTTCCGTCGTGATTTAAGCTCAGTCATAAATCAGCCATAAATCAGTCATAAATCAGCCATGCAGTCGCTCACTTCCCCCTCTTTTCTCCTCCCGCTCCTGGAGGGATTGAGAGGAGAATCGAAAGAATGCAACTGCCATGAGTTGAGTAACTAAGGTATAACACAAACCACTGCTGATACCACCAATAATAATAATGATAAGGGAAATAACAAGGGAAGAGAATACAATGTCACCTGCTGACCAATACCTAGCCCAACCGAGCAGTGCACTAGACCTTCTAGTCCTGGCCATGATGTGCTGTTGTATGGAATACCCCTTTGGTTAGTTTGGGTCAGGTGTCCTGTCTCTGCTTCCTCCCGGCTTCCCCTCCTCCCTAGCAGAGCATGAGACTCAGAAAGTCCTTGGTCAGACTAGACATTTGAGGAGTAACTAAAAACTTTGGTGTTACCAGCACTGTTCCCAGGCTGAAAGTCAAAACACAGCACTGCCCCAAGTTACTAAGAAGGATTAAAAATGACTGCTACTGCTGAACCCAGGACACCTTTAAAAGTCCCTTCCACCAAAGACCTGTTCTTATTCTGCCACTGATGCTGGTGGCTTGAGCTCTATGGTCTGCTCACTGCGAAAAGTATTTCCTGGGATTTTTGTTATCTCTGCCTTGCCCTGTGTGCAGTTACACAAATGTCCTTTTGAAGATCTATCATGAACCTTATAACTCGATAACAAAACAGTGAGGTTTTGTCATCTGTGTGCCAATCTTACAGATATAATAGCCTGCCTGCTTCTGCCACCATTAGATCTGAAGGCTTCCTCAGCACACGTGCTTTACTCATACACCTCTTACTGTGCCCCCTATCCAGTTCTTCAGGAATTCTCAGGAAAAGGTTCGGTCTCATCCCATGCTCTTCTTTAAGAACTCATCTTTGTCCACACGAGCACACTTCAGTATGCATTCTTGTTTATCTTACCTTACTACTAGTGTAGTTTTTATATTTCATTGCTTCTTTATACAGGCAACTTAGCTAGTACAAGCTAGTATAAGCTGGGATGAAGTCATTGGGCACTTTGAAAAACACTAGCATGGTTTTTGATTTAGGTGACTCTCTAAGGCCATTTCTTTTTTTATACCTCTTTGTTTCATCTGTTGACATCCTGCAGGGAGACCTCATAGCAGCCTTTCAGTATCCGAAGGGAGCCTATAAGGATGCTGGGGAAGTACTCTTCATTAGGGACTGTACAAGGGATAATGAGTTAAAACTTAAGCAGGGGAAGTTTAGATTGGATATAAGTAAGAAGTTCTTTACTGTAAGGGTTCTTTACTGTGAGGGTGATGAGGCACTGCAACAGGTTGCCCAAAGAAGTGGTGAATGCTCCATCCCTGGCAGTGTTCAAGGCCAGGTTGGACAGAGCCTTGGGTGACGTGGTTTGGTGTGAGGTGTCCTAGCTCATGGCAGGGGGTTGGAACAGAATATCTTAAGCTCCTTTCCATCCCAAACTACTCTATGATTCTATGACTCTATAGCATCTCATCTTTGCAGCATAAGAACTTTCAGTGGTGATAGCAAGAAGAAAGGAGAAATAGAAGTGTTTATACTATACAGTTAGGTTTCTGATGTCTCCCTAAAAGTATCCAAAGTCCTAAAATGAATGCTAAGGCTCTGCATGCTTTGCCTTTTACAAGTACACAGATCCTAAACTGGTTTTCTGTTTGTATATGGTTGCTTGGTTGGTTGCAGTGTTGTGGGGTGTGTGTTTGTTCTGGGTTTGGTTTAGTTTGTTGGGATTTTTTAGGGTCGGCAAATTGAAACAGATGATGAAATAAGTAAGAAAAGAGGAGTAAGTGGCACACAAAGCCTTGCATTTTGAGCCAAACTGGGTGCTAAGGCTGCTAAGGCCCGAAGATCTCTTTTTAATCTTTGCATAGGTCTGTTAAGGGAGAGATTAATTTGTGGACTATGGAAATAATCCAGCAGCTTTTTTCTTACTGGTTCCTTGCATTATCTCTACCCATTGTGCAAAGTTTCTTGCCTTCCACAAGTCTCAGAAAAAACCCACTGGTTATTTAATGCATCTGGAAGAAATCTTTTGTTACCTGGCAAAATATGTCCCTTTTAAAATTTCACCTAATTGGCTCACTTTTACCCTTGTACTACAGCATTCTTACACATCAGGAGCCAATAAATCACCTGAATCATGGAATTAAATTATCCGTATTTGACGTGGTCCCTACATAGTCAATGAGACATATAAGTGTACACTTTAAGTTAAGGACATACTCAAAAGCTTTGCTAAATCAGGGACACAAGTGATGATGTTAATTCACTCTTACTGTTAAAAAATAACTCTTTTTCATAAATAGTGTTATTAGACATTCCCAGTATTGTTTTTTTTTTAGTGACTGAAAAACCAAAGGCTTTCCCTACTTCCCCTGTACACTTATTTTGCACGTAGAACATTCTTTTTGTAACTAAAGAGATGAATTTCTATAGAGACATTGATCCTGTTTAATTTACCTTCAAGAAAGTACTTTGTTCTTTAAACAAATATTTATTTTGAGCTCAGAAATGGCATATTCATTGATAGTGCACTGTCATTGGTCTTGCAGTGACTGCAGTGTCTTTCAGGTCCTTGGCATTGAGATATCTCTACGGATAATACATTGGATTATTGTTTTAACATTTGAGCTACTTACCCAGTAAGAGGCTTGTGATGTAGGAACATAGAGTACTCACACATTTCATAAACAATTATATGTGTCTCATGCTAAACACATGCCCAAGCATTATCACCTTGGGGTATTTGGATAACTACTTTATTATTATTGCTGTTGTTTTATTTCCAGAAAGACAATCACCATACTTACAATGGATAATTAAAAAATTATAATAATGCAACTCTTCTGCCAGAACTTGACTGGCAACAAGAACTGGGTTCTAATGTGAAGCAATTATTATTAACACACCCATTACAGCATCCACATAGAAACACAAAAAATCTAAAATAAGATTTCTGATGCTCAGTGATCTAGTTTTCCCCAGTCTCGAAGATTAATTAGTTTAAGAAACAATACTTGTACTAAATGAGGAAAACAAACCACCAACAAGACAGACAAGCAAGGCAGCATGCAATACCTTCATAAAGGTTTCATAATACCTTCATAAAGGATTCATAAAATCTAACTGCAATATTGTTGTCTTCCACTCTGAGGAAGAAACTATTGGTCAATTCTGTAACCTTCTGTTTTTCCACTATGCAGGAGGTCTATAAGGATCTTCTTGGAGGAAGAAGTCATGGATGAAAGAAAGGTCCAGGAGAACTGATTGATTTTCAAGGATCACTTCCTCCAGGCCACAAAATAATATATTGTGATTTACAGGAAGGCAAGCAAAGACAGCGGGAACCCTGTACAGATGAAGAAGGTGGTCCTGATAAATGTCTATTATAAAAAGGAACCATACAAGAGGTGGAAATAGAGACAGATCATCTAGAAGGAATGTAAGAAGCATTGGCGGCTAATCATGCAGGAGCAGGGTTAGAAAAGCCATAGCCCAGGTGGAATTGAATCTGATGAGAGATGTGGAGAGTGACAAGAAGTATATGAGCAGCAAAAAGAAGTCTAGGGAAAATATGTATTCACTGTTAATGGGGCAGGATACTTGACAACAAAGAACATAGAAAAGGCCAGGTAACTCAGTAACTTTCTGCCCCATCCTTTTTTGCTAGTAAGACAGTTGTTCAGGAATCCCAGATCACTGAGAGCAAAAGAAAAGACTGAACTAAGGAAAACCTACCCTTGGTAGAATGCATTCAGGCCATTTAAGCAAACACGACATACAATAGTTTATGGTATGTAAAGAAACACACCCATAGATGCTGAGGCAGCTCATTGATGTCAGTGAGATGCCACTATTGACCATATTTGAACGACTATGTCAGGTGGGAAGAGGTATATGGAAGAAAGCAAATGTCAATCCTATCTTCAAAAAGGGCAAAAAGAAGGATTCAAGGAATTTCAGGCTGGTCAGCCTCACTTCAGTCTCTTGGAATGTAATGTAGTGAATAATTCTGGAAAGCATTTCCAAACATTTGAAGGACAAGAAGATGACTTGGAGTAGTCAGCAAGGACATATTGTAGGAAGATCATGTGTCAGCTGGGAATAATCCCATTTAACCTCTTCATTAATGACTTAATGATGGGATAGAATACACCTGCAGTGGAATCAGAGGCCATCTAAAGCTAGCAGGAGAAGGTGATGCACTAGGCAGTTGTGCTGATGTTCCAAGGGACCTTGACAGGTTAGAGGTCTGAAGAGAGCCTTATGAAGTTCAATAGGAAATGCACCTGGGAATACCTATGCAGGTTTCTTCATGCCACTGGTAGAATTGTAACTGGTATAGAGAGTTTTGGGGGCACATGTAACTTTGTAAGGGACTTGGACTTCCTTATCATTAAGAAACTGAGACTTCAGTTGCTGGAGTTAGTTTCCCCAAGCACCTGTGTCCTATTTCTGAAACTAGCAACATTTGGATAGGATCACAAACAAAGTGAAGTGAGGAGGATTTGCTGCTTCAGGGCTTTATGTAACAGAATTCTTCACATTCGTTGATTTGTACTAAATCTTGTAGCTTTATCATTGACTTTAAATCAGCCAGCTGTTGTTTCCTGCTGAACACCACCAGAAAGTGGCTGATTGCTTAGAAAATCCAGATTTTCTCTGAATAGGATTAAAGAGATGAAGACATTCACTTGCAAAGTTAGCTGTATATTTGATAAATCATTGGTAGAACTTATTAATTGAACAATGTCATTTTTCCTGTCACAGGAAGAAACAATCTTTTCCAATATGACTGGTTCATGTTTTTAGCTTTCCACCTTTATGAGATCTGTGTCTTGGCTGACAGACTGCAATCAACAACTTCATTACATTAATTTTCATCCAGTATGTGCTTTTTCATCTGCGTACCCTGACATTTAACTGGTCTGGAGCTTGTTTAGACTCATTGTGCTAGTTAATATTTATTCCTTCCTTTTTCCCTCTTCTCACTTTAATTTAATAGTCATATTTATCATTATGTTTATGTCTCATGGAGGCTTTTGATGTATTTCAAAAGGAGGTAATGATCCTTTTAGCACAGTATTTATGTAGTAGCTTGTTTAGACTCTGATGTTACCTGAAGATTTCCTCTTACTCAAGGTTGATCTACATTTGCAGAGGCTGGCTTAAGTGTGAGAGGCTTTTGTCACACTACTCTGACCTGGATTTCTGTTATTCTTGTGCTGATTGGGTTTTTTGGTAGTACACTCATTCGTTGTGAGGCTTACATGTCCTGTTTTCTTAAATATGGATGACAAGCTTTTGCCAAGGCCTGATTTTGCTTTAAGTGAATCAAAACATTCTATATTGAAGTTGCTTTACAAGTGAAAATGCTGCTTGAAAAAATTAGGAAAGCATACCTAAAAAATATGTTCCACCTTAATGTCCATGTGGAACAGATACTCACGGGTACAACTCAATGTATCCGGGACTGAAATCAGCTGTAATACACAAACCTGCCACTTGGGAATTGAGAGAAATGATGTGCTAAATGGCTCATTGCCAGGAGCTGTGCATAAGTGTTGGATTCGGGTCAATAGCATCTGCAGCTGTTACTTTAGAGGGCATGGTGAATCTGTAGGGGTAGAGGATAAGAAGAAATTTAGAGCTGATTAAAGGAAATATCTGCCTGGCCTATGAAATTCACAGTCACATGAGACCAAAGCAAGGGTTTGCAATTAAAATTAAGGAGCCTAATTTTGAGTCAGAGAAAAGACTGACCCAGAAGTTGGGATATGTGTGCCCTTCTTCATAACAGAGATAGAAAAGACTTTTTAACTATTTGGCCTGTTTCCTATCCCAGCTTCCCCAGTGTAGGGCACATTTCTGTCTGCTTTCCAAAATATTTTTTGTATCAGCTTCTAGGACTTTTTCCTAGGTTTGCATTTAAATTCAGGTTACAAACAAATGGATCTTTGTCTTTCTTGTATCTCTGCCCTATAAACACTGTATCTTCCACAACCCTTGGATTCAGTAAGGATATATTATGAATAAAAATGTAACTAAATAAATGCTCCCAGAACATCTGCACTGAGCAAAATTTTGTAACAAGCTCTAGAAGAATGGTATTACCCTCTGCAGTATGATGCTGTATAAGATTGGTGTATTGCAGCACAGTCCTCCAGGTGAGAACTCCTCTAGACAGGCATAAATGTCCCTCTGCTGTCTGAAAAGATCATTTTCCCTGTCCTGAAAGTAAATCAGGGAGGGTGTTTCTGTAAGTCCATAAGATGTGGGGATACAGCAGGACCTACATTCAGCCCTTCAGAGGAATGTACCGTGGTGGCAAGTGATCCTGGTGTCATGTACTCTCACAAGTGGCCATCCAGCTGATGTTGCCAGGCAGATAAGGGTTCAGTAAAAGACACGGTCAAACCTCTAATTCCTCAATGCTATATTTTGATATCTTGGTGCATTTGAGTCAACACAATTGAGATGATTATTTTTTTTTTCACTAATAAAATATATATACACAGACATTTCCACTAGTGAAAAAATACATACAGTTCAATGGGCTTTTACTGATTTTATTGATTAGTCTGACATATCAGTGCCAAAGGGAGAAAAAAACACAAACCACTTTTGTCTTTTACTTGTCATGTTTTGGTTGACATTGGTTGTAATATTGATTATTTCTAGTTTATGCAGTAATAATGGATACTATTAAAGCAAAAATTTTAAATTTGTGTTCTATTGAAATCCACTTTTTCAGCCTTAAGATCATTTTATGGTTTATTTTCTCTACTTTTTGTTTTAAGAATGCTTCTGAATGTGGTTTGATTTCAAACTACAAAGAATTCTAAAAGAATACGTTTTGTTAAGGTAGCTGAGAATATTTGGAAGAAAACATCAGGGGCTGATTTACTTTGAATATGAGTTATATTGTTTGTTCTGTTTCCTGCATCTCTAAGGTAGCTGTTATAACATCTGGAGGAGAATTTGATCTAGCAGATTATTTTCCTTCCAAAAGTTATCTTATCTTGATCTTTTTTCTTTCATTTTTTTTTCCTCTCTCTTTTTTTTTTTTTTTCCTTTTCCTTAATGCCAAGAAAAGAGGGAGATGACACAAACACTGTGTCATGTACTGGTTTTTATTCTATTTGATACAGAGAGTAAAATTGCATAAACCCAATAGTCACGTTAAGGAAAATTAGAGGAACAAACCATTTCTAAGTGACATCTACAGTAATAGGAAACATCTGGTTGGGTCACATATCATATACTACTCTAGCGTGCAGTGCATGTCAGGTCAATGATGAAAACATATACACCATACCTGTATAGACAGCCAATACAGCAGACAAGAAAGCACTTCTTCAGGGAAAACCTTCATATTCTGGCACTTCAGGAAAGGTGGATGTGATGGATCACAGATCATATACTACTCTAGCATGCAGTGCACGTCAGGTCAATCATGAAAACGTATACACTGTACCTCTATAGACAGCCAATACAGCAGACAAGAAAGCACTTCTTCAGGGAAAACCTTCATATTCTGGTACTTCAGGAAAGGTGGATGTGATGGTTTAAAATGCTACCATTGCTCTTTGGCTGGTTACTAGTTTCTGGATGGAATCTGTGTGTCCCTGAAGAGATGGCAGCTGTATTACAAGCTCTGGAAAAGAAAACAGATTTAAATACTGCCAGGGAAAATTGATAAAATAAGAGAAGGGGTAGGCAGTACATAAATTCACATTGAAATTTGTTTATGTCTACTGTCAGGCTGTTCTTTTAATCTATGCAGTCGTGATTTCTTCATGACTTCCAAGTTAGTATTTTCAAGGCCTCTGATTATTCTTGTCGCTCACCTCAGACCATTGTCTGGCAGTCCCACAACCTTCCTGAACTGTTTTGCTCGAAATAGGATGCATAAAGGAAGACTCACAATGTAAATTTTTTTTACAAAGATATATGTGATTATCAAACCCCCTTCCAAAACAGCAGTGCCCAGTTCAGTTAACCACTCATAGGAGTTTAGAACCTGCTTGACCAATCTAAGTCATGAAGAGATCAGATCATGTCAAATAGAAACTCCCAGCACTACCCTAATAACAAATCTTTGCCTAATATAAATTTGCACAGTGCCATTGAAACTATTTATTCAGTGAAAGAGTTTTGATTTATAGCAGCTGAAGAGCTTGCTCGCAACTTTTTTTGCATCGTTAATCCTTATAAAGGTTTGGGAAATGTAGATAGGCCACATGAACTAAATCCCACATGAAAGAAATTTGGGAGGAGTGTTTGAAATGACAGAGATCCTATGTTTTAACATGGCAGTGTCCCTCAAACCATTCAAACAAATGATGTATGTCAGAAATCCTGGCTGTTTCAAATTGCCTGTGTTTTAAACCTGAAATACATGTGTCAGTCCATGTGAAACTTTCTTTAATTAAAAATGATTTAAATTAGTCTTTGAAGAGCGCAGAGCACTATTTTTGTTTGCTTAAAGTGGGTTTAAGACTTTCCTCCTGTCCTGTCCTGGTCAATAGTAGCCTTCAGCTGTTAGGTAAACTGTAGAAGAAGTGAAAACTTAATCCATTTCAGGTCTTTGTATTCTTTTCCTGTTAATGACTCTGCAAAAAGACAAAGGGCAATAATGTGTTTGACAGCATTTAGAGGATCAATAACAGTTGCACTTTCATGCATCATTACTGCAACATCTGAGCAGCACAGCCTTTAACGTCATCAGATGCAGAACCTTTAGTGTTTGGAGATCTTCAAGCATGTACAGAATGTTGTCCAGTGAGTTCCTCACCATGCAGCAGCAATTTTGAAATGTTTTTTTGACACACAGGTAAATCCAGCCTAAGGCATCCAGGGTTATACTTCTATAATATTGGAATTGGGGAGTAATTGAGTTCATTAGATCAAGCAATGTAGACTGACATATGTCTGTCTACATCATATATTATGTAGACTTCAATATCCCTACCAAGAATATAAATTAGTTCACTCTACCTGAATTGTCGTATACACAGTGTAGGTGATAAGTAGAGTGGATGGAAGAGGTTCCTTTTGGGACAACGTTCCTACTTTCTGTTGTGCAAGCTGATGTCACCCTGCTTTAGTTGGCAGAAGCTATGTGGTTACACAAGATAATTCCCCCACCCCCCGAACACTGGCATTTACTGGTATTTATTATTTATAACTATTTGCATTTATTATTAATCTCTGTAGACAAGTGTTTCCTGTGTGTTTTCTCAGAAGGCCACAGTGTTTGTTCCCTGCCCCAAGGAACTTACAAAATGATCTGTAATTCTTAAGTAATGGCCAACTCAATTAATCACTAATTTTGTGCAAAAAACACTGTATAGCCCTACATAGCTTCATGAAAGGAGGCAACAGACACTGGAGTGACGAATCCTGAACCATCAAGTATTTAAGTATGGTTTATGACAATTGATAATTCTTTAATTTGTAGACATTGGACCTCATTGTATTTACTCTGTTTAAATGGGCAAATATAGAAGACTACTCATTGCCACATATAATGTCATTATAGAAGACTAAGAAAACAGTAATTTATTTGGGTTTGAATGAGAACAAAGGAACAGCATTCTGTGTAAGTAAACACTGTTTTGTTTAAATAATGAAGTCACACATGGCATTGTCTTTCTTTTTTTCTTCTTTCTTACTGTTTTTGCTTTTCTTTCTCAATCCTAAATACAAAGACATGTAAATTGAGCCAAACTCTTGATTACTATGAGTGGAATATTATAAACAAAAATGTGGGACAGTGTAAAACAAAGGCATGAATGATACTATGATACAGAAAACAGGCATCACAGATGGAGAACTTTTCAAGGCAAAAGTTAAAAGCTCACAGAAATAATTTCACTTGGATTCTTCCCTGACAAGGACATTTAAGTATAGTCAACTCTGTGTTAGGAATATTGTAATTTGGGAAGTGAAAACACATCAAAAATGCTGAACACAAGCGAGGTGGTAATTGGTGACCAGATAAACATTCAGAAAATAAGAGGAATCTTGCTTGGCTTATAATGGGAACCTTGGCCAATGAAGTCATGAGCAATTTATTCATTCCCTATGCCATATATATTGACGTGTTACTTTGTTTTGTTTAATCTGATAAGAAATTTATCTCAAGTAACTGGGACAGTCTAGGATCTCACTTACTACTGTTAGTCCATATAAAATTGCTGGCTTAACAAATAGGTGAAGTTTTCTCTCTGTTCTGCAAAAAAAGGAACTTGGGCAGAGGAAGCTGAAATACAAGCTTATACTGCTGCCAAAAGACCAAAAGGAGCCCAAGTAGTTCTCTTTAACCTAATTTTGGTCTATCAGAATACAAACTATTGTTATGTTTACATAACTTTGACAGCAGCATAACCCAATCTTTTGTGATTTATGGCAGAAGTTGCCTATAAAACTTTCATCATCTAAAAATCAGACACTTATTATAAGCTTATTATCAACAAAGATGGAGATAGTATATCCTAAGTGCTAGTCAGTTCAATCTAAGCTGCCATAAGCTTGTACTTCATCAATAAGGTCACCTAACATTTGCATGACTTAAATTAGTTGTCTCCCCACCCTTAGGAATTTAACATCTTTTCTAAGTGCTTTCCTGAGAAAATTCGTTTTGTTTCTAGTGGCAAGCTTTCCAACACACTGTCATTCTCCTTAGTTGTGAGTAAGGAAAACTGACTATGCAGTAAGGGGTTTGGGACCTAAGCACTATTTGATCTAACAGTCTGTTAGACCCATTGTTTACAGAGGCTGTCCCTTTCCCTTTTTTGTTCCAGTTTCCTAGTGAAAGACAAAACACATGGATCAAACACAAGATTAATGGAATCCTTTTTATGGACTTCAACAGTAACTTGATAAGGTATGGGTAAAGGATAGGTACAGGATACTTCCTGGACAGAATTTGAGTGGAGGCTTCAGCATGCACCTCTGTGAATTATTGTTTGATTAAAGATTGATCTCTTTCAGAAGATAAAAACACTTTTAGCACTTTTGTTTAGAATGTCCTAAAGGAAGAGAGGTGTCAGTAGATGTTTATGCCCTGTTTCTGCAAGAATTCATGTACAGCTGGACATGAATCTTATTGTGCATGAGTAGCAAACATCCAGCTTCCCTCTTGCAAGTCAGAGCAGTCAGGCAGTTAGCACAGGGTAGACAGAGTCTCTGAGGTGTGAGGATGAGAGTGGAGAGCTGCAGCTAAAAGGCCAAAACAGTGAGTCACTAATTGTAGAAATCAGACACATCTATATTTAAAAGGCAGAGTATTTATACTGTAACAAAGAAATTTAGAGTATTCATTAATAAGTTTGTGATGTAGTTACCAGAGGAAGACAGAGAGGCGGTATATAAATATGAGGGGGTTTCCATTTATATACACATGTGTACATAAAATGTGTCCACATACATAAAGATACACTATGTTTATTTCTCAAATACCTGTTTCTCACACAAAACACTTAAGCTTCTTATTAGCATACCAGACAACAGTTCCTCTTCCATATACTTTCTAGAGGCTGCATGTAACCAGGATTGCATTTTGAATAATAAACAGTAACTTTCCACTCTAACTAAAGCACGTTAATTTTTGCATGTTCTATTTTAATCAGGTGACATATGTAATTCACACTTTTTTAATGACTTAGGATTTTCTCTCAGAAGTGTTATGCAAAGATTGCTCTGTGACAGATCATCTGTGTTTATGGTATAAATTACTGAGTGCTATGCTCGCCACTGTAATTATACACCTTTGAAAAAGAATATTGTGAAAAAATTTGGCTCATGATAAGAAATGGGGCTAAGGGCCTGATGCAGTTGCATATTGCTGGAAAGCCAAATATTTTACACTTATTATTTTAACAAAGAACGTTGAAATAGAGACCAGGGATTTGGGAGGTTGGCAAAAGTTATTTCTGATGTTAAAAATAGTTCAAGGTACTAACTTTGTAATTGCACAGGCCTCATAAATTTTCTATCATGTGACAAATGATACTTCTGCTGGGAGAGGAATTTTTATCATGTTGATTAACTTTTCCAAGATGCTATAGGTCATATGATGAATTATGCTGAATTGTAATCTACTCTGAGTGTAAGTTTGTTGATTTTATTGTGACTACTCAAAAACTAAAGTAATATGCTGTGTAAGTTGCACTCCACCATTTCTTGATTATTTAGCTGTTACTGTAATCTAGGAATATGACTTTTGCTTTAGGGTATATAGAAGCTTAAAGTCATAAGTAACTATTGAACATTTAAAGGACTTCCTTGCACTTCCTAGGATATGAACTAAAAATGAAAGAAAAAGGAAAAAGGCTGACTAACACAGCAGGGATCTCATTTATCATCATGGGAAGTTTTGCATTCCATATCTTAAAAAAAGTTCAAAATCTCTTTCTGTATTTTTTGGCAAGAATAACCAGACAATGAATTATTCTTTGGGTGTCATCATGTGTTTTTTTTCCCCACTGTCTGCAGAAGAAACAACTTTGAGGCTATAACCATTTCTGGAAACGCAAAGTGAAGCTGTCATTTTACTAACAGTTAGGTGTTTGGCTTAGCCTCAGCAGCACTTTCAGACTGATAGAAATTAATGTTTTTTTCACCACGTTTCTGTTGACTGGCTGCCCCAGCTTCATTAAATTCTGAAACTCAGGCAGATTCTCCAAGTATTTTTGCTCTTTTTACATACTAAACCCTGTATTTCTTTAAAAACTGTCTTCCTTTCACTGTTCTCCACTCAAATCTGAAATGATGGCTATTTTCCCTATGGTATTTTCTGTTAGAAAGAAATAACCACACATTTTCAGTCATACGTATTATTTTCTCTGTTTTTACCAAAGTCTTTGACAATTGCACTTTTTGGAGTTTAAAAAATTGACATTATCCTCTGCAAAAATCTTTCTTATATCTATCAGTCTGTACCTGTGCCATCTTTAAGTGCCTGTCAGTAAAAATGTGTAGAAGTCTTTGTGGAGGTGCTAAATGTTATACTGCAAAAACAAGTAAAAGGAACATATCAAAGTGCCAGTGTGATTAACCAACATAGTGCATTTTCATGATTTTGTAAGGAAATGTTAGTGAGCTATTTCCATGCTATAACAAGAACTAACAATAGATATATTGCATATTAACATGAGCTGCTGTGGCTGGGGTTAATATACAACATATTCCACTGAATGCATGTACATGCTTTTCAGATCATGCAAGATCTTCTAAAAAGCTGAATAGGAATAGGTCACCTCCGTGAAATAAGCGTAACTCACAAAGCTGTAAAGGTTGCTTACAAAGTGTCCTGTTCCCAAAACCTTTGATCATTGGAAATGATCACTTCAACAATATCACTTTATTGAGAACTCAGCATGTCACAGATGGTCCTAACAGACCTGAAGAAAACAAAATGCAGACCGCAGCGTTTCAGAACAACTAATAGCTGAGGGGAACTTTAAGTCCAAGCTTTAAATTCTGATCCCACTGAAGCTAATAGCAAAATTTCTATTGGCATTAGGAAAGCTAGAATTTCAATCTTAGTGTGAGTTCTCCCTGGAACAAACACACATTTTGATACCTATTTCTTGGAGTTATACATATTTGAGGTACAGACATTCAGACTTCTGGAAAATTAGCTTTGACTATTTGTTCCTTGTTTGCAGTAATGGGTCTCCAAAATATGGTTTATGTTCAAGTTATGTTATGAGAAATTTTGATGGGGTGAGGCTACATTCTCTGGACACACACACATGCTGGCTGTCCACAGAAGTGCATTTTAGACTAATTTTAGACGTAAGCAGTTGTGTTGAGGGAGAGTGGAATCTCACATATATCCTAAAAGTCAGAGTATACTCAAGTACATATTTCATAGAATCATAGAATAGCTAGGGTTGGAAAGGACCTTAAGATCATCAAGTTCCAACCCCCCTGCCATGGGCAGGGACACCTCACACTAAACCATATCACCCAAGGCCTCGTCCAACCTGGCCTTGAACACTGCCAGGGATGGAGGATTCACAACCTCCTTGGGCAACCTATTCCAGTGCCTCACCATCCTTACAGTAAAGAATTTCTTCCTTATATTCAATCTAAACTTCCCCTGTTTAAGTTTTAACCTGTTACCCCTTGTCCTATCACTACAGTGCCTAATGAAGAGTCCATCCCCAGCATTCCTATAGGCCCCCTTCAGATACTGGAAGGCTGCTATGAGGTCTCCACGCAGCCTTCTCTTTTCCAGGCCGAACAGCCCCAACTTTCGCAGCCTATCTTCACGTGGGAGGTGCTCCAGTCCCCTGACCATCCTCGTGGCCCTCCTCTGGACTTGTTCCAACAGTTCCATGCCCTTTTTGCTGTTGCACAGATACTACAGGGAAAAAAAGAAAAGGGGGTAAATAATCAAACACATCATGTAAATCACTTCCATTATATCAAGCAAGCACTGGAGAATAGTGGTTTAATATAAGCCAGCAAACCACATCTACGTTCATGTTTTGATAAAAATAAAACAGTTTACCATATAATATGGAAAATTCTCCTAACACAATTTAATAATGTCTTAAATATTAGCATTCATTAAAAGTAAAATAATGGTGTTCCTGCTGTTGTGCTGAATATAATCAATGTAATAGCATCTGCTGAAGATGTGACAAACAAGACCTGTAGCTTAGAGATGTGGAGTAACCTAATTACTCTTACTTAATATCTCTAATATATGCTGCCCAAGAGGTACTACACACACTATTTTCTCTGGGGATTAAGAAAATCAGACTGCTATTGGTAACGAGACATGATTTTTTTTCTGAGATTGTCCTGAGGGTAGATCAAGAGCATTTCCCATCTGATTTAGAGGTGGCACATAAAAATTTGCAGAGAGGAAAGGCATAGAAATACATTGCATAGACAAGGATGCTGTCATGGAAAAAGCCCATGGCTGCAACTGCTACACACCCTGGTCTGTGCCTTTACTTAAATTACTTAATCTTGTATCAGTGGACTGCTATTGTCAATATTCGCTTAGGATTATTTTACAAAGTAACATTAGAAATTCTTTATCATATCCAAGGACACTATATATTTTCACTGAAGGAAAAAGTGACCCTTTTGCAGAATAGTTCAAAATTCTTATACTTGTTTTGTGAAATACCATGTAAAAAATGCAGATTTACAAAAGCCCTATAATGCTTTCAAGAAAATATTCTTTAGCAATCTTTGTGCTCATTATTAATATATCCATTAATCAGCATATATCTTTATGTAACAAAGAACGATCAATAATCTATGTTCAAAACACATGCCAAGAGAGGTCAATAACTGATCCCTCTTTAATTAGGTGTTGCTTATTAGTTCACAGTCATGAACTATATTGTTTAAGCTGTGTGTTTTCCCTGTTCTTCAATAATCACTGCTTCTAATAGGTGGCTGTAGTGGACTATGCTGCTGCTGAACAAAACTTTGTATATGTGTTTCAATAGCTGCAGCTAGGATTGATGTAGGGAAATGATGGAGGCAGACACAAAAAGTATAATACAGTACTGCAGATCGGAGAAAATGGACAAGCTGGGAAGTAAAATGACATTTGAAGATGAATTGAAAAGACTGGGATGTATACAGCTTGTTTCTGGGACTATCCACGTATTCTTATTTGCTACTGAGAAAAATTAAGCTGAGAAAAACTGGTTCATATTGCACAGATGGCATTGCGTAAATGGTGTGCTCCTTGGGCACTTTACCTGACTTTCCCCACACCTTCCCACTGAAGCTTTGTAAGATGCCAGGAAACGTACTGAAAACTAACAAATTTCTCTTGTAAATCACAGGATATCCTGTACTCACTGCAAACACAGCATGCGAACAGGGATACTAATATGTTCAAGGTACTTTTAAAATTGGTAATTGTTCCATTCTTTCATGTTGTTACTATAAAAAAAATCCATTTTCAAGCTGTTATCTGTCTCCTGAGATGTATCATGACATTTCCCTAAAAAGGAAACCCAAAACCTAACCAATGAACCAATGAAATATGAAAATTTATATTAGAAGTCAAATGTAACAGGTCACATTTTTACCTGTTATCTCAGGAAAGAGAGAAAAGGAAATAAAAATATCCTCTGTCTTGAAAAACCAGTTCACTCTGGAGTGCCCTGATTCACCTTGAATTGCAAAAACAGCTTCTACTCAAAAATGACTGATGCAAAAAACTTGAGTTTGGGCAACATGCTCCAAAGTGTTAGTGCACATCTGGTAGACATCTAAATAAGTATATGAGATGATAAAACCATCCTCAGCTTGACTTCATTGCACCCAGTCTGTTTTCAATAGAAATTTCAATCTTTCTGGTGTAGGTAGTTATGTGAACAGTCACCTTTAGACTCTATATGGAACTCACATTCATATGATGGGCCAAATCTCTCGTGCCGTGAACTACAGCCAATTACTACTCTGATCTTCTTACCTTAAATCCTGAGTAAAAAATAAAAAGGTGTCACTTGCCTTGCTTTTTTCTTTAATCTTATGAATAAATGAAGTTTTATTTACCCCTTCACTTCCTAGTCTTATATTGGAATGTTTTATAACTTACAAGGAAATATAGAGTAATGGACTAGAAAGACATACGCAAAGATTGTAAAGGTCAGATACTTCATTATTAGAAGAAGAAAGATAAAACGCTTCATGGTTACCAGTCAAAAGGTATTTAGGACATTATGATCAAATTTAATGATCATATTTAAGAAATGTATATTAAATACATCAAAATTTACAAGTAAACAGTATAAATGTTTGTTTAAATATGGGTTTTATCTAAATTTGGCTAAACATTTTTGAAAAGTGTGAATTAATTCAAAATAATTTAAAAATTGTAGAGCCAATATATTTTTTTTTAAATGAAAAAAATGTAATTCCTGTTTAGGGGGTAGATTATTCAGAGAAGTTCATTTGGGAAGTCATCATATCAACTCCACAACATCTGTGATTAATGTGGAAATGAAATGAAAGGAGGAAAGGAGAAGAATTTCAGGGAGATAGATGCAGAGTAGTAGTTGGCTTTCCATATTAGTATGGTAGCTTCAGGGTAGTTATTCTCCAAAAAGCAGCAGTTAAAGTAAGTACTCTTGAGAATTCAAGGATATGGAAAGGGTGTTCTGGATGTAGGAGTCGGAAAGCGTGTTCTGTAGTTAGGAGTCAGAAAGGTTGATAGCACAAAAATCCAACTGGAAAAGATACCTCAGCACTCAACTAGAGACTATATACTACTTAGGGCAAAGTAGTCTTGTGCTTAAGTCCAGTTTTATGCAGCAGAAGATACAGGTATGGTTTTCAGGTCTGCATAATATCAGCAGGATGTTGTGTTGCTTTCCTTTGTGCTTCTAGGACAGCCGCTGCTCTGGTGCACCAGCTGTCACTTGCTGACAGTATAATGCCTTTTTCCATTTTTAGGAGCTAAATGCCATGATTCCAGATTTGCTATTGTATCTTTCTCACAGACCTAAACCTCACAAATAATGTAGTCCTCAAATGTGAGCTTTTAGAAACCAAAGGCATTTAAGAAAGCTGCCTTTTAAGGGGATTTTTTGTTGTTTTTATTCCCAGTGAGAGGCTGTTGAAATGAAGCATATTTGCTTCCAGAGAAATCCTACCAAAGAAAAATTACAGTACTGCTCACTTTTAAATTTCACAGCAAAGTAGCACTTAAGGCTTATTGCAGTGCATTAGATTTAAAACCAATTAAGTACAATGCTAAATCAGTGTAAACCACATTTCTGAATTTATCTACAGCATAATGAATAACATCTGCATCTGCAAAGAAAAGATTTATACTGAGCAGAAAAACGAAATGTGTTGACAATTTGAGCAGTTTTCATTCCCTTATGTCATATGTCTTCATTATTTGGTAAAGCTTCACTACAATCCTTCATTGTTAGAGCAGTAAAAGGGGAAAAACACCCAAATTGTAACACATTTAGGTAGATTCTTCCTGAGTTCATTTCCTTTTCTCATCAAAGTTGCATCTTATTTACCTCATGAGCTTTTCCAATTTGAAATCTATTTAGGATTTGACAAGGATCACCTTTCTTCAGGCATGTTGGAGGATCAAGGATTATCTTCTGACTTCTGATGGACATTTCCAGTACTGCCCTGTCCAGAAAACATTTCAGAAAGGACAATCTGCTCCATTTATCTTCCTAGATGACAACAGGCAGAAAATATGACAAAGGGAACCAAAATGCTCCAATGCTCTTTTGGGGCACCAAATACCACCTTTGACAGAGCTGAGCTTCCTTCCTAAGTCTGCCTGAAGCTTTATTTGTGACCATTAGCAAAAAACTTATATAATGATCAGGACACGGTTTGCACAAATCTGTTTTGCACGGCTGACTCTTAAAACTTCCCTTATTATTCTCCACTCTTTAAAGAAGGTTAGGAGTAATAGTTATTTTACTTCCTTGGCTTGTAATGCTGTTACCTTTATGGGGCTCCTTCTTACTGCAGACATGGACAGCACTCACTTGAATAAACAGAAAGGGAGCTTGGGCTGGGTGTCTGAGCCCTGTGATGCAGGACTAATTAATTCATGTTTATGATTGTTTTATGAATGTCTTACTGACTATTCAACAGGCTGGCCTATCTATTGATAGCAAACGTATTATAAGAGCAGCAAAGAACAGCTTCCATGGCTTCTGCCTTTCAGCTCTCTGGCAGCAAAATATTTATTGGGGTAAAAGAACAACCATGCTACCACTTAGTTTTCAATGTCTTTTATGATGGAGAACATAGAAGGAGAGCTGTTCTTAGTGGTGATAGGTTCTGTGAGACACAACTGTTGTTCACAGAGAGATTATAAGTAAGAAAACATTAATAAGGATATCTCTGTATTTTAAGCATTAACCCTTTGTGTTCATAAAGCAGAGTTGTGAGTCCCAATTCTAAGAGGCTTTTGGTTAATATTGTCCTTATTTATTTTCCAAGTTGGGTCCTGCTCCCATTGTTATAGGCCTATAATCCTTGCATGCTCTTGAAAAATACAATGCTTGCTGAGGATAATTGACCTGATAATTGACCAAAATTCATGTGAAATTTTATTGTGAAGCTGAAGTCCTTCATCCGTAGTACTCTTATGTCTGCTCTTCAGGACTGGGATGTAGCTCAAAGCTACACAGCAGGAGTTTGTGTTGTCTTGACATGAAGCAGAAGATGCAATGTCAACAGCAGGTTCATTTAACAGTCTATTCCTCCTGGATGTCATTCAGTACCAAAAGCACATGACCGAAATAGAGATTATGGCACATCTGAAACCCGGGGAGGGTGTGGGGGGTGTGTTTGAATATGCAGGGTAAGGGTGGGGAGGGAGGCAAGATCAACAAAACTACAAATCCAAACAATGGAGGCAGCAGAAACGGAATAATAATAAAAAGGTAGTGTATTATCTACCACATAGTAATGATTCTAGTGCAAGGAATGTTGTGCTCTAATTTCAAGTGATGCATGAGTCTTTCAGTATAAGTTTGCAATTAAAAGTGCAGCACTGGCAAACACCCTTACGTTTTCTACAAAAATCCATTCTGATAACGTTGGATGCTGCACAGAAGGAATAGCTCTGCAGCTCCCAGAGTTGAAGATAGTATTTCTGCGCCCTGTTGCATTGTGCTCACACACATGTAACAGCTTATTCAGAGTTATCCTGCCTGTCATTTAATGGTGTAGTGCAACCTTCCCATAACAAACCATTATGGACCAGTCACAAACCAATCTGAATGGGGAAAGCCAAATCTATACCAATACACCTCTGATTGTCATGTATCCCAGGAGCTTGCTGACATTAAAGAATTTATCCTGCAGAATGAAGTTTAACTCCATTTCAGTAGTAGATAAAATGAGGCATGTAAGGCTTTGGAGTAAATGTTAACATGCATGTCTTCCAGAGGAAGTAACATTCCTCTGGAAACCAAAGTTGATGTTTTCCTATGCTGGATAACATTTTGTCATAAATATTTTGAGTGACATGGCTAAAATGTGAGCATTAGTGACTTTAATCCCAGTGTGTAGACAGATCTATGCCAGAGTATTCAAAACATCTGCCTGAGAACACCAGGTATGATAGAAGCTCTCTAGGATACCTGTGTCCTCATGGAGCTGCAGCCAGGGGTCAGGAAGGCTGTTTCATGGCATCTGAAATGGCACTGAAAGCCCACATTTTTTCAAACAAGATTCTGTCTATGGTGTCTTGACTGAGAAACCACCCCAGAGGAAGAAAAAGAGGCAAATGAAACGCAGCAAGCTAGCGGTAAAATTTATCAATGACACTTTGGGGTAGATTTCCTCATAAGACATCTCTGTGGGAAGAAAAGCAGTGCCCCTTTCGAAGAGGCTGTTTTAAGTGTTAACCCTGCCATGCTGGTTTGTGCTTTTTGCTGTAAAATCTTGTTTGCAAAGCACCCGAGGGGTCTAATGGTTTTCATGAAAGGACTTACACTTTGTGCTTATTCTCTGCAAATGCACCGTCAGGCCATTGGCCAAAGAAAGCTTTCTTCTTCACCTGAAAGGGTCTCCTGTAGCTCGTGAATAGGTCTGGATCTCACTGCTAATCCATTCTAAGCCTTACTAAGGACATTTTTTCTTTCATAGGTTTAATGGGGATCAGAATTTTACTTTTACCAGTGACTTCTTTTTAATTACACTGTGTTTTCTACCGCTGGGGTTTAAGAATAGCTTCATTTACCAATATCAGGCAATTGTGACTGTAACAATTTGCTACCACAGAACTGAGAAGCTGGAAAGTACTGAAATCTTGATAAAAGGTTGTTATTTGTGTTAATTTTCTCTCCCTCATTTTCATTTTTGGCCAGCCAAACATGGTATCATGTGCCATTGTTAATGGGTATGTTACCTGAAGCTGTTACAAAAGTCCATGCCAAGTTCATCCCAATGAATTGAGGAGTAATGTAGTTTTAACTCCAATTATATCCAGGAAGATTAATAGTTGGGGGCAAATCCTTGTGTGGGGCCAAAAGGGAGTTATAAATCATTCAGTTAGATGATCAGATAATTTTCAAGCTCCTGTGGGTTTCAGAAAATGGACAAGAATAGCTTAAACCTGTCTGTTTCACAAAGAACCAGTAGCTTGTGATAAATTAGAATCTGTCTTTTTCCCCTCTCCAGTGATCTCCCTGGATCTGGGTGAAATGTCCACTAGTGCTAATTTAATTCCAAGTGGAACCCTCTACTGCCTGCAAGTAATTCACGTTTTTTTAGTAGCATGTAATGGAAATTGTGAAAATGTCTCCTTGATGTCAGGTCATTTTATTTTGAAGTCAATGACAATGGAACTATTATGTACCAGCTGATGAGAGTTTAATTTGTTTAAGTATAGAAGAGGATTTATTAGCAATAATATGTTAATATTAATATGGCACTCTAGTCATAGCTCTTACATATGCATTAGCCAATTTCACCTAATCTAAGCAAATCCAAACTAATCTAGGTAGATGCATCAAGCAAGGATTTCATTTTCCTTTCACTGAGACAAGTGTTAATTAGAAGACACTTAACTGAACCTAAAGCAGAGTAACTTAGCAGAGAATCAGGTATCAAATCTTTTGTCTAGTCTGAATATTGCATGAATGCAATCATGATTCTGGGTATAATTAGGGTCATGGAATATGACTAATTGCTTCCATTAAAGTGAACTGTGCCCCTTACCAAGGCATGTGCCTGTGTCAGCTGCTGAACAGCAGTGCTGGAGAACATCTGTGAATAAGAGCCTTTATACTACTGTATAAATGATTCTCATTTCCTTTATATATATGTATTAAAAAGAACCCAGAAAAATCTGGAAGTGTTGGTATGGGGACTGTAGTCATTCCATGACTGTCCCCCTCCGCCACTGCTCCCTTCTCACCCATTCCTCTGCTCAAGGGTGGGCCCTTCTCCCACCCGGGCTCTGCATGGCTGCAGCTCAAGCAATAAGCATTTTGAAGAGGTATTGTTTTTTTCTGTTCTAAACTTTTACAACTGGACTAAAGATTCCTCTAAACTTCCTGGAGGTTTTTCTTTTTTTCAATTAAAAAGATGATGGATGAGTAGGAAAATCGAGCACAGGAAGCTCTTGAAAATGTTCCCACCATCTGGATCACCAGGACTACAGATCTGAAAGGAAGTACTGGATAGGTAAACAGTTTTAAACTAGTTATAGAGGTACTGAAAAAGCTACTGGCTTCTTCAGAGGGGAGTGGATCAATGCATTCGACTCTTTGTATTTCTGGATCTTGTTCAATTCCACTTCATTTCATGGACTTTTCTAGACAGAAGCCAGATTTGACATGATATTGTGAATCTCATTGTCTATTTCAGTTTCATTCCTTTCCTGAGAAAGTCTGAGTAGTTACAGTAATGATTGGAGGATGTATATAGAGACACACACATTTATTTATTCATATCAAACTAGTCTTACGTAACTGTACACAAACAAACACTTCTGGTTTTGAATATTTTATCATATGCTTTTCATATCAGGATGAAGATTTATTTCAAGTGTTGAAAAACAACTTCTACTGGAACAGTTTTTCTTGAAAATTAAATCAAGAGAGACTACTAAGAAATCCCTATGGTTTGTCTGTCAATGATAGATGACTGATGAAGAACTGGGGGTCACATTCGGGTATAATTTAATCTCCACTGAGGCTGTTGCATTTACACCTAGTTAATCTGGCAAAAATAAGATCAGAATATATGCAAATATACAAATCCTCTTGGCAATGAATATTTTAGCCTTTTCAAAGGTGTTTTGAAGTTACATTTTTGTGTCTCTTCTGTAAATAGAAGTTCTTTATTCTCCGTTGTCATTCCTGTCTTTCACATAATAGTAATTTAAAAAAGAGGAATGAGGACAAGTAGCACCATCTTGCCAGGCTGCATTCCAGATAGTCTCTTTTTTTGGTTATAGAATGAGCAACATATTTTTTTCTGTTACAAAAAGAAATAAAATTACTGAGTGATCTTTCTAGGCATTCAAACTTTTAAATTTTGGAACATTAAAAAGATACAAAAAAATCAGACTGATTTCTAGAAGAAGTTATGCATTTGAAAAGTAAATTGATGCAGTGTAGTAGGGTTCTGGTTTTCAGTTTTGTTTAAAGGCTTCATGTGAGAAAGGAATAAAGTTTAATACAAAATAGCTCTAATGATACATTTTCAGAGGATAATTTGTTTGCCAATTAAGATAATTTAACTGATCCTAAATAAATAAAGCCCTCTGCTCCAAATCATTTTGATGTATTTAAATGTTTTCCTACTTAGAGATGGATATGTGTGAATGAAAGCATTGGAACCCCAACATGATACTGTTTAATTAAATGCTGATATTCCATACTCATGTGATAGCCAGTTTTCTTTTTGGTTTTGCCAATGATTTCCTTGTTCAAATACATAATCTTTGAAGTACACTATTTCCAGTAGATAGAGTAAAATTTGCACCTTTCAGAGATAAAGTTAATACCAAAATCTCTATTCAAGAAGTTAAATGGACTTTTTTAAAATTTGGGCTTCATATTCACACCTAAGGACTTCTGCTGGGAATGTGTCCTTCTCCCTTAAATAAATACTGTTACTTACTTCAGTCCTTAAGTACTAAGCATTTGGGAAATGAATATGTGTACATGCAACTTTTGCTTCAGCCCACAGTCACTGAGAAAAGATCTCCCTTCTTTTTGAAAGGAAACAAATGGAAAGAAAAAAAAATAATTTGATGTAATTCCCACTCATGACTGAGAGACATAGCAAAGTATATTTTTTTGTCAGTGTATTTGGTACAGTATATATATTTGTGTTCCTTGTGACTGTTTGTGAGAAGGAAGCAGGAAAACAGAGGTGTGCAGCTCTTCTATGACCTTAATACTTGGCAAAACCAGGGCCATTGCTCTCAGCATAGACAATACTGAAATCATAAGAAACTGGACTGCCACACGACTAAACAGTGACAGAGCTGGCATAAATCCGGTTGTGGTTTTAAGGGTGTAAGAGCAGGCCTCTCTTGTAGCCAAATCCAAGGCCACACCTATGGGTAGACACACTGCGTAGGAACTTTCCCATTTACCTGAGAGTCCTGGCATTGGCTACAACAGGCTTTGAAGCTTAAAGTATGGGCCTGGATGATGATTCAGTGGTGATCGGTGATGTACTTCTTAATCTCTGTTCTCTCTATGCAGTAATGATTTGATGCATTGCTAATTTTCCTCTGTGCTTTACTTATATATATATGTTTATATCTGATTTGCTTTATTGTACTTATTCACTATAGATAGATATCCGATTTGTGTTAGTGTGCTTGTTTGCTTTAGTGTGCTTATTCACGTTAGTGTGCTTGTTTAATAAACTGTGCATGTTTTACAGCTAGTGTATAAATGCATACCATGCACAGAACAGTAACACAATGACAAAAATGGAGTAGATGGTAACTCTTGAGACCTCCTGTTATGAATATTACTCTGAGTCACTGCAATGAAATACGCTCCATTAAGCTGCATATTGTTTTCAAATGTCTATTTTATTCTGAAGAACCTTGAAACAGGTAAAACTAAATCAGATTAAGGATAGTAGTAGCCTGGAGAACGTATAGGAGGACTACAGAGCCCTGGGAGAGGTGGTTAGGGTCTCTGGAGCTCAGACAGTCTTTTTGTCAATTCTCCAGGATACAGGGGAAGACCTAAAAAAAGCTAGGAGGATTAGCCAGGTTAGTAAATGGTTAAAAGGGTGGTGTCATAGTCAGAGGTTTGGGTGTCTTGAACATGGGACCCAGGTTTGTAGGCCAGGTCTAGTGGGGGCTGGTGGAGCTGGTCTAAGGGGAAAAGCAGTTTTGGTAGGCGGCTTGCCAGACTGGTCAGGGAGGCTTTAAACTAGATGTGTTGGGGGAGGGGGCCATCATTCCATTCCAACACATCCAGTCAGTTGCCAGCACCTATAATAAATGCTCGGAGCAATGTAGATGTATTCCAGCCGCTCCAGCCAATGAGCTGGCTTCATTTGGAGCTCGGCTCAGATGCCTCTATACAAACGCCCGTAGCATGGGGAACAAACAAGAGGAATTAGAGATGTGCACACGTCTACTGGGGAATGATATAACAGGCATCACAGAAACATGGTGAAGTGGCTCGTATGACTGGAGTGTTGGAATGGAAGGTTAAAGGCTCTTTAGAAAAGACAGGCCTGGCAAGCGGGGAGGGGGAGTTACTCTTTATGTTAGGGATAGGCCTGAGAGTATGGAACTCTGTCTGGGGACAGGTGAGCAGTTAACAGAGAGCTTGTGGGTCAGTGTTAAAGGGAAAAGAGCGATGGGAGACATTATAGTGGGGGAATGTTACACACCGCCGGATCAAGGAGAACCTGCAAGTGAAGCACTCTATAGACAGATAGGAAAAGCCTCACGCTCACAGGCCCTTGATCTCATGGGTGACTTCAACCACCCTGACATCTGTTGGAACGATGGTATGGCCCAGCACAAGCAATCAAGGAGCTTCCTTGATTGTGTGGAAGACAACTTCCTTCTGCAAGGAATAGAGGAATCAACAAGGAGAGGTGCCATGCTTGACCTCATGCTCACCAACAGGGAAGGGCTCATTGGAAATGTGACACTCCAGGGCAGCCTTGGATGCAGCGATCACGAGATGGTCAAATTCAAGATCCTCAGGACGGTGAGAAGAGCATGCAGCAAGCTCACTGCACTGGACTTCAAAAGAGCAGACTTTGGCCTCTTCAGGAACCTACTTAGTAAGGTTCATGAGATATAGCCCTAGAGGGCAGAGGGGCCCAAGACTCTTGGCTGATATTCAAGGATCACCTGCTACAAGCTCAGGAGTGTTGCATCCCAACTAGAAGGAAGTGCAGCAGGAGGGCCAGGAGACCTCCTTGGATGGATAAGGAGCTCCTGAGGAAAATTCAAGTGAAAGAAGAGGCTTATAGAAAGTGGAAGCAAGGATAGGCGGCCTGGGAAGAGCACAGGGATGTTGTCTGGGAAGCTAGGGACCAGGTTAGGAAAGCCAAGGCCCAGTTAGAGTTAAACTTGGCTAGGGATGTTAAGGATAACAGTAAGGGATTCTATAGGTACGTAGCAAATAAAAAACAGACTAGGGACAACATAGGGCCCTCTCCAGAAGCTCTCGGGAGAACTGGCTACACAGGATTTGGAGAAGGCTGAGCTTCTGATTGACTTCTTTGCCTTGGTCTTCACTGGCAAAGGCTCTGACGGCACCACCCAAGTCTTGGAAGGCAGATGCAGGGACTGTGAGAATGAAGAACTTGGGCCCACTGTAGGAGAGGATATGGTTCGAGACCATCTTAAAAACCTGAATGCAAACAAGTCCATGGGATCTGATGAAATCCATCCGCGGGTCCTGAAGGAGCTGGCAAATGAAGTTGCTAAGCCGCTGGCCATCATATTTGAAAAACCATGGCAGTCAGGTGAAGTTCCCGACAACTGGAAAAAGGGAAATATAACCCCCATTTTCAAGAAGGGGAAAATGGATGACCCAGGGAATTACAGACCAGTCAGTCTTACCTCTGTGCCTGGCAAGATCTTGGAGCAGATTCTCCTGGAAGGCATGCTAAGGCACATGAAAATCAACAAGGTGGTTGGTGACAGCCAAAATAGCTTCACTAAGGGGAAATCCTGCCTGACCAATTTGGTGGCCTGCTATGATGGGGCTAGGGAACTGATGGACAGCGGTAGAGAAGTTAATGTCATCTACCTGGACTTGCGCAAAGCATTCGACACTGTTCCACACAACATCCTTGTGTCTAAATTGGAGAGACATCAATTTGATAGGTGGACCACTCGGTGAATAAAGAACTGGCTGCACACAAAGAGTTGTGGTCAATGGCTCAGTGTCCAGCTGGAGACCAGTAACAAGTGGTGTCCCTCAGGGATCGGTGTTGGGACCGGTCTTAACATCTTCATTGTTGACAGTGGGATTGAGTGCACCCACAGCACGTTTGCCAATGACACCAAGCTGTGTGTTTCGGTTGATACGCTGGAGGGAAGGAATGCCATCCAGAGGGACCTCGACACGCTTGTGAGGTGGGCTGATGCCAACCTCATGAAGTTTAACCATGCCAAGTGCAAGGTCCTGCACATGGGTAGCAGCAATCCCAGGCACAGCTACAGGCTGGGCAGAGAAGAGATTCAGAGCAGCCCTGCGGAGAAAGAGTTGGGGGTGCTGGTTGATGAGAAACTGAACATGAGCCGGCTTCAGTGTGTGCTTGCAGCCCAGAAAGCCAACTGTATCCTGGGCTGCATCAAAAGGAGCGTGACCAGCAGGTCGAAGGAGGTGATCCTGCCCCTCTACTCTGCTCTTGTGAAACCTCACCTGGAGGATTGTGTGCAGTTCTGGTGTCCTCATCATAAGAAGGACATGGAACTGTTGGAACAATTCCAGAGGAGGGCCATGAGGATGATCAGGGGAGTGGAGCACCTCCTGTATGAAGATCGGCTGAGAAACTTGGGGCTGTTCAGCCTGGAGAAGAGAAGGCTGTGTGGAGACCCCAGAGCAGCCTTCCAGTATCTGAAGGGGGCCTATAGGGATGCTGGGGATGGACTCTTCATTAGGGACTGTAGTGATAAGACAAGGGGTAATGGGTTAAAACCTAAACAGGGGAAGTTTAGGTTGGATATAAGGAGGAAATTCTTTCCTGTTAGGGTGCTGAGGGAACGGAATAGGTTGCCCAGGGAGGTTTTGAATACTCCATCCGTGTTGGTGTTCAAGGCCAGGTTGGACAAATCCTTGGGTGATATGGTTTAGCGTGAGGTTTCCCTGCCCATGGCAGGGGGGTTGGAACTAGATGATCTTAAGGTCCTTTCCAATCCTAACTATTCTATGATTCTGTGATTTTATTCAGATCCTTTGAATGTCTTAAGTTATACAATAGATGTGTCACAAAAGCTTGAATTCTTATCATGTGTGTGCTGCACTGTGTTAGTTGGAGAGTAATAGTCTTAACCCCACTATTTATTTTTTTTCCTGGGCTGTTTTAGGGTCACTCTTTGATCAAGATTGGTTATTTTTCCAAGTATGAGTTGGAAATAAGCGCAACCGGGAGAAATTGTATTATTTCCTCCTAGAAAACTGCAGCCCTTAATTCTTAGTATGATAAAGTTCACAGAGAAAAAAAATCACAGCGCCCTGTTTGGAAGAGCATTAATTGGATTTATGTATATATTCATTATCCTCTTCGGAGCTGGATGAATTGTGGCATATGTCTAGTACAGGAATGTAGAATGTGAAAGCTTTTTAAAGGGATTAAAATTATATCCTAAAAGACTAGGAATTGTCAAAAGCGTAAGTCATATTTGCAAGCATAATTTCACACACTAGTCCATACTTGCATGTGAGTGAAGGGTGTCAGCCCTGATCCTGCTTAGGAAGCTCTGATACATGTTTAGGACATCATCCTTCTGAGTCATGCCAGACTAGAAATGACTGAATCAACTGTAAAGTCCAGATTTTCAAAAGGACTGTATGAATACTCTTGGCCAATAAAAAGACAAGATCCTTTGGTTATTTCTGCTTCATTACTTTTAACGTGTTCTCTCCATGTTGTATCAATATTTGTGATTATTTGACCCAGGCAAGATGTACATCAAGATGAGAGCTAAATATTGGAAGGATACTTCATTCTCTTTTGAAAATACATTGCTTAAATCTTTATTCCTGAGCAGCTTTAAATGCTTCACTAATGATTACAAAATTGTCTTGGGAAAACGAATGAACACAACAGACTTTCCCCCCTGCTCTTGCTCCTGAATTAAATAATTCCACTTTCTCATTAGGCTATCCTCTTACCAATGCTTCTTAGTCTTCATTTATCCTCTTTCTGAAAATTAAATCCCACATTAAAAAAAAAAGAAAAAATGTATAATGAACAACATTAATAATGGGAAACCTGTGGTTTTTTTAAATCTATTTCTTTTGCATGGCAGAGGGTGCCGTAGATCCTCTAACTTTAACCAGACAGATTCAAATACTTATGGCTCTGGCTTCAATTTCTTTATGTTTTACATTCCATAATGCAAAAAAAAAAAAAAAAAAAAAAAAGGCCAGATACGGTACTGAGTTTGGTACTCTTGTTTTCTTCCTAAATTTCTTCCAGTTTGTTCATTTTGTTATTTTTTCTCTTAGACAGAAAAAGTCCAAGTATAGACATAAAAGGGTGAATGAACCAGTTAAGGTTCCCCTTCCCTATGATGTAAATCTTTAGATAGCTCATAGTTACCTGCAATAAGCTACAGTACAGTCCAGCTGAGATTTACATGTCGAAGCCGTAGTGAGAAAAGTCAACTAGTGGATTTTTAGCCAGTACAATGTCAAATTAAAATCATACTTTGCAACAGTAAATTCTATGCTGAAAAATCAATGTGGCTTAAATGTAGGAAGCTGAAAATAAAAAACCCTATTTTTCTTATTCAGATAGTTTGCCTTCCTGTTAGGGTTTTATTTTAGAAAAATCCATCCTTGAAATCTGTACATGGAGATGTAAATAACTGCATGGGGAAAAAACATTCAGTACTTACTTTTCATTAGGGACTGTAGTGATAGGACAAGGGGTAATGGGTTGAACCTTAAACAGGGGAAATTTAGATTGGATATAAGGAAGAAATTCTTTACTGTAAGGGTGGTGAGACACTGGAACAGGCTGCCCAGGGAGGTTGTGAATGCTCTGTTCCTGGTGGTGTTCAAGGCCAGGTTGTACAGAGCCTTGAGTGGCATGGTTTAGTGTGAGGTGTCCCTGCCCATGGCAGGGGGTCTTGGAACTGGATGATCCTAAGTTCCTTTCCAACCTTAATTATTCTATGATTCTACGATTCTATGTTAGCCACAATTCTGCATGTAGACTGGGAAGCTTAAACAGGTTAAAAATAAATAAATAAATACCTAATATAGCCTAGAACTAAAAGGTTGGATTTGCTTCATTGCAATGAGTGGGAAGAGTTCATTATCACATATGTCAACAGCACAATTGGGATAGTTGTTTCGTGGGCAATTTCTCTGTAGAATATCTGTATCTTTTGTCGCCTGCCTTTTTCACCAAGGAGGAATAACTTTTATTCTTTCTGGTCTGTGCTCATTTAATCTCAGTGGTGAAATTTGACGTCTATCCTGTTCATGATAAAAGAAACAATTTCATCCTTGAGATTTAAGGGTCTGTCCATATCTTTGAACTAGGACCCTTTCAAGCTGTGACTTAAAGAGTAGCCGTACAGCATCAGTCTGTGACCTGTGGTTAGTTTGCATTATTAATTCCACTGTGAGCTCAATGATGCAAGAAAAAGACCAAGCTGATGCAACTTCTGTGACTGCTTTGTGTTATGGATGTATGCAGCACAGAGAGAATTGCAAAGAAACAGTTATCTAAAGGAGGAGTGAGAAATTCAGGTGCAATTCAGGTTTTAAGATCCCTAGAGTACTTCTTTGGCCTTCAGCTGTGGCACCAGAAGGGTATATGGTCTTCCATGAGCCTTTCGCAGCATCCTACAGATAATATACTCCAGCTGTCTTAAAGAGGCACTAGGTTTAACCTAGTGGATTGATCTTAAGAGTGGGCACAGTCCACTTTCAAACTGCAGCTCAAGATGGAAGCTAAATCAAGAAATTTCATCCTGAGTTCTATACCATATCCACATTTAGATATACTGAGGAGCTAAAATCATTTTATTCCTTTTACTTTAGAAGGTCACTGTGAACTGTGTATTTTTATAAAAGCTTTTACAATGTGCAGAGCAGACCAGAATATTTGAATGTTCTTTGTATGGGAATAATAACTCTTAGAGTTGGGCAATACTTGCATGAGAAAATATTTCTTAGATAAAAAAAATTCAGATAAAAATTTTTCAGGATCTTCATTTATATTTTTCAATTTCTCAACAAAAATACACAGACCAGCAGAAAAATTAGCCAAGCTATAATAAATACCCATGTGTTGCTTAAGGACAAAAGAATATGGGAAAAGAGAGTAAGAGGAAAAGAAAATTGTTGTCATTTATCCACCAAACAAATGAAAAATCAATAATATGCTTTAAAGAACATTTTTACTGGTGTTTGTTCTTGAAAACCAGAATGTTCAGACTTAAGGATGCTGTACTGATTTGTAACAGGAAATTCACAGTAAGCAAATGACCTTTTCTTATCTACTGTGTTTGATGATTTTACCATTTTTAAACATAGTCTGTTAAAGCAACATAACTGGAAATTTCTATGAAATCTCTGAGAGTTTTTTTTTAATGAATTTAAGTAATAACACTGATAATTTGAATTTTAGATTATGATGTTTAAACTTAAACTTATTCTGGGAATTATTTTGCCTATTTGCCTGTCATAAAAATATGTCTAGGAAAGGAGCTCAATTGTTTGCCAAGTTCCCCTTTGTTCCCTAAGGCAGGATGAACTGTACAAGTGTTATTCCTGGCAGATGTTGTCTAACTTGTTCTTTAAGATCTCCAAGTAGAACTCTACAACAACCGCAGGGAATTTGTTTCAGCATTTTACACTTTCTCTTACAGCTTTCCCTATCCCTTTTCCTGAATTATTCCTTCTTCATTTTATCCTCACTGCTTCCTTTTTTATTCACTGAAAGCACAGAAATTGGGATTTTTCTTTCTTTTGTAGCAACAGATATTTCAGGTCCATTTACAATGTCTCCGTCGAGTCTTCTCTCCCTTAAGATGAGCCATTTCAGTCTTTTCTGGCTGGGAATGATTAACAGTTCCCTGGGAACTACTGTCTTCTCAAGTGATTCACGCCTATTCTTAGAGTCAGGCCCAGTCTAGAAAATCTGCTTCAGCTGAGAATTAAGAACATGACAGCAGTTGTTACTTATGGTGGGAGACTCTCATGTTACTCTCATGATTGCTATGTTCTTGTGTTATCTAGTATTCACTGCATGGATAGTACATAGGTTATAATCAGTTATAGGTGTTTTATTAGCTTTAAAAATCATTCAACTGTGTTGTTGTTTTTTTTAAATAATAATTATGAGGAATTCAAGGAAAGAGAACAGGTTTTGTTGGAACCAAAGAGAGTTTTGTGACTTAACTTCATTAATATCCAAGTTTTTGAGAGATCATTTATTTCAGAGATTTTGATTACAGAGATCTGAAATATAAGCGTTCATAACATTTCTGGATATCAGTCTCTACCCTTTGCAAGATTAAATGTTTTCATTTATTACATCAGTCATGATGACCTTGATGAAATGATTGGTTTGCTGTAGTTTTGCATTCACTTTGTGGAGGTATAGCTATAAACCTGTATGCCTAGGAAACTTGCCTTGCCCTGAAGTAACCTTTATTAAAGATGAAGGATTTATGCACATTTTATCTTCATGGTCTTATTACTTGGATCAGATAAAATGGGAAAATAATTTCAATTTTAAAATACTAGCTCCCCCTTTGTAATTTGGTGAAACAGCCCCAGATACATAATCTTGCCATATTCTCAACTGTGGAAAAGTTTCCATTCTTCCTTTGCTGTCCTACATGTGTAGAAAAAGTTGTACAGCATCCATCTTATCTTTTTTAGTAATTGTATTTTAAATTATGGTTATTTGTCAAATACTCTTAAGCCCGTAGCTGCAGATCTATAAGTACCATGACCCATCTCCACTGGAAAGGGCTGATGTAATTAGAAAAAGGCCTATATCAATCACTGAGATAATGGGTGTTCTCCCCTCCTGCCCCCTCCCTCTCTCATCATCAATTACTCTGACTATTGTAGACAAAATATCAGACAAGCCTACCTTCTTTTAGCTACAGTGCTGCCATTGCTATTAATGGAATTTTTAATCTTCTGTTAGATGAAATGTTCCTAAGGAATCTATTTTGCAACTGCCAATTAAGGAAAGTCTAATTTATACAATCTCACAGAATTAGCAATGGATTTAATAAATGTGGTAGAAGTCGACCTGTCTGATACAATGTGACATTATCTGCTATCTGAATTAAGAGTGTTTCTCTTCTAATGTCACTGTAACTTGTAGTAAACATAATGCATTAAAATGCCAGAGTAAGGTTAAAATAGCCATCACCATTACTATTAATTCTAAAAATGCTTCTCAATATGTTGAAAATCCCAGGCCTAGAAAGGTACTGAATATCTCCTACTATCAAGAGGAGATATCCTACTATCAGTAGTTACCAGAAATGACTCTTCAGCTAATATATCATGTAAATTGGTCCCTAGAAGGTAATCCAGCAAAACATGGAAGTGTAATGAAAACATCTGCTAGAACTCAATCTTTTCTGGAATCATTATAAATTTAAGCATGAATTTAAGCATGTTCTTAAGTATGCTTAAATTTCAGCATGTTTGTCCACAGTTGTGGAGAAACTGAGCTGATTCTTCAGGCTGAAGCTGGTGTAGCCCTGCTAGCATTAGTGAGAGAAAACAGGACTATGGTGAGCAATTTTGATGATGCTTATCTTTGAGTTCTTTGAGAACTGGGCTTTGCTGCAAGATAGAAAAGTAAAGCTATTGAGAGTATTATCAGCTCTCCTGAGTACCAAAGGCCCAAATATTTCACTCTGGCTTGCCTATGTCAAGCCTAATCATTTACAGATATGTTTAAAGGAACATAACAAGAAATGCCACATGACTTCTGTAATGACTCCAGCATAGTGCAAAAATGCCTTGACTCAATGTTAACATGACTACACCCTAGTGAAGTAAAAAACCTTGTCAGATTTTGCTTTAAAATGTGAAAAGATTTGACTATAAGATTTAAGTGTAATTTTAAACTATTCTGTGGGGCAAGCCCATGTAGACTAGTCGTAGCAGAAGAGTTAGCGTATGTGGACATAGATCACAAAATGAAGAAAGGATTTTCCCCAGTGGTTCTTCAGGCAGAAATGGTGTCTCTCGGGTGGATGAGAAGAAGTTGCAATTTATCCATCTCCCTTTGAATTCAAAACATGGCAGTGATCAGGCATTTGCAGGCAAACAAAACAAGATGATTGATGATTTTTCACTCTCCTTGACCGTACTTATTCCACAGGAATATCCTTAGGATTTGTGTTGGTCCTGGGAATATTTTAATGCAAGAACATTAATATATAAACAAAGGCACAAGGAAACACTTTATTCAGACAGATTTTCCTTTTGCAGAGGCCAGGTGAATAAATGTTTCCCTACATTTCTCTGGCTTGAGTTGTCAGCTCTTCAACAACAGCCAGATGACAGACACCATTAGCCTGTTGGCCTATGTCAATGCCAGTGATGAGCCAAAATGGTCCTTTGACAATGGTTTAGGTTGATTCTTCACACTCTAATGAGTACAAGTGTCCTACAGCTGCATCGTTTTTCAAGAGTGATTTGCTTACAGGTGAAGCAGTGCTTGACTTTGCCAGTGGTAGCAGTCTTTCCAGGTATGTAAATGCAAAAGAGAACAAAATGATTGCAGCAGCAGGCTTCTGGAACTCAACATTTCAATCTTCACCAGGCAAACGCTGCTTATCTTTTCCTGATAATAAGCACATTTGTTATCAAACTGCACAAAGGCCACCAAATAAAACATACTGAAAATGTGTCAGAAATTTGTAATTTGCAGCTTGGTCTATTGACCTTATCCCACTTAGGTCTTTAAAACATTTTCTCCAAGTTTAGTGCTAATGCTGGTGAATGGATTAATGCAACACTATTTCTTATTTTCTTACTGCTAAATGTTAACTTTATTCATATGGCATATAATTATCTTAAAATAGAGTTCAAAGCTGATATGTCCTTTTGTCTCTCTCTTAAAATGTGTGTATGTATGCATCTGTGTATGTCTGCATGTGTTTCTGCATTGTCTGCTGCCATTTAACAGATTCAGTTTACAGTAATGAACAGAAATAAGCCAAAGAGAAGTGTTCAGAGATCTCAATATGGTTTATACTGATCACAGCACATCTGGAGTTTGATTCACTTAGCAATGAATCTGAATTTCTCAGCTAGTCTTCATCTTACAAACAAGGGCAGTGGGGAACTTTGATTTGAACATCCCCTGCCAAAATTCATTGGTTTAGAGACTGTGGAGAACAGGGTTGGCATAAGTAATCTTAAGTCTTGAAGGCAGAAGACATCTGCCTGGTGAAGTGATTCGCTGCTTACTGGAAAAGAGCATTTCTGATAAATTCCAGCTTAGCTTTTTCTTCACTTTCATCACAGAAAGTGTTCTAGCCTACATTTCCGTAATGGTTTATTAATGCACTTTTGACTCTGTATGTTGGAATGTTTTAATGCTGCTTGATCTGAGTGCTGCTTTTGACACTTTTAATTATAAAATAGCATCCTACTTGATCATGTCCAATGTTCTCTGGGCTTAGCTGGCTTTACACTTTCAGTTCATTTTAATCCTACTTGTCCAACACATCAGGGCTATTTTTGTTTATTTTTTTTATTGCTATTAGGAGAATTCCCTTGTCCTCCTTTGCTAAAAAGTTATTTATGGGAAGGCTTTTTCATCAGTTCCGTTCAGAACACTTGGTTTCTGCACAAGAGCTGCTTCTGAAAGCAAAGTGGAAGAGAAAAGCTGTAAGTTTCCAGGGACCAAGAGGGATTTATGTCTCTACAGAATTCCCTGTTGACATCTCACTTTGAATCTAATGATTTTAACAACCACATGTGTGTGCATAATTCATATTCTACTTCTGTGTCATGACTACCTGACTCTGTGAACACAATAGTGGGAAGAACCACAGCACTGTAAGGGTATAAAAAAAAAATCAGTCATTTTTAAGGGAAAAATATGCCCTCACAAAACCTGCTAACAACCAGGAAATAGAATGAAAAAAAAAGGGAATCTTGCCAAGACAGAGTATTGTTATGGGTGAGATAGCACAAAACAAAGATTTCATAAAGCAAGAAAGGCAGTATATCACACAGATACACAGGTGACAAGAACATAGAGACAGAAGTTTTCCAAGCAGGCAGACCACAGATACATCTTCCTGTGAGACAGTGCTTATGTTTGGACTTGGGCCCAAAAGACTATGGGAAAAAAACAGGACACTCTTTCATGTCGGGAAAATAGATGGCTATTACAGTCCAGAACCCCATTATGCAGTGAGCTGTGCTGACCATCTATACCATAGAATTATAGAATTGCTTGAGTTGCAAGGGACCCTAAGGATCAATTAGTTCTGACACCCCTGCCATGGGCAGGGACACCTTTCACTAGACCACACTGCTCCAAGCCCCGTCCAACCTGGCCTTGAACACTGCCAGGGATGGGACAGCCACAGATTCTCTGGGCAACCTGTGCCAAGGCCTCACTACCCCTCATAGTGAAGAATATTTTTATTATATCTACTTGAAATCTACCTTCTCTCTGTTTAAACACATTACCCCTTGTCCTGTCACTTCTTGCTCTTATAAAAAGTCCCTCTTCAGATTTCTTGTAGGTCGCTTTAGGTACTAGAAGTTGCTCTAAGGTCACCCTGGAGCCTTCTCTTCTCCAGGCTGAACAAGCCCATCTCTCTCAGCCTATATTCAAAGGAGGAGAAGTGCTCCAGCTCTCTGATCATTTCTGTGGACTTCTCTTTACCCACTGCAACTGGTCCACATCCTTCTTATGTTGGGGGCCCCAGCACTGCACACAATACTCCAGGTGGGGTCTCATGAGAGCGGATTAGAGGGGGAGAATCACCCCTGTTGACCTGCTGGACACATTTATTTTTTTCTATGCAGCTCAGGATATGGTAGACTTACTGAGCTGCTAGCATGCACTGCTGGATCATGTTGAGCTTCCCATCAACCAACACCCCCAAGTCTTTCTCCTCAGGGCTGCTCTGGATCTCTTCTCTGCCCAGCCTGTAGCTGTGCCTGGAATTGCTTCGGCCCAGGTGTAGGACCTTGCACTTGGCATGGTTAAACTTCCTGAGGTTGGCATCAGCCCACCTCACAAGCATGTCAAGGTCCCTCTGGATGGCATTCCTTCCCTCCAGCGTATCAACCAAACCACACAGCTTGGTGTCATTGGCAAACGTGCTGAGGGTGCACTCAATCCCACTGTCCATGTCAGCAACAAAGATGTCTAACAAGGCCTGTTCCAACACTGATGCCTGAGGGACACCACTTGTTTTTGGCCTCCAGCTGGACATTGAGCCATTGACCAGAACTCTTTGAGTGTGATCATCCAGCCAATTCCTCATCTACTGAGTGGTCCATCTGTGTCCAAATCCACGTGTCTCCAGTTTAGAGGCAAGGGTGTGTGGGACAGTGCCAAATGCTTTGCGCAAGTCCAGCTAGATGACATAAGTTGCTCTTCCCTCATTCACTAATTCTGTAACCCTATCATGTGCTTTTCTCTTCAAGATATACGGGAAGGGCCAGGAGAAAATGATTTCTCAGTGGACAGGACAGCAGGGTATACTTTGTGTTGGGTAAACTGAAAAAAAATAAAAGAAGAAAAAAAGGATTTTATTAAAAAGACTATGAATGAATCTAATTCTATATAGTGGAAACCGAAATTTATGTCCTTAAAACATGTGAAAATAATCTGAAAGTATCATCATACTAAAAGCTATTCCAAAAAAAAAAAACAAAACTTTGGGTTCAAAGAAATGGATCAATAGACAGAAGGTGGCAAGAAAATTCAAAGCCAAGCTGTGAGACAGCCAGAGAGAACCTTGCCTTGTGAACTGTACTACATCAGCAAAATGGGATCATGCTAGCAAGTTGAACTTCCAAAAGGAATTAAATCAGTGTGATTTGATTAGTCCTTTGAACTTTTTGAGGTCCTTCTCTTAAAACACTGTTCACATCACAGGAATGATGGATCCATTTGTTCAGTTGAATTTGACATTGCTGTGCAGCTTTAATCCTCCTTACCATGCTAAGGAACAGCCTGTGACAAACCTTTTGTTTCCTTGAAGAGAAAAGAGAAGGACCACACTGCAGCTCCATGCAAGTCCATGTGAAGCTTTGAGGAAAGGTGACAATGGAAAGTAGGAGGACATAAAAATTAGTCACAATATGGGGCTTGCACTTGGCAGGCTGCACGCATTCATACACAAACAGTACAATGCTTCATTTGTGGAAGTAAGGATTTGAGGGTCTTTTATGCATCTCTATGAAGCAATGGGTTCTTCCCCAGAGTGAGTGAGTGCAGAAGTGAAAGAATACTTGTAAGGGTCTCCAGTCTCTTTGGAAACAAGTCAGTCTTTCCTTCCTCATGCTTCCCAAGATAGCTTGCTTTATCAGAGTAGACACGTATGAGGCCTTGCACAGATTGCCCTTGTGATTGTTTCTTCCTTCAAGTTTTCAAGTTCAAAGATGAACTGAAATTAGGAGATGAACACAGAGTAAAATTTCCTTTAGGTTTGAAGACAGGATTAAGTCTACTGAATGACTAAACCTGTCCTAAACCACTTTTGATCCTCACTGTTCTCTGCACTTTTTAGGTGGCCCAGAAATAAATGTTCATGGATTGAACTGCCTCTTGCTGAGTGCGAAAGGCTTTTGGCACTGCAACAGCAGACTAATTTACTCCAGTATTTTCCAGCTTTGCTATTTGCAATGGTAAGGTAAAAAAGTGCAATATGCAGTAGTCCATGCCCTTTGGAAACATTATTCTGTTAGTTCTATTGATGGCTTGTGCTGCTCTCTAATGGATGCTGTATCTTCTGAATGCATTCACCATCTGAAATACGTCACTTTGTTTTCTTCTGTCAGGGTTGGTTCTGAACGACTGACATTGTTTTAAACAGTTAACTCTGGACAAGGGGATCAGAAGTTGTTAGGGACTGATGAGGAAACAGCATGGCACTGTGAATTGTATCTGCTGAGCAGTAAAGCTAAGAGAAAGCAGGGGCATACGGCATTCATTATTACAGCGTTTGTCTTATGGAAAGAGCGCTACACATACTGAGCCCCTGCTGCCTGGAAAATGCCTGGATATTGCCTGCTGATGGGAACTGACATATAAATCTTCTGTTTTCCTTCAGTTCAATGCACAGCCTTCTCTTTTGCTCTATTTAACTGCTTTAACCATGACCCATGAGGTTTTTTCCTCTTATTTTCTTCCCCCATCCCATCCTGCTGATGAAGGGAGTGATACAGCACCTTGGTGGGCACCTGGCATCCAGCCAGTGTCAACCCACCATAATGAGTAAAAGTAAGGTAGACATAAAGTAAATTCAATCAGAATTGGCCTTGCCTCTATCCCAATTTTATTTTAGCTGTCATAGAATGGAAAGACGAGATGTTTTAAAGCAAGATGTAACTGTGGGTATGTCATAGATCAGAAGAAAAAGCACAAGAGAGCCAGGATGAGATCCTTCCTCTCCTCACTGCGTTATACTATGGAACTTGGACACTGTCTCCAGTATTTCCCTGTAAGTACAACTGCAGATATGGGCAGGGCAGAGGACCTAATGAAACCGTGATACGAACACAGCAGGCATCTCACAAGTGTAGATCACATTGTAAGGATTTCTTGGTTAAATTACACCTATAAGCCTCAAGCAAAACCAGGTTAAAGCAAGATATAACACCAAGGAACTGAAGATCGGAAGAGACAGAACATCATCACAATTTTGCAGTCTGAAGACAGAGAAATTAAATTGCTTATGGTCAAATGAGGGCAGAGAGGACACCTTTGGCACAGGTAGAAATAAAATGACAGATCACTTTCTTAAGCATTTGATTAGCCTTTCCTTCTGGCTTTTGCTTAAACCCCTTTGACAGCAACTGACTTAGTTATTCTTTGTGATTAATTTCCTGGATATGTAGCCTTTTCATTTATTTTCTCATTTGTGTACTGTTTTCAGACCAATCCCAGTGTCTATATATGCACTTTTATTACTATGAAATGAATAGTTTTGTTGAATAATGTTGGGGGAGTAGAAAATAATTTAATATGAGATCATTAATGAAAGGTAGTATCTCTCAACCTAGCACAAGATACAGTGCTGCCCTCTTACTGGGGAGGTTTATTTTGAGATGCTAAAAATAAACTAAAGGCAAAGAATAAATATTTCCATTTTGTTTGGACCCTTTTACATAGATCTTTAGATCTCAACATATTTACATAAACATTACTGTCTATTCATCAAATGTATGAAAACCATCCCTTTATTGTACCAGCTTCTCAAAACGTGGCTATCAGATTCTTCTTTAAACAAGGTCATACTGCAGAGCTGTACAGCGTATCAACTGATGCTTGCACAAAAAGTGTGCTGGTGGAGCAAGTAGTTTATACTAACATCTATATTAACTTGCACTTAATAGGTTCAAGTCTCCCCTGATAACCTCCAATAATACTTTGTTCTCTTTCTGGGTCTTTGAGAAACACAAAAAAACACAGAACTTGGTGAATATCTTACACATTTGTTGGAGTTCCTGCCATCCAATAATTTATCTATGGAATATTTCATGATAAAATGCAAAGTTGAATGGACAAAAATATTCATATTCTTTATTCTCCAAAGAAGAAAAAAAAATGGTTAGAAGGTGAAAATTAATCTGATTGAGATTATACTAAATTAGACTTCTAATCAATTTATATAGGAGGCTGATATCATTGATTTATTGTAGTCAACTGTGAGGCTCCAGCAGCATGGAATATCATGATCTGGGGGTGTTGCTTGTTCCCAACTCACTAAATGGTCGGTGTTTGTTCCAGCTGAACATGCTCGTCATGCCAGTTAGCAGAGGGAGTGCATCCAGCCCACTCAGTTCAGTTCTAAAGTGAAAGCAGTTCTCCACAGTGTGGGCAAATAGTTACTCTGGCTGACTCCCACACAGAGCCTCAATTAACTACCAGCAGCTTCAGGACATTCAATTTACTTGCCACCTACAACAAAAAAGTAAAGCTGCAGTGAGCAAGACTGAACAGTTGTTGCACATCACTATCAAGGAGTACAAGGAGAGTGGTGTTGATGCTCTTTAGTGGGCACATGGATAGGGATCCTAGTGTTTACATGTTTAGAACAAGACCTTCTCCTCAATTCACAGGTTCCTGGATGTTGCTCATAACCAGTCTCTTCCATCTTGTCAGAGGAGCTGTGTGAAAAATGGATTCTTTTCTATCTTTCCTCCCCTTTGCTGCAGTTTTCAAACTGTTCCAGTGTAGTTTATGGTGTGTTAAAACCAAGTAATGTCTTGCTTGTCACAAAACTTTCTTTTTCCTCAGTTTCTTCCCTGGCAGCTGTCCAGACAGGTTTCTGGAGTGAACAGAACTGTGCCTCTCACCAGCTATGTACTGCAATGTAAAGCAATTTACTTCACAGCGTTCTATTTATATCTATGATGAAAAAGCAAATAAACAAAGAGAACCTGGGGAGCATAAAGAAGCCACCATGAGACTTTGCTCATCAACAGGTCAGTACAAAATACCTAAACTACAAACCTCACTGTTCAAGCTAGCATTTAAGAAGTAACTTCTAAGCTTATCAGGAAGGCTCACTGTCAAAACACATCCATAAAGCAATGAGGTTCTTTATGTGTGAGGTATAGCCACCAAGTCTACCACAATCCAAAGAGTAATAGCTGAAATGCCACAATGGGTAAGTTAAGATGGCTCTTTGAATAACTGAGGAAGAATTCTGAAGAACATTTGTAAAATCAAGAAGTTTCTAAAATGTTGAAAGGATAGAGTTTTAAGAAATAGCAAATACGTTTCTTAATAGAAATTTTACTTGGAGCTTTATGTGGGCATAAAAGAGATTAAGCCAATAAAAAACAAAATAAGGCTTTGGGGAGTGTATGATCACTGACAAATATCTTGGTGTTTGTCCTATTTTTGTCTATATGATGTAAGGTTTGTTCCAGTTATATATATCATTGTCAATCAGTCTGGTTTTAACTCCCCCCAAACATGAAGTGCATTTCAGCACCAGCAGCTGAGAAAACACTAGTTCACAATAGAATGAAATATGAAATATAAGATATAAAATAACAAAGAGAAAAGAAATCCTTAAGAGATTAATATTTTTTTAAATTAAATTTCTCTAGTATCTCTTCAGGGGTGGGGGGAATCTTCATTGCCTATCATAAACTGCTGGTAAAGATACTGAGGACAAAAACACCTGTTTCACTGCTGATAGCAGCTAGAATATATAAATGATTCTGTATTTAATTTTAAAAGTAATTACATATGTGTATGGACCTGTTTCTACTTATGCACAGGAAAATATTTAAGGAGGAATTTACCATTATGTCCCCATTTGATACCTTTCCTAGAACAGCTAACTGCTCCAGAAACAAAATTCGATTTGCTGAATAATTATGAACTTTAGGGTGGTTACATTAAATAACCAAAAGGCAATTTAGACCTTTCTAATTCAGGAAAGTGAAGCTGTCTTTAAAGAACAGATCTCTCCTATGGGGAAAAGGTAGTAATAAAATTATATCATTAGCACAAAGATTAATATGATTTCAAGAAGATATTCTTGGCCATCAGCTTAATATAAAGACATAGAACTGGAAAGTAATTATCTGACTCCAAAAATAACTACTGGCTTTGTCAGAAACTATTAACAGGTCGGCCATGGAACTGAATGACAAAGCCTTGGAGAAAGCTAAATGACGAAAGAAAAAAGCTACAGAGATTTGGAGTGGTTGATGATTGCTCTCAATGATACACATGACAACAATCTGATGTAGAAAAAGCTATTGGAGGGAATCTGTAAAACACATTTCCTTTGGGTTACCTGGTGAGTTTGTTCAGTTCAGTGTTCACAGTTTTTGTCTGAGGAGTACTCAACATTACTACAGTATTATCTAGTTTAGCACTGGGGCAGCTCCCTACCACACACACTAGTAAACACATGGACAAAACAGTCTGTGCTGCCAGATGAGTGGCAGCATAAAGGTGAAAACCCTGCTGTTTGTTTCTAACATTATTATTGCAAAGACTGAAGAGTATTATGTCCTCAAATTTTGTTTCACTGTATATGTTAAACACTGCTTGTTCATAATTATAAGCAAAAGAAATGGGAAAAGGATAGGGGAAAGCAGGAATTCAAATCTAACACATTTCAGGGATGTTAAAGGGGAAATGACTAAGAGACCAAATAATCACCTTATTTTAAGTGAAAACTCAATGAGTGCTGCTTCCACCTTTGAAGTTAAAACAAATGGCCGCAGCTTTCAAAGAAAAAAGGCATTTTTTTAAAGAAAAATGCATTTTCCCAGGGAAATGCTGTCTAACCTGTGGTAGTAAGGGCTGAAAGGAAAAATGACAGTTTTTTTTTTCCTGAAAGAGCAGTATTAATGAAACAGGTTCATGGAATGTGTGTTAACACTAACCTTGAGATTACTCGGGGTTTAGTGGTTACATCTAAGGAATGTTTTAACGGTTGTATTTAAGTAGCAGTTGGGAAATGGTATGTTACATGAGAAAGCTTAGTTTTTGCTCTACATCTGACACTGCTACCATGATGTACTTACAGACAACTGAGCTCTACAAAGCAAATTGATCAGGAGACTTAATTTGCTTTCTGATATTTACAAACATGCCTGAAACATTTCAAAGTTTGTTTTGGTCTTTTTTCCTAGGCTTTTTTTTTTTTTTTGTACAGATTAAAATATGAAAATCACTGCTCTGCACTCCAAACAAGGAAATCTTTATTTTGTCATTTTATTATGTCACTGCTTTTCTGCATGTTGCAAAACCATAGCACTTAGAGTAACATATCTTTATTTATGACATCATGGCCTTGCTGTTAATTCAATAAGCAGTGAAACTTAAATAAAGTACCTAGCTGTCTGCCCTCCTTATGGATTTATCAGCCGCACCTAAGGTAATTTTGCTGCAAAACTGGGCATTGTTTTCACACATAACCTGCTCTGTTCACAATGAGATATACAAGCTAAAACTCTCAAAGCAGCCAACTTGTGGTTTTGAAATTCATGGCACTTATGAACTTTATGGGAAAATGCACAGCTGCACTATAGATTTTTTTGAAAGTTGAAGCAGAAACTTGTGCCTGTGATAAGATAGTGTTAGAAAAGCTCTCACATTAGATTTTTGTCTGGACCTTTGAAGTCAAATGCAGTCTGATCTTTACCTCTAAGTCACATTTATGCTTAACACACTTATTATTTCCCTGATGTTTTTCAAATATCATCACTTGCCTTGACCCCATCAAAGAGATATGTGTGTGTGTATGAGTGGGACAAGCTATTAGTCTGATCTACAAAGACTGTTAAATCTGGAGGAAAAAAATAAATAGAAAAGGCAGTTTCATTTAGTCTGGGAGATTTTCTGAAAGTTTCATTGGACATGTTAATACTGGTGCTCTTAGAATGGCCTTTAACATTCCCTTTACCTGTGCTGTTACCAAACCAAGTTATTTTCAAGAAACTTAAGTCTCACTGTGAATAAGAGGAGCACACCAAAAAACTATTAAGAAATGTTGTTCTTAATTTACAGTATTTTCATCTTGAGAAGGCTGTTAGATATTTCACCTAATCTTCTAACAAAGTGCCTTCATAGATGTTCTGTGTAACAGAGTTGAGCTGATGGTGCTGTGGGAGTCTTAAATCAGTTTTTCATGGCTTTAGTCTGCCTGAACTGGTGCCCAGATATTATTAGAGTATAGTTCCTTGTGTGTTATAAACAAAGACTAGAGCTGTGCAAAACTCAGCCTTCATAGCATTTATATAAAGATTTTCTTCGCTTTTCTTATTTGTGGATTCTCTGCGCACCCATATTTGCTTTCTGTCTGACATTTCAATAAGGCTACAAGTGGTAGAATAATCATTATAGTAGCTGGGAAAAAGAACCCCTTCACGCTCTTGGGAGCCAACAGAGTATTCAAGATTATAAATACTAAAACTATAAGCATCAGAAAGGACTGAACCAAGTCTCATGCATTTCAGCTAAGGAAATGACACAGCAGTTGCTATGGACATCCAAGAAGTAAAGATTTGATCACATTTCCCAGGTCTATTATATCTATTTGGAAATCTTCCTTAGAGTCTGGGTGGGTTTTGGTTTTTTTCAAGAAAATGGTGGGGCTTAGAAATTGTGCTTTTGTTGGCCAGAAATCTGAATTTCCTTCAAAAATCCCAACCTTTCATTAAAACTCACTGGGATCATCTAACACGGTGTCGTGGTTTAAACCCAGACATGCAGCTCGTTCACTCACTCCCCCCCTTCTTACCCTCCCCCTACTCCTGGAGGGACTGAGAGGAGAATCAAAAAGAATGCAACTCCCACAGGTTGAGATAAGAACAGTTTAGTAACTAAGTTATAACGCAAATCACTACTGCTACCACCAATAATAGTAATGATAAAGGAAATAACAAGGGAAGAGAATACAACATCTCAGCAGCAGCTGACCAATAACTCAACCCTCCCCACCCGACTAAGCACCGACCAATACCTCCTCCAACCCCGCAGTCCTATCCCTTCCAGGTAACTGTCATTTACATCCTGGGCATGACGTACTGTGGTATGGAATACTTCTTTGGTCAGTTTGGGTCAGGTGTCCTGTCTCTGCTTCCTCCCGGCCTCCCCTCCTCCCTGTCAGAGCATAAGGCTTAGAAAGTCCTTGCCCAGACCAAACATTTGAGCAGTAATTAAAAACATCGGTGCTATCAGCACCGTTCCCAGGCTGAAAGTCAAAACCACAGCACTGCACCAGCTACCAAGAAGGAGAAAAAATGACTGCTACTGCTGAACCAGGGACACATGGACATATTTTGGAGACAGAAAAAATGTGTCCTGAGAGGAGAAGGAGAGGCTGACCCATAATGCAGTGTTCTCCTCAGAAAATTAAGATTTAGGGTGAAAAAATATCTTCCCTTTCTCACTTGCCTCTTGCTCACATACTGGAGTGTAACTCCCAGCTCATTCTCTCACCATGTCCCTGAATCTCATTTATTTGCAGCGGTGTCTTACAGATGACCTTCAGCTTTAAGACTCCTCCATTCAATGCAAAGCCTGATTTGTGTCTGTTCAGACTCACCTAGTTTTGAGAGGAGTAAATCAATGGTAGGAGAGACTGTGGTTTTATATCACAGATGGAATTTCAGATACTTTTAAGTCCCTTCTTTAAAGTGTCATGCTAGAAAATGCAGTGTCCAAGTCTTGCCTAGAAAGTTGTCTTTCACAAAGCTCTTCATATTCCCATCACCTGGTGGGTGGTATCTCATCCAATGGGAGAGCATAAATTTGGGAGGTCTGGAGAAACAGGATACATTAATGCTATATGACACCTTTATTCTTATCTAGATTGAAGAAAAGAGAGACCACAATATCCTTTGAAGTAATACTGTCAAGATTCAGGAATAGGTATTTATAAAAAGTTAAACTTGCTGGAGCAGGAACCATCTGTTTAATGCATGTTTACAGAGCACCTACTATGATGAATTGCCTGTCTGGTGTTTAATATTTTTCATTCTTGTGATTTTAGAAGCAGTTAATTGCAATAATTTATACCTTATCTGAAAAGTGAGGTACCTGGGGAATTTACTTAGGGGAAAAAGCTAAAGCAAATTAAAACAACAGCAACACATAAATAACTATGGGAGGAAAAAATGAGAAGCTCAGTTCATGAGAAACTCTCCCCTGAGCAAAACCACAATGAAAATGGGACGGACCTAGAAAACAAGTGGCATCTGGATAAAACTGTATTTCCAGTTGCATTATGGCAAAGCAAAGAAAATTACCTATATACATATTTGTACTACCTAGATAGACAGACAGATAGATATTGTACTAGCTGGTTAAGAAAATTCATTGTGTTGGGAAGAAAGATTTACACCTCTTATCTTTACCGTGGTCACATCTCCACAGCCTTCAGTAATGTTTGAAAATATAAGGCCCTATCCACTGCTCTCTGAAATCAATGAGAACCATCTTCAGTTACAGTAAAAACTAACATTGTGGGTCACTTGTTATTTTCAACTTACAGTTTTTATAATAACAAAGCTGAGGTAAAATCTTTCTCTTACATAAATCAGTTTCAGAGACAGAAAAAAAGGGGGGGGAAGAAGGTATTGGATTTTAAAGAAGGGTTGGATTTTAAAATTTTCCTTGCAAAACCTTATTAAAAAATATCACTGAAAAATAGTTAAAATTCCCAGTGGAAACACAAGCCATATTATTTTATCATTTCTAGTGTCATTGATTTAAATGTCTATCTATGTAGCACTATGTCCTGTGTTCAGCAGTAGCAGTCATTTTTCTCTTTCTTGGTAGCTGGTGCAGTGCTTTGTTTTCACTTTTGGCCTGGGAACAGAGCTGATAACAGTGATATTTTGGTTTGGCCAAGGACTTTGTGAGCCTCATGCTCTGCCAGGGAGGAGGGGAATCCAGGAGGAAGCAGAGACAGGACACCTGACCCAAACTGACCAAAGAAGTATTCCATACCACAGCACGTCATGCCCAGACTGTAACTGGGAGTTACCTGGAAGGGCTAGGGGACTGCAGGGTGGGAAAAGGTATTGGTCGGTTCTTGGTCGGGCGGCAGGGGCAAGTTATCGGTCGGCTGGTGGTGGGGTGTTGTATTCTCTTCCCTTATTTCCTTTATCATTGTTATTGGTGGCAGCAGCAGTGATTTATGTTATAGCTTAGTTACTAAACTGTTCTTATCTCAACCCGTGGGAGTTGCATTCTTTTTGATTCTCCTCTCGGTCCCTCCAGGAGTAGGGGGAGGGCAAGAAGGGGGGGGGGGGGGGAGTGAGTGAAAAGCTGTCTGTCTGGGTTTAAACCACAACAGTTCTTTTTGGCACGCAACGTGGGGCACAAGGGGTTGAGATAACGACAGATGTGACCGGATTAATAGTCACTCATCACAATGCTGATTTACTGCCTGTCAGTTGTTCCTCTTGAACTCAGTTTCAGAATGTAGTGCATTGCTTAGACCTGGTATTTGCTGTGTTAGTGTTTATCAAGTGTGGGGCTTGCGCTAAGGTTCCTGTCTCACTGCACTTTACTGCAATGACTTGTAATACGGGCGGGCTCCAGCAGCAGGACGGGATGGACGTGGCCGCGGACTGGTCCCTGTCCGTAAGGCTGCTCCTCACCCTCCTGGCCCTCGCCCTCGCCTCTGTCTGCGTGAGGCCGCGGGGAGCCGAGGGGGAGCGGCCCTGGGAGCCGGCGGCTGCTGAAGCGACCTGGGAGAGTGGCCCCGGGGACCAAGCGGTGGTGGGAGCGGGGCCGGAGGCCGTGAGGGAATGGCTGCCGGTGGAGGAGGTCGGGGACTTCGAGGAGCAGAAGGAGGTGGCTGCCGAGCAGCGGGAGAAGGCGGCGGAGGAGCCGAGCCCCACAGCCGAGCCCAGCCCTGCGACGGCCAAGAGCATTCCCCGGAAGCCGCTCGCCGAGCCCCAGGAGGACGCAGGAGGCCCCGCAGCATTTCCCAGCAAGGCAGAGGAGGAAGAGCTGGACTCAGGAAAAGAGAAGCTGGTGGTGGGAGAGCCGGCAAGCACAGCAGCTACACCAGCCCCAGTGACAAGTACAGCAGCATCGCTTGAGAGTTCTGAAGGTTTTGTATGGCTTTTGGGTATCCTTGGGACTTGCCTGCTGATTGTGATGGGGATCAGCATGTTGGCACACATACGGACTGTGTTTTGCCCACCACCATTTTGTCTGATCTCAAAAGTTAAGCAGAGTCAGGTTTGGGTCTTGTCTGGGGTTAGACGATGATATGGGAGGACCAAGAGGTTTTCCCCAAGGCTGGACAGTCATGAGTGGCAGGGCATGTGGGACAGTATGGGCAAGTACCTAGTCCACTGAGCCCATCCAGTGCTTTGGAAGTGTGGGAGATGGAAGGCAGCTGTATGGAGTCCCCAGCAACAAGCTGCAGAAACTGCTGAAGGGGGTGGTGAATTATTTTGAGCCTGGTGGGCCCATGACACTTCAGGCCATCAGAACAGAGATGTAATGCAGTGATGGACTCATGATCAAGGGGTGGACTTAGCAATGGACACTATTGCCCAGGTTATTCACAAGTGTGAACACTGCACACAGCCTCTTCTGATCAGGAAGATTGTTAAAAGAGATGGAGCCTGACATCATGGACCAGATGGACTCAGCAGCTTTATAGGTACTGGTCCATGGACTAAGATAAGAGTACACTTACATAAGAGTGATGGTATATTGAAAATGTGGGATCTGAGCATGATGTGAATGGTGTGGAATTCCATTCCAAGGGGTGGATAATGTCCTGGGTTTAGCAGTAGCAGTCATTTTTCTCTTTCTTGGTAGCTGGTGCAGTGCTGTGTTTAGACTTTTGGCCTGGCGATAGAGCTGATAACAATGATGTTTTGGCTTTGCCAAGGACTTTCTGAGCCTCATGCTGTGCAAGGGAGGAGGGAAGCCGGGAGGAAGCAGAGACCTGACCCAAACTAGCCAAAGAAGTATTCCATACCAAAGCACGTCATGCCCAGGAGGTAACTGGGAATTACCCAGAAGGGATAGGAGACTGCAGGGCTGGAGGAGGTATCGGTCGGTTCTTGGTCGGGCTGGGGGGGCCAAGTTATCGGTCAGCTGGTGCTGAGATGTTGTATTCTCTTCCCTTGTTGTTTCCTTTATCATTATTATTGGTGGTAGCAGTAGTGATTTGTGTTATACCTTAGTTACTAAACTGTTCTTATCTCAACCTGTGGGAGTTGCATTCTTTTTGATTCTCCTCTCTGTCCCTCCAGGAGTAGGGGGAGGGCAAGAATTGGGGGAGTGAGTGAAAAGCTGTTTGGCTGGGGTTAAACCACGGCACACTATTTCTTTTGAAGTAAATGGATGGAAGGTGTGAAGCATCCAACTGAGACTACAAATGCTGGGCTGAATTTTGCTTAGTCACACTGACCAGTTTATCTGCGACCAAGTTGCAGATCTTTTTCAGATCTTTTTGCTAGTGAAAAAGTGGCAGTTTTCCATGCATTTATATGTTTTCCATGTCATTTCTGATTAAAACAGCAATGCCGGCATTTTCCAGGTCTAAAAATGTCAAGTAGTTGAACTAGTGGGGTTTCCAGCTCAGTAGAAGTCCTGCTTCTGATTCAGTTGTAATTAGAATAATATTAATTCAATTCCTATTTGAGTACAACTAAATTTCACAGTAAAAGTTTGAGTTTAGTTCCAATATAAGAAAACCATATTGTTTATTGGTCTGAAATCTTTCTGACTCACTGGCTGTGAGGAGCAGTTTATCAATGACATTGAAATACTGAGGGACTACGGCAAGACCTCATGAGTTCTGAAAATAAACAAGCAGTTGTTTTGCCTGAGCAGTGTCAGTGCAGGAGAGCATATGAATTCAGATTGATCCTTTAAACAGGAATACGGGCATCACTTAGGTCTAGAACTAGGCTAAACTGGTGTACTTAATCAGGAAGACAGCAGAAAAACTTTCTGTAGACTCTTTAAATTCAAGTAGAGCTGAAACTGCAATTGGCCATCAGAAACAAACTAGAAAGAGGAGTCATGATTTGACCTAGTAAAGGCAGCCTTTCTTTTGTAGCCACACTGTCCACTAATATCCTATAAAACATTCATATATATGTTTAAGCATTTTGAGGAATACTCTTGAATTTAAATGCATTTGGCCAGATGGAGTTTAAAAGTTGTTAAAATGCTACCATATTTTTGGTTAATAGATACTTTAAAAGGCTACTGCCTGACCATGGAAAAGAGGATAATTTAGAAATGGAGGCAAATAAACAAAAGAGTGAAATCATAGTTGCCTTAATGAACATTTCAGGGGTCTACTTACAATAGATCTAGTTCTCATGATTTCCACTCTAGGTGCTATTATTCTTGAATCAGCAACCTTTAATTTCCTTCCCAGGCTTTTAAAGGAGGATGCCCTCTCTACACCTCTATTTAAAAGACTGTAGTTCCATTAAAGCCTAATGCATCTAGTAACTTAAAAAATCCTACATAAAACACTCTCTGTACTTTTGGTGACTTGAATGATGGTCATTTAAACCCAGAACATGTCTTTTTCAGCCCTTTGTATACCTGAGACACAGTCCAAGTGCAACAGACACACAGAGCACCCAAACTTAGCATAATATATTATATTGCTATTATTTACAGTGGCTTATTTCAACAGGTGTTTTCTTTTCTGCAGTGGTTCCCAGCCTACCGAGCATTTCTGAATGATGTCAGAAATTCAGACCTAGACTTTGTAACTGTGGTCTCAGGTTTTGAGGAGAATTACTTGGAACAGATTTTTCTACCCTTTCAAAAACACTGTTGAACTTCTTTCCAAGTATCTGCTGGCTGAGGGTCTGACTCCAGGCTCTGCTCTTGTGCAGATTTCCAGTACAATGCCGGGGCAAGCTGTTGTGCTCTATTCCCAGTCTGGGGTTAATGTCTCTGTTCTGATTCATTCCTGCTTTGGACACAAAAGCCATTAACTTTATTAGGCACTCAAGTATTGTGTTAATAAGGACCAGTAAACACTTCAGTTTTTGGATGGTGCCAACATAACAGGTCAAATCGCGACAGAGGAGGATGGTAACCCTTTTTCGTTGCCTATAAATGGCTAGAGGAGGGAAAGAAATGCTTTCCATAGGCATCCCTTATACTAAGTAATTTGAATTAGCAAGTGAAGCATGTCCCTGAAAATGCATGGATAAAGACTTGTGTGTGAAGCAAAGCCATTGTCTTGGCCTGTGATTTGTACAGCCTTATAAGATTTTCTTCACACACCCCCCCCCCCCCAAATGAAAGTATATTCTTGTAAAGTTATCAAAATGAAGAGTTCGTATAATTTGAAAAGCACAAGCAATGTTCTGGTTTTGTTCAATTGCTTTCATCTTACAAGATCTCTGAGGTGTAAGCAATCATAGAATCATGGAATGGTTTGGGTTGGAAAGGGCCTTAAGACCATCCAGTTCCAAACCCCTGCCATTGGCAGGGACACCTCACACTAGACCACACTGCCCAAGGCTCTGTCCAGCCTGGCTTTGAACACTGCCAGGGATGGAGCATTCACAAATTCCTTAGGCAACCCATTCCAGTGCCTCACCACTCTCACAGTAAAGAACTTTTTCCCTATATCTAACCTGAACTTCCCCTGTTTAATTTTTAACCCATCACCCCTTGTCCTATCACCACAGTCCCTAATAAAGAGTACCTTCCCAGTATCCTCATAGCCCCCCCCCTTCAGATACTGGAAGGCTGCTCTGAGGTCTCCACGCAGCCTTCTCTTCTCCAGGCTGAACAGCCCCAACACTCTCAGTCTGTCTTCATACGGGAGGTGCTCCAGCCCAACAGTTCTGAGCACAACAGAGCTCCCAATTCAGTTCTGAGATCAGCTTGGAAAGAAGGGAGAGCAAGACTCACAAATGATGTGATTGCTCCAGGGGCTGAACTGCAGTTTTCAGCAGCTGCGACTCATTCTGTGAGGCATCAAAGCCTGTTGTCACATACTTTTAAAGTACTAAAATTTCCTCTGTCTGAGGTGTTATTCAAAATGTCCTTTTCAGGGCTCAGGTTCAAGAACATCACAATGTCTAGACAGCGGGTATGTGGCTCAGAAAAATGCTTCTGGCAGAGTGCACATTTACTGTTCTTTTTGACAATATAAAGGTCTTGGTGTTTCTAGAGGAAAACTCATTGGTTTTGCATGATGAAGGAGCTCTTTAAAGAGGCTGGTTTTAATTGTTTCTCATGTGTAGCATGTTATACCTTTTCCAAGAAGAAATAAGAATGCCTGCAATGAGAACACAAGTCCAATAGGTCACTTTTCTCTGAAACATCTAACAGGTTGTAAGTCTCTCAGACATAGAATTCCACAAATCAAATTCTGAAAACGACTGTGCTAGGTCCAGCTAATAAAAAGAAGCAAACCAACCCCTGGGTGCATGATTTTAGAGCACAGTGATTGAACCACTTACTTAGAAAGTAAGAGAATTGAGTTACAAGCAACACATATGGTCTCTTTGAGCACCAGGCCAGGAAATGGCAGAGTCTTGAATCAACCTTCCTTCCATGCAGGGAACAGTGTAAGACTGATAGAGAAGGAAAAAAAGAAGCTTCAGCCTGATGGTCACAAGGGAAGACTTACATGGTTTGGACACTTATGAGACTAGTTTGCTGTGTTGATAAATAACAAAACTCTTTTTCAGGAGAACCATACACAATGAAATAGGATCTTCCTAAACCAAAGGAACATTCAGCTCCCTTGCAAAAGGAAAAACTATATAAACAGTTGTCCTTCAAGATCAACTGCCCTTCAAGAGAGGAAAAGTGTGTATAGGAAGAACATGTAACAGTAAAATTATGTTGTTCTTTCTGCACTGCTGGGACAGAAGACAAGTCACTGCCTGCTGTGTTCTAGGAGCCATAGAAACTGTTAGTGATCTTGCGTGGGGGAATATATCTATGTGGTTTTCTCCTTCAAAAATATTGAAGATGAGGGTGGATAACACATATGCAAACTAGAAATGTGACAATATGGTGCCTGTGTGGGTTACTGCAAACAGTCACTGAGGCAACAAGAACAGACCTCTTCACAAGAAAGCCCAGAAGGGGTTGCAGCCTTTCTTTCTGAAGTGAGTCAGCTCAGAACAAATATGATTGATAAGAGTTGTAGATAAATAAAATAGCTTCTGTGTTGCAGAGCTAACTTGAGTGTATCTTTGTGGATCTTCATTGTGCAATATATCTTCTGATATCAATACAGGTTAAAAGAAAATAGATTATGCTGTGCCAAGCATCCCCGGAATAAGTTAATTTGATGCTACGTGTTCTTTAACTGCAAATATTTTGAAGAGCTCCAGAAAAAGACTTCGCTGCATTTGTTTCATACTCCTACCACTGTTGTGCTTCACTGAAGTGCATTCAAGTGTATCATAGATTTTTAAAAGCCAAAGCATAAACTATAGCTCAAAAATATACAAGGCAACCAGGGAACTGCTCAGACAAACACATTCAAGTAGCTATTCCAAATTCAGAGGTGTACACTTACTGCTAAGGGAAAAAGAATCTAGTGGACACTAAGACCCCTGGGGTTCTAGTTGAGCCCTCTTAATGCTTTAAGCAGTTCTCAGTAGTCTCTGTGGTGGGTTAACCTTGTCTGGTTGCCAAGTGCCCAACAAGCTACTCTCTCACTCCCCCTCTTTAGCACGACAGAAGGAAAAAGATCAAAAAACCTTGTGGGTTGACATGAGGGCAGGGAAATCTCTCATCAATTTCTGTCATGGTCAAAAGAGACTCTCTAACTGAGAGAAGTCTGACTTCAAATGATTTTTTTCAAACCATATTAATCCATGTTTTGGTGGAGGATCCTCAGTGTTCCTGTACCTCAGGGCTATTTTTATTTTCTTCTTTTTGGTTTTCTACCTTCCGTTACTTTAATCAAGACATTGCTGCAGATGGAGTTGTGCATGTCTGTCATGCAAAAGAAGCAACAATATACTTTATTGGTATAAACCAGTGAGTTAACGAAGTGGTAAATGTGACAGTGGTTTAACAACATTAAATGGCAAGGTAGACTTGACTGTTCACTGCATAGAGGATAAGGTCAGATAAAAATATCAGGGAGACCATCCTGATTGGTCATGAGATTTAGAAAGGATGCCTTTGCCTTCTGAACTCCTCTTGAGAAAGGAGTCCTGTGTGTTTGGATCCACTCATAGTCCCTGACTTGGTCAACGGTTTATGTCTATAGGGTAATATATGTGCAATCAATCCTTATATATCACTTAGCTAAGATTTCAAAGTTTAGCATGCTATCAACCACTTGCTAAGGATCTGTTGTGATGAGGAATCTCTCAGCCTCAAGGAGTAACCTTGAAAGGTGTCCCTCCTCCAGGGGAGACCATGGCATGCAGACCCTGGGCTTGCCCACTAGTTACAGAGTAAGATGATTGTTTTACAGTTATATTTGCGTACCAGCAAGACATCTGGGTCATGGTTCCTGACAGCCCTTGTCTACCATGTGGCCATGTGTCTCCCAAAGTCTGGAGGAAGCTGGACGCAGTGATCACAACCCCCATGGGTGATTATGGCATGAGCAGGGAGGTGACAGGAAAGGGGAGACAGAAGCACACCACTCTAGAGATAAATCCTCCTTCACTCCAATTCTTTCAAAATGGGTTATGTTTCTAAAAGATAGTTTATTTATCTTTCGTAGTTCAACTGCAAGCTCTTGAGTTTGATTCAGGAACTACTGGGTAAATATTGGATAGATATAAGGCAGAAGTTCTTTACTGTGAGGGTGATGAGGCACTGGAAGAGGTTGGCCAAAGAAGTGATAAATTCTCCATCCTTGGCAGTGTTCAAGACCAGGTTGGACAGAGCCTTGTGTGACACGGTCTAGTGTGAGGTGTCCCTGCCCACGGCAAGGGTATTGGAACTGGATAATGTTAAGGTCCTTTCCAACCCAAACCATTCTGTGATTCTGTGAAAATTTTATAACCTGTGTTAGGTGGGTCAGACTGGACAATCACAATAGGTTTCTTTAGCCTATGAATCTATGATTCTCTTTTTCTTCTTGTCTTGTATCTTTTTCCCTCCCAGTCTCACATACCTTCCCCTCCTATTGACCCTGACACAGCACAGATTTATTTGGCTGTAATCCTTGTCTCTAGAATTTCTTTGTGCTTTAAAATAGTATGGTAGGATCAGCTTTTCCCATTCATCTCAGTAGGAGACTGGAGAGACACCATACAACTGTACTATAGAAGAGGATGAAGGGAGGGGAAGTATGGCAAAACTCATAGAATCTGTTATTTTAGTTTGACTACTAATTAACAAAGCAATTTGCAATAGCAGAGCTGCGATATATGTCACACCCTGGCTGTGTCTAGCTCCTGTTACTGAGGAGGTGCTTGATTCGTTGTGCTTTTTTTCTCTCCCTTTCTCTCACCTCCTGTTGTGTGAGCACCAGCTCATCAGAGCCAGTGGCCATTAAGATGTTTCCTTGGAGAGAGCGAAGATGGGATACCAGAATCTGGAATTTAACCATCTTCGTACACTACTCTTCCTGAGATTTTTGTATTTATCAGGCTCATGGTGTCAGAAGGCTGTTTAGCATTTCAAGAGTATTTGATTCAACAGCATCTTGTTTGCTGGCCTTCATGGGAATTGTCACAATTTCTTTCTGATTGACCAGAGAGTGTAGGCCAGAGAATCCTTTCTTCTGCACTCTGAAAGCTTAGAAAAGGCACCTTGCCTGCTGGCAACCTTAGGCAGATCCCGGAATCAACATGTATGAACCAGTTTACAGCTCAGATAACCCTGGGGCTTTGTCAGAACGCACTGAAGTTAATGAAAAGATTGTTTTTTCTGCTTGCTTAGGTAGATTAATAAATGACTAGGTAATAAACGCTACACCCTTTGGGAAGGCACTTTTATCTGTGCAACAGTCAAGTAGCACACAAGGACAAGCTCTGTAGTTAAAAGAAAGTGTGGGCCTGGTTGATCATTTGAAATATTATTCAATGGAAAACTCACTTTCCAAAGATGAAATGCTGATTTTTCTTTTTTTTTTTTTTTTTTGTTCTTCTCCCTCATCCCTTAAGAAACCATTCTATATACCAGGATCTGCTCTATCCTTTCCTAGATTTAGGTTACATTCCCCATCCAGGAGGTGAGATCCTACATAATAAATACAGAACAATTTCCATCACCAAAGTGTTCCAGTGATTCTAAAAAAGCAGTAATGGGAAATACCAATTTGATAAACAACCTCAGTGTTAGGGGTTTTCCTCATAGTTCCAATTAAACCAAGGGAAAACCCTTCTCTGAATTATTTTCTCTTCAGAATTCAAAGCTGCAAATCAGGCAGTGCTAAATTCTGTGATTTATCAGATTATCCACAGTATATATCTATAAGGAAGCCACCAAACCCTCTTCTTTCTCTGTGATCAAAGTATTTATCTCAAGTATGTTTACAATATTGCCTCTTTTAAAGCTTTGATTTCTCACAGAAATACCTTTTTAGCAAATTTAGTCTATTATCACTTAAATTTTGTCATTTTCAACACTACTTTAGTTTGAGATTGCTTTCTCACACTTTTTTTTCAATGAAAGATGGTCTTACTTTGGCTCTGATAGGATGGCTTATAAGATGAGGCCACCATCAACCCCCTTTAGATCTGCTTATCCCACCACTATGGTGTGGTACAGCTCAGCATACTACTAGGGATTAGGATCACTGGAAGTTAAAATTACCATACTTAAACATGCTTGGCGGTCTAGATTTAACTTCTTTAAGCATTCCTATTGCTTAATCTTAGAAAAAGATAAGGATAGCTGTCACTCACCAATCAGACCTGCCAACTGGATGAATATTTTCAGTCCCCTACCCAGTTGTTTTACAAAGAAGATGGGCAAGGCGAATTTGTTAGTATTTGTTCTGACTTACTGCAGAGAAAGACCTTCTAAGCAGAGAGTGACTAATTTATGATGACTATTTCCCCATTAAATTGCTATATTTCTTGGACCAGTCCTTAAGACACAAAGTATCCCGAGTCAGGCCCACCAGATTTGTAGTTCTGTCAGCAGAATAAAATATAACGATAAATGGTATTTTTATATGATTGCTCAAAATACCAAGTAATTGTTAGGATTAAAGAAAATTCATACATAGACAATGCTAAAAATTCATAATAGAGTCACACTATCAAACATATGCACACAGACCCACTAATTTGCATATATATGTACAGAAAACTTCATATGCAAATAATGGGTTCAAAGCATCTGTCCCTCTTTATGTTTCCAATGAACAGATTTTATATGAGCCAAGCTTGCATTCAGCATTGGAGGCCTTGGGACAAAGACTACTAAAAATGGTAATAGGAAGGCAGGTGCCAAGATTCTCATTTGCCAAACTTCTTAATCTCAAAGAGAGCAATGTATGCTAGCAGAGACAAAGAGAAGAGAGAATTCCTGAGTTCAAAGTGTAAGTTAATTTGTGATGAACATGTAGTATTCACTTACATCAATAAAGAATAGTACACAGTTAAAAAAATCATCTTTGAAATGTCAAGTACTTTTCATTATGAAGTTGTTTTCATAAACAATATTAATCATATCCACACAGTATTTCATCTGCAAGGGAGACTTTTAATTTCAGAGTCTTGAGTTTCCTATTCTTATTCTCATTAAATATCAGTAACTGTCTTCAAGAGGTCCTCTTGCCTTCACTGGCCCAATTCTGGTAGCTCCATGAGTTCAGTAGGTTTAGCTTTTTGTAATCCATCTAAAGGTCCATATTCCTAGCAGCACTACAATCAGAGTAAGCTTCCAAGCAATGTAAGTAGTGGAAGCAGGAAACAGTTTCTGCATTGTGAAGGAGTAAATACAAGACTGAAATGAGAGATTGCTCCATGGAAACAAGTACCTAAATTTGCTGTTTGCGGGTAGATGGTGTAACTATATGGAGTAACTATAAACAATAGTACAATTCAACTGAAAAGCTTTGATGGAAATAATGCTCTGAGTGTTGCTTCTAGTACTATGTTAGAAGCTGTCTGCCTTGTAAAACGATTATGAAAGGTAATTACTGTTTCAATTAATGGCCTATCATTGTTCTCTAACACACACAAATGATCGTTCTTTTCTCTCGGTCATAATTGCTCTATTACAGACCTTTAGAAGCTGTAACATCTGAAATGGAGTAGAATCTGTGTAAAATATGCTCAGTGACCTCATTTTTACTCCCCAATCACTATTCTGGTGCTTTACATTCAGTTTTATTTGATAAATTCAGATGATACTTCAACTTCATGGAATTAAACCATCTGGGGAACTGGCCTAAGAATGAGATGTATCTTCAACACTGCTAACTTCATATTGCAGGTTCACTTTAAGCAAGATGGGAGTTGGTGCTGTGTACCGTTGGTAGCCGTCCTTCTAGAACAAGAGTCACATACCAAGATCTTTATAACATCCATGGTACAATTCACTAAAATGACTATGACATTGGCTTAGAGTAAGTAGATAAGTCTCACTGTTCTCTTGTGAAGCTGAATATGCCATCAACTGCCAGGGTTGTCAACTTCTTTTGCCTTCAACAGTCTTTATCTAGCAGATAAAGACCTTCTCCTTCTTACCCAGAAGACCTCATGCTATTACTGCCGACATCTTATCCTGGCCAGGAGCTACATACGAAATGCTCATGAGTCACAATTCAGTCACCCATATAACATCCCATCTTTCTTTTTTTACGGACTATTCTACCACAAACATTCTGTAAGTGAGAGACTTGTACATCTTGAGATTCAGGATGTGCTGCCTTTATTTACACTGAATAATAAACTAGGTTCAAGCATTGTCTCAGCAGTATTGCAAAGTGCCTATTTAATCCTCTAAATCTACACATCAGAAGAAAAACTGTGGATGTTCTTTTCAATCATGATCTTCACCAGAAATGCCATTTTTTATGCCAATCAAAAGGGAAGGGGGAAATGGGAGAGTTTTGCAAGAATTGAATATCTACTGTAGACAAAAAATAAAAAAAAAATATTCTTTCAAAGATACTTTATTACACTAGTGCATATGTCTCTGCTCCTGCTCTTTACTGTTGGGTAAACTTGGTTTTGCAGGGCTGACATCACATCTGGTGTGATTAACTGTGGCAAGAGGCTTGGCTTTCTCAGTGTGGACTTCATATCTTAGCCAGTTCAGACAAAGGTGCTTCTCACTTGGCTGCTGAGTATTTCATAATGTTGCCAACGGGAAGATCTGTTTCTAAGTTGTACTTTGGAAGTAACATAGAGACCAGCATGCATACAGGTTGCCCTCTCACTTTCAGGGACCGCCAGTAGCTACAGCATATATGTTATTCTGGGACTCAGAGGTTTTCTTAGGTAGCACTTCCATGATGGGGTTATGGACTTAGAGCATGAGAAACCACCATGGAAATCAGTAAGTAATTGTAAACCATGCTTGGTGGATGTGCTGCAGGCACCCTGACAGGTTTAAATGGTTTTCTGCAAGAGATGCATGAACTCTTGGATTAGGAGGTTTTGTCTTAGGCAGTTCCCTGTAGTTTTGGGTTTGCATTGGCTGTCAGGATACAAAAAAGGCTAAGTTTGCTGTGGCAGACAAGACTTCTCCTCATTACCCTTAGTGCACAACTATTTAAAAGAGTCGGACAAAGCATAAGGACTATTCATAAAATGGGACTTTTTAATTTATCATAAAATAAATCCATTCATTCTCCCCCATGACCTTCTTAAGACCCTTCCAAAATATTACAGGTATCATTGTTTGCTGTAAAATACTAAGTAGAACGTAATGTTAGAATAACATGACTGCTTAAACATGGCTGTGGAAGAGCACCACTAACCGTCCTGTAGCTGAAATCAGCCATCTACTTTGACCCATGCTCTTTAGTTCTCAATAGGTTGGTTCCTCAGTGCAAAGAGTGAGATTTTACTCAATCATAGCTGCTCAAAATTCAGGCTTTCAGTGTAAGCTGATTCCATGGGCTCCTTCTATAGTTAATGAACCTACAGAAATGTTTTGAAAATAATAATTGCACCCTGTAAGGGGCATCTAAAGTCAGCAAGGTGATTTTGGAGCCACCTATTTCCATGTTTTGAGTACAAAGTCAGGGACACTAGTTTAGATCAGCTTTTACAATGAGAGAAATCCCGCATTTTGTGACAAACAGCATATTTTCTTCAAGCATGGCAAAGCCTGTATTAATTCCCTTTTGTGATGCCTTCTGGCCATGTGGTCCTGCCCAGCGACTGAGCTAATCTTGCTCTCTTTCTTGCTCATTTCTTATCCAACTGTCTGATATAATTCTTCTTTGAGAGATATAACCCTCCATGTTGTAGGGAACTTTAACTGAGCAAAATAATTCACAAAAATGGTAACTACCCAAAACAAAAAAAACCCTCCCTCCAAACAGTCTTTTGAAAGTCATAATTTTCTTCCTTCTCTGCATTTTTACTTCAGATAAAGACTTTTTTCCTGTAGTCTTCAGTCTCATTTCTCACTCCCCATACTGTGGTTTACATGCATTTTAGCAGTTTGTCCCTGCTAAAAATAAGTACTATAATTGTGAATATAATTAGATTTGTTCCACACAGTTGCATATAAATGTAATTCCAAGGTGTTTTTAGAACTCCTCTGCTCCTTATTGATGGATTAGTACCAGGGTTTGTTTAGAAATGGTACTTTTCTATGAGGTAATTTTATTCATGAATCCCAGTCCTGCTTCCCCCTTATTTTTGCAACTCTTTCTGCCCAGCATTTTGCTAAAACTGGGAGCATTGGCAAGTGGCTGCCTTGGCAACAGATAGCAAATTAACTTTTGCTTAGCCTACAAGGCGTATTTATTCTGGGGCTTTCAACTTTAAATGAAAGCATGGATCATCTGAAATGTGTTTCTTGGAAATGGAAGAATGAACAGCTGTTTCATGCTCCTTCTTTAAAATCTCTCAGAGTTGGAGCTCTGGTCGTAGGCAGCTTTAAATAACATTTAAGGATGGAGCAAATAGCAGCCTGCTAGTCTACTGTGATTCACTTGCAGAACTGATCTGAGATGTTGGAGGTTTAAATGAGCTGGCAGCCTTTTAACTCAGGGGTGTGAATTTTGAAATTCATTTTCTTCATACAAAGGATATATGAAAGCTTATGTCTTTTTTTTCCCCCTCCCTTCTTTTTCAAAATATCACATGTGGCTCATTATAAACTGGGTTCCACCCCATCCCCCTTTGGAAAAGATGACAACTACTGTTTTTTTATATAACAAACAGGATCTTAACTTCTAGAAATCAAAAAATACATTATGTAGACATGTAAGCATCGTGTGGGTAAAGAATTAATTATGGGCAAAATGTTTGATGGCATGATGAATGTTAATTCAAAAATTAAATACTCTTCTTGCTTTCTAGTTATATCCAATCCCAAAAAGTGATCTTGCCTTTTGAGCAAAACTTTAAATTTCCATAGCCTTGTTTATTTGCCCTGCCACAAAATTTTCAAAGGAAAGCATGGAAAAACAATTCAGACAGCACAATGAAAAGTGTCAGACCTGTTGGGATTGTTACAGCTTCTCTTTGTGAGACTCTTACTGAAGATTGTGCCGCAAGAGTTGGAATAAATACCAAGATGTCTGCCCTATCTCATGATCTCCAGATTCATGGATACATGAACTCCTTCAGCAATTTTCAGAGTGGTATTCTTAGACAAAATGTGACTAATATCCCCTAAAATTCTCTTGTTCAAACTGGACCATAGCAAAGCCACATTCATGCAGGGTTTCAAGGACTTAGAGGTCAAGCTGTAAAGCCCGCTCTGTACAAAACCCACCTATGAGTAAAAAGGACTGATTCTTGTCCACTCAATATTTAATATGTTGATAAACTAATTATAAAGTATAGACATAATCAGCAATCTGTGTGAGATTTCATAGTTGGCTCATATAATCTTTGGGCATCCTAATTTAAACAATCTCTTTATCTCTTCATCATCTGTATCCTCAACGTCTTTTTATTACTAGCAGTTCAGTAACCCAGCTCTGCTAAGCCTGAGAAGCATTTTCATTGGTAGGGCATTTTGTTCAGTCTTTTCAGGTAAGCTGAGGAGTGAAAATCAGTATATGGCCGCCCTCGAGCCTAAATCTTACCCTCTGGAAATTATAAAAGTCTAATTGCTTATTTAATTGCATTTAATGCAAATAATATACACAAGTGATGCATGTAGCAATGAAATTGGACTTTTCAAGAATCCTTGTTTCAGGGTTGTCTGTTTTGGAGATTCTGAAATCTATAGATAAAGTGCCTCTGTGTTAGCTCAGCAAAGATGGATGGCAAAGAGCTTTAGTGTTGGATCCTAAGGAAGATTTTACCTGAAGTCTGAAGAGCTGTCTCAGATAAATGTGTTAGGATTACTTTCTTCCTTTTTCTTTTTTCCCCTTCTTTTTTCAGATAAGAATTCTGCTTAAATGGTATTTTGGCCTCTTAACATTTATTTGCTCTAGTACTTAGTTTTGGGAAACACGGACAGATTAAAGTGTAGTATGCAGGGCTGTTTTTGAAAGAATTTGAGGACAGGCACAAAGAATAGCTGATTTGACTGTGTCTTCTTCATGCATCAGACAAGTCTAGTGCATGCCATACAGTATAACAATGTGGATTGAATGCCTGTGTGCAGCTTCATGAGGGAGTACAATCATCCTCTGTTTGACATTCATACCACATTCATACATTCATTCATGCAGTCTGTGAGTACTGTACAAGAACATAAAATTGCTTGTCTTCTTCATTCTCTTTCTTATCTTAGCTGTGTTTTTCAGTGAATGGGGCAAAATTATCTGTCCGCTATGAAGAAATATGACAGTGTTGGTCACCAGTAAACTTCTACACAACTGTTACTGAATACAAGTGGACCTTTTCATGTCAAAAGGAAATTAATTACTTATTTCCTAAAAAGTTAATATTTAATAAATTCCAAACCATTTATAAATAATATCTGTTTCTTTAAGAACAATGAATGAAATTAAAAAGTTTCATGTTGCATTCTTTTTCTATCACCACTCACAATATAAAATCTGTTCCATTATTATCAAAGTTGTTCTTTCTTTACTTGTGGGTATATACTACAGCATAAAATAGCATAGAAACATAGAAGAGTTAGGGTTGGAAAAGATCTTAATATCATCTAGTTCCAACCCCCCTGCCATTGGCAGGGACACCTCCCACTAATGTTCAAAACAAATTTCTGTAGCCATGTAAAAATGCAATGAAAATATCAGAACTGACATTTTGGTTTTATTTTCTCATTTTGGGACCAATCCCAACTGTAAAAATTAAAACAACTAGTAATATTCTGAGTAATGGATTTATGTAAAGGAAGATTTTTAAGTAAGTTGACATAAAGATCTCAGTTACTTCATATCCCATGCCAGTATGCTATGTAATAAAGTTGGGTATGTTGTTCCTTGGCTTTTGTATTGCGTTCCATCAATTTGTTCTTCCAGATGACTGGAAGAAGCCTTAGGTATTCAGGCCTTGCTCCTCATACGGGATTTTAGCAACTCCAGTATCTTTTCATAGATTGATACAGCAGAGCAGAACAAATCCAGGAAGTTTCCTGCAGTGCATTGACGAAAACTTCTTAATGTTGATGATCAAGGACCTGATGAGGGGACACACGCTGCTGGACCTCATATTTGTAAACACTGACGATGAGATGCTCACGTTCAGGATGTGAGGAGGAAGGTGGTCAAAAAAACAGGACCATGACTCTGGACTTCAAGAAAGCAGAGTTTGGCCATTGCAGATACCTGCTTTGAAGAATCCCATTGGAAACAGCCCTGAAGAAAAGCAGGCACTAGAAAGCTGGTTGGTTTTCTATGATCGCCTCCTCCAAGTTCAAGGTTGGACCATTCTGACAAGCAGAAATTCAAGCAAAGGTGGAAGGAAGCCTGTGTGGATGAACAAGTTCCTGCCAGCAAAACTCAGACCCAGAATGGAAGCATACAAGAGGTGGAAGGAGACTGAAGTTGTGAATGCTCCATACCTGGTGGCGTTCAAGGCTGGGTTGAACAGAGCCTTGGGTGACGTGGTTTAGTATGAAGTGTCCCTGCCCATGGCAGGGGGTTGGAACTGGATGATCTGAAGGTCCTTTCCAACCCTAACTATTCTATGATTCTATGATTACCCAGGAGCAAAATAGATTATTCAAGCATGTAGGGACGAGATTAGGAAAGCCAAAACTCTCTTGGAATTGAATCTGGTGAGGGGATTGAAGGGAAACAAGATGAGCCCTATTTTTGTCAGTGACAGGACAAGAGGCAATGGACGCAAACTGAAATACAAGAATTTTCATTTAAATGTAAGCAAAAGCTTTTACTGTGAGGGAGATCAAATATTACCACAGATTGCCCAAAGAGTCTCTGGATTTTTTATCTTGGAGGCATTAAAAAATCAAGTAGATGTGGCTCTGAGCAAGCTGTACTAGCAGATCCTGTTTTGGGCATAGGAATTTGACTAGATGACCTCCAGAGATGCCTTCCAACCTCAGCCATTCTGTGATTCTATGAAATAGAGAGAAAGGTAAGATTTTTTTTCCACAATTGCACAGTTTCACAACTGTTTTATTTCATGCTCCACTTTAAACTTGTTAATTGTCTTGATGTTCTAGCATAGAACATAGTTCTAGCTGTGAAATTCTCCCTACCAAGAAATCCTTTCACCTCCATGAAGATTTTGAACATAATTCATAACACCCATTCACAGGCACATCAAATTCTGGAGTTAACTTGATATGAAGAATTTTTCATTAGCTTTCAACCTGTATTCTAGCTCTGGGATTTTTTCTGAGTTTTCTACTTAACCTGAAGGGGGTTTTTTTTCTCCATCCTACTAATTTTTTCTTTCTTCTTGTTCTATCATCTTTTGCATTACTTGTGAGAAGGAAGGGAAACAAGCAAATCATTCAGCTGACCGTAAAGGAGTGTTGAAACGTCACAAGTTTCACGATATGGAGGAGTTCAAAGTCAAAGAAAACCTCTTGCAGTGGATTTTCACCAGACTGAGAATAATGGTATTTTCCTCTCTGTATTAATGTGTGGTAATCAGATTAGGACACAAAGGTGTTGATTTACTAATATTTATTTCTGCATCATTGCAGAAATACACGAAAATGTGTTAAGCAACATGCTAAAGAGTAGTATTATGTTGTGTGCTCTGCAATTACATCAGGAAAGCTCTAACACACACCAGCCCTCCCCACCCCTCCCCAAAACCAAGCAAAAATCTTAGGGAATTGGAAGTGGTTTAGAACTACCTTAATAACACAGTTTAAAAGCTGTTACAAACCTGTCCTCCTGGAATGTCATGTACCAACTTGCTTATCCAAGATTTACTGTCATCGGGGGTATGTGATTGTTTAGTAAACCGTTTCATCTGAGGCTTTCTTCTGAGATCCAGTATCTCATGCATTTCTTGCTAGTGGGATGTTTATCTGATTATCAAATAGCATTATTTTTTTTTTTATTTCTGTGAGTCATTGAAAAAGAGAGAAGGGAAAGGGAAAGGAGAAGGGAAAGGGAAAAGGAAAGAGAAAGGGAAAAGGAAAACAAATGGAAAGGAATGGAAGGAAAAAGGAATGAGAAAGGGAAGAAAAAGGGGAAGGGAGAAGGGGAAAGGGGAAGAAAAAGAGCAAGGTGGAAAGGAAGGCAAGGCCTGAAAGAAACAGCTGAGAAAACCCCGTTGCCTCAATACTCTTGCTTGCTGTTTCCCATCCCAGAGATCCTTGTTATCTGGATTCAAAGGAAATTGAAAAGCGCCTGTTTACTTTTGTGTGATTTCAGTAAATCTTTCTGTTTATTCTTTTATTTTCTTAATTGGCATCTCCATTGTTGTAAGCATGTAGTAACTAATGAACAGTTTCTATTTTCAATAACTGTACTACATCTTGTTTTCTTTCTCCTGACAACTCTAAGAATGATCTCCAAACACAAAATCTGCATAATTCTGCTTCAGCGTGTTTTAGGAAGGTATTTTATTTTACAGAGTCCAAATACACAAAAAACTAGCCTGTAAGTACATTATAATTACAGATTACAGACTAATTAGAGAGTTATTTATGCCTGAAGATTACGTACTAGTTATACATAGTTATGGAAAAACTGGCAAGTGATATAGAAGCAATTACTATAAAATTATAAGTAGATGCCATTTGATTTTATGATTATTTGCACCATATGAAATAACAAGTTGCCAAAAATCAGACCAGGCTGGTTAGCTGTATCTGATAGCTTTGACTTTTTAATGCCATTAAGTCTCCAAGCATGCCAAGAAACATTTTACAATCGCTCTGTAAAGGCACAGGCATCTGAGCACCTTCCCATAGCACATTAAGTGCCACAACAAACATCTGCTACATGGAGGAATCTCATCCTGGGGCAGGGAAATGTTTGTGTAGTCTCTTCTTTCAGTCTTTTTTCCTTTTTCTTCCTTTTTTTTCTTCTTTTTCTTTTTTGTTCCTAATTGTTGTTTTAAGGTGCCCTCTGGTCTATGTGCTTGTCAGAGATGGCAAGTTGTGCTCTTTCAGCTAGGAATGGAAGTAGTGATGCCTGTGACAGGTCCGGGATGCTGCTGGAGTTCATTTCACAGCCTGAGGACCAGCCAAGCAAAGGACTGTTTCCTGCACAAATGATTGAAAGTGTCCTTTTGCCTGAGGAGCGCATCAGAGCCAGCAATGGCTTTCAGTCTCAGGTTTTAAGTGCCTCTCAGAGGAGCCAGACATTCATCTGTTGAGAACATCTTGAACAATCAAAGGTCAAAAAAAAAAAAAAAGCCTAATACATTATATTATATTAAATAAAACTTTTTGCTTTAATTAACTATGCCTCCTTAATTTGAATAAGCTAATTTCAGTGGGATAGTGAATAAATTACTCTGTAATTTCAGTGCTGAGAAAAAACCAAATGAACAAAAACGTTCATGCCATCTAAACCTAAAGTGTGTGTGTGCATGTATGAATAAGTATTTTCCTGCCAAATCTATAATATTTGAATGAGGGATAATATTTTGTACAGCTGAAAGTGAAATAGTTCATAGGTGAATATTTGTAGTAAAAATCAGGAGAAGAAAAAGTTGGCTCCGTAATGTGCTAGTTCTGGTCTATGATGTTCTTCTTAAGACATGATTTTAACAAAGTGATAAATCCAGTTCTCTACTCATTTTTTTTCTTGGAGGGAAGTCAACCTCATGATCTCAAGTGACAATGAAGCTGTTGCATAAGTTTCTGACTCAATTAGGATTTAAATATTGCATAGGGAATGGGACAGTCGTTAGGAGAGACTGAGGGACATGCAGACACTTCAGGAAGTTTTATGAGGACACAAAAAGCGTGTTTCTAAATCTTCTGCAGGTTCAAGCACAAGGACCTGGATAGTAGGTCCCAAACCCATAAAGTGGAGATGTTTAAGGAATGTGTCTCTCAGTCTTTCCTGTAAGCTGTTCTGCTTGGTATATCTATTTTACTGTTCATTCTGCAGCATATGATGGTGATGAAGAAACCATCCTGAGGAATAAACAGCCTAGATCCCTGTCCCTTTTTCAGTTAGTATTTCATGCAAAAAGCATGAAATCAAGAAAAGCATCTCTTCAAGGTGGAGAGCTATAAGCATAAGTGAAAGCAAAGTGGTTGGAGCTCTCTCCTTAGGGGCAATGGAAGAACAGCTCCAAACCATTTGCAGAGAACTAGGGCTATTTCTGCACAGTCTGGTCGGTGCTCAAATGATCACCAGATAAAAGAAAAACAATGCCTGCTTCAGTTCTTTTGTGAATTCAGCTGGGAACTGGGATTTTGTTCTCTCCCTACCCCTGATTGAAATTATTCAGCAAATTAAGGTCAAATTATCAAAGCAATTTTAAGATGTCTGTAATGCCATTGTTGGTGAAAAAAATTATGCTCTGAAAAAAGAGGTGTTCAGACCTATGTTTAGGAGAGCTTAGATTAGAAATGCTTTAAAAGCTTCCTTTTTCTTAATTCAAAGGAAATGGGGCTACCTCACTGTATATTGCTTCCTCTGAAATAACACTGAAATAGTGGTACCTCACTGTAAAGGGCAGTTTTCTCTTGATTATTCTTTTTTTGTCTCATTTAAGGTGATTGAAGCATTTTAATGTGTATTCATTATATGGGCGAACTGATCCCTGTCATTTGTATCACACAGTAATCATCTCTGGTAGGTTTGTCACTGAGTCAAATGGGTCAATTTTTCAAGAGAATTATTCACTAATTTTCATTGTTCCTGCACTTTGCTATTCAATATGAAGCTGTTTACGCAACTTGATTGGTTGGAGTAGCAACCAACTACAGTTAGAGTCAGTGACAATGGTGGTGAGTTAACCCACATTGTTTGGTGGTCCTAAACATATTAACCATACAGGCCAGATAATTAGCCACTGTAAATAATTTCAAAGGAGATGTCTCAGTTTAGATCAGCTGAGGGTCTAATGCATGGAGTGTTTTCACCTAAACGAAGTCCTTGAGCAGCTTTTGGCTTTTTGAATAAGTTCCTTCTACTTATGCCTTCAAGGCTATAATGTGCTTTAAAAAAAAAAAAAGGATAACACATTAATAGCAGCAAAGTTATTTTATGAAATCACAGTGTTTTTTCTTGACATTGTTATGAAAGTAAAATTGCTTATAACATACAGCCATATTTATAGAGGTAGAAATGCTCAACATTATTTCCACAAGCAATTAATAAGGTCCAGAGAGACCCTCATGGGAACTAGTTATTTTTATTGTGTTTGGTGCATGTGGTACCATTTCTTCTTCTAGTATTTGAGTCTTCTTGCTGTAACCCAGAAGTAGTGTCCAGCATTATTTAAAATAAGAAAGCAGAGGCTATATTTACCCTGTTTGAGCTCTGTATGCAAGTCCCCCTGCACACTAGTACAGAGGAAATGATATGGACTCAGGTCCTGATACTCTGACAGAGGGGAATTATGATGCTCATTTTCTCCATCTCTAGCTGTTGTTAATGTTTTATGAAGGGAAAAGGAACGTTTTGACATTTGGTAAAGACAGTTTCTAATTAAGGTTTGGATTGAACAAGGCACTTAAGTTCTAGTGGGACTTAGACACATGCCTGACTGGAAACCTGCCCTACCCTGTCCCAAATTTTCCATATTACCACTAAACTACAGAGTCAGGTTCTTTCTTATTGACTCTTCTTCTGACCCCACCAGCTTTTCTCACAGCAGCCTATCTCACAGGGCAGGCTAAGAGGCTATTGCTATTCAATGCATGTTCCCAAGTTATGTTATACACAATCTACGCTACTGACACCTAGCACAACTAGACATAGCATCGAAAATAAGAGGTACTGGACTAAGTGATAAAAGCCAATTGCTCACTTAAGGCAGGTCTCCTGTTTACTGGGGAAATATCATCTAGGTCACAGCCTCAGCCTTCCAGACAGTGTAAATACACATATAGGCCTCTTGCTGGCAATGCTTAAATCGAAGGTTTTTCAAGTTACAGAGCATACTGAGCTACCAATTGAAATTAAACATTTAAAATTATAGCGCTGATTAGACTATTCCAACACAGAATAAGTAAGATGTGGGAACTTATTAAAAAAAACAACAAAACCAAATGTGTGTCCATAAATAAGCTGTTCTGTCTAGCTGTGTAGCTTTCCTTGGTGAGAATAATGCTGAGCATACATTTCTAGTGCTCAGCCTGGCAGATGAATAATGTTTTAGGATGTCTTTAGGTAACCTATGTTGCAAGTGTGAAATATGGTATATTGCAATTGTATAGAATAAGAATCAAATTTCATTTTTTCTGTGTGCTGGAGGATTGCACTGCCCTGTTTACTCTTCAGGGTGCTTTGTTTGCATTTTTCCATGTGTTATCTTGCAAATAAATATATATATTGAGGTGAGTCCTGTTACTGTGGTAAGGCTTACTCATGAAGGTCCAGGGAAATAAGGAGCTTGACAGAAGTCAAGACAGACTGTGATGTAAAGTTGAACAATAGTACTTCTGTTTGCCAATGTGGTTTAGTGAAAAGACTGAAACTTTCTCAGTCCTTTGGAAGAGTTGTTGCTTATATATACCTAGTGGATTTATGCTGCAGATATTAGAGTAAGCTTTTGTTGCAGGTGTGCAAGTTCCAGAAAGTTTGAAATTTCAGACCCAGTCATTTGGCTGTGTCATATCTCCTCTAACATAAGATAATGATATTTCTGGATAGACTTTCAGAGATTTTTTGCTTTCCCTTGCACTGATGCCAGAAGTCCTTCAGAGAGCTCTGAATTACTGTCTAGGAGCCTGCTGTCTAAAAAACTAACCACTGTAGTCAATTGTTTTGCTGTGGATTTATCTTTTAATATCCTTGAGCTTTTGCATACTCACTAATTAAAATATTTTTCCTTCATTCCCAGTTCTAATCCACTTATATTTAATGTTGTTTTTATTCTTTTGCCTTTTCAGAAATAATAATGGCACGTATGTTGGTTTACAGTTTGGTCGTTTGCATGGACAAATGAGATCTCTTTCTTGTAGTAGTTTTAAATATAGTACAGTAAAGTGCCCTCCATTGTAAAGCTTTGATTTGTGCTTGTGAAAAAGAGAATATGAAGAAGCCACTTCACAAAGAATATTTTGCAACTCTGGAACATTAGAGTGATCTCAGATTATGTTGTTTTCAGGCCATGCAAATGGCAAAAAATGATTTACAATTTTATGCTCATCAGTGGCAAAGTCATCTCATTTACTCTGTGAAGAGTCATTCTGTGTTTACAGGATTAATATAAATGTGAAGGATATTACTGATTCATTTTTATGCAGTGTAAGCTCACAGAAGAAAGAAAAAAAAGTCCATCTGAAGTTTATTATATCACTCCTAAAGGCCAGACCTTGTATAAACAGTCTAACCACTGTAAGACATTGCACTGTCCCAGATTACTCTGAGCATCTATTGTTAGATATGTATCAGATTCCCTGAGATGTTTTCAAAACAGCTAGTAATTTGGATGACAAGGGGAGGGTTAGATGTCAAAGTCATAGATTCAACTTTTTGTGTTATAACATAGCACATTGCTTTTATTCTTTCAACTTCTAAAAATGCTTTTCAATAATTTACCATATTTTAAATTATTATCACTTAACTGTACAGTTCAAATCTTCTGGTAGAAAACAGAGCCAATTCTGGTCACTATCTTTTGTTTTGCTTTTAGCGTCATTGTCTTCAGACTAGTCTGTACCTGTCCTGGCTTTGACTGGGATGGAGCTAATTTTCTTCCTAGTAGCTGGTAGAGTGCTGTGCTTGGGCTTTAGTCTGAGCGTCACAGAGTGAGCCACCTAGTGATCACTGACAGAAAAACCACAGCTCTGCTCTCAAGCGAACTGACTCCCAAAAATATGGGTTCTGCTCTCTGTTGCCTCTCTAGGAATAATCTTCTTGCCCGTATCACAATAATTCAATACAGTGTTTTAACCTAAGGACTGTAATATACTTCACATACATACCAAAATGGTATGCATGTGAAGCCATATCTTTATTTACATCAAAAAGTGGTAACTGAAAACTATTTTTCTTTTGTGAAACATAAAAGGCAAAGTTCGTGGGCATCAGCTAGGAAAAAGAAAAAAAAAGTTTCTATTTCCTTGCTCTAAATCCAATGCCACATTGGCAAGAACCAGGCAGAAGTCTTGGATTTTGTGAGTTAACTCCAAAGACACTATATTTCAATGCTTAGGTAAATTCTCTTAATTTAGGGAAGATGGGCTTAACATCTTATGCCAAGAAAAATGTCCACATCTCCACAAGCTCTTTATATTGTGTAGGCATGTAAAATAATGTTTCTGGAAGACAGAGGAACACTTCTTTCAGGATTTTCCCAGTCTACTGTGGCCATTTTTATTTTATTTCATTAAAAATCCCTAACCAAACTGTAGTAAAAAGAGAGCGAAATACCTTTACTATGAGCACAGATAGTCTAACATCACTTTGTGACATTAAAAAGAATCTTATCTGCCCTAAAGAAAGAGATTTCCAGAGGGAAAAAAAGAAAAAAAAAAAAGGAAAAAAAAGACAAAAATAACCTCTTGTTTATAACCATTCAAAAAATAAATGCACCATTTCTTTCTGCTTAATAGGACACATCAGAAAAGCCAAACATTAAGAGGTGAGCCAAATGTGGTAGTTGCTGGAGCTGCAAAACTCAGTTTCTTGACTGGTGGAAGCCTGTAGTTAAACCGAGGGCAGGAAAACTGAGCTTGAAGAAGAATTTGATGCAGTATAAAAGAGGAGCATATAGAGTCGGAGGCGGACAGGCTGTGTATAAAGTGAGCTCTAAACAGTACAGAGAAGAAAAAAGAGAAAACAACCCCCCAAAGCCCAACCAAGCAAAGAGGATAAAGAAAAAAGGGAAGAAATATCCATATGGCCACAATCACCAAGTTTGTCAGCTGCAATCTGATTCATCATAGTCACGTAAGAATACTGGAGGTGAATGTGTCAATGTAATTCACTATTTGAGATCATCATTTGAAGAACAGTCTTTGAAAGATCCAGGAAAGGGCTTTTCTCAAAGTTATTTCCCTGCCCAAATGTTCATTCACATTAGAAAATGTGGCAGAAAAATAAAATAGCATTATCCTTTATAAATATGCCATTCATTCTAAAGTCCCTAGTTACAATAGTTAGGAACTGTGGTATGTGGCTCTACATGTGTCTTTATGACTTTGAAAACACAAAAATACTAACCAGTACTTAAAACACTACTGTGCTGTCAGTAATCACTAACATCCCTCCTTTATTATGGGAAATGAAGAGTAGAAAGGAGACTGACCTTTCCTGAAGTTGCATGGGGAAATCTGCAGACAGGGCAGAGAAGAGTGAGCACAAAGGTTAGGAAACGGAGCCAGGCCATTGGAGGAATTTAAATGGTCTTGACTAACCACCTACCATCTTTACTACTGATCAGTTTTTATTACTACTGATCAGTCTTTACAAGTTGTCTTCATGACATCTCTTTGCCCACTAAGGACAAAGTGTACATATAGAGGATTTGGCCTCCTTAATATATTACAGTGACTGGAGTTCAGGCAGAGAGCTTGCCTTTTTCATGTCCCTGCTTTGAAGTTGTCCGATGGCATAGTTTGCTGAAGAGAGAGGAGCAGTTGGGTTACAATTTCTATGGCCTAAAAATAACAGCTTTTAAATTGATGCTGAGGAGGTGGAAAGATGGCAATAGAGCACAAGTGAACACCATAAGGAACTGGGAACTGAAATAGAGAGATACAACCTGACATACAGAATCAGCACAACTAGCACATGATTTATTGATTATGGCCTGTCATACGAGAGGGCTTCAGATAGCCGAAAAGCACAAAGCAAAGTAGTGTTTTTCTCTCTATAGAATTTGGTATTTGGAAATTGCATACACTTTACCTTTACAGTGATTACTCTCTCCGTACAAAGAAATATGTGTCTTTGCTTTTGAAGGCAGACATGGTGCAAACTGTGATTTTTTAGCTGTCAACACAAAAAAAGCTGTGGATTATACTATTGATTCACACAGATAAATGGAGGGCCAGAAAAATACTTGATGGAGAGCAGATGAGTGCAAAATCTGCATGCGTTTGTGAATACAGATTATTGCAAGAATACAGAACCCACCACCATGAACAAAAAACATCCTTTTATCTCCCTCAAATTGCACTAGTTTTGACTGCATGAACTTCTGAGCCACCCTTTTGTGATCCTGCCTTCTTTCATGATTTAGACAGTAACATGTACAATCTGTATTCCTAAACCTGAAAAATGACTTCAGGGTAATATAACTGTAGCAAAATAGCCCAGAAGAAAATATTCACACAGTGAGTGATCCAGCTGCATCCCTTTTGAAGTCAATGGAAATTTGACTTCCAGAATCTTTGATCAACAAACTGCAGGAAGCTTAGCAGAGGCCACCAAGATGCATGGGACTGGAACAATTTTCCTGTGAACAGAAGCTGAGGACTGAGTGCTTGTTCAGCCTGAAAAAGAGGTGAAATTGGGGGGACCTAACATCAGCCCCCAGTATATTGTTGGAGATCACCAAGAAAATGGAGCCAGGCTCTTCAACGAGCTGTGTGGTAGAATGTTGAGAGACAGTTGGCATAAATCAAAAACAAAAGATTCAGATTGGATAGAAAAAGAAACTTTTTCCCTGTGGACAATCAGACAGTAGAACAGGTGGTCTAGGGAGCTTGTGTTATCTCCATCCTGAAGGATTTCAAGACCCAGTGGGATACAGCCCTCAGCAACCTGGTCTGACCACATAACTGACCCTCTTTGTGAAGTTTAGGCTAGAGATGTCCTGAGGTTCTTTTACACCTGAGTTATGCATTAAACTACATACTTAAGTGCTTCAAGAACTCATGTTAGCTTAGGAATGTATTAGCATCATGCATACTTACCAGAAGATTGAATATAGAAGTAACATTAAAAAAATCACAGTATCACAGTATCACAGTATGTTAGAGATTGGAAGGGACCTCAAAAGATCATCTAGTCCAATCCCCCTGCCGGAGCAGGAACACCTAGATAAGGTTACACAGGAACATGTCCAGGCGGGTTTTGAATGTCTCCAGAGAAGGAGACTCCACAACCTCCCTGGGCAGCCTGTTCCAGTGTTCTGTCAACCTCACTGAGAAGAACTTTCTTCTCAAGTTTAAGTGGAACCTCTTGTGTTCCAGTTTGTACCCATTGCCCCTTGTCCTATCATTGTTTGCCACTGAGAAGAGCCTGGCTCCATCCTCGTGACACTCCCCCTTTATATATTTATATACACTAATAAGGTCACCCCTCAATCTCCTCTTCTCCAAACTATAGAGACCCAGCTCCCTCAGTCTTTCCTCATAAGGGAAATGCTCCACTCCCTTAATCATCTTAGTTGCCCTGCGCTGGACTCTCTCCAACAGGTCCCTGTCCTTCTTAAACTGAGGGGCCCAGAACTGGACACAATATTCCACATGAGGTCCCACCAGGGCTGAGTAGAGGGGAAGGAGAACCTCTCTCGACCTACTAACCACCCCCCTTCTAATACACCCCAGGATGCCATTGGCCTTCTTGGCCACAAGGGCACAGTGTCGGCTCATGGTCACCCTGTCGTCCACCAGGACCCCCAGGTCCCTCTCCCCTACACTGCTCTCTAACAGGTCGTTCCCCAGCCTATACTGGAACCTGGGGTTGTTCCTGCCCAGATGCAGGACTCTACACTTTCCCTTGTTATATTTCATCAAGTTATTCCCCGCCCAGCTCTCCAGCCTGTCCAGGTCCCTCTGGATGGCAGCACAGCCTTCTGGCGTGTCGGCCACTCCTCCCAGCTTAGTGTCATCAGCAAACTTGCTGATAGTACACTCAATTCCCTCATCTAAATCATTGATGAATATATTAAATAATACTGGCCCCAGTACCGACCCTTGAGGCACTCCACTAGATACAGGCCTCCAACTAGACTCCGCCCCATAGACTACAACTCTGGCTTCTCTCCTTCAGCCAGTTCACAGTCCACCTCACTACCCAATCATCCAGTCCACACTTCCTCAATTTAGCTGCGAGGATGCTGTGGGAGACTGTGTCAAACGCTTTGCTGAAGTCAAGGTAGACCACATCCACCGCTCTGCCATCATCCATCCACCGTGTTATTTCCTCATAAAAGGCTACGAGATTGGTCAAGCATGACTTCCCCTTGGTGAAGCCATGTTGACTGCCCCTCATAACCCTCTTATCCTTGATATGCCTTGAGATGGCACCAAGGATAAGGTGTTCCATCACTTTCCCAGGAATGGAGGTGAGGCTGACTGGTCTATAGTTACCCCGGTCCTCCTTCTTGCCCTTTTTGAAGACAGGAGTGACATTTGCTTTCCTCCAGTCCTCAGGCACCTCTCCCGTTTCCCAAGACTTGGTAAAGATGATGGAGAGCGGTCTAGCAATGACCTCCACCAGTTCCCTCAGCACCCGCGGGTGCATTCCATCTGGACCCATGGATTTCTGGATGTCCAGATTGCTCAACTGGTCTCTAACCCATTCCTCATCGACTAAGGCAAACAGCTCCGTTGACCTGTCTTCATCTGAGGTCTCAGCGGTACAGGGCTCTTCAGGACTGCCTCCGGCAGAGTAGACAGAGACAAAGAAGTCATTCAGTAACTCTGCCATCTCTGTATCTTCTGTCACCAGGCACCGGTCCCATTCATCAGCAAGCCTACATTGCCTCTGGTGTTAGTTTTATCTGCCATGTATTTGAAAAAGCTCTTTCTGCTGTCCTTGACCCTTCTCGCCATCTTTAATTCCAAGGAGGCCTTAGTCATCCTAGCAGCTTTCCTACATCCTCTAGCAGCAGCCTTATATTCCTCCCAAGTGGCCAGCCCTTCCTTCCATGACCTGTAAACTCTCCTCTTCCACTTGAGCATACCGAGCAATTCCCTATTTAGCCACGCAGGTCTCCTGACCCTCTTCCTTGACTTCCTACGTGTCGGGATGCTCTGATCTTGAGCTCGGAAAAAGCAGTCCTTGAACATCAACCAACTATCTTGGGCCCCTTTACCTTCAAGCAGCCTAGTCCATGGAATTTCCCCTAGCAATTGCTTGAAGAGGCCTAAGTTTGCCCTGCTAAAGTCCAGGGTTGCGATTCTACTTGCTATTCTACTGGCCCTACCACACAAGATCCTGAATTCCACCATCTCGTGGTCACTGCAACCAAGGCAGCCCTCAACCTTCACTGCTTCGACCAGACCCTCCTTGTTAGTGAGGATGAGATCGAGTAGCGCTCCTCTCCTGGTTAGCTCATCCACCATTTGCATGAGGAAGTTATCATCTATACACTGGAGGAACCTCCTGGACTGTGGCTGGGTTGCCGAGTAGTCCTTCCAGCAAACATCAGGGAAGTTAAAATCCCCCACGACAACCACGGCCTGTGACTGTGAGGCCGCTGTCAGCTGCCTGTAGAAGGCCTCATCAACTTCCTCACCCTGATCCGGTGGCCTGTAACAGACCCCCACAACAGTATCGCCCCTGCCAGCCTGCCCCTTAATTCTCACCCACAGACTCTCGACTCGCTCATCATCTGTCCCCGGACAGAACTCAACGCATTGTAGCTGCTCTCGCACATAAAGAGCAACCCCACCACCCCACCTGGCTGGCCTGTCTTTCCTGAAAAGGACATAGCCCTCCATGACTATATTCCAGTCATGTGAGCTGTCCCACGTATATAGGGATATCCCATGTATATAGGGATTTTGATTTGTTTTTCTTAAGGTGGTTGTATCAGATTTCAGTACTGGAATGTTTTATTGAAGTATACCTGATTTCTAGAAAGGAAGGTGATTATCCTAATAGATAATCCACTTTTTCATAGAACGAGTCAAATTGGTAAATGTTGATGCTTGGACATTTGTATGTAGGTGGGCTTTAAAAAAGACTGCTTCTCTCATTTATGGTAATGAAGCTTTCACATATATAACTGGTATCCTAGAAACTATTGCAAACTGACATTTATGCATCACATATAAGGAAACTAAAACCTTTACAGTTCCTTTTTTCTTTTTTTTTTCTTGAGGGAAAAAAATAATGTTTTCAAATTTCTGAATAGGATTTTAAAAAGCATTCCAATCCAAGTACTTCTTGGAGTGTAATGGAATGTGCACACTACAAATCCATGAACACTGCAAAGTCAGAATAACCTATAATGCTTTAATAAGTATATCTGAATTAATTTTAAGGATATTATGGAAACAGACAACTCCTTGTAAGCTGCTAAGGGACCCGAGTACAGATATCAAACTCGTGTCATTAGAACAAGAAAGGGTATCTCACTATCTGACAGTTCAATGCACTGCTAAAGATATCTGTCAGGATCCTGCATCTATCTCTACAAGGTTCACGACATCCTTCTTTACCTCCACAATGTTGCTAATTAAACAAAAAATAGCCTAAATACCAAATACTCAGAGGAGTAGGTTTCTTCTATTTTCTCAGGGGCTCAAACACCATTTTAATGGGGTCTGGTGAAGATGACAAACAAAATAAACAGGGATGTATTTCACAGAATGCCTATCTTATAAAATGTTTGTATTATTTTATAATTTTCTTTTTAAATTCACCATTATTTCTACTTAGATATCCTTAGAGGTGTTTTTTTTTTTTCTTTATATACTTTGAATGATGTAGACCTGGTTTCAGTATCTACTATTATTCTGTTCATAAGAGTGATTTAATGGCCAGATCATCAAGAGCTGAACCCTATCTCATACAGCTGACAAATCTTAAATTCCAGTTTTTTAAATTTACTGCTTACTTTTCCAGCCAGACCTGCAAACGTCTACTGCAATGATTTCCTAGGAACAGTTCTGAAGGATAACCCTTAGCTCCAGAAAGATATTTCAAGATGATGCAATTGTGCACCACTAAGTTTTGATACAAAGAAGCTAATGAAAAGCCATGAGAAAGTGATAACATTTCCTCAGCATTTTCTCAGGAAAGCAAAATGGAGAATAATAAGAGTCATAGACTCAGCACTGATTGATCATTTTTGCTGTATAATTAATCAAAATATCAGAGAGAACCATTAATTATTGTGTCCTTAGCATTTTGAATCATTAGCTGACAGCTCTTCTACACAAGCAGGAAGAGGCTACACATGGGCTAAGAAATTATACAGCACAGCAGAAGTCATCCTTGGTGTGAAGAAGCAGCTAGTGTTATTATCTTCCATCTTCACCTCTTCCTTTATCGTTTCCCATTTGTTAACATGTGTATGCAGTTTAGAGGACATTCTCTTTTCCCATCATCTGTCAGGTTAGGGGTTAGAACAGGGTCAAATAGAATCCTGTAAATCATGCCGGTTATAGCTCAAGTTTATAGTTTTCCATTCCATATTTGTTTTGTATTAAATTTTAAGTCTGGCCAAGGTTTATGTAGTTTCTAGGGGGTGATGCATTCGGCACAGCATGACTTAGACTGGCTAGCCTATTTCAGCTGCAATGAGCTACTGAGTTCTTACTAGAGTCCTTAAACTGGTAGAAATGCTCTGTAGTAAGAATAACAAAATCATTGGTGCAGATTCTGAGCTGAGAAACAAAGGATACAATCAAAAAATAATATTAAAGATGATTAATTGCCATGATACCACAGCTAATAGACAGCCACCACCAGTTCCTTCTATTAGCCAACAAAAGCAGAGGGGTGGTCTAGTTGCAGGCATAGCATGAAAGCAGCAGACAAATTCTAACACACTCTTACACTTTGTTTCCTTGCAGGGCTTTAAGAATAGAAATATTTGTTTTAAGAAATTGACAAAGACAAAAATATTCTTGGATCCACAACCAAATGAAATCAGATTTGTTAAAGGGAGACAGACTGCAAAGATGCTAGCTCCTGTAAATGTTATAGTAAAGGTGTTTGGAATATGCCATTGGGTAGAGCTTGACACTTATTTAACAGCAGCAAGGCAGACAGTTTAAAGGTCCCAAAGAATCAAACACCTGTATAAATGCCAGTGTGTGAAACTTAGTGGTGCATAATTGCATCATCTATTTTTAAAGTGGGAGTTGGGTATTTGGGAACAAGTTGCTGGTTCTCTACAGATTTCTTCTTCAGAGTACACGAAGCCATGGGAAACCAGAGTTCCAATTGTTCCAGTGACTGTGTGAAGGTTTGGGTGCCGTAAAGAAGAGACAAATAGGTTGAAGCAAATATGTTTATTTCTCCTGGTCAGTGCACTTTTGAAGTGGAAGAAAATGAGATCTCTATGTCATATATCTGAGAGGACACAGTGTATTATAATAACACTTTTATTATGTAAACTTTGGAGAAGCTCAAAGGCCATTGCATTAGGCATTGTACAAGATATTCTCTTCTTGATCGTGCTTGAAAAATGAGTAAGAAAGAGAGAAAGAGAAATGTTGAATAAAGGGGAGAGAGGAAGAGGGTGAGAGATGGGGTTACATTTAGAGCACGACTGAATGATGTTTGTTTTGTACTGCAAAAATAGTAATTTCAAATGCAACCAATAAAACTAATTAACAAGAGAGGAACTGAGTCACATAAAGACAGTCAAAAATTGAAGAAGAAATCTGTAGAGAACCAGCAACTCGCTCCCAAATACCCAACTCCCACTTTAAAAATAGATTTCCTAGCAAATGTGTATGTTTTGGTTATGGGTGTATAGCTTCTCTTAGTGCTCAGAGTCTGGATGAGTATACAAGTTCATTAAACCTGCATGTTTATTCAGATTAAGCTTTCAGAATTCATTACATTCCTGCCTCAACCAGTAAGTTCACCATAAAAATTTATTAAAATGGTTTAGAAGGATATGCCTACCTAATTGCAGAAGGCTGGAGCATAAGGAAGGCACTTCTTTACACGACTCAGCAACTGTATCATTCCACACACAACCCCAGTGTTATCTTTAATATTACTATTCCATGCTCCAGCTTTGAAAAGAGAACATTTATGAAAGTGTGGCTTTGATTTTATGTCCTTCCACTGCAAAGCAATGCAGAACTCACTAAAAAAAAAAAATGGTATAAATTACTCTTTCAGACAAAACGTCTACAAGGAAAAAAATAAAGCAATAACACAGTGAGTTTTATTTTATTAGGCTGAAGCTATAAGCACCAGGCACTATGAAGTGTACTAGCTGAACCAAAGATTTCAATTGCTTCTGCAGTTCAGTGATTCACTCAAAGGTTTTCTCTCAGCAGCACAACTATGCTTCCCTGCAACGTCATTTTGATCGTTTTCCTTCATCCTCTTTCTACTCTTTAATCATGGTTGGCCTGAGTGACTTAAGAAATTACTTTGAAGATCAGCCTAAATATATTTCCATATTCTATTTTAGTTTTCACTCTGTAGTTTGCCAGGAGCTTGACCTTACTTTAATGCTGGCAATTTAACTCCTGAAAAGAATGATACCCCCATATGTACAGCTGAGTCCTCTCCTTACTTGTTACCTGCGAAATATATGGGTGGGTGGAGCAGAAGAGCTATAATGACAAATGTTTTTTGATTCCTTATGTGTGGACAGAGTTCTCTTGAAAAGACTTGAGTTTTCAGAAAGATTCAAGCCCTCACCTTTATCTCTTTGGTGTTCCAGGTTGCGCAGCCAAAGAGAAAAGCAATCAACAATTTCTAGAAGCTTCAAGACACTGTGAGTTTTTCCCTCCCTACCTGTTGTCTCCCTCAGTTTCAGCAGATGCGGAAGTTACACTGTAAGGCAGTAGCACAGTGGTTTTCCTAACACACGTAAATTTTCCTCATGTAATTCTGAATCAGTTAATGTATCTGACTTTAAATTTTACCAAGGCTAATTCATAAATTCATTTCACTTTGTGGATCTCTCCTGAGAGTCTAATCATAGCTGTGTATGATTTAGGGTCAGTCTTTTGCAGAAGTCTTAGTCTCATGTGACTTTAAAAGGCAATGAGCTGATCTTAAAAAACTGGCCAGCAAACATTTAGTAATTTCTTCCAAATTCTCAGCAGATATAAATTGAGTGGTGCCATTGATAGGAAGGACTAAATTTACATCCACTGAGAGTATGGCCATTGTAATTTGCTCTTCGTTCCCCACTGTATGAAAGTTTTCCCAGGTGCACAGTTCACAGGTTTATCTCTAGTTATAGAATGACTAAGTAAAGGTCAGAATACACCATTCGCACAGCACAGCTCCACCACTCTGAGACATTAATCACTTCCTGTTCATGAAGTCAACAGCTTATATAGAGATGTAAAAAGTTATGCATATATTTAATGAAACTGATAGAAGAATATTCTAAAAATATACCTTTAACAGGTTAAAAATGTCTTTATAAAATTAAGTTCTTAAAACTATGCTGGAAAGTGATTAGATTATAACAAATGCACTTTACACCTGGAAAAGTATGAATGATTTAAATAACAATTATATCTGTGAGAAACTGGAACTGTCATCAGTTAATAGACTTTATTTCACTGAATTCAACTGAGCTTGAGTTAATTTACAGTCCGTTCGCCAAAGCTATGCTGTAAAGGAAGTGCTTTTATCACAAGACATAATGCAGTGAAATTGGAGGATTGCAAGAAATAAGGTGAAGGAGAAAATTTGACACAAACACTGGCATACATTCCAAAGAAAAAAAAATGTTTCAACAACAGCTTTACTGAATTGATACTAAGAACTTGTCATAAAACATGGGGTCTCAATTTGGAATTCAGGCTTTTCTTTGTTAGATACTGAGCTCAAATATTTCTAGAAGATGGTCAGTATCCTGGAAAGTCTGCATGTCCAATGTCATTTAATAGGCTGAAATTCTACATCTGAAGTCACTGATACCATATAGATAGGTAAAATACCTTCCTTATGCCTGACTTTGTATTTCCTTCCCCTTCTTTGTTCCTACCATTCATATAGACTCCTTTCGAATTTAATTCTGTGTATGCAGGATTAACACTTAAACACTTTTTCCTAAATGATAATTAAAGATTAGAACTTTGCTAACACATTTTTTCTCCACTCTACTTAAAACACCATGTATTAGAACTTCAACCTTATTGGAAAAGCATGATAAATCCACATAGAAAATTAGTGCAAACCAGGCCAGAAAAATTTTTAACAGAAAAAATAAGATATCTATATTTGAAAATGGTCATATTAAAAACAAACAAACAAACAAACAAAAAACCACCAAAATCCTCTGCTACTATTTCTTGTCCTGTACTAAGAAAGTATGGTTTTTAGCAAAATAAATATAGCTAAAATAATTTTTCCATTTTTGTAAAGAAAAAAAAAAAAAGACTAAATAGGATTTGGATTCATTTCTGCACAGAATTACCTGATGCAGGCTTTGGGGTTTCAGCTGTGTGGGCTACAGCTGCATCATCCTCAAGGTGCAATATTTGGTGTGGTATGAAAGGGTCAAGGCTTTTAAGAAAGGCAGAAGGATAACTTGTGGGATGCAGATTTCAGGGCTCTCTCTAAATCCCATTACCTAGATTCCCTTCTCTTACTAGTGTAGTTTCAGGGGAAGCTTTGTTGCTACAGGCAAAAACTTAATTTCATACCCTCTAAAGGTAAAGATGTAGAAGGGGATTACAGCTTTTAGTGCTGTCAGCAAGTTTAACCTATGTCTATACCAGGAAATTAAATTGTGCCAGTTTCCATTCCTAACAGGCAGATTGCCAAAGGCCAGCCTGTTTTACTCATGCGGGCATAGGCCAGGCATGCGCAGGTCCTATGGATGTCTGAGTTACAGGTATAGGCAGCAACTGTAAGCCTCACTCCCAAAAGGGAAGGAAGTCTACAAGACTCAAATGGAGACAGGATGAAGAAGGATGCTTTTTAATTTAGACTGTTTCCTTTTCCCACTTTCTCCTCCCACCATCTACCGTTTGTCCTCCAACAAAGAGTTGCAAAAACTGCATAGTTAGATACAGGAAGAAAATGCAATAGAAGTGAAATAACACGTAAAGGAGTAGGTGTAAGATACTATTTCACATTGTTTTCTGTTTAGAAAGCAGCTTCATAAATTCCTTAACATGTATCTAAAATGGCTCTGATTACTAGTGTTTAATTTACATTCATGATTTAATCTTTATCAAAGACAACTGTAGTGAACATAGACCTAGTGCAAGGATTCAGTGTCAGTAGTAGTAAAATGTAGTGATAAACATCCCAGGCATGATCCTCCTCTCATTTATCCAGGTGGAGGCCAGGAGAAATTCCACTCTAAAGAATGTAGTCATACTGGAGTAAAACTGGTGTAAGCAAGAGTAGATTTGCCCTGTATAAACTAAAGCAATTGCAGACTTGGCACTAAATTCTGATGCATACAGTGCAGCTGTATATTAAATAACCAATTTAGAACAAAACCAAGCCACTAATGACTACGTTTTTCTTCAGACTAATAGGTGGCTGAAATACAGTAGTTCTGAAATAAATGACAGCGAATGTTAGCTTCTGAAAACATGTTTTCTTAGTTCCCTGTAATAATAGTAGACAATGAAGGAAAAATTGCCTTACATTCACAGGAAAGAATACGTTTGTATGCAAAAGAGACATCAGACCCTGACATACAGAGGGAATTTAAGACATCTGTGCTGAGATTTATAAAGGTTTTTAGATACCTAACTCCTTAAAGAACATGAGAAGCCCAGGCTGGATAAGAGGAGAAAGGAGGTTACAGGAATCTTTGAGCATGATATCCATGCCCTGAGCTGTAGCTCTGTTTCACAGGAGAACACAAAGGAGGAGCAGGGGAAGAGGTTTAGTCTGTGTTTTGGGGGCAAAACCCCATAATAACCAAGACACTGTGTGAAGAGTCCTTGTCTTTCTAAGAAGACCATACCAAGCTTTTGTCTCTGGAGTTCTGTTTTATCTGAAAACAAAGGAAAATTCGATTAATAAAAAATACATACATTTTTAATTTCCAGGAAAATGAAAGAATCAAGCACAAAAAAATCTCTTTCCTGCCACGTGCTTCTGGGAGATTGGTTCTTTTTTAAGTCTTGGTCTCAAACTAAGAATTACAAGGACCTATTGAGCTACAACAAACTCTACATGGTCTTATATGAAAACGTCTTTCTGTTATCTCTGTGTTGATTACACACTGAGAAGGTATAACACTCCTCCATGTGTAAACATCTTACTTTATTGCTGCCAGAACAAGACAAATGCAAAACTTCTTCTCTGTTGCTCTGTTATGGCCCATAAATCAGAAAGAACAAATATGCAAATAAAGCATTTTAATCATATTGTGGAAATCAAACTCCTGTTAACTTCCATCTTTTATCAGCTCTGGTCTCAGTAGCTGAATGTTTTAGAAGATGCCTTAAGACAGCTCCTACTTCTCCTGGTAGTGCATAAGGTATTGATTATAGTAGTCTTTTGATATGGAGAACTTACATGCCTTCCAACTAAGATCCCAGGTACTCCAGTTCCTGAAAAATGCTTTAACTACTGGTCTGTCATGCAAAATACAGCAGAAACCTCAGATTCTGGAGTTTAGGAATTTAGGATTTTCTTTCTGGAGAGAATTGATACCTCTAGAGGGTGATGATTTGGCTTAATTAAGAAACAATCACTTATCTTCCTTGAATACGAACAAAGCCTTGGCTGTTTAGATTCTTAACCTCAAACAAAGCAGTAATGCACACTAAGTACAGCAGTAGGACTCAGTGGCCTTGGCCAGCCTTGCACAGACCCATCACCTGCACCATCTGCTTATGGGATCAGAAATACTATTTAAGCTTAGGCCTTGTCACCCAGGCATCAAACCTATGCAGTCAGCAGCTTGCCTCATGGGTAAGCTCTTTGTGTGTGCCCTGTAACGTGTCTCCAGGCCTGCCTTTGTCCCTGTATCCTGGATGTGCCCCTGGACCTATGTTTTAGCCTTGTCTCCATTCCTGTTTCTGGTTCCATCTCGTTTAGGTCCTGGCTGGGCTCACTGGATGGGTCCCAGACATGATTCATCACTTGCTCTGACTGCCACTGCAACCTCTGGGTGAGGTCATTGTATTTGCTGGAGTCATCTTTGGCTCTTGGCTCCAGTTCCTTATGGGATCAGATGGACCTTGCTGTTCCCTAACAGTTGGCTCTTGATCCGAGCTGCATGAATTGCCATATCCTGTTCTGAGTGTGTCAGGAATGTACGAGCTGTGATCTGAGCAAGCCTAGCAAAATGGGGTCTTAGGAGATGTAGGCATTTGAATTTCCAGATGACCTTAGGTAGGTGCTTTCACACTCAGCTCCATCCAAAAGGTGGTGACTTAGTTTCAGATAGGATCAAGGTATTAAACATCTGAAGAAAACAGCCCCTAAAAACAGAGGAGCTGAAGCAATCCAGTATCAGTAATCTTTAGAGCACACTGACACATACATTTTGCCTCTGTTGTATTTAGAGCACTTTTATTTTGCATTATGGTTTTGATACTTGTCCACCTCCTGGGATCATAGCATGACTGCACTCGTGTTTTCTGGCCATTTTCTGTCCATTACATTATAAAGTCTTTTATGGAGGAAGACCAGTTATAGGAGTGTCCAGCATTTGCCATAAAAAGACTTGCTTTCAGCTGGAGGTCTCTAAACACTACTTTAAGAAGATATAGTCATGCCAACAGCAGTGACGATGTCTGTGTGTTAGTTTCAGTCTGACTAACGTTTTTTGCAAGGACCTGTAGGATCTTTTCAGTTTTCTGTGCCTCATACTTCTACACTAGCAAAAGGGAGATCACATTTACAAATGCCACAGGATAACACAAGATAATAAAGCTTCCTGAGCATCATCTATCACATCAGCAATGTCTTTCAGAAAGAAATATTCCTCGAAGTGTGATCCCTCAACTTACTTGTGGGTTTAGCATTTTGATGGAGAAAGGGTGAATTGTATTAGCTGCATTTGCACAGACATTCACATATGAATCCACACCTATTTATGACTGGAATTCTCAGTTTGAAGGGCAAAAGAAATCTGGTACAAGTGACAGTATCTGATCTTATCCCTATTTCTCACAGCTGCTGGAGGAATTTGTAATGCAAAAAGACACAGGGTGAAGCAGGTTGGTATATTTGGGATTCAGCATTTCATTTAAAGCCTGCTCCCAGAACTGGAAGCTGTAATGAAATGGGTGAATGTTGATTTCTATTAAGTACATTGCAAATATGTACAGCATGTTCTGTCCCTGGGAAGATGCCACTACGAAGAGATAGCACAGCTGAATTGCCAGAGAATACAAGTGTGATAGGGAGGGGGAGGAGGAAGGAAGGAAGGCAGGCACAAAGAACAAAATGTCCCCACAGCCACCCACCAGGACACACTCCCAGTGAGATATGAATCAGCTGCAGCCAAGGAAGCCCTGATGCCTAAGGGGATTTTGTAAGAATGTGAGCTAAGTGGTAGCACCTTTGGGTATTTCTCCGGCATTAAAGTGTGTCACCTAACCTGAGGATAGATATCCTGAGCTCTCCTGTAGTCTATGGAGAAACCCAAGCAGCTGCTCAGCATGATAACTTTAATAAGGAGCATAGAGCAGACAGGCTTGTAAATTACGCATCTTGGGTAAATGGTCTTTGGGTGTGCTGAATGCAAGCCTCTAGCTTAAATCTGCTGTTTAATGCTTTGAGGACAGCTTTTTACTATCTAGTCTCATAGATTATGGTCTCCTTGTGCAGGTACAATATCTTCCCCATTCTAATATTCTGTTGCAAAGGAGAGATGTCAAAAGAATAATGATAAGGCATCATTACCATAAGACATTATAAGAATAACTGTAAACCAACAAAACTGTAAACTTTTCAATACAAAGGTATGTCTCTCTGTGTTTTATTGACCTTGGCAAAATTGGGACTTCTCTAGAGCCTTGAGACTCAAGAATCAGCAATTTTCATTGCTGCCATCTACTCAGCAAAGTCAAAGATCAACTGTTCACAAGCACTGATATATCTTAAGCCAGATATGCAAGTAGTTCTCCTTGGGTTATGAGTATGACCTTTTGTAGATCTTTTCTTCCTGTGCTGTGGAGGTCTACAGTGGTTTAACTACCCAAATTAAGGGCATGCAAAACTGATTGCAACTAATACACAACTGTTAGCACATATTTCTGAGATGGTAGCCTTAATTTTGATATTCAGCTGCTAATTTTGATGCCACATTAGGACTAAAGAGCTATTAGGTTGTGTGTGATTTAGGTGTCAGCACTATAGGAACACAGGGAGAAAAACTTTCAGTAGTACTTCAGTTGCAAAGTCACTTAGTTTTTATGACAATTATGGTATTATTACATTCCCTTTTAAGGAATATCAGAAAACAGCCCCTAGGCATTACAGATGTCCATACAGGGATCCTGTTTGCATCTAGGAACAATAATCCTATACTGTTCTTAACTTTTCTCTGTCTGTGGGCAGGATAAACAGGAATAGGAAGGCAGAGGAACAGAAATTAGAGGAAAGAAGTGTCAGATTAGTGTTACTGGAAGATATGCACTCAAATGTGGCACAGCCATGTGACTTCACTAAGTGATTTCAAGATGTGAGGAGCTCAGCCACAAGTAGAGCTTCAGTAATTTTATAGAAAAGACACAGTTAACAGGGTTTATCACCTCAGTGGTCAGGGGGTATGGGATCAGGTCATTAACTGTTGGACACTGAGTATTGCTGTCGCTCACAATATCTGCAGTATTTCTGGTCCATCAGAGAGCTCTTAAGGAAATGAGCAAGATGATGGTTAAAGAGAATGTGAAAAAAACCCAAATCCCTTATACACTTACTTATCAGACAAACCTGTGACTATAGTTGGTAGAACACGGAGAAATTTCAGCAGAGGAAGGGAGGAGGAAGACAATACACAGGTGGAAATGTGAAAGAAAGAAGTCTGAATTTATATCGTTTGATCCTTTATTCTCTTAATGTTTTTATTATTTTATTCCAGCACTTCAAAACTTTAAACATATAATGAACTTTAATACATTGTTTTGTCCAAAGACTCATAAAGTCAAGATGAAATGAGATTTATTTATTCCTTTATAATAAACCTTCACTTACCAGTGTATGTGTTAGAATTTTAGGAGTTGGTTTACTGTGGATTTAATGAGATATTTGGTAAAAGGCAAAAAGCTTCTAGTTTTAATTTTATTCAATATCTGAAAATGCTGAAAACACTGAAAATAGTGTTAAGGCAATCAAAACCATCCAAAAATAATAAAAGATACTTTGCAGTCATTAGGCTGACAGTATTATGATATATACAGACTCTTGGAAGTGCTGGTTTTCTGATCAGTACTCTAATTCCTTGCACAAGATAGGTCAGATTATACTTTTTTTTCAGATTCCTGGTATCAGAGTGCTATCTATTTACAGAGAGCATTCCCCCCCCCCCTCCCCTTTTTTTTGTTATCTCTGTGTTCCTTGATCAACACCAAAGTTTGTTTGAAAGAGGAAGTTCAAAGCTACTTAGAAAATTGGACACCCATTCTGCTTTAGCTTTTAAATGCATCATCAACTATTCACCATGGTTGCAGAAATCCATAGTAAATATCCCCCTACATCATCTCTGTTTCTTGAAGTTTGCTATGATCTGGAGTGCAAAGCTTCCCAAAGTTGTGGAACAGCCTATTTTGAGAGGACTTGTAAGCAGGAACACATTAATGGGTATCAGGTGCAGCTATGAATTTAATGAATGGTTTGTTGGAAAGCACATTAAATAGCAACATCCGTCTGCAGATGAGCTCTGCGATGTCCTTATTTCAAGCCCAGGCAGATGGAGGATTTGCAACACGCTTACTGTTTTCTGGCTCATGCAGCATTGCTTGCTTGTAAATACATTCACAATCATGCTTGAAAAGATTTGGAACTTGACTGTCCAGCCTTTTATTTTTGCAGCTTCCTCTTCAAAGTAATGAGCATAGCAAGAATGTAACAAGGTTCATCATGAGAATTAAACTGGCTCAGTAGTTTGTCCTCTTTCAAACAGCTTTGGGCTGAAGAATGGGGGTGAAAGGGAAACTGTCATGTTCTGTTTTAAATTGTCATTACTTTCTAATGTTAAAGTAAACTTAGGAGTTTCATACTTTGGAATCAAAAAGGCTAAGTACCACATAAGGTATCAACAACGGTGACATGCTAGCATATAGCAAGTCACATAATACAGCTCTTTCAGAACATCACTGTAAATTAATTTTTAATGTTGGTATGAAAAAAGGTCCTAATTTACTTTCATTTTCAGCCATTTTCAATCCAAATACCTCCTACAATATTTATATATAGCTGTCTACTGGGGAAAGAAGAGATGAAAACACTTCCCCAGGAAATTATTTGTATGGTACATGAGTGGATAGAGCAGACTAGCAGGTACTACTTCCTTTCCTTAGTGCTTCCCAAGGATATGAAATGCGTTAATCCCTCATATACTGTGTAAGCTGTAGGCTTTTTTTTTCCCTATGATTCAAATAAAAAGGGTAACAGAGGAAAAGAAAGAGCATACTGAATATTGACTTTTTTTGTCTCAAAAATAGGGAAGTCCATTTTGGGAATGGGTACAAAAAGCTACTGTTTATTAATGATATCCTAAATGGCTACTGATTGCTGATCAGTAACTGGACCGATTTAGCCTCCTGCATATAACTGTCCTGCTGTAGCTAACAGGTAATTTAGATCAAGTTTTTAAAGGACCATGTTTCTGAGTTGGCGAGATGAGATTTCAGAGACATCTGTGAAATGTGTGAAACATGAAAATGTGTTCATTGATAAAAATATACAGGTTAAAACACAGAATACAAAATATATTTCTATAAAATTCAGTTCAGGTAGAAAAGAATAGTCTTATTCCCAATCTTACTCCTACCATGATAACATAGCTTCACTGACTTCAGAATTACACCCAGTAGACAAATAACATAAATATACAACACTACTGAAGTCAATGGGCCTCTGATGACTCACATCAGTTGGAGCTGCAGTTCAGCTTGTTGTTTGCAGAGATTTCCAAACTTGGAAACTCTTTCTCACATTTCTAGCAAAGTCAAAATAGGTCTTTGTGAAATAACCGCAGCAAACAGTAAATGATGTATGAAATGAAATATCTCATCCATCTCATACATGAAGAATGGGCAGGGGAAGCTTTTCAGTTTTCACCACACCATTTAAAACAAGTCCCTGGTGCAGAACCATCATTTGCGTGGAGTAATGGGAGGAAGGGGGTGATGCTGTCATTCTCATCTGCTGTCAGGTATGGCACTTCCGCATAGAGAGATTCAGCTTTTATCCCTTCCTCATTTTATATAACAAATACTGTCCTATATTCTCTCAAGTAACTTCCATTGAGTTCAACAGGAACTGAGCCTACAGTCCTGGGGATCTATTCATGTCTATATAAATATTTTACATATAGCTAATTTTTTGTATACAACAGAGCTAATCTCTTAGCACATGTCTACATAGTGATGTGCTAAAGATGCCTAACTTTCCACCAATAAATTGACGTATCTGGTGTGTTACATACAAATATATTGTCTCAGGTAACAAAACCAATACTGATTTACCAGCTTGATGATGTGCCTGAGCTAATATTCCTTACAGGATTTTGCTCATGCATCACACAGAGCACCAGCTCTGCACCATGTAGCATTTACATCCTTCAGAAGGTCTAAATTTCACCTGAATTCCTCCATTTTGCAGTTAGATAACTGGTTCATGCAACTTATCTAGGTTTTTTCACTAGGTAGGTCCAAATAGTAATGAATTTTACTGAATAGGAACATCTCTGAATAGCTTTTATGAGCTTAATCAGGGTAGAAGGAGCTTAGAGGACTGGTCCAAACCATCTGAGCCCAGTGAAGTTAGGTATGGGGAACCCCCCTCCTTTATGTAACAAATAATTCAACAGTCATTGTAAGTTTTCTGCTGTGTACAGCCACAAATTGTGAAAAATGTGCTTTCTGACCATGTGCCAGAAGAAAAATGAGTTTAATAAGTTCCAAAACTTAAAAAAAAACAAAAAAGCCTCAACAAAGATCATAGAATCATAGCATAGTTAGGGTTGGAAAGGACCTTAAGATCATCTAGTTCCAGCCCCCCTGCCATGGGCAGGGACACCTCACACTAAACCATGTCACCCAAGGCTTCTTCTAACCTGGCCTTGAACACTGCCAGGGATGGAGCATTCACAGCCTCGCTAGGCAACCCATTCCAGTACCTCACCACCCTAACAGGAAAGAATTTCCTCCTTATATCCAATCTAAACTTCCCCTTTTTAAGTTTTCACCCGTTACGCCTTGTCCTATCACTACAGTCCCTAATGAAGAGTCCCTCCCCAGCATCCCTATAGGCCCCCTTCAGATACTGGAAGGCTCTCCAGGCAGCCTTCTCTTCTCCTGGCTGAACAGCCCCAACTTGCTCAGCCTGTCTTCATACAGGAGGTGCTCCAGCACCTTGATCATCCTAGTGGCCCTTCTCTGGAATGGTTCCAACAGTTCCATGTCCTTCTTATGTTGAGGACACCAGAACTGCACACAATACTCCAAGTGAGGTCTCACAAGAACAGAGTAGAGGGGCAGGATCACCTCCTTTGACCTGCTGGTCACACTCCTTTTGATGCAGCCCAGGATACGGTTGGCTTTCTGGGCTGCAAGTGCACACTGCTCGCTCATGTTCATTTTCTCATCGACCAGCACCCCCAAGTCCTTCTCCGCAGGGCTGTTCTGAATCTCTTCTCTGCCCAGCCTGTAGCTGTGCCTGGGATTGTTCCGAGCCAGGTGTAGGACCTTGCACTTGTCATGGTTAAACTTCAGGAGGTTGGCATCAGTCCACCTCACAAGCGTGTCAAGGTCCCTCTGGATGGCATTCCTTCCCTCCAGCGTATCAACCGAAACACACACCTTGGTGTCATCGGCAAACTTGCTGAGGGCGCACTCAATCCCACTGTCCATGTCAGCGATGAAGATGTTAAACAAGACCGGTCCCAACACCAATCCCTGAGGGACACCACTCGTTACTGGTCTCCAGCCGGACATTGAGCCATTGACCACAACTCTTTGTGTGTGGCCATCCAGCTAGTTCTTTATCCACCAAGTGGTCCACTTATGAAATTGATATCTCTCCAATTTAGAGACAAGGATGTTGTGTAGGACAGTGTTGAACGCTTTTCACAAATCCAGGTGGATGACATCAACTGCTCTACTGCTGTCCATCAGTTCTGTCGTCCCATCATAGAAGGCCACCAAATTGGTCAGGCAGGATTTCCCCTTAGTGAAGCCATGCTGGCTGTCACCAATCACCTTGTTGATTTTCATGTGCCTCAGCATGCCTTCCAGGAGAATCTGTTCCAAGACTTTGTCAGGCACAGAGGTGAGACTGACTGGTCTGTAATTCCCCAGATATGGGGAAGCTTCTGAAAAAAACTGTTTCACAGACTTTGTTCATCTTTAGCGGTATGAATGTAAATGAGATTTGTCCTAATCTCCTAATGTAAATGAGATTTGCAGTATGCCTGATTTTGAAAACTAGTATCTGTAGATATTTGACTCTTTTGTTGACATCTCTGTTATAAAATCCATGTCTGACCCACACAGGATAGAAGTTTAACCAGGAGCATGCAACCATTCCCTGCCTGTCTCAGTAAGTTTTTCTCACTACAATACTATGGGTGGCCATGGGTTAATCATTCTGTGGTGACTGATCTGCAGAAGCACTCAAGCAGTTAGCAAAGCAGCTCATATTCAGAGTATGGGTGTTAAGCATCTCTAAAATTCATGCTGTTTTGATATATCACATCTCTAAATACCTCTCCTCCTCTATTATTCATTTGACTGTGAAGGTCTGCTTGGCAGGGATGTGGTAGGAAATTTAGCCATGAGGCTTGGAGTGACTCTGAGTTCCAGTGCACTCTTTCTGAAGCTTTGTCGGAAGCAGTTTGCTCATCTCTGAAAGAAGGGTGATGTGATCACTCTTGGCAGTCACAGTTTCCCCCACGTATTTTGTTTTGTTCCAAGAATGCCAAGAAAATGTTCTTTCTTTTAGAAAATTGTCTTCTCTCTGCTGAATCCACATTAATATATCCTTGGAGAGCTCTGCTGTCACCTTCTGTAGGTTAAAACAACAGGCTGTTTCCCCTTCCTCCCCCTAACTTTGACGAACATCACACTGGGTTGCCTTTCAAAGCTTTTGAGCTAGTCTGTTTTCTGTATGCAATCAGCATGATGCCAAAGAACAGCATCTAAGAACCTGAAAACTACATTTGCTTTTTTAGTGGAAGAAAATCAAGATGCAGAGTTATTAGATATCCTCATTCTCTACCACTCAGTAGGATATGTGAATGTGGCAGCTGCTGCTGTGATTTCTGTGAAGTGTAGATACATTCAAGTTAACAAGAAACTAGCTTGGTAAGGCATAAGTAACCACGTAGCCTGTCCATTCCCAAACGCCACAAGATGTTCTGTACTGTTTGGTTCAGCCTGCTTGGATCACAAGCCAGATAACTCCAAAGCAGTTCATATGTATGTTTACGAGATGGTAGGTACAGTGGTACAGCTAAGATTCATGGGCAAGAAACAGAACTTTTCAGTATCTCATGTTGCTTTTCTACCTCAAGAATAGTTATCTATCTGCTTCCAAAAGGGTTAGAGGAGTTGAAAAGCTGATGATGACAAGACCATCATGTCATCTGGCCAGAGCAAGAGCTCCACAGAGGAACAGCATGAAGTTGAAGAATTCAGATGAGCATGAGGGAAAGGCACGATGACACATGGGGAAGCATGTAGTTCTCCATGACCAGGAGAGCAGGGGAACATGAACAGGGAAAGCATGTAGTTCTCCATCCCCAGATCGGGCCATTGCAGAAGGGAAACTTTCCATCTCATTGAAGAGTCTTTGACACACAACAAAGTTATCGTGTGTCAGTCATTTTCCTGTTGAACCATAGTAACTACTCATGGTGAACAGGATGTACTTTGACTTCACTTAAGCCTCTTCCACTGTGTGCTAAAAGATATGAAATTACTTTTGCTGCCTTTTCTTTGGAGTGAATATCCATCTTACTGTATTTAGAGAGAAGTTTCACTTAGGAAACTCTCATCTACTTTAGGTTACTAAAAACAGACTATGAGATATGGTGACTATGAGCAGAGAAAGATAACCCTTGTCCTCCCATTCCTTTCTGATAATAGTGTCCTGAGCCAGCAGCCAGAGCATCACTTTCCCAAACTTGTGTGCACTTGAACTTGTGTGTATATATGCACATATACATGGACACTGCTTCCAGCTCAATGATGTCTTTGGAGCTCTTACTCTTGGTCAACATTTAATATTATCTCAAATACCTACTCAAGATAAGAAAATAAGGGCAAGATTACTTCCAATACCAAATACATTACAATAATGCAGGATATTATTCTTGTCAGCCAGGCAAAGAAAGAGGAAAAAGAGCACCTCTAAGACTTGTGCTTCCTTACAACTCTTGATAAATGAGGTGAATGAAGAAAGACAGAGGAAGATTTTGTTTTGAATTGCCATTTTCAGAGAAATTGCCACTGCAGTCAAAACATTGATCCAATTTGCCAGTGTTTAGATGCTAGGGGAAGTCAGAGCAATCTGAAGGTTTTGAGGGAAAAATAAAGATAATAGGAAAAAATGCTAAACTGAGCATTAAGAAAAACAGAATCAAAAGAGCACACTTTAGAAAGGGAGCTACAGTGAATTCCTCAGAGAAGTGGTGGAAACCCCAAAGAATTAATTGCATAGCATTTTGGTTTTTCTGTTTGTTTTTTTTTTTTTTTTTTTTTTGCCAGACCAGAAAATATGCTTTGGAGAACAATTCCTCATTATCATGTGAATTAGGTATATTTCCTACCACATCTTTCCTCTCTCAGGAATTCTATGAATATGTGAGATAAGGCAATGGAGGAAAAGTACTAGTTATGTCTCTCTGCAGCAGAGGAGCAATGTTAATGCAATTCTGTCATTAAATACCTAAAGGCTGAAGGTTTTATTTATTTTAAAGGTGACAATAACCTGTGTGCAAAAAAAAGATGAGGAATGTGTATAGAAATAAAGCTGTACTTCTTTTGTTAACTGGTGTTCCAAATCCTGTCTTGAAACATCACAATTCTGTGACTGTAGCTAGGGGAATAGCTGAAATTACTTTAGGAAATGTGCTTGCTTTTGCTAAGCAGCAGAGCAGATTCATGTTTCTTTGCAACTTCACCCTCAACTTTAACCTTCATGTTCATGCATGTCTGGTTAAATACCTTCAAGGCTTTCCCCTTCCACTACTTATGACTATATTCCTATTAAATCTGGCATTTCATTGTTGTTTCAAAGAGATTGAATATAGATCCCCCATACACAGCTTGAACCTTTGGTATTTGCATCCAAGCATACCCAAGGAGTATCACAGCATAGCTACAGGAATTTTGTATAAACCAAACACCCTATAAGAGAGAAATAAAGTCTCTGATCAGAGTCTTTCATTGTCTGAATAGGCGTTTCACTTTTAATACTGTCTTTTTTTTGTTTACTTAGAAGTTTGTAATCATACCTCATTTCAACAGAAATGATAATTCAGAGGAACTGGACACTCCTGACAGTAAAAGGATATTTTGTGTGGTCCTCCGTAGATCAATTTTATCTCTACTCTGTCTCAAAGAGAAACAAGCAAAATCATATGGGTCTAGCCACACAAATTTCAGTTCATCAGAGATGCTGGAAGGAAAGTAATAGTTTTATCAGTTGGAAACAGTACCAAAAAATCAGAGTAAAATACAATGCATTATGCAGGCAGCTATGCTGAGAGCATAAATGAAAGATTAATAGTTCATATGTTTCTCATTGTGGTACATTGGCATCTTTGACCAAAGGGAGGGAAAATATCCTTCTGCTGCTGGAATTAAATAATTATTTCTCAGTCAGACAGCTGCACTAGATTCGTAAGGGGGTTAGCAATCAGAGAGAGATTAAGACCTACATTTTCCTAGAGTCTGCCGTGCAATCATTTCCATAGTGCAAAATAAGTCTAAGGAAGCAATTACATGTCTGAATTCTTTTATGCACATGATCATAGCCTGCCTTTATTGAAACAGTAGTTCCATGGAGTTACTGGTGCTGTTTCACTAGGAGAAATACTGCTGTATTTAAGATTTTGCACTAGATAATCATACAAGTAATTTTGTGTTGCCTATTTATAAGTGTTATTTTACTTCAATAGGTCTGATTATGGATGTTGATTATTCAGTTGAGTAGCATACCTTTTCAACGGCTCGGGATCAGATTCACTCTGGGCACCTCAGACATTTTATTGGTTTAGTTTTATAAAGGAAGGTATTGTTACTATAAAAGCAGAGTGTAAACAGGTTATACTGCACTTGTTTAAACAGCAGGACATGCTTCCTTGCATATAGGAGTAATGGTGCCCTCTCCCCATTTCCAGCAGTGACGTATCAAACCTCTCCTGTGCATCCCTAGGACTGGAGCACAGACTGCTCTAGACATGGGGATGCCCTGGGAAGACACTTTTTGGTCAGAGCTGAGGAGCTTTGAAGCTGAGGTGATCTGCGTTAAATACGGGTGTAACAGACCCCTTGTAATCAGGAGGTACCAGACACAAGCCTGTTTGGGAATACACCTGGGTTTCTGTCCCTGATGCTGCACTGTAAAAGGATCACTGTGTCCTTACAATTATCAGTTCATCTCTGTATCACACAGTAAATGCAGCACCACTGAAGGTGGGAGGAAGAATGGACCAGAACTGTGCAACAGCCACTTTGAGATGCCAGATTCCATCCACAAGCTTCTGCTTGTAAAGTCCTGCTGGTTCTCACATGCAAAATCTAGGCAAGGATCTGGGGGCCCCTCCAACCTCTGGGACCCCTATTTCTGTCCCAGCATTGTTATGAATCTGTGACAGACTGGAGCAATCAGTCCTACACCTTGTTTTAAACTAACGGGTGATAAGATTGGATACATGTGGGACAAGGCTCCTGGACCATCCATGTTTCATCATGTCCCAGAAACAAGGCATTAACAAAGTCTTCCTTCATAAAAATCATCTAAGCCCGACAGAATATCAATAGATTCGCACCTAGGCATGATATAATGTATAGTTTTCAAATGTATGGTTGTAATTATCTGAAAATGACACCTATGCATAACTAATGTTGATTTGGTGTCTAGAGCAAAACTCTCTACAGCAATGTATAAAGGCACTCTATAAAAGAAACTTCTCTGTGACTCTAACTTGTCTGTCTGTACCTGCAGATCTGAGATTTTTGCATTTCTCTACACAGTGATTCATTCCTCAGTGAAGGTATTCCCTTTGTGCAGTGTCTATATATAGCTGTGTGTTGTATGTCACCATGTTAGTCTTACCGCAAAACACAAAAGTTCAGATCTACTCCTGTAAATCAGTAAAGCTCCACTAAAATCAATAGGGCTGCAGTGATTTGATCTTCTTGTGCATCTTAATTTCATTATTTTCTTCCTTTCATGCAAACCAAATTACTACTCCCTAAACTCAGATAACTCATTTTTCTTAAATTTACTCACCACAATGCCAGATTTTTATAGAAATAAACAATCACAGAGAACAGCTATAGTTAACAACAGAAAGATTAAATATAGAATTTGATGCCATAGTGCAAAACCAAAAAACAAACCCAGCTGATATGACATCCTGCTCTAATTAAAGTATGTTAATTATGGGAACAGATTTATTCAAATTATATTTTCTATGTGTAAGTGCAATATATAAGAGCTTTTTAAATATTTCTGCAAGCATGGGAGTAAGATAATTGAAATCCCTCACCTTATGTTTCAGTTAGAGCTAGCCAATTTCCATTTTCTAATGACATGTATGAAACACTATGCTACAAATAAAAAGCTAAGTGAAAAAGCTGAGTTACTGGTTTTAATCTGGAGGGATGATTTTAACACTATGACACCAACAGGAAAAATAGGGGCTTGGTATCACTGTCTGTTTTCTGATATGGGAGATTTCCAAAGGGACTGAACTAAAAGAAAGCATCAGTCATTTGTACCCTCTGTTTAAATGCACTCTGCTGTGTGTATGTGCTGTATGACATGGGTAGTGATAATATAAAGACAGCTCACTTTAGAGCCATACTGCCATAGTGCTTGCCTAAGGTAGTCCTTCCATAGATGCCAATGCACTTGGAGGCTTTCAGCTCTCAATTCAGTTGCTTAAACGCAAGCAGCAAGTGTCATTTGAAATGCGTTTGGGTATATGAGACATTCAAATAGTACTAGTCAACATGAACCTATGACTCTCAGGAGTATCAGCTGCCTATAGACTTCTGGGATCCAACCAGGCACAGCAAATGACACCGTGTACCTTGGTGTGGACAACTGAATCAAGCCCCCAGGGCTGAATTCATTTTCCCCAGCTAGGTTTGCACAATCTATATTTCTACATCTGAGTTAGTCTCCCTGTCAGACCTTTACACACAGGAATAGGTACAGTGCATTTGGCTTATTTCAGATGTTTACATTGGGATCAGATCTCCTACCCACAGTTCCCTTCACTGGCTCTATAAAGATTTAGTTATTGGCATCTTCATTGTAGTTACCTTGGCTTTATACAGTGCTCTAAATAAAAATATTGCAGGTCATCTGCTATACTGCCTGTATCTGATTTGCCTAGTAACTCACATTAGCATTCATTTATAACAGTTCATCTGTTTACTCTGAAGAATGCCTTTGTGTGCTGTGGATCTACCTACTTGCATGATTCATGTTCCTTAAGGCTTACAAATCTGATTAAAACAAAAGGGAAGACCTCTGACTCCATTATTTTGACCACTCCTTGGCCACAGGAGGAAGGCCCTTTATTATAGGAATGTCCTATCCATTATTTCATAGCTGCCTGCCTTTGGCCGAGAGAAAGAAAGAAGCATTAATTTAAGCCAGCAAGATGGTAACTGGAAGCTTTCCACTAACTTCACTAAACTTTGGACTGGAATCATGAAGACATGAAGACCCCTTCACTGTGACTTACTTGCTAAAGTAATACAAGGCAGATCAATGGTCTTGCACTGTTCACGTGACCCTTTATGCCTTCATTTTAATCCATATGATGCCATCTCTTCACACTATCCCCTGGCTTTGAGGAATTTGACTATGTTTTGATCTGCATTTGAATTGTGAATCTGCACTTCTCTGATGTATAGGTCTGCAGTGGGTTGGCCTTGGCCACCAGCCATGCATCTACACACCCACTTACTCACTTCCCTCTTCCTCCCACCTTCCAACAAGTTGGGGGAGTGATTAAGAACAAAAGTGAGAAAATTTGTGGGTCGAGATAATGACAGTTTAATAAGTTTAATAAGAAAAAGTAACAAAAAAAAAGGAGAAAGTGATGCAAAAGCAATCAGTCACCACCACCCACCAGCAGACCCATGCCCACCTTGGAAATCGAGTGCCCACCTCCCACCCCCTTCTTCCTCTACCCCAGTTTTTATTGCTGAGCATGACGTTATATGGTATGGAATAGACATCTGGCCTATTCAGGTCGTCTCTCCAAGCTGTGTCCCCTTCCCAATCTATATCCGACCCCCATCCTGGTGGTGCAGGGTGGGAAAAAGAGAAAGCCTTGCCATTGTGCAAGTGCTATTCAGCAATAGGTAAACCACTGGTCTGGCATTAACACTGGTTTAGCCACAAATGCAACACACAGCACTGCACAGGCTTCTATAAAATTAACTCCATCCCAGCCAGACGGAGTACAGGGTCTGTGGTCATTGCCTTCTTGAAGGCAAAGGCAAAATCAGGAATACTGGAGAACAGCATCATTTATCTACGTGCTACCACCTATTGAGGTTTGGACACAGTAAAGGGCTGAAGGGATGACATCCATCTGTAGTTCCCAAAGCAGCTCAAATGTTATTTAGGGCTAATTGTTGATTTGCTGCATGCATAGTCTAAAATGGAAAAGCAGTCAGATATTATTCTTTGTCACTTCAGATTGGATTCCCAAAAGCAAATGAGGGTTGTATTGGATTATTTTCATACTGTCTGTTTTTTGGCCCTACCAAATTGACAGTATGAGTTTCACTTTAAAGGGAATACAGAAATAAATATATAGGCTTACATATTTAAATGCACAAACCTTTCACTGTGCAGTCTAAACCTTTCACCAGGCAACCAGAACATTTCTGCTTGTTTCATACCTGTTTAGATCTCTCCTCACTTTGATTGCACAACTTTCTCTTCTGCTCTAAATAGACAGAGATCATGGTTGAATTCTCCTGAACATTTCCCAGGAGGTGCTGATTTTTATGGGAGGTGTTGGAAACATCACCAAATACAGACTGTACGGCAGAACACTCAGCTTTTAAAATGGTTTAGGATTATTTTTTCCTCTGGAAAGTGTCATATTGGCACACAAAATGTCTTTCCTTGGTTGTTTGTGTGGAACAGACACCCAATTAGTAACAAGCCAGGGCTCAGTCCATCAGTAGTTGAAGTGCTTTGTTTGGAAGCTCCGGTCTTGCCTTTGGTTTTGTTTTTTTCTCAGCTGAAGAAACTGTTATCATACCATGGAAGCAGCGGTGGTGCCAACTGTCCCAGATATTCTTTTGCTTGCAGCCTCACTGGTACTTGTTTCATTATTGTCTCATTTAATTTAATCTACATACTGTAGGAACATTTTAGTACTTTAAGCCAAAAAGAACACTTGTGGACATTTTTATCACTTATAAATAGAGACTCAGAAAAGGATAGGGGCACCTGGATGCATTTCTCATTTAATATGTACTTAAGTTAATGATATTGCTTAATAAGAAATATTTTGCATGAAAATATTGGATGCAGCCAGGAGGTTTTTCATATAATAACCAGTTTTTCAATGCACATTGCTTGCATACTGATACACTGGCCTCTTCTTTTGGGCTCAGGAAATAATTAGAAAAAGCAATGCTTTTTACAGGATTTAAGTTAGAATCATAGAAATGGTTTGGGTTGGAAAGGACTTTGAGATCATTCAGTTCCAACTCCCCTGCCATGGGCAGGGATGCCTCACCCAAGACCTGTCCAACCTGTCCTTGAAACTTTGTCTTTGCTTGCATGATGACAGTAAGTCACAGGCTGCAACAGGAATCTGGGGTGAATGAGTGTCATGGTTTAACCCCAGTTGACAGCTAAGCCTCACGCAAGCACCCACTCACTCCCACCCCCAGTGGGATGGGCAGAGAATCCAAAGAGTAAAAGTGAGAAAACTCACGGGTTGAGATAAGGAGAGTTTAATAGGTAAAGCAAAAGCTGTATGCACAAGCAAAGCAAAACTAGGAATTCAGTCAACAATTCCCATGGTCAGGCAAGTGTTCAGCCACCTGCAGGAAAGCAGGGCTCCAATATGTGTAATGGTGACTTGGGAAGACAAATGCTATCACTTTGAACATCTGTCTCCTCCTTCTTCTGCCAGCTTTATACTCTGAGCATGACACCATATAGTCTCGAATATCCCTTGGGTCAGTTGGGATCTGCTGTCCTGGCTGTGTCCCCTCCTAAATCCTTGTGCACCCCCAGCCTGTTTGCTGGTGGCGTGGTGTGAGGAGCAGAAAAGGCCTTGGCTCTGTTTAAGGACTGCTCAGCAGTAACAAAAACATCTCTGCATTATCAAAACCATTTTCAGCACAAATACAAAACATAACCCCATACTAAGTATTAGAAGAAATTAACAATACCCTAGACAAAACCAGCACAATAAGTTTGGCCAGTGCTTCTCACTATACAGACTGAGTCAAAATGCTGGATTCAGGCATTTTTGCATTTTGGTGCATTTGAAATCACCACTGCTGTGTGGGTTCAACATGTTCTTATCTTTAGGGACTTTTATGAGGTCAGTGGTAAAAAACCTCACAAACTAACAATTGTGTTTGTGGAAAAGTAACTGTTCATCTCAACAGATTAAAACCAGTTCTCTGATACCAGGTGTTTGGTGACAGATTTAAGACGACCACAGTACTCCTGCCTGTCCCCAGACAGGATATCATCTTATGAGGGAAGAACTCCATGCTCACTTTGAGTGGGTCATCATGCCTACACAGCACTGTGCAATGCTGAGAGTAGATGCTCACTTGTTCCCTTAAAATGCTATGGGTATATAAACAGGAAATGGTGACTGAACCAATAAATCCTTCCTCTTGGGGCACTGTCATTGTGAGCACCATACTAATATGACAAGGTTTCACTGTATTTTGCTGAAGCCAAGTCCCTGTCAGGCTTCACTGAGGCCTTGGAATATGTTTCTTTTGTAAGCACCTTTCTGTTTGTCCTGGATTTAGCAGTAGAAGTCATTTTTTCTCCTTCTGAGTAGCTGGTGCAGTGCTGTGTTTTTTGACTTTTGGCCTGGGAACAGCGCTGATAACACCAATGCTTTTAGTTACTGCTCAAATATTTTAGTCTGACCAAGGACTTTGTGAGCCTCATGCTCTGCCAGGGAGGAGGGAAGCCTGGAGGAAGCAGAGACAGGACACCTGACCCAAACTGACCAAAGAGGTATTCCATACCACAGCACGTCATGACCACGATGTAACTGAGCGTTACCTGGAAGGGATAGGACCGCGGGATTGGAGGAAGCATTGGTCGGTGCTTGATTGGGTGGTGTGGGATGAGTTATCGGTTGGCAGGTGGTGAGGTGTTGCATTCTCTTCCCTTGTTATTTTGTTTATCATTATTATTATTGGTGGTAGCAGTAGTGATTTGTGTTATGCCTTAGTTACCAAAACGTTCTTATCTCAACCCATGGGAGTTGCATTCTTTTTGATCCTCCTCTCAGTCCCTCTGGGAATAGGGGGAGGGAAAGAATGGGGAGAGTGGTGAGTGAACGAGCTGCCTGACTGGTTTTAAACCACGACACTGTGCTTGGGAAAAAGTTTCTATTTTATCCTTTTTTCTCTAAAAGTTGCCCATGCATTAGTCACAAGACACATAGACTAAAGCACAATTACAGGGCAGAATGTCAACACATTGACCTGAAATATGGAAAGTGCTCTTTCACTTCCTGATGAAAATTAAAGCAGATGACAAATAAACATATTGGGGGGGGGGGGCAGAGATAAAAATATATCTTACTTCATAATAAGAAAATAAAGAATTCACACAAATTGTAATCCTCAGTGTGAAAGAATTATTATTGCTTTCATCTGAGGTACGGATGAAGTACGACTGAGAAAATAACCAAAGGCAAAATAGAAATAAATATCTTCATCTTCAGAAATAAGACTGTATTTGGTGAGACCATTTATTACCCTGTATTTCTGCTATCTTTCAGGGTTTGTATGTTTTTGTCTGTATCTCTTCTAGATCCTTTACTGTCTGCATTAAGGATATAAATGAAGGAATGTTTACCTGTGTAAGGTTTTCTTTCGTCCTTTGCAAGGTGAGTTCAGACTAGAGTTTTTCTGTAGCATGCATGGTTTTCCCTTCTGGTTTATTTTATGTGTGGGACGTGTCTCAGTAAACAGAGCTCAGTGTTCACGTGAATTTTCATACTTCAATTTATTAGAATATGGTCAAAAAGTTTGCTGTCATTTAGACAAGAAAGTTCATTCCCATGCTTTGTATCTATTAATGAAGTCCATTGTACCTCAGGGGAGGTATAATTACGCTGTTCTGCAAGAGCTGTTTGAAACTTCAGTAGTGAAGTTTTTTACCAGTGTTCAAGGACCTAAAAAAAAAAAAAAAGTAATCTGATAATTTAAGATTTAAAAAATGTATGAAGGCTTTTTAGAAGAAATGGCAACTGCAAGCTATGAAGCACATCAGCAGCTCTAGAAAGAACTTACCAAGAGCCTGGTAAGAAACTGAAGCTAGATGTATAAATGATTTTGGAGGGCAGAGAATGCACCATGAAAAGTGGAATTAAATTGACCTCTCAGTTTTAACTATTCAAACATGTGAATGGCAAAGGTTTTGTCATACATCTTTGTGCTAGCCATCAGTACAACTAATGCGTGTCTTCACATCATGCTGCGCTGCCACTCCCCACAGGCCTATGCTCCTGAATGGCGTTTAAAATTCAGCTAATGGTCAGGATCAACTGATCAACTCTATGCTGATTCTGAGAGGAGCTTGAATTCAGGGGGGAGATTACCTCTTTTTGACAGGCAGAGATTAAATGCGCACAAGAAAGGATTCCTGAGTTGCTTCTAATTGGGGACAGAGTCAAAAAGAATTGTGCCCATTTTTTTCCCAGAAGAATTGTCTTCTCCTATAATGTGATATTTAGTCTTTATGTGAACTTTTGCTAATGTGTCAGATTGCGGATTGTATGAATATTTTGTCCCCAAGGCAGAAATCATACCCAATACTTCCCTACGGCAGTGTAATTAATTAATACAATGCTCTTTATCAGAATAATCTTTCTGTCTGTTTTGCATAATTATAGGTGGGTTCATATTTATCAGAAACCTCTCTAGAACAGGCACAAAAAAGCTATGCTGTCCTAAGCCCACTGTATCTCATTATGACAGTGGAGAGATCATGCCACGGTAGAATTCCTGGTCTCAAGGGGTACAGGCCAGGCAAAAAGTATGGACCTGACCATGGGCCTTAGGAAGCTAGACTTTTAGTTGTTTAACAAAGTGATGGATGGGACCCCGTTGGAAACTGACCTCAAGGATAAAGGAGCAGAAGACAGCTGGAAGCTATTTAAAGACATTTTTCTTAAAGCACAAGAGCTGTTCATTCTGATGTTCAAGAAACAGGGCACTGAAGACAGAATGGCCAGGTAAGGACCTCCTGGTCAGACCAAAACACAAGAGGGAAATGCATAGTCAGTAGAAAGCAGGGACACGCATTCTGGAAAGATCATAGAGATACTGCCTGGGAGCGTAAAAGTGAGATCATAACAGATAAGGCACAGCTGGAGTTAAATTTGGTAAGGAATGTGAGGAATAATAAAGGCTTCTGCAGGTATGTCATAAAAGAAAGGCAAAAGAAACTGTATCCTTGGCATAAATGAGATGAGGGAATGGGTGACAACTAGCGTGGAGAAAGATGAGGTACTCAGCAAGTATTTTCCTTCATGTTTTTTGGCTGTGAATTGCTCTTCACACACCTTTCCAGTGGATGGACTGCAAGACAGAGACTGGGGGAATTGTCACCCATCATAGGAGGTCAGGTTTGAGACCACCTGAGAAACCTGAACATATATAAGTCCATGAGACCCAATGAGACACAGGACCCAGGGTCCTGAGGGAACTGGCAGATGTAGTTGCCAAGCCTTGATCACATTTCGCAGTCAGGTGAAGTCCCTGGAGGCTGGAAAAGGGAAATGTTATACCCATTTTAAAAAATGGTCCAAAGGAGAAGCCTGGGAACTATCAACCTGTCAGTCTTACTTCTGTGCTTGGAAAGATCACAGATCACATCCTCCTGGAAGCGATGTCAAGGCTCACGGATGCAGGGAGATATTTAGAGACAGCAAACATGGGCACTAAGGGCAAGTCCTTCCTGACTAACCCAGTGACCTATGATGGAATGACTTCATCAACAGGCAAAAAAATGGCTATGGGTGTCATCTGTCTGGGCTTCTGAAAGGTCTGGGTGTCATCTATCTGGGCTTCTGAAAGGTTTTCCCACAACATCCTCTTAAATTGGAGAGATATGGATTTGATGGGTGGATTGTTAGGTGGATAAGAAATTGGTTAGGTGACTGCATCAAAGAGTTGCAGTCATCAGCTCCAAGTCTGGATGGAAATCAGTGATGAGCGGTGTTTGTCAAGGTCTGTACTGAGACTGACACTGTTTAATATCTTTGTCAATGACACAGATAACAGGACTGAGTGCACTCTCAGCAGATTTGCTGATAACATGAAGTTGAGCGGTGCACTTGATTTGCTTGGGAAGGGATATCACCCAGAGGCCTTTTGACAGGCTTCAGGAGTGCGCCCATGTGAATTTCATGAAGTTCAACATGGCCAGGTTCAAGGGTCTTCGCCTGGGTTTCTGCACTCATCAGTATCAATCATTGGTATCAGTTCAAGCTGGGTGATTAATTAATTCATTGAGAACAATCCTGTAGAGAATGAGTTGGAGATATTGGTAGATAAAAAGTTGGATGTGAGCTGACACTGAGCCCAGAAAGCCAATCGTATGCTGGGCTGCATGAAAACAAGAGTTCCCAGCAGGTTTAAGGAGGTTATTCTCCATTTAGACTCCACCTGGGGTACTGCATCCAGCTTTGCAGTCCCCAGCCCAAGATCATGCAGTTAACTACTCTTTGTACCCTCCTTTGAGCAGATTTAGGGTTAAATATGAAACCTTCATCAGGGGACACCTCTGTGTTTTAATACTAACACTGAGCCCTATGTCAGGAGGGGTGTCTCTGAAGCAGATTGGTGACTCATCAACGTGTCTGTGGGATGCTGTATATGGCCAACTTGACTTTGAATCACTGAACTGCCAAAGAGTACACTATGACAGCACCGAGTTGTCATCTTCAGAGCATCTCTTTAATACTAATCCTCATTTGACACAACAGTTCCCATTTTCTGACTCTTCTTGCTAGAAAGGTTGGTGCTATTTATGAAGCAGTAACTTGGCCTTTACATGTCCTAGATTAAATTTCTTTTATCTCTCCAGATTTTCTTTGTGACTTTGGACAATTTTTTCACAAAAAATTGCATAAGGAACACCTACAGACATGAAGATGTGACTAGTGATTTAAACGGGAGATTGACACCTTTGAAACATCACAGAATACCCAGTTTCTTATTTTCAAATATTCCTTTTAGTCTTTTAATTCCTCGGTTGCTCCTCAGTACATAGGAGATAACAGCACTCACCTCTCGCATGGGATAAAAGTTCATCAGGATTGTGATATTTTCCCTGTATCGATACAAGAAAACTGAAAGTTTTAATGCAGTTAGATGGACAGAGGTACATGTCATTATTAGTATTATCTGAAAAATCACATATTACAGTAGTACTTATTTTATCCTAGTAGGATAACTTTGAAATACCCAAGTTGCATATTTATCAAATAATATATAAAAAGAACCTGCTTCTAGTCTAAAACCAGTTTATAGCAAGAGTTCTAAAAAGCAGATGTATTCTTATTAGTATACCTATATGCTAAATGGCACACTATAAAATCATGGGTATATAACAGAAAACTGCAGATGAAATTACATTAGGAAATGCTAGTGGCATCTAGTAGCACAGGTCTAAGAACAAAACAACCAAATACATACAATAATCTGTTTCTACAATAAGGTTATTTGCCTGATCAAATGTTCCTGTCTGTAGCTCTTTCCTTTGGCTTGAAGCATGCTGAAGCGACAGATCAATATTTTCTTCTACCAAAGACTATAAATCCTTATGACAGTGAAATATGGTTTTGCCTAATAGGTTCCAATGCTGCTTGTGCAACTGCAGTGTGCCTTTGTAATCATTATCTTTTCATGAGCAGACCCAGGCAACGTGTGGAAAGTTTAGTGAAAAAAGCTGTTTTTCAGGATAATAACATATTGGAACATGTGAACTTGAAAGTAATGCCCTTTAACATAATGCCCTTAAAGAGTCATCTGTCTAAGCCTGCCATAATCATAACTATCTCCATCTATTTCATTTGCACTGTGTACAGCAGAAAGCATCTCTCCTACCCACTGCAGTTCTTTATGCAATTGTTTTTTCCTCTGTGATCTGTTGCTTTGCTACTTAAGTGGCAGCTTAGTACATATTTCTTGGCTAGCCTATGTGTGTGTTTGTGCCTATGTGTAGTGTTATTTAGTGAAAGTAAAGTGAACCTCTCCTACAGACTGATTTGTCATCCTGCAAGAGTGAGATGGGGTGGTGGAATTTACAACAGCCATATAATTCCTCACCAAAACAAGACAATGTTGGTCATTGAAGAATATGAGAATACACAGGCAGTAAATTCAGGGGACAGTTCAATTATTAGCTTCTGCCTATCTTAGAATATCAAATGAGCTGGCCAAATTTGCTGATGTGATTGAGAGCTAACCCAGAAAAAGACCCCACCAAAAAAAAATCCATTTTCTTTTGGATCAGTTAGTGAATTACTGATCTTAGAATCATAGAATCATAGAATAGTTAGGGTTGGAAAGGACCTTAAGATCACCAAGTTCCAACCCCCCTGCCATGGGCAGGGACACCTCTCTCTAAAATCTTACAGGAGTATTATCACTGAAGGTACATAAAAGACAGGGTTGGCATTCTTTTGTGAGGAAGAGAGCAAGAATAGCCCTTTTGGAGTTAGTTCCTATTATGGATTGATTCAGCTGGTTGTAAAACCACAGAATGAGAGCAGGCCACTTAATAAGCACAATTAAGTCTTCTTTCTATAGCAAGCAGCAAAATGACTAGGATGTTTTTATTAAAATGCACTTATACATTTCTTACATACAAGTGCCTTAATAATATTTCTCTTTAGAACTTCTTGGTATTCCAGTTATTATTTTAATGCTTCATAAGCTATTCCCCATGGTAGAATTCTTGTACAGGAGCCATTGCAGGTTGAAGGAAAAGCTTCCAAAAGGGAAGACATCCTACCTGATGGGCAGACTGACCAGATATCAGAACATGTGGTTTCACCTGGAAAGAAGTTTTGCACTGTGACTTACAGATTGTTTTCCCTTTCTCGTATCTTCACTTTGACAGCCATAAAGCACATAGAATTATACAGGCCTTCTCTGAAAGAGCATTGAGATTTGTGAGAATAAAGTGTGCTCTTGGAGAAATGTGTAATTAAGTAATTAAGCCTTGCTGGGGTTAATGGAAGCAAGAAGTAGGGATAAGCTGGAACTGAATCTCTTTTTTTCTGTACAACACACTTTTCTGTACACACTATGCTATTGAAATCTGGAAGAAAAGCATCATTTGGGTTTCTAAAGTGCTGAATCCTATGCCCAATTTTGGAAATGTAAGAGCTTCTACTGTCATCATTGACATTGCCTGCTTGGTAAGGCTTGTCACATGTGTCAGCAAGGATTGATGAAGAGCTCATAATAAAAACCTGTCTTTGAAATGGGTGGGAAATTTGTTTTGGATGGTTAGAATGTGGTCAACGATAGCCTGCTCTATATTGTGTTCTTTAAAAGAAATGTCAGCCTTAAAATTCCTTCTTGAAAATTCCCAGCTCCTATCATTGTCCACCACTGGACAAGTTGCAAATTCCACTGAACACACAGGAAAGCAGAATAACAAATAATAAAGCTCACAGTACATGAAGCAATTTGAGACAGTAATAAAGGTGCTGGGATTTGATGTAAATGGCACTAAGTAGCAAAGGTTATGAAAGTCTGCTTACATCAGATGCATTGGGTACCTATAAAATGCACAAGAACCTTTTCAGACAGCTATGTCAATTCATGTCAGAACAAAAAAGCAATAAAGCAGTGGATTCTGCAAAAGTTGAAGATTATGAAATAAAATTCCAGTGGATTTGTTCAGTTGAATGTTGTATTCTGGGTTTTTTTAAGATTAAATGCGGACTTTCTGACAAATTCTGACATCTTTATTTCTTTCTTCCCCAGCACAACTAAAATAACCAATAGATACAAAAAAATACCCCTCTCCTGTAAAGATTGTGATATTATTTTTCTTCCAGGTTTTGAAAGCCTGGCTTTTTGATGCACAATTCATTACTTTTTTTTATGGGTGGTAGTAAAGCTAAGTAAGAAGCTAACTAACTAGATTTGTGCCCGTCAGCTCCAACATTAACTGAGCTGTAAGCACTGGTTTATTTGAAGGAACATTTATTGCTTTTATAGGACACTTTTGGGTAAACTTTACACTGGTCTTTGAAAGGATCCTGAAAAAAGTTACATTGCTACAACATCTTGTACATTTCATGAGTGGATTTTCAGGTGAGTACTTATTCAGCTTTGTCAGCAAAACTTTTTGTCTAGAATGTCATCATTTTGGGGCATTAAAAACATATGTATATAATAGCTAATTCACTGTGTCTACTACAGTGACTGTATTTATGTGCTAACGATATGTGCAAACTCTGAGCACAGCCCTATAAGAAAAATAAACCACTTTGTCTTCTCTTCACACACACAATACTACATTTGCTGGTGTATTTCAAGAGTTCCTGTATTGTGTTTACGTTATGCTTCATAAACTGCACTAAGTAAAGCGATAAAGACTAACGGTAAGCAGATTAGATTGCTATGGAGAGTAGAATGGGTTGATCGAAAATTATATAATGGGATAAGGGAGATGATGACCCACGCAGAAGTGAGGAAGGCATGGACTGGGTTGGCAAGCAAAATATGCAGTGTGATGTGGAATAGGGAGACCTTGAAATCAATAACAGGGCTGAGGGGTGCCCAGACCAAGATGCACACCAATAATGAAGTGCCTACACCAACATTAATGTTGTGGAAGTTCTCATACCTTTTCATCAAAATCTGCATGACTGCGGGCCCATCTGAAGTGCTTGCATACTAATTCAGACAAGGATGGGGATGGTTGATATCACAGCATGGCCACTCTTTAGTATCTTTAGAGGTCGTTATGATCAGGGGAGTTTCCTGAAGACTGTAGGAGAACCATTATCACTCCTGTCTTGAACACCAAGGAGGGGCACACAGCCCAACTCCCTGCCATGGCAGGGATACCTTCCATTAGATCAGATTACTCAAAGCCCCCTCCCTGAACACTTCTAATGATGGGGTGTCCACAACTTCTTTAGGCAACCTGTTCCAGTGCCTCACCACCCTCACAGTAAAGATCTTCTTCCTCACAGTTGATCTAAATCTAACCTCTTTCAGTTTAAAACTGCACTCAAGTCCCACTGCCTATGTTGTGGATGCAGATATTAAATAGTTCTGGTTCCTGTATGGACCCTTGAGAACACAATTTGTTACTTGTTTCCACTTGGACATTGAGGCTTTTACTATAACTCTTTAGAAATAGCTATCCAGCCAATTCATAATCTATTTAAGTTGCCATCCATCAAACCCTTGTCTCTCCATTTTAGTGGCAAAAATAATGCGTGGGACAGTACCAAAGGACTACAGAAGTCCAGGTAGATGACATTAGCACCTGTTCCCTTGTCACTGATGTAGTTTCTCCATTGCAGAAGGCCACAAGAACAGTCAGGAACAATTTGCACTTGGTGAAGGCAGAGGGAGATGACACTGTCGTTCTGCTTTAGTGAGACAGATCTAGTGTGCCATGTCCAGTGCTGGTGGCTGGATCAGATGATCTGTAAAGGCCCTTTCCAACTTCAACTATTTTGTAAATCCATGATTCTTTAATGGGACCTTTTATTGAAAACCAGCTTATATAAACACAATTCTGTGTGGAAAACTATCCAAAGGAGTCATGAAAACTGCATAATGATCAATTTCAATATAACCAGAACATGATTAGAAGACTGCTGATATACTAGAGTTCTTTTGTAGAGAATCTAGTGATTATGCAAAGATGATGTTACAGGAACTTATGAAAAATGCAACACCAAATCTCGGAAACATCAGTAAGTCAAAACCAAAAAAAGAGCCCTCACCAAGAAGCAGCAAGAAGGCAAAGAATATAACACTGCATTTAACTCAGGGAAAATGCAGTTTAATAAACTTGAAGAAAATATTATTTAACAAAGATGAAACACAGTGAAATAATAATATTTAAAAATCTGGAGTTGATAATAGATAAAAATAAATAATTAATTATAATGAATGTGGAAGCAATTCTGCAGCTAAATAGCAGGTTTTCAAATGTCACATAATGTGATTTTCTGCTGCTTACTCTGAGACTTTGCATCACAAAAGAAAGACACCTGGGGAGATAACATCTGGTGTGTTCATGGATTTTGAGGTCATTTTTATAATTTAGTCTGACCTCACTCAGCAAGAAACTTCTGAGTTCTGACATCCACATTCTCGTGCTTCAGGCTTCCTCTTGAAAGCTTCTTGGAAGTTTAAAATTCAATATTGTCCTAAACTCGTTGGGGCATGAGTAAGAACCACCAGTTGAGAGGATGATCACGTATTGTGGGTTTTCTCTTAGGTCTTTAGACCTAACAGACTTAATATCCAGAGAGAAAAGGTGGAGCCAAAAAGATGTGTTCTCCAAAGAAAGGCGGGGAAATAAAGACAGGGTCTAGAAAGAAGAAGGTGAAGGTCCTGGCTGAGGGGAAACACCCCGGGAAAAGACTGGGAGATGGAGGAGATACATGGTGATGAGTACCTGAGGACTCCCAGGGACCCTGGCCAATAACATCTGTAACTGGTAACTGGTGACTGTGAGCAGCAACATGATCCCAGAGCATCATGGACCAGCTGTTACCTTTGTGCTTGGGAGGGGAGTTAAGACTTGGTGAGCGTAGTGCTGCAGGGGAAACTGAGTGTGATAATCAAGCAGGAAAAAGCTCCCACCTCCTTGCTTCTTAAATAAATTCCAGTAATCAGATACAGTAGAGGTTGTCATTTACTTTCCTGTCCATGACATAATAGAGAGAAAAAAAAAAGATGAAACTGGGCCCTCATATGTGCTGAAGGGTTTGCAGGACAGATATAAAAAAAAAAGTACATTTTTGCTAAAGGCAAGAAAATCTCAGAGTCCGTGATATTTTAACATGTGGAAAGCACCTCTGTAGTTTAAAATATGTTATCATATTTATTAATTATTAATATTAACAATAATAAATGTGATGATATAAATGTACAATTCAAGCACTTGAAGAAGAATTTCTGATTTATTATAAGATACATGGCCACTTTGATGTTAGGAAAAGGGGTAATGGGTTAAAACTTAAATAGGGAAGTTTAGATTGGATATAAGGAAGAAATTCTTCCTTATATTCCAGTGAGGTACTGGAATGGATTGCCCAGGGAAACAGTAAATGCTCCATCCCTGGTGGTGCTCAAGGCCAGGTTGGACAGAGCCTTGGGTGACATGGTTTAGTGTGAGGTGTCCCTGTCCATGGCAGGGAGGTTGGAACTGGATGATCTTAAGGTCCTTTCCAACCCTAACTATTCTATGATTCTATGTTAGAGAAAAACAAAACCAACCAAAAATACTCCAACCCAAACCACTAACTAATTTTATATCATTTATTTTGCACAAAGTGGATTTCTCCTTGACTTTCATCAGTTACCAATGAAAGAAAAAAAAGCCCAACCTACTTATGGTCATTGTTGTAAACCAAAACTGGAAGACATATGAAAATACCAACAAAATGTAAAACCTCTATCTATAAGGAACAATAAGGGATGGAGAAGATGTTGAGAGTCCAAGTGTCTATCAGGAGCATTGCTTTTGACTCATGAATACAAAGATAATAGGTATTTTGTCTTCCAGAAGTGAGATTACTTAAATACATAGAAAAATATCCAACCTTCTTTAAAAGGCTATAAAGTCCAAATCTTAAGAACTAGTCTCAAGCTCTTACCCACTGACAACATCTATCATAATGCATCACTTAGCTCCCAACAGCAATTCAGCCTAAATTTTGAAGGTGCTTTTAACTGCTGGGTGTGAATCTTACTTGCATATTCTAAATTCATGCAGAAGTCTTAGATTTTATTGTTGCATGCCTTAAAACCATGAAGTTCTCCATTTGCAGTCCCACAAGAGTTGTGTTTCTGTCCTTTCTACATAGATGTAGTCCTAGAAAGGAAGATTAATTCCCTGGACTATGATTCATCTTAATAAACTTCAGTGCAGATACCTCTATTTGAGCTAATTGTCTGGGGTCCCAGAGAAGAAAACCAGAAACTGTAGGCTTGCAGTTAATTTGATTTATATTAGAGGCTTCCTTTAGTAATGAATCAGAAACTATTTATTTATAGCCATTAAAATAAAGGGAACCTTGAAAAGCAGGTATATATGAAATATTTGCCTTGGGAATATATCAATATTAGCTTTATATTGTAGTGAAATAAGATTCATAGGCAAATGATACAGTATGGATTGTTTTGGTGCTGAGCACAGGCAGTGACTTCAGTGTGCATCAGGGACTCACAGAGTTCTAATTAACCGAGGACAAACTGGAGGCAGAACGATGTATCAATATACATGACATTGCATGATATGACACGACTGCAATGGACATCAATGTACTCAAACCTCTCCTAGCACTAGTCCCTCTGACCTAATTGTCCTCTGTAAACTATTCAAGTTCTTGATTACTCTAATTGCTTGGAAACTGTGCTTTATAATTTCTGCTTTATCCAGCTCAGGGGTGCTCTAATCTAAACTAGTCTCACTGTTAACTGAATCCTGGTATGATTGCTTTCTCTGCACTTCCCTCATTATCAGATGCAGTGACAGTTAAAGAAACCTGATGTCTTTAACAAGCTGGATAGACTGAGCTCCTAAAGCTTTACAACAATAAACGTGATTGATAGAGCATTTTTGTTGTCCTCCTGCCATCTTCCTTCTTGCACAAGTATTTTTCTGCATCCTTTAATGGAAATCTGAACCACGGAACTGTTGGCGATCTTGACAGTGCTGTGTACTGAGACAAGGCAGTTTCTTTATTTTTCTTTGACAGCCCTGATTTGTATACTTCTGAAGATGATTTTAGTCCTTTCTGTTACAGCATTTCACTGCTAGTGTGTTGAGATGATATTCTATTCTTAAACAAAAAGGGTTATTTTTTTCTCTGACTTACTAGTCTCCACATAAGGTGGACATAAGTTCAGTATGAATTTCCTGCTATTGCACATGTTGCTGAGTCATTGATTATGAGCAAACAGTTTTAAGACACTTCAGAATATGCTGCTGGAGAAACATGTCTTCATTATTTATCTTTTTTTTTTTTTTCCCCTTATTTTCAAGATATTGAGATCTTTACATCATAAATTGGTGAGTTCATGGATGACTCTCCTTGAAGAGCTGCTACAGTAAGTGACGCTAATCCATTTGATGTTCTATTTATTCCACAGAAAATAAAACGCTGTGTAGTACTTCCTCAAATGCCCTGCAGGAATCTCAGTGTGCTACATCAATATGTTTATTCTGATCAGATGGATGAATAATAGCAGCATAGAATGGAAAGAAGCATCCTATGTCATTGAATACAGTTCTATTTTATCACAAACATTTATAATATGTTTATAGTCTGCTATATAGAAAACCAGGTATGTTTTCCTACTACAATTAATCTGTTGTATCACAACTTTGTTACTATTGTGATTAAAAGCCTTCTAAATTCTGGCCTGAGTTTCTTAATTATACTAATCCTTCTTTGTCCCGCAGTTGTCCTTTTTCTTAAATAGTTCTTCTGTCATCTTCATATTTAATCCTAGATATAGTGATATTCAGTTCCAGACATATTTCTAAACAAAAAGTGTTTGTTGTTGTTGGTTGGTTGGTTGTTTTTTTTTTTTTTTTCCTGGTAAAACAAACTCAATTCTTCTACTCTTGGGATAGCTCAACAGTGTCATTGTTGTGGATTTTCATAGCAATTATTTTCAGCAGTTATACTATCATCAGGAAAATTATAGGTTTATTTGATAAGCCACATGGATAGCCATTAATCATGGGGTTTGCTCCTTTGTGTATTGGATAAGCATTTTATCATTACACTGTTTTCTCTGCGGTTGAAGTCAAGCTAAGCAGTCTTCAGTTGTTGCAAGGTCTGTCTGTCCTACTTAGAAATATAAACTAGGCTGATGGTCCTTTCAGTCAAGCCTCACAGCTCCAATTTATGCATTCAGTTAACTAAAGAATTAAAATGAATTCATTAATCAATACTATTTCTTGTTCAGCAATCTCCTCAAAACAAATTTTCTGAGAAATAAGTTTCTGAGTTTGAAAATGTTGAATTTCAGCAAATCCTGCTTAGAACCACCTTTATTAGGAATGCTATGCAAAAATATATACTGAACACTTTTCCTTGTTGTGCATCCTTACCACATCCTCTTACATTTCCATTCAAATGTAACAATGGATGCATACATTACTTAGGAACTCACCTTCATTGTCACATGCCTACTTACTGGGCCATGACCCATTATTTTTACTGGGCCATTTAAACTTCAGTGATTGTTTCGCTTTCTTTATCAGGTTGTTACAATACATTTTCTATTTGAATTCATTATGTTCAAGAGGTTCTTTTTCCATACCATATTGCATTTTAAACTAGAATAGTCATTTTCACCTCTTCTTTTAATCAAGACATTTTTGTGTAAAGGATTCTCTGTTTTTGAAATCATAGCTTCTTGTACATCCAATAATATCCTTGAAGAAGTTACAGTGTCAATTAACACTTCCTTCTCTAAATTCATCACTTCATATAAAACATCATTAAAAATTGGGATTAAATTTACCACTTAATATAAAACATCATTAGTGTTACAATGTTAATTTAATCTCTTCAATTCAGAGAAAGACTTGCCAGTGCCTGTTGTGATTATAAATGATGAGGAAATCATAAAAATTCTGTAAGCTTAATGATGTCCATAAGTCCAGCTGATTTTGTAGATGCAGACACCTTTTATTCCTCACCAATCTAGTCATAGCTGATACAGGTGACTAATCCCATTTGTCTTCCTGTACGATTCCTCTTGTTATTTCAGAGTCAGCTCTCTAATTTGTCAGTTTTCCCAGTGCTTATCATTGCTACTTAAAAGTGGCCTCCTGGATTTGTTGCTAAGTCCCGTAACTATTTACTTTAAACCCACTGCTTTACTTGAACATGCAATTTTATCTGTATTGCAAAACTTCTTATAACAAGATACTGCTTCTTGAAAAGGGCCATATCTATCTCTGCAAGAGAAAAAGGCCTTTCTAATGGTAAGGCAGGATGTTACTGCAGAAAGCAGGACAGCCAGGCCTCAGTAAAGTCTAGGATATTGTCAATACAGTGAGAGGGAACAGAAAGGAAACACCACTTCTTCAGGAACAGGTTTTTACTTTTCAGGAAAAAAAATAGGGTGTTACAACATTTCTATGTGAAAGAAAATTTGAGTTGGATGTACATAATGATGCCCAGAAGGTATACTATTTCTTTACTAAGCTGTTACAAGAAAATTGCTTTCTCATTAAATGAAAATCCATAAGATAATTACAGGGGGGACAATCCCTATTCTTTACAGTAGTGAAATTGCAGGATATCACTAATGTTGGAAGGGACCCCTCGAGGTCACTTGGTCCAAACCCTTTGCTCAACCAAGGCTACCTACAGCCAGATAACCAGGACTGTGTCCAGACAATCTTTTAATATCTAAAATATGGAGCAACCACAGCCTCCCTGGCAGCCTGTGCTAGTGCTCAATCACCTTCACAGTAAAAGTGCTTCCTGATGTTCAGAAGGAAGCTCCTGTGTTTCAGTTTCTGCCCACTGCCCCTTTTCCTGTCATTAGGCACAACTAAAATGATCCTGGTTCCATCCTCTTTGTAGCTTCCCTTCAAATATATATACACATTAATAAGATCACCCCTGTCGTGGTTTAAACAAAGTCAGCCACAAATCATGCAGTCGCTCTCTCGCTACCCGCACCCACCCCCTCTCCCCCGCTCCCAGAGGGACAGAGAGGAGAATCAAAAGAATGTAACTCCCACGGGTTGAGATAAGAACAGTTTAGTAACCAAGGTATAACACAAATCACTACTGCTACCACCAATAATAGTAATGATAAAGGAAATAACAAGGGAAGAGAATACAAGACCTCACCACCAGGTGACCGATAACTCACCCCACCCCGCCTTGACCAAGCACCGACTAATACCTCCTCCAACCCTGAAATCTACCAGCCCTTCCAGGTAACTCTCCCAGTTACATCCTGGGCATGACGTGCTGTGGTATGGAATACCTCTTTGGTCAGTTTGGGTCAGGTGTCCTGTCTCTGTTTCCTTCTGGCTTCCCCTCATCCCTGCTAGAGCATGAAACTCAGAAAGTCCTTGGCCAGGCCAAACGTTTGAACAGTAGCTAAAAACATTGGTGCTGTCAGCACCGGTCCCAGGCTGAAAGTCAAAAACAGTGTGGCACCGGCTACCAAGAAGGAGAAAAATGACTGCTACTGCTGAACCCAGGACAGCTCCTGAGCCTTCCCTTCTTCAGGCTGAACAACTGCAACCCTCTCAGTCTGTCTTTATAGGGCAAATCTCCAGATCCTTCATCTTGCAGCTTCACTGGATTCTCTCCAGTATGTCTCCTGTAAAGTAGAGTCCTGGACTGTTGTGTCCGGCTGTGGACTCCACAGTTCTGATGGGTCTTATCTGTACCTCGATTTGCTGTTAACTCTCTTCCTAATGCAGTCCAGGAGATTATATGGCATGTTTATTACAAAGGTCCATTGCTGGACCATGTGAAACTTGTTATCAGGCAGAACCACCAGGACCTCTTCTGCAAAACTGCTTTCCAGCTGCTCAGCCCTCAGCAGATATTGCTGCATGGGTTTTTTATTCCTCCCCAGGAGCAGGGCATAGCTTTTTCCTCTGTTGAACTTTATGATGTTCTCATTATCCCAGTTCTCCATCTGTCGATGTACCTCCAAATAGCAGTACAATGTTTGGATGTGAGAATTCATTGGTCTGAATCAGGAAGGGAGGAATTTCAGTCCATAGCCCACAAGACTTTGTGACTCCCATACATATTTCATCTCTGGTATTCTCCTTCGTCAGGTGATTTCATATTTAGACACTGAAATTAAAATATTCTCATGAAGGGCTTCCATTTGACAAGCTGTGTTTTCAGATATTTAACAGCTCATTTTATGCCTTCCAGACATTCTGCATTATTTTCATTTCAGGTACTGGGTACAATCCTACTTATTGCCTAGGTACAGAATGAAAGACATCTGTGCTCCTAGTTATACTAAGCCAGCTAAGGGGAAGAACATACATTACTGCTTCAGCCTGTAGAGAAATTTCTAGATTCAAGGTCATAAGTCAAGAAAAGAATTAGCTTCACAAACGAGGTATTGAAACAGTGTGGGGAGAACTTGAAGTGATATCATTGTAATTCCTCCATCTGGCAACAAACACTCTGTCATTTGCTGTCCTAATAAGGAGCACAGTGATTAAATATGGGTAAGCACTCAGGCTAGTTGTGATTTTTTAATTAAAAGAAAAGCAAATTTTTCTGATTTTTTATCATAAGAAAAAGATTTATTGTCAACCTTTGTGCACAGATGCAATTCCATTCAAATTCTGACTAAGCCTCTGAAGCAGAGAACAAAATGCAGCATGGCCTTGTTTAGGCTTTTCTTCAGAAATACAGAAACACCTGTAATCAACTGCATTTGCTAATGGATGGTATTTTATGCAGCAGTAGTTTGGGTTTATTTTTGCTGGTTTTGGAAGTACTCATAGACTGCCATATTGGTATGTCCTTTAAATATAGTATAGGTTGCATAGTAAAGATCTAACTGAGTTCCTGCAAAGAAGGAAAAGGATCAGATATTGGGGAATGTTTGAGGGGTCTGTAAGTCTGTATATTTGCAAAGTCTCTCTTTCCCTGCAAGAACTAACTCCTTATTTTCTATTTTTCTATTTTTTCCTTTTTTTTTCCTACCTTCTTCCTTAAAAAGCTGCTACAGATAATTTCCAGAGAGAAGGATACTGTGCTGGACTTCAGGGGTGAACACCACACTTCTATTTACAGAAATGTTTGAATCAAAAAAGTAACAGCAATGCACAGAGTCAGGCACTTGTTCAGGTAACTGGATAGTAGCACTTGTTGACAGCTATGTCAGAGCATCATGCCTGCTAAAAATGGTCCAGTTTGGTGCCAAATCCCATTAGAATCATAGAACATCCTCTGTTGATTTCAACTAGAGACTCTGCTTGAAGTAAAAAAATGCACCCTCTGAAATATAATACTGGTTTATTACCTTTACATAATACTTGTTTATTAGACAACAAGAAGAATAAAATCATTGTTTTCAATTCCAGCAATCCCTTTTGCTCATGATTATATGCCAAACCTACCACAGGTGAGTGGCAGTGAGAAGTTCTTATCATCTCAAGGTTGTTTAATGGTCTACATGAAATGAGTTTTCCAAGCATAAAGTCTGGACATAGTGTAGTTAGGACTCAGTCTTCCCTTATCAATACCTGAACCTTTCACCATACTGTCATGGAAACATGTAAGCAACAAACACTCTGTGCCTCGTCTGTGACAGTTCTTAAGAAGCACCATATTAATCCATTAAGCAGCGAAAATAATATGCATATTTAAAGAGAAGAGTGAGACAAAAAGAGAGAAGGTTGTCAATACTAAAATATGCCCATTTATCCTGTAGCAGTACTCTGAGATGTTTTTCACATTGGTTGCTGCACCCAGTTAATCCTGTTAAGTGTAAAAGATGAGTCAGGTTGACAGCTTGGTCCCTATTTATGCTTATGTTTTCTTTATACTCAAAGTTTAAGTAAATGTAATTTGATGGGGATGAATAAACCCCTTAGGACTTTTTACTGAAACAGCTCAGGAAAAGACTACTTTAAATGGAAGTAAAAGAATGCAAACTGGAAATACCTGAGAGCAAACCAGCAAAATAGTTCTAAAATCCATCATACCTTAGTTACCAAGTAAAGAATGAAAAAGAAAGAGAACCTTCATAGTAAATGAATCCACTGTCTAAAAAAGCACAGCTTGGTCAGTGTTGCAAACTACATGAGCAGAAAAATATGAATATCTCTTTAATAAGGTACAATGTTTGGTGGAGAAGATGGAGCAACAATGGAAAATATTCTTAACAGGCAGCCTGAACATGAAATTATCAATAAATTCATAAATTGGACATATCCAAAACTACTGGTTGATCTAAGCAGGTACTCTGAGTGTAATTATCTTAACTCATCACTTTATGCTCAATATATGATTAAAATACTGATGAAAGCTTTACTCCTCTCTTCTCCCTTCAACTCTGTCTCTTCTTGTGCATTTTGTAACTTGCAAAGAAAAAGGAAAAGAGGATTTGGCTTTGCACACAGCTCCCCACAGACATGAAAGGCCGCTCAGGTGAAAGCACAGACATCATAGGTTATCCAGCAGTGCTTAGGAGCTTGGTGTTGCAGGATATTGCAGCCAGAATCGAACAGCGAATGTAGAACTAGATATAGAGTTAAGTTCCTTGAAGTCTTATTTGCTATTTATATTATTGGCTGAAGCACCGAGTTGCAGGTCCCAAGTGCCCTGTGTTTGTAAAGAAAGAACATGATGATTCTTCACTTATGAGGGTGGTGAGACACTGAAACAGTTTGCTCAGAGAAGCTGTGGCTGCCCCATCCCCAGCAGTGTTCAAGCCCAGATTGGATGTGGCTTAGTGAAAGGTGTCCTTGCCCACGGCAGGGGGTTGGAACTGGATGAGCTTTGAGGTCCTTTCAACTCAAACTGTTCTGTGATTCTACGATTTCATCTGGGACAAGAACCAAGTGTCTTCCCTGACTATGCTTAGGTCTCTAGGAAGTCAGTAAGAGAAGTCTGGGCTTACCAGACTGACTCACAGCTTTAGTAACTAGAGCCACTGGCTGTGAGCTTCTTCCCTGGCACTCGTCTGAAACAGAACCTGTGGACATATCTGTGTAAAAGCATTGTGACTGCAGGAAAGTCAGGGTAGGTCCTTGCTTTAGCTGACAGCATAGGCACAACTGCCTTGGGCTGGCTTCTTGGGCTAGGGGACACTGGAAATAAGGAGATAGTCTTTAATGCTGTCAGAAAGGTTACAGAGGTTTCCATGACTCCTGAGGGATTTAGCTTTTTCGAGATGTGTACTGACTGATATATTGCTCAAGACTGTAGAGACACCAGTACAGACCAGGGAGGTTTCGGCTAGCACAGAGTGATATAATTCTTGTCAGGCTGACATTCATCCTCATTTGCTTCCTCCTTCTCTCATCTGGGAACCAGATTTCAGCATCAAGCAGAAAACTTACAGGAAAAAGAAGTAAGGGAATAAATATAAAGCTTCACAGAATCATTCTGTGCAGATGTTAGCAACTTAGGGGTATCCATAGAGGTTCACATACCCGCAAAACTTCCAGCCGAAAGATAGATGACACCTAGTCTAATAAGCACTGGTCTCCAAACAGGCATTCATTGATTTCAATCTTGTTAAATCATGTTGTAGTTACTCAAAGACAGAAGGAGGGAAAGAAAACCAAAACAGAACTCAGCAATAACCAAATTCCCCAGGAGATGAAATCAGCAATTTTCCTGACTTCTCAGGCTAGAGAACATGAGTTTGAAAGAATTTAAAGGATAGGCAAGGAAAGCTCTTGTGTTTTACAATGTGGTAATGTAACAGAAGTACGTAGCTGCAGAGAAAGTAGATTTTTAAAGGCAAACTGTGGAGAAGACCTTGAAACAGGAGTAAGAAAATATATTCCAGTGAGATCCAAGCTTTCATGAAATTCATTTTCTCATAAGAAAATATGAAGCTGTATTTAATTTGGGGCATGCTTATGAGTACCTTTCTGAGTCTGAAATTGCCATCTATATCTCAACCTCTAAATCTCCAGACAAAAAGTGAATACTTTTCAGAGAGAATACTGTGAACCAGGAAAACCATGCAGTCCAAAAGCAGAAATCAGTCTTAGTTCTGAGCCCCAGTGTCTGAAATGTTGTAAATGGCAGATCTAAAACAGATGCCCAAGTATTCTTGGGTTATTTGTTTTGTTTCAGGTTTTCTTCCTGTCTTTTACTAAATGGTAAAAGTGTCCTCAGATTGCACAGAAAGCATACTTGCTTTGTGGCAAATGGGCACTTACAGAGAGGGAGGGCTTGGGCTGGTTCAGAGCTTGGCAGAGTGTATCAGGTTGTACATCGTTCCCAGTCTTTCCAGTGACTTAAGGAATACTTCAAGACAAACATATTTTTCTGTTTCCCCCATTTGTAGAATCACAGCAACAGAAATGGGCTTAGGGCTTTAAGCCATTTAAAGTGACATCAATCTTATCATGGAGAGAGAGCAACCAGATACCACTGCAATTAATACTACTTACTATCCTTGCTTTGGGTGGAGTGAAACTTAATCCACTAATGCTTGTAAAATGCTTCGAGAATCCTCGATGAAAGCAGGAATAAGAATGTAAAGCATTAGCCTTGTAAGTGACAGCAGAGTGCACTGTGGAAGGAAGAACAATAAGATCATTGGGTTAAACTCTTCAAACTCAGGGGAATATTCACTTGTTCCTCACAGCATCTCTTTCCCAAAAGCATGCCTCAGTAGCAGATCTAATCCTGATGATAAGCAGTACTGACTTCAGATGAACACCAGTGCATCATAAGGTCTCCTCCTTTTGATCCTGAGCTGGAGGGACAGTATTGTACTGAGCTTACTTACTGAGAAATTACCCTGTTACTTGCATGTCTCTCCATTTCTATGGCAGTGTCCATTGATGTTTTAGAATAGGAGATGGTTAATGCTGCTCTCTTCTGGAGCCAGTTAGTCACCGCTTGGATACTGCACAGGGAATGTCTCCTGCTATACATGCCTTTGGCCTTAAAAATACCAAGGAATTCACTGAAGATTCGTCACTGTCTCCCTGAATAGTTCAACTGCCAATATTTTCAGGACAGGCCTGATGACCCTTTACTGCTTTTCGTCATTTAGTTTGTACCATGTTGGAAATGATCATCTGGAAAAATCCCCTTCAGACAGCTGACCAAGACTTTGACCAACTGATCTGCATTTCCCAGTCTTATCTGGTATGCCCGTGTCAGGTGCTTACAGTATGACTACACCCTGGATTAAACACTGTAATTTAACCCAATAGTATAAGGCTTGGAGGCTTGGAACCTTGATTCAGCCAGGGCAAACATAAACAGAAAAGCCAGTGATGACAGAAATTATTCCTTGTGCTGACCATGGACTACTGAGGAATGTAGATGTGCCTTTAAAGAGATGCTGCATATGGCTGTAAGTGTATACAATATAAAGTCATGGCATTTCTCCAGTCCAACGATTGATGCTAAGCACAGAGCATTTTCCTCCACAGCCCACCAAACAACTTATAGGGTTACCTTGTACACTTTGTAAAATTCTCATTATAGTCATAGAGAAGTTCATCAAGAGTTAAAGAAAAAGCAGAAGACATTATTAGCACACAGGCATGGCTATTCCATAGTGTCGTTTTGGAATATTTAACATAGCAAACCCAGAAAGTAAAAAGCTATGGTAGCTGCCTATGAAGTAAAATTTTGGATGTTTTAGGTGAGCGACACTCCAATGATTCCTGTGCTTGAAATAAGAGACTTTTTGTTGTTAGGGTGATCAGAGAAATGTCATTCTGTTTGGCACTCTCACATGAGGGTCAGCTGCTTGTGTACCTTGGGAGTTCTACTGTGTCTCACCTAAGAAGTGTAGTAAATTGCTTTGATAGCAGCTCCCATATTATCCCCAGATGCCTGTTGTTTGCACTTCTTTTTGTTTGTGGTCACCCACAGAACAGGATTGCCTGGGAGTATACACACCTCACTGACCTAAGTAGAAATCATCTGTCAGTGAAGGATAATAATCATCCACCAATAAAATAAACATTAAATCTTTTTTTTCACCCTCCTTCCTTCCATTATTCCTCTCAAGTGAGTAGCTCAGTCACTCCCAGACCACAGTAATAAAAGGAATGAAAGACATGGGAATCACATCTGCATTTACTGGGGGCGGATATTCACCTGGCTAAGATGCGGCATGAGCACTCACAGCTTCTGTAATGGACATCCAATTTGATTTGTAAATGTACAAATACCTGCCATGCTACTGCAAAATTGTCAGGGAAAAGACCTACCCCAATCCTGACTGTTTCTCTTGCCATCGCTGAAAGTGAAGTTACTGTTTTCCTTCACTTCAAGAGTTGTCAGGAGGCAGGTAGAATTGTCATATAATCATCTGGAACATCTTAAAACAGGGGAAGCAGTGCTATCTGCTGCTCACATCCAGCTGCCTTTATATATGTAAATTATATGTCAAAATTGTTTTGTCAAAAACTGTCTCTTGGTCAAATGGTCATTTCAGGAATGCAGATTAATGACAGTGCATTTTATAGAACAGAACAGAACAGTTGGAGAGGCACCTCTATCTAGCAGCGGTCCACCTTCTTCTTCAGGATTAGTGACCAACAGGTCAAAGGAGGGGATCCTGCTTTACTCTGTAATCCCTTTACTCTGCTCTCGTGAGACCTCACTTGGAGTATTGTGTGTAGTTCTGGTGTCCTCAACATAAAAAGGGCATGGAACTGTTGTAACAAGTCCAAAGGAGGCCACAAGAATGATCAGGGGACTGGAGCACCTCCCATATGAAGATCGACTGAGAAAGTTGGGGCTGTTCAGCCTGGAGAAGAGAAGAGAGAGACCTCATAGCAGCTTTCCAGTATCTGAAGGGGGCATAAAGGAATGCTGGGGATGGACTTTCCATTAGGGACTATAGTGATAAGACAAGGGGTAACAGGTTCAAACTGAAACAGGGGAAGTTTAGATTGGATATAAGGAAGAAGTTCTTTACTGTGAGGTTAGAGAGGCACTGGAATAGGTTGCCCAGGGAAGTTCTGAATGCTCTATCCCTGTCGGTGTTCAAGGCCAGGCTGGACAGAGCCTTGGGTGACATGGTTTAGCGTGAGGTGTCCCTGCCCATGGCAGGGGGGTTGGAACTGGATGATCTTAAGGTCCTTTCCAACACTAACTATTCCATGATTCTATGTTTCTATGATTAAGCTTTGACTTAGTCATATTTCTTTCTTCTTGCGAGTACATGTGGAAGAATGGCAAAGCACACGTGTCACCACAATTCACAAGCTCAGTTTCAGAAAAATTATCAGATCACTGATATTTTAACACTTTTTAATCTGAATCCTGCTTTGCTTGCTGTGTAGCAATAAGAAAATGAGGAAGAGTGCACAGACATGGCATGATTTCAAATAATTGTGTTTTCTTACTACATAACAGTGCTTTCATGAGTCAATTTTGTGAATGCATTGCTGTAGTCTTCAGTAGGAGGTAGTGACACACATTAGATGGTTTCCAGAGTGGACAAGTCCTTTATCCTTAGTGTCAGCAAGTAGGGAATAAGGGCTGATCTGCAGGAGAAAAAGATACATGAGTTGAAGCCAGGCAGGCAGGGCAGTGCTCTTGCAGATAGGGGTACTGTCGCAAAGTACCCAAACCAGAAGAGCAGAGCGGGTCTGGTGACGGTAACAAGGGGTAAAACACTGTAGGATCACTACATTAGTCTTAATGATATGTCAGGTCTGAGTTCAATCAAGTCAGGACCTGTGCGGTCCAAGGTCAGGCATGGACATACCTGTAGTGTAGCTCAGGCAAAGACCAAGGGCAAGGGCTGGAGGTAAAGTGCAGCTTCTGGACAGAGCAGAGGGTGTAAACATGACTGAAGGCCCTGGATAATGCTTCCCATAGGGCTTTCTCATAATGTAATTGTTTTCACCAAAGTTTTCTCTTGGGTTACAGAGCTGCATCATGTGAAGGCTGGCCATGAACACAAGCAGCTAAAGCCTTAGGCTGGAAGAGAAGAGAAAGTAAGAAGAGAAAGTTTGCAGAGGAGGATTATAGAAGATGTTTTCAAGCTGGCCAGAGCAATCAGAGCCTGCTGGTTCACTCAGGGCTCTGACACTCAGTGTTCCACCTCTGACCTCTGAAAACCAACATTGACACTATCCTCAATGTATTAGACCATGAATATTCTTTAAAAAACAGGTTACAAGCAGAAGCAGCATTAAGCTATACCTTAACATAGCCATTAGTGGTTGAGACAGCTGTTGCACTGAATACCTGAGACATCTGCAGGAACTGGCAGATGTGACAGAGGGCTCGCAGAAAAGCCGCAGCAGGAGGCCAAGCATGGCGCAATAAGACATTTAAAATGATGCTAGAGACCTAAGCTTAGGGAGCTGAACAAAGCACTTCAGGATCATCAGGAATATTTTACCTTTGTTTAATTAGATGATAACTTTTACTGCAGATTGGCATGCATAAGGCTCCCTGCGAAGTGGAAAAGCATGCCTCTTGAAAATGTGCTGTGTTAAGCAAGCTGTTAGGGATGATTGTAAATGGTAATGTCTCTGACACTTATATGACCCATTAGCTTGTCTGGCAGAATAAAACCCTAAAGTCAAATTGTGCATGTGCTATTAAGAAAACATTTTTTAACGTGGCCTCTGGACTCAATGTCCCATAGTGAAAAAGAATAATAAATTGGTATACTACAACTGAGGATGTGCACAGGGGCTGTGGGTTTTGTGATAAAGAACTATCTATGCATCAATGGTATTGTTCCCCCTAATTATTGCTACAGCAATCTTGATACCTAGAACCCCAGTGATAAAATCTATTACCTCATTTAATAATTGAGGCTGATAGATGATCAGAAGAAACAAATAGTAATGAAGAGCTCTAAAGGAAATTCATCTGGCTGAGCATGAAACTAGTTTCCAGCAAATGCTAGGATGATGAATGTGAAGTTGTTTTTTTGAAGGCGAGTCTGAGATGCCAATTTGCAGAGGAAAAAACATGTCCTATTCCCCAACATTGCAACAGATCCGGATCAAATAACTCTGTAAACATCCTCCTCCAGCCTTTTTTTCCCTGCACAAGTTTATACATGAGCAATGAGCAAGGAATTCTGAACATTTTCATGAAGGAAATTTAAACACAGTCCCCATTTCCTTTAACTTGCACATCAGTGTTTGGCAGGTGTATGTCTCATTAACTCCCTGAAACCAGCATCAGTGCAGCAGGGAACAACTCTTCCTTCTCATTACGTACTTATAGCAAGCTCATACTCTATGCCTCTAATGGTAGGGATTTGTGTGTTTGTCACATCTTGTAAGCACTGATGTAAATAGCTATAAAGTTTTTGCTTGCCTTTGAACCTCTGTACAGACGGAAATTAAGGTGATATTTGAATCAGTCAGGGACAACATATTTTATCTTAGTGGACCCATTTGTGAAGCTGACTACAAGCATAAGAAAAAGAAATTGAAAAATGTTTAAAAGATTGGGTAAAAAGTCATTGCTTCTTCTTCCATTTCCTGTCACTGTCCCTGCTTTTGCTCTCACACATACAATAGTTATCACCACCCATAAAACTAGATGCATATTTTAGGAAAATGAGAGCATATAAAACAGACAAAGACTGAATTAATGCCTCAGATGTCAAAATGTTTTCAAATGGGAGAAATTTGGAATATGTCAAACAAATAATACAAGACAGAAAAAGGTCTACACAGCCATCAGCTCTCCTCTGACATTTGCTAATTCTGGAGATTGTCAAGTCCAATATTATTGAGATATATATATATATATATTTAAATTGCATTTATTTTTAGGAACCTAAAGATGTAGTAAGAGGGTCATTGTATTAGCAGCTCAGATCACTTCTGTTTACCTCTTTCTTCCCCATTTTATCTCCTTACTGGCATCTCAGTCTCCTTCCAGTATATGCATGCAGATGTATGTAATGGAAATTCTGCAATTAAGGCCAGGTTGGACAGAGCCTTGGGTGATATGGTTTAGTGGGAGGTGTTCCTGCCCATGGCAGGGGGGTTGGAAATAGATAATGTTAAGGTCCTTTCCAACCCAAACTATTCTATGATTCTACGTGTATATCCAAATGAAGGAAGGGTAGACCTAATTGGAACACTCATTCAAGCTAAAAATCAGCTTATTTGTCTGCATATGTATTTAGCTAGGTGTGCTTTAGGTTGTGATAGCAACATAGATGAGTACAAAGAGGGTGTAGAGCCAAGAGAAAAATAAGTATTACTGAGTAAATCTAGTGATTTTGCATCACAATTGCCAAAACTAATGTTTCTTGAATGATTCCTTAATAGAAAAGTAGTCAGAAACTTCATTTGAGTTGCTTAAATTATTCTTCTTCATTTATTCAAGGACATTGGCTTTCACACACACAACATTGTTTGTAAGTTCAGTGCATCTCTCACTTTCTTTCCTGGAGTTAATGAACACAAACCCAAACAACACTTCTGCTTCAATGTTTTAAAGCTGATATACAAGAGGGCTGGTGAGTTAAATACTATTTAAGTATTTATGATCACACATTCTCTAATCAGGCAGTGGAGGTGGCTTAAGAGCTTACTACCCCTTATCTGCTTTTTATTGCCTCCCTGCTATCTATTATTACCTGAATAGCAGAGCTGGTGTGTTATGACAGACTTATGCTTTGCCCACTTCATTTCATGGAATAGTTTCTATATTCTAAGTAAAAAGACAGATCCTCTCTGAAAACCTGGTTACTAAATTCCATCCCTCCATTCGACCATTTCACCAGTGGGAGAAAAAAGATCACTGTGTATCTACTGGAATTCAAAACTTTAAAACCCCATAACATTCTGTTCTTTCTGACAAAGTTCAAAATAGCTTCTCCTGCTTACATGGATGTTCCTGCAGCATAATGTACTCTAAATACAAAAATTGACACTTGTCTAGGAGAGAAGTACCCCCCTGGTCCCTGCACTCTTGAAGGCGTATGTGCCATTCGTTAGACCTCAGGGGAAGGCAGTACAAGAAGCGCTGTCTCCAAAATTATCTGCTCAAGAAAGAGAAAGACAAAGAGGAGTAAATTACACAGGGAAGTGGCCCTTGCACAAACCCTCACGGGAAACTTGTGTTGCAGCCCAAGCATCTTTAGCCTCACCTCCACTGAGGACACCAGCCAATGATGCTTCAAACTGCTTGCAGCCCATAAGCCTGTCACCTTTCTCATTGAGATAAGGACAAGGATGGGATAAAGCAGGTGCAAGTGCTGGGGCAGAAACTGCTGAAAAGGGGGGTCTGGCTGCTGCTTTTTTAGCTCATCCAGATCTCTTAATCCCCCTTGGCATTCTCACTCACCAGAGACGTGATGGTGTCCAGCAGGATATAATTCTTGGTGATTTTCTCTGAATAACCTTTCCACAGGTGAGCCTCAGCAGAGATAAGACTGTCCCTCTAGAGAGAGACATCCACTGATATATTTGGATACTTAGCAGACGTGCTGTCTGAAGAGCCTGTCACTGATAGCAGTGGAACAACACTGTTGCAGAGCTGCTCAAGTTATCTCAGGTTCAGAATGATTTTTCAGAGCTATCCATTCTACTGTTTTGTTTTTTTTTCCCTCAAGAGGCTTTTCAAATGTCATATCATCCCTACTCTTTAGCACAATAGTCTTTATGCTAAAACTAGCTATAAAAATCAGTAAGCTCTACCAGGGAATGAAGGCTGTGCATATATCACAGGGGAACAATACAAAAATGAGCAGCAGTCAGTTACACTCTTGCTGTGTTAGTGAGAGATTATTATTTACTTTTAAGAATGGAAGCAAACTAAGTGACAGAAATGTCTTCAAGGGAAAGAAAAAACAGTTTGCATCTCTGCTGGGCTATGTAAATGAAGACAATCTGTGGCATGAAATTCTGCTTCCACTGCTTATCCATGCAAAGGTTTGTACTGCGTTAATAGTCTCAGATTGACTAGATCAGCACATGCTAACTAACTCAATTTTAAGGCTAGATGCAATAAAGATATAAAGATCACAGAAGATAGGACCTGCATAGCCTAGGTGGTTCTTGGCCACTGGACCTGCCTGAAGAGCAATGTGACAGTCTTTGTATGGGGAGATTTGGGGGCTTCAGAATGACAACACAAACACTCAGTCTGTGAGAATAGAGAAGCTTAGAGCGAGACAATGGGAAACACTTATGCCAGAGATGATTTTAAACTGATGGTTCCTCTCCCAAAGGCACATAACTCACCTAGTCCAAAACTGATATCTCAAACTGAAGCAAAGCTAATACAGGATTGTCCACTTGAGGGCCTTCTCCTTTTCCAGAATAAAAACAGACTTCATCCTCCTGCAGAAGAGCTTCATGGTTTGAACAGTCATTTGGGATGTGGGGGGAGGATGAAATTCAATGCCATTTTTAGGCTGGAAGGGCCTCAAACCCTACACTCAGAGAATGCTCTAACAGTTGAGGAATTTGTACCTGTCATTGATGTTGAGATGAGTGCTCTAGGGAGTGCCACATTATTTGAACCAACAAGAAATAACATGGGGCATAAGACTGTCAACCCTTGTATTCGACACCTCTGGGACCAAGGTACTAATTAATGACTGAACTTTAAAGAAAAAAAAGCCATGTGCAGGTTCCAGACTGTTCACATCAGCATTTACTGTCCTGTGAAGTTGTCCTGTAAGTCACATAGTTCCTTCCATTTAATGACCATCCTGAGTTTCCTCACTGCCACATCCCAGTGAAAAGCCTCCTCAGGAAGACAGGACCAATCTTCACAGCCGGAACCAACACTGATAACTTGAATGTGAAACTGTGGCAATTTTATTCCAAAGCACAAATTCCCATTACTGTTAGTGAGGACATTCATGGGGAATTATGCCACCGATTTTCACAAGAGTTTCCCTAAGATTTATGCCGAGCTGTATCTTTCACTCTATAAATATATTTCATAGAAACACAGAATCACAGAATGAGGGGTTGAAAGGGACCTTAAAGATCATATGTCCCAAGAATATAAGGGGAAATTTTGGTAAGATATGCTTGGATACATCTGGGGTATAAAATATACACATGAAAATAAGTGTCTATATTAGTGAGTATGATTCCACCTCCCTAAATCTTTTCTGTGATGTGTAAAGGTAGTAAACTGATATAACATTGATTCTCCCAGGGGGTTTCCAGTTCTCAGTTAGGCAACTCCATCCTCCTTGTTGCATTTGTTCATGTGCATGAAGGTACCTCAGTGAAGTGTTTTAGTACTGGATATTGAAATCCTGCTGTTCCTCATGGTTAAGAAGGCAGACTGCAAGGACACATGTGAATCAGCTGGTGGTAAAATAATCCCTCTCCTGCTCATTTCAAAAAATATATTTTCCCCTAATGCGGTTCCATCAGCTTCTATCATGAATAAATTATCATGCCAAGGTACAGTCTTTTCCTTGTTCCTGTTCTTTTTGTTGCTAATTGGTTATTAATACAGGAACAATGTCTGTATGGAAGTTTTTGACATTGATTTTAAGTGCAGAAAAGATATTAAAATATATCAGATACTGCTGATTCCCTACCAAGTGTTCTGCAATTCTCACAATGGTTCCCCCCAAACCCCTGGTCTTTATAGGTGATAGTGATATGCGACATCTTCTCCTTCTAAGGTCAACAGAAGTCAAAGGAACTCAACACTTCATGTGGTCAGGGTCTTACAGTCCAAACAAATAAACAAACAAAAAAGTAAGATCCCCCACAAAAACTCATAGAATGGTTTGGGTTGGAAAAGGCCTTAAATACTATCCAGTTCCAACCCCTTGCTATGGGCAGGGGCACCTCACCCTAGACCATGTGACCAAAGGCTTTGTCCAACCTGGCCTTGAACACTGCCAGGGATGGAACATTCACCACTTCTTTGGGCAATCTCTGCCAGTGCCTCACCACCCTCACAGTAAAGAACTTCTTCCTTATATCTAACCTGAACTTTCTCTGTTTAAGTTTAAACCGCCTGGTTTTGTCCTATCAACACAGTCCCTGAGGAAGAGTCCTCTCCAGCATCCTTGTAGGTCCCCTTCAGATATTGGATGTGTACCTTGTCTTCTGTTCAAACCTAGGTCATGAGCAATGAAGGATTCCTGGGCACTTTTCAGAAAGGGAGATGTGTCGCAGCTGTATTTCAGAGAAACATAGGAATACAGTGTTTGAATAAAATAGTGGTGACACACACATTTTCTCTGGAAGACTATTAATATCAAATATTGTAACAAACATTTCCATATTTCCATATACTTTCCAACTCTGGAAAATCATTCCTCTGGAAAATCATGCTGCGAGTGCATTACAGCTCTTTATCCTTTAGCAAATCCCCACAGCAGTACAGATTATGAAATTATTACGGGCAGCAGGGAAAATTGAGAACAAACTTTTCTTTGCTGCTTGACCTCAACACCACCATTGCAGTATACCCATAGAAAACTTAAAATGACAGTTTAATAGCTAGGCTGATATTGATCCACAAAGAGAGAGGCTGAAAAGTCTAAGAGAATCAAAAACTCATCTGTTCCATTAAACTAGCACAGTACTGATCTCCCCCCATCAAAAAAAAAAAAAAAAAAAGAGAAAGCAAGAGAAATCAGTATCAGTTTACCGTATTTTTCCATAACAACCAATATTTCTGCTTTCTAGCATATAGCCCATTCAAAAAGATACTTTTCCTCACATTTTCATCATACATTACTTAAAAAAATACTTCTTTAGAGGAGTGTGAATGATTACTGGTGAGAACATGATTCAGGGTGTTCTGTTCCAGGAGGTAAGTCTCCTGTGTTTTTTTTTTGGTAGTTACTGTCAGAAACCTGTGGTTATTTTACACACATTTAGGACACACTGAACAAAACTTCTTTGCTTCATATATTAGAAAGTTGCAGGGTGTATCTAAACAATTTTATTCCCCATTTAAAAGAATATCACAATAACGTAGGCTACAAGAGGTCAGAGTCCCACTTAATGCTCAAAACATGTCTTGTGGCCTGCTATTGTCTCTTGTCCTACCACTGCACTTCTGAGAAGAGTTCCATTCTGTTTCCTTTACACCTTACCATCAGGTAGATGAAGACAAATCACAAGCTTTCTTTTTCCAAAGACAAAGCTACAATTCCCACTATTTTCAGCCTCCCCTTATAGCCTCATCTCACTTATATTTTAATTCTAGTCTGATGTTCATATATATCCAATATACATGTATATTACTTTATATCCAAACTTTGATATGGAGTAGGGTACCTTTTTATTTCCAATTCTAGCTCCATGCACTATGGAGGTATGAATTTCACTAGGCCTCTTGGATTGCACATTTTCTAATGTAAGCACAAATGTTGTTGTTTTTTTTTTCCAGGAACAGTGGAACTTGACTATTTCAACACTTCCTAAAAAAAAAATAAATATATATTTTGACTTAAAGAAATGAATTTTAAAACAAAATGGTTGCGTAAACTATTACAAGGTATAATTTAATTATTATATGAGGAATAATTATTAATTATTCCATGGTATAATTATTATAATTTAAATTCACAAAAGACAAAGTTAACAGCTCAAAAATGCAATAACATATTTGTGACATAAATATTAACAACATTTTGGAGAATTTATTTCAAAGTTCTATGACAAAAAAATACAGTCATCTAATTAGGGTCACAGTGATTTCTTTATTACTGTGTTTATTGTATTAACCACCAGATCAATTACAAGAAAGTATTATTTCTTAAAAAAAAAAATATTTGACAGTCCACTGTGTGACTGTATTTCAGAAAGAAAAGCTGGGAGAAAACTATCATTGTTTAGAGTTGGCTACTAATGATTAAATCAGTTCCCAAAGTGTTATCACCTGGGGATGTGACTATGAATAAGCAGTTAAAAAGTTATAACCATTTCTTTTGTTTAAAATACATATTTGCACCTAAAATTGGCTGCTTTGGGATGTCTGTAAACACTATTTAAGCTGTGCTAAACTGGAATTTCTATACATGAGCTTCAAGCAAGCCACTAGCCAACTTCATCTTGTTAGTATTAAAAATCACAGCTGCTACAAGCCAAGTCCTCTTTAATAGTCTGTGTTGATGCAATTTTGTGCCTTATGACCTCAGTTCCCAGTTTTTACATGGAGACGGGAACACCCTGTAACCCCTTTCTCCCACACATCTGCTCTGTTTTCTTCAGTTACAGGAACAAGTAAGCTACAAATTGCTGGAAACTGAAAAGTTCTCCCATAAACGGAGTCACTTTGTTCTTTTCATTATATCACGTTTGTTCTCTAAGCTTTTGTTTTGGGCATTGTCAGCAATGGGTTATAGTATTAAATGATCTGATGCAAAACAGCTGCTCTCATCTTCTTATAATCCCAAACCACTGCCAACAGCAATGCAGTTTGGATTAGACTCCTGTTTTAAAAGCTTTTGAGGAAAGAAATGTAAAGAAAATAATAGGAGTCTTCTATTTGTATTGCAAATGACAGCAATTATATGACTACATAAAGTTATTATTCATTATCAGTTTCTTGGCAGAAATATACAAAGAACAGAATTATCCTAGATTTACTTTGGATTTGCTAACAGCAAAATTGTATCTTCATTTCACTAATTTGGTTTGTAGGCATCTTTTTTCATACTGCTTAGATAAAAAAAGGGTGGCTGTTTATTTACCTATTCATTTACTCGTTTAAAAAAGAGCCTGTTTTTGTCTTTTGATTTCTTATACATGGAAAATACTGCTATAACTAAACATACTTTAGGCCAAATTTAATACTTGGAACAATTAAACACATGAAGGAATATTATTTTAAGATTACTTGTTCAGAAGTCTTTTCCATTCAGCCTGTATTAGACAATGCATGGGGCATTAGTTATAATGACAGGTCTGCTGTAAAAGCCCTATATTACCAAGGGGAGAGTGGTCCCCCAGATAAGTGATGAGTGATCAGTATTTATTGGCCCTTTGTCAACTTCAATTATGTTTTATGGAAATTCTTTTTAGAAAGCAAGGTTCAAAATGCTGGATTTAGGTAGCTGAGTTTTTATCCGTTATTTAAGCCTAATATAAACAGATAACTGCACACCAAACCGCCATTGTTGCAATTACCAATTTCAGAAATATTAAGATATTAGTAGTCTTCTACAATAGAAATCAATTCATCTAATAGAATAAGCTCCCAGCAAAAGATGCTGTTATGATCTATGTGCTGAGATTTGCTAGAAACTCCCTAGCAATAAACCATTATTATTTACCAGTACGGATTTTAAGGACAAGCTTTTCAAAGCCACTTCAGGGCTGAGTATGCCCAATTCTCATTAATTTTATAGGTGATTGGGTAACCAAATCTCGTTAGAAAGCTGAATAGTTCATTTTCTGAACGTCCAACAGGCATCTATGTCTGGATGTTTCCTCTTGAGACCACAATTTGTATGTGCCCTAGACACTCAAATAATGATTTTTCGCATTAAGTTTTGATGCAAAAAATCAGGACATGACACTCATGAAATATATATATGAAGCTAAAATGGAAACTTTGATCTAAAAAGTCATATGATAGGAATAAAGACAGAAAGTGAGCAAGGAAAATACAGGAAAGGGACATATTTTGCATAAGGGTAGAAAATCCTCTTTTACAAGGCAAAATAACCCCATGTTATTAATACAAAAGCCATAAAATGACCAGTAAAGCCTAACTTTATTCGTTTGTCTTTTTTTCTCTCAGAAAATCCACAGTAAAACCATGAAATCTTACAAATTTCATATAAAAGTGCTCTTAAAACAAGTTTTTCTACTTCAAAGGGAGATATGCTTTTATCAGGGGATATTCTGGTATGAGTAGAAACTAACAGTTGACATGCTAAGAAAAATGATGCAGTGATAGCAATAGGCTAAATTGCAGACATAAAATAGTAGTGATTTCTTGGTGTTAGCATTTGTTTCTGGAATATCTCTGTTTGTAATTGCTGTGGTTTTGGAATAAAGCAATGTTCATTTCAGTGGAGCAGGTGATTAATGAGAAGTGAGTGAATAGTATATTACCAGCAGTAGAGGTTCAATAATGGACTGTTATATGCTTGAAAATAAAATTATTTTATAAAATCATAACATTAAGAATAATAAAGGCAGTTTTTAAATTATTTATGGACATTCTGGGAAACCTGTATGTTTTTTCTCAGCTGTCTATCTGGTATATTGGTTTTGCTTGGTTTTGTTTCCTAAATCTCGTGTAGTTCTTTGTAGATGTTGGTGCTGCTAGTAAAACCTTGTGTGATGAAATGCTAGGAGCTGTCAGTGCCCTGGATATAGCTTAAGTCTCACCCACAAGCTGTCACTTAGGCAACAAAGAATTTACCCTAGTAGGTGACTTAAAGAAGAGACATTTGTCTTGATAAATTAATTGTCAAAGAGCTTGCCTTTCTGTTTGACCAATCTCATTTCCCTGCAGGTATCCATTCTCTAAGACCACTCTCATGATATTTCCAGCTTGACACTCTGCCTAATCACCCCTCTGTTTTTCCCATCATGTTCAGCTCTGCATCTGCACCAGATACTATAACTGCAGAATAAACAGATTAATTTCTGAACGAATATGGTCTATTGACTACAGTCTGTGCTGCATGAAGACTCAGTACTGGAACCTGGAACCACAAAAATCAAGAATAAGGTAAATGAGAAAGGCTTGTCTTGTTCTTTTCCTCTTTTTCATTACTTCTTCCTGCCTCCCCCCCCCCCCCCCCAATCTGACTGCGAGAATTTTGTTTCTTTGAGATTCATATCTCTACTGAGCACCTTCTGCACAGCTCTTGCATTGCTCAGAACAGGGTGTAAACTGCTACTGTAACCCATGGTGTTCAGTGTCTTCATATCTCCCACACAGCACATCAGTTTGCACACATTTCTAATTAACATCTAATTTTGGATTAATTTCTGATTCCCTCCTCCAGGCTTTTGTAATGAGATCACGAGTTACACTGACAGAAGGTTTACACTTAAACTGTATCTATATGGTAGAACCTCCTAGGTAGCTAACTGATGATAGGATTAAAAACCTATCCAAAACCTCCCTATTTGACAACACCTGGAGTCCTACCTTTTTTAATTTCATCATCAACAATCTAGCAAATAAATACTTTCTGCTCCCAGCAGTTGTTTCCCTGTCTCTCTTCCCATGCATGAAGAAGCTGGGTGTTATTTTTTATATTGTTATTGTTTTACCTTATATGCTGATGTACACAATTTTATTAAATAAAACACTTGTAGTTCAAAATCTACATTCTTAAAGGCAGGCTGAGAAAGTTGGTGCTGTTCAGCCTGGAGAAGAGAAGGCTGTGTGGAGACCTCATAGCAGCCTTTCAGTATCTGAAGGGGGCATATAGGGATGCTGGGGAGGGACTCTGCATTAGAGACTGTAGTGATAGGACAAGGGGTAACGAGTTCAAACTTAAACAGGGGAAGTTCAGATTGGATATAAGGAAGAAATTCTTTACTGTGATGGTGGTGAGGCACTGGTCTGGGTTGCCTAAGGAAGCTGTGAATGCTCCACCCCTGATGGTGTTCAAGGCCGGACTGAACAGAGCCTTGGGTTACATGGTTTAGTGTGAGGTGTCCCTGCCCATGGCAGGGGGGTTGAAATTGGGTGATCTGTCCTTTCCAACCCTAACTATTCTATGATTCTATGATTCTTCAGTAATTGCTTCCTAATTATTTGGTAAACTCAGACGTGCAGGGGAAAATATGTACTTTAAATATTGAATTAATGTAAAAGTTAAGCATTAGGTGAACTGTTCTTATTTACCTAGCTGTATGCAGGAATGTGCACACAGGAAGTGTGGCAGCAAAACTGATATTCTTCACACATCTTGGCATAGATTTCTTCAAAAGGCACAAATCTGAAATATACCCATTACCTTTTCCACGTGGATAGTTTCTTTAAAAAGAGATATTGGGATCTTGACAAAATAAACGAATAAACACCTATAGGCTTTATTAAGAAAAACATTTTAATGGATGAAGGAAACTAAACTTTTAACTCAGGCACACGTATCTAAAATTGACTTCTTATCAGCCAATGTTCATATCAGCAGCTAAACTTCAAGGTACATCCTTAAGACCATGCTTTCATCCTGTTCACCTTGAACCTATACTTACCAGAAAAAAAAGATAGATATCTAAGCCTTTTCCTAGTTACTGGGACGAGATTCCTTCAGAAAGTATTGCAGACCTTTTGTTGGCTGAATCAACCTGTAAAGACACCAACTGCTATGTAAGCTTGAAGTGTGAATAGATTCCTGTCTTGCCGAGAGAACTGTTCAATATTGCCTATGTCCAATCCACATTTAGAATCTCATGTTTTCTACAGTAAAGTCCTAGGACTGCTAGTTTCAGTGCTTGAATTATCTTCTGAGATACCAGAGACTTGCATATCTGTGATTTGCTGGAGTAACCAGTGGAGGCCAGTTGGAATATGCAAAGGCACATGACACTTGCCGTTGACACTTGCCATTGTCACATGCACTTTTCAGGCACCTGAATGTTGCCTAGGTTTTTCTGTGCTGGTACTGAATATGTATGTTATTCTGTCTCCTCAACACAGAAGAAAGAGCTATTTCAGACAATAAAGGTTTATAGACATGGGAGACACAACACAAGGTGTTTGGGTGTATGGGAGACACGTGTCCTGATGGAACAGCACCTGAAGGCCAGGCAAGATACTTCTCTGTTTCTGCAAAACACGGAGCAACAGAATCCTTTCCTCCATCTCCTTAGTCCTGATGTGATCTCTTCAATATTTAGCTCCCATGAAGACATTCATGCTTTGGTACTTTATCAACAAACTGAACACACCCTGCACATTTAAATATGTACTTCTTTCCTGGTTTGCTGGAAGCCACTAAATCCAGTAGCACAACAGAGGCAAAACTGCCACAACTTCATGCCCTGAGACCCAAACAATAGCAGGACTGAACATGTGTTTCTAGCAGGAACTCATACACAGAATACATATATACATATGTACATACATATGTACATACATTTATACATATATAGATACATGGTCAGCCAAAGAAATAATGCAAACACACTCAGCACTCACACAAACACAAACAGCACCCATGGCCTCGTCTTGCTCTTCTCACTGTCTATGAGGAGGAAGGTACATTAGTGAGACTGTAGATACACACATTTACAGTGTGGGTGCCTACAACAGCTGGTGTCAGACACTCAGATGCTTGATCCCAGAAATCAGTTTAGGATAAAGTACTGAAAGTTGAAAGAGGCATCTAACTCCAGAAGCAGAATATAGAAGAAAATGTGTATTTGTGCTTTGCGATTCCTACAATGATAAGTGAATAGCTTAAACACATTTTCTTTTTTCTTAGGTACTAAAGACAATGACCCAAAAGAAAGTGTTTTGTCACCATGTATGTTGTGAAAGACTATGCAATTAACAGGGATACTTCTTCTAAGCTTTTAAGTTCCTTCAATCCTCTGCATAGATCTACAGCGTCCAGACACTATTGAATTCCACAGTGTGACTGCAGAATGCGGGTATATTTCCATAGCTGTTGTATATTCTTTGAATTTAAAAGCAACCTTATCTCACTGATAGATCCAGTGACATAGAGTCACAAAGGGCTGAAATGAAATGCACGCAACAGGCCAGGACCAAAAATGAGACTATAGCTGAGGTTCTTAGTGTCATTGTTAAAGGTCTAGTTACAGGTTCATTATTCCCTCAAGATACGCTTTTAAACTGTACCTCCTATCCTGTTTCAGCTACTGTCTGCCTTTGGTTTTGGGGGTTTTGTTTGTTTTGGGGTTTTTTTTGTGTTTTTTTTTTCCTGAATTTTTAAAATTCTCTATTTTTCTTCCCAATGTCAAAAAATTAATTGTGAGCTCTGAGCAAATATTTATTGTAGCACTAGATTACAGTGGAGATAGAGGAACTGTCTGCCATAGCTTGCCTTTTGGACAGGCAGATTTATTATAGATATAAAACTGCCTTGCAACTTTAACAGAAGGAAAGCTGAAGTGCTTAATTATTACACAGTAGACAGTTAAATATTTATTAAATACAGGGGATGCATACTGTAGTGAACCAACTAATATGTACATGAATTGAGTTTACTATTATTATGGCGATAACTGCATGCTCAAATTGGGCTATGCAACTTGCAAGGATTTAAGATGCCAGTTTCCAAGAGAGTTTGAAGCTTTATATAAGATATTAAAGCACAGGTAAATGCATTTAAATAGCAGACTTAACAGTCTTTGCAGAAAGGACCACTTCTTCATGCACTAACACATTTGAGTCCCTCAAGCAGATATTGGGATGTACAATCAGAGTACTTATTTGAATATATGTATAAGATCAAACAACAAAATTCTCTGGAATGGCCTCAGACATACGCCTAATGAAAGGCATGAACATCATTTTCTCAATAGCAGAGAAATTTTCACCAAAAATACATCTTCAATGTTACTCTTATTCATCCCCAAAACCTGAAAACGCTTTGTAGGTCTTTATACTCCAAAGAAGCACAACTCACAGATTACTGAATTCTGAAAGAGTGTGTGAAGGAAGAACTGCGCAATTTTCTACCACTTCTTTAACTTCAGTTAAGCCTTTCCCAGAAATATCAGCTGCTTAGACCTTACTTACTACTGTCTCTAATTTTTCCAGGGGGAGTGTGATGGATTAAGCTTGGTTGTATGCAGGTGCCCACCAAAGCCACTCTAGCACTTCCTCTCTCAGCTCAACAGGACAGAGAAGAAATTGTGAAAGGATCCTAGGTTGAGATAAGAACAGAAAGATCATTCAACAATTACTGTCATGTGCAAAACAGACTCAAAAGGGGAAACTAATTTTATTTTATTACAAATCAAAATCAGATTAGGATAATGAAAAAAGCTAAATATAAAAACAACTTCCTACCTTCCTCCCTTTTCCCTGGTCTTAATTTTACTCCTGATTTCTCTACTTCTTCCCCCACACCAGTGCAGAGGGGCGGGGAATGGGGGTTGTGGTCAGTTCATCACTGTCTCTGTTCAACACATGTCTCTGCTGCTTCTTCCTCCTCAGGGAAGGATCCTCACCCACTTCCCTGGTCCAGCACAGGTTCACTTCCACAGGAGACAGTCCTGCATGAACTGCTTCACCATGAGTCCTTCCCATGGCTGCAGCTATTCACAAACTGCTCCAGCGTGGGTCCCTTCCAAGGGGTGCATCCTTCAGGAGCAGACTGCTCCAGTGTGGGCTTCTCTCTCCATGGGGTCACAAGTCCCACTGGGAGCCTGTTCCAGCATGGGCATCCCTTAGGGTCACAGCCTTCTTCAGGCACCCCTCTGCTCTGCTGTGGGGTCCTCCATGGGCTGCAAGTGGTATCTGCTCCACCATGGACCTCCATTGCAGGCACATGATTTGCCCCACCACAGGCTGCACTGCATGCTGAAGGGGAATCTACTCTGATGCCTGGAGCACCTCCTCTCCTCCTTCTGCGCTGAGCTTGGTGTCTGCAGAGCTGTTCCTGTCACATATTCTCACTCCTTTCTCCCAGCTAATGTGTGTAGCAGTTTTTGTCTCTTCTTAAATATGTTATCCCAGAGGTTCTACCAGTGATACTGATGGGCTTGGCCCTAGCCAGCACCGCATCCATCTTGGAGCCATTTGAGACTGGCTCTATTTATTATGGGGAAACTTCTGGCAGCTTCTCACAGAAGCCACCTTTCTAGCCCACCCCCCAGTTGAAACCCTCTACATATAATTCCAATACAGGAACTAAGGAATAGTCTATCTGTAACTCTATATATTATACAAGTAATGAATATGTTCTTCTCTCAAGTTATCTACCAGTTGACATGATTATCTTGACATGGAGCTTTTATCCTGAATTTATTCTTGGACCTGAGAATTGCTGTTCCTTGATGTGACCCGAAGAAGATTTTGTGAAGCCCCTGTGCTATTCAAATCTGCTCACCCTCACTGGGTGGATAAGTGTAACTAAAAAATAGCACTACTTCCTACACACCTTGTCTCTGCTATTTATCTTGTGTACCACCAATATAGATACTGTAAATGATACAACTAATGAATGCAATGGGGAAACAAAACATGATACAATGCTAATAAAATAATATACATTTGTCTTCTCAAGAGCTGCCAGTGAATGTGTACCTTTGAAACCTGTAAGCAATTTTGCACTTCAGGCAGATACAAATCTCAGCAAAAAAAAATCTTTCCTAACTTGAGTGTGAAGGACTCACTTAACAACTGATGTATCAGATAAAATAAGGTCTAGGAAGAATCACAGGCATCTAGTGCTACTTGGGTTGCCCAAAAGTATCTAAGGTTTCCACATATAACTGGCAAAATGACACAACTCATGGGAGGTTAGTATCTGTCTGATCAGTCATCTGCAGGCAATTGTGAGATCTGAGACAGCCCAGTTTTCCATTTTTAGCAAACTGAAATGATGTCTCATGGCTGAATGGAGTTGCACCATTCTACACATTGCTTGCATACTCTGGAGGTTGCCTGTTTTGGAAGGATTAAAGGTTTAATGTCAAACCTCCTCATTTTGAATTATGAAACTCCATTGAAGGATTGTTTATGAGGTGTAGAGAGGTTTATGAGACCCAGAAATAGATGGAAATGACTGTGGGTAAAGGGAAGAAAGAACAGTAACAGTCCAGCACCAGGAAGAACAAAGATAGAAGGATATTACATGCAAAGAGAAGCCACTAGTGATAGAGCTCAGATGGAGGGAGTAGAGAATCAGTTGATGCCCTTGTGACAGACGCACCCACCCTCACAAAGCCTGAACTCTTACTCGACAAAAGTCTGCAAACTTCCCACCTCAACTTTTGTCCAACATACATGGTGGTGGTTGACGGGTATACAAGTGAGGAAATTGGGGTTCTGACCCAATGGGGGGGACTACATGATCACATTTGACCACAGATCAGATTCAATTAGGTTATAAATGGAGCCCCATGGGAAAGCCATTTTGAGTTGTTCCTCCTCAGAGCAACAGGTCTGGAATCAGGGACTCTCCCCTTGGGTTTGAGTGCCGTCTAAGGAAACTCCTCAAGGTTGAGAGCCCCCCCTTTTAGGTGACTGATGGCACGTTTCAGATCATTGGCCATAAACCATAAGAATTAATTCTGAAGTCAGCACTCTAGTGATGAACCCACATGAGATCCTGAATCTGTAGTTGATGTTGATGGAGCTTTAATTAGTTTTGTAAAATTTATTTCATTTCTTCTCAATGTATAAGTCTCTGCAACAGCTGTTGACAGCTGGAATTGTTCAGTGATTTAATTGGAATCACAAAACCTTACACTTTTCCAACTACTGAAAAATATGTGCTTTGGTAAGAATAACTGCATAGTTACGGTTACAGGGTAGTTTAAATAGTCTTTCCATTAATAAAAACATAAGGGCGAAAAAAAGAAAAAGTGTAGCTTTTAAAAGATAAAGTCATCTTCGTTTTGATTCAAAGGCTTTTTCAGAAAAAAAAAGAAGGCTTAGAATGTATTCCATGTATTAAGAGTGTTTCTGTGCTCCAAAAGGTTTTCCTTTGGGTACTGTAAGATGGTTTATTATCCATTATCTGTAACGCAAAGATAATGAAAGTGGTTCTATTGTACTGTATGTGAAGCCCACAGGAATACCAGGATTTGACAGTCATGATATATCTCAGTTATTTTCTAATGTGTAAAGCCATCACAAATCATAGAGAAGACAGTCTGTTGGTTAAATAAGTCTACAAAGTAAGATGATAGAGTTCTTCATTTATCTTCATTGAAACAGCTTTGACTGCTGTGTAGTTGATAAAATAAATCTAGTCCTATTCAGAATGTCTCCTCTTTGCCCATTGTAAATAATTGTTTTCTATTCTATTGTATTAATTTTTATGCAGTCCTCATCACACCCATTATTGGAGCACCTTCCATTAGCACATTAAGTGACTAATATGTGTCACCAGTAGCTCATTTTCTTGCTCATCCTCTCCCAGGGGAGAGAATTGTGTATAGAATTAAACGTTCTGATTGACAGGTTTTTTCTCTTTTCCTTTTCTTCTCTATGTGTTCATGAAGAGATGGTAGCCCAAAGAAATGTGACAGGAGATGGAGAGGTTCATTGTGTTTGTCTACCTTTAGGGGAGGTCATTGTATTATTGAAGAATAATCCCATGAAATTCCATGAACATCACAGTTATATAGAAAGTTTAGTGGTGGGAATGAATCAGAACTGTTGATCACACTCTCACAGCCTCTGTTTTCTAAAAGTGCTTGTTCCTCTCCAATGACTATAAAGACACTGGAAGCACATGCACATGTGTGATGCAAATTTTAAGGTTAGACAAGATAAATACATCCTCTCTCCCTTGGAGACTGTAAATAAGGCTCAAGATTCTGAATGTGACTTGGTGTTTAATCACAAGCAGTGATAAAACCAGACAATTATGTTTGTTATGTCTCCTGGACATGTCAGATCCAATGCAGACAGTATCAGCAATTGATTCAATTCTAAGCTATATTTCATAGCTTTAACCCAGCCAAGAAGTGAGAAAATCATGAATATCACACTCATTGCTACAGTAGCGTTAAGTCTTTTTGGGCAGCTGGTGACAGAGAACATCACCCAAAAACATGAGTTGACAAGAGCCTAAAATCAGCAAGGAATGCGCAAAGAGTAAGAAAGTATAGACCTTGCTGCCCAAAGATAGATATGAATTTTCCAGACAACAGCTGCTTCTTACTGGCAACCATTTAAAGTGCTTTTCTCTGTTCATCAGCATTATCACTGACCTTTTTAGCTTTAATTTCAACAAACTATTTGTCATCTAAGACCTGGACCTTCTTTTCAAGTAGTGCCATGTGTACTGAAGTGATGTAGACATATATATGGTAAAAGGTTGCTGATGTGAGTCTATATCATTTTACAATCATTTAAATGCCATGCAGGACCAAAGAAATGGTTGATCTTCGGTACCATTTTCTGTCACATTCTTTGGATGTACCATCGTATGAGAACATTCCCTTGGAAATATGAGAGATGTGTCAAATGACTCAGGGAGGTCTAAGATAAGAACATCTCTCTGTTAATCATCCCTGATTGTAGCAAACCACCTGTCATGCCACCAAGACTTTTTATGTGATGGTCTGATAATTCTTAGGGAGAAAAGAGGGGAAAGAAGTGAGATTGTGAGTTGTGAGGAGCACGCTGCTGAAAGTCAAGGTGCTTTACTGATCTCCCATCCCACCTTTAGTATCACTGTGATTTCTTTAATGTGTCAAGGCAGCAGATACATTAACTATTCAGATTTCAATAGTGAGGATGAAAAAAATCAATTTATTTGTGAAATTTAAATTACAGATTACAGTAAACAGATTTCCCTTTAGGCTGATGTAGCACCATAAATACTTTTCTTTTTCCCTTGGCCAGTACAGCAGAGTCCTGATACAATGCACTAGCTGTCTGGCAACAAAATAGGAAGAATTTTACAGGGCTTACCAAGATAACAGACATGACTAGTTGCATAGTGAACAAAAAAAGAGGTAATTAGGCAGCAAACAGCTTAGGAATTCTTTTCCAGGCTATGCTTTTTCCTCTCATGAATTAGCATGATCCCTCTTGCTGTTATTGTTTTGTGTCAGAAATAAGAGGTATGGTCATAAAAGTGGCATGTTCATTTAAGAACTAGCAAGGGAACATAACCTGTCAGCTCCGCAAGGTCCCCAGTGACTCCCTTTTGCTGAGAGCCGTGTAATGATTCTGGGGATGGCACAATGACAAAATGAAATGCCTTGAGTTTTCATTCTCTTTCTCAGACCTTCTGAGGAAAGAAAGTAATTGGAGTTGCTAAAACCTCATGTCAGTCTAGATTGGTTTAGGCCTTACTCTTGAGTTCTCCTCAGGCTAACAGAGGACAGAGACCTTGGTACACCCCCTGTGGTCATGTGTAAGACCAAGAGCTAAGTGGCACCATGAACAACAAAAAGTCATATAACTCTAGCAGGTTGGTATTTGCACAGCTGCATCATATTTTGAACAGAAATAAGGTAGAAAATGTAAGATAGGTGTATTTACAACTGAGAAAGGTAAAAACAACTAAATTTCCCTTCTTATTGTGTCTCTGATGCCTGTGGTGCAAGTCTGTCACACTTCAACAGCCTGCTAAAGCTGGGCTGAATTCAAGAGTGTGTGGTAGAAAGAGAGGGAGGACCAGCAAAAAGCTGTTAACGTCCATGGTTAAACTGGCATCACTTTTCCTCTTGAATGAACATTGAAGAACATGTCCTGTAGTGAAGAATAAGCATCACATGCAATTCTTAAGGCTCTTTTATCAAAATAAAATCCCAAGGACTGTGGTTTACGCAGTTTTATAGCTAGTGCTCCTTCTGCTGGAGACTGATTGCTTAGTTACAGAAATAATACTCTACTTCAAAACAAAGCCGTGAAATAAAAGAATTACACTGCAGCACAGCACTTTCAATAAGGGTCAATGAGTGTCACTTGCATACATCTGAGTCAAGGACAGACAGTGACTTTAAATTAATCTTTGGCAAAACTGTGAGGAAAGCAGGATCAATCTACTTTCATCCATGAAATTTAAGGACTGTGATCAATACTTCATGGTGCTTTGTAGCACCTGGTCCTATGAGGTTTGGATCATCCAGGCCTGAGTTCTCCAATTTATATTTATACTTGTTAAGTACATTGCTACTAACAACCAAGAAATACTCCTACATTAGCCTTTTATACTGCATGTGAGCTGTAGTGGAATTTGCAACATTAAACTATATAGAAATGATATTTCTACAAGTAAATGTAAGGTGAAAAATGATTGCTCACAGCTGTTTACTGTGCTTATTAATCAATTTGTTGATTTGAAAACCATAAGAGACTATTAGAACAAAAGAACTAGTGATGTAATTTACAGAGTGGGGAAGAAAAGGCTGAAACTGGAACAGGCTGCCCAAAGAAGTGATAAATGCCCCATCCCTGGCAGTGTTCAAGGCCAGGTTGGACAGAGTCTTGGGCAACATGGTTTACTGTGAGGCATCCCTGCCGATGGCAGGGGGGTTGCATCTATATGATCTTAAGGTCTTTTCCAACCCTAACTACTCTAAGTCTATGAACCATATACCTGAACAGCTCAGCCTGGGATACCAATACCATTGGATGAAACAAGAAGTTTAATGTAGCATTTTGCATCTCTGCCTCTAAAAAAATTGGTTTCCATTTTTCCACCTTTAGTTGATGACAAAGAGAGATAAAAAGGACCTCAAATCTGATTTTTCATCCTTTGTGTTGACATAAAATATCTTGGTTTTGTGATTCTTGGCCGTGGAAAGACCAATAGATTCAGGAGAAGTTTATAGTGTTTCTGAGGAGAAATACACTCCCAAAATAAAAAAGCAAAAAGCCAAAAAACCCTAACACACCTATGCTTTAATAAGGTGGTGGGGGAATAAAAAGTAACATGGAAGAGATGGAAGTTTTTTTCTCAGGAAATGTTTTGTGCATCCAGAGCCGGCACAGAACATTTTGACATTTCTTGGCAAAAATCTGACTACAGATTTGGTCTGATGTAACACAGCATGTATGATACTTACAAGGCCACTCAGACGTACTAGCCCTAATGCTTTTCCTCATGGTTTCCATCACTGTAGATATTTAGGAGGCATCTTTCAGGAGTAGTTTGGTAAGAGCTGACCCTACCTGGGTGGATGATATTTTATCTGGGACCAGCAAGAGATGGGATGGCTGCTCCATAAGGTTGGGTGGTTTGGAAGATGGAGTGTCCTCACTCTGCAGCAGGGGTATATTTCCTGCAGGAGCTGCAGCCCTGCAAAGCCCCGGTGGGAGTGGGGGTCCCTGAAGGGTGCAGCTGGGAAAGGCCCATGCTGGAGCGGGGGGATGGGTGAGGAGGGAGCATCAGCTGAGAGGGCCTGTGCTGGGCTGAGTGCAACCCCATCTGCACCCCTGCACCTCGGGGAGAGGGGTCGGGAGCAGAGCAGTGAAGGTGGGAATGGAAAGAAGGGAATCCAGGGAAGACAGTTTGTTAATGCTTGTCTGGAATTATTTAATTTGCAGTAAATAAAAATAGTTTCATTTCAAAAGGATAGAATTATTGCTATTTGCAAGGAGGACATGACAAATAGAATTTTTTTCCTGACACATATGCCTACTCCTCGCTTTTTCCAATAGTATTTAATACTTTACAATCTTTCTTTTAAAAGGAGACTGACTGGCTATTGATCTGTTTAGAAGAGTTTATCACAAGATGCTTTACTCACAGTATTTATATATCAACATACTTTCAGCTTTTTCATGGGATTTATCTTCAGAAGAAAATAACTAGTACTGGCTATTCCTTCAAGTCACCCTGTGTTTCACTACTGAGGGGATCAAGAAGCTGTGGCTCTCTCCATGTGCTCAGCAGACCAGGATAAACTTCTGGAGCTTCAGAGAGCTTCTGCTAATTCACTACCCATAGCTAGCTTCACCTGAGTCAGTTTCTTATCCCTTGTCATTGTGCTCCAGACTCAGACTCATGAATGGACTCATGGTTTCTTTATTCACTGTAATATCAAGTAAGTGATTCCTTGTAAAAGGGGTCAGAAAGTGTTTCCTAAGGTCGAGCTGTCTTGCAACTTAAATTCAAGAGGTCTGGTTTATGATTCACCTTTACAAACTTTTAATTCCTTTCTCCCTTTCTAATACCACAGCCTTCCTTGTATCCACTAAGCAGGTCACCTTGTCATAGAAGGAGATCAGGTTAGTCAAACAGGACCTGCCTTTCATAAACCCATTGTGGCCAGGCCTGATCACATAGGTGACCTGTACATGTGGCATGATGGCACTCAGGATGTTCTCTCAAGATGAGCTGTTCACCTACACCATGAGCTTGTGCACAACCTTAAGTCATTTGCAGCACACTGTGTTCATTTCATGTTGCACATTTTGAAATGCTATATTTAGCTATTTCTTAGTTTTTGTATTCTTCTCCAGAAAGTAACAGAGGTGTCTTATGTGAATCTTCATTAGTCTTTTGATGAATTGCAATCATCCTGCTCATCAGTCTAGTACCAGCTGCACATCAGTTAAACTGCTGAGTTTTGCTGATGCTAACATTAGCATCCTCAGTTCTTCAAAATCAACAGTTGCCCTGCAAGTTATTCCCAAAGAAATATATATTAAAGTTAGGCATACAGTGTAAGTGTGACTTGTTCTGCAACTGATTGGAATGGGTACCCCAAGGGAGCCATTTGATGTAAGATGAATGCTAATTTTGAAGAAGAGCCACACTTCAGAGTTTGTGGACTATAGAGGGAGCCTAGGTGATTAGCTTAAATTTGACTTTTAGATGGCTTAAGTTAGGTAATATAAATCCCATTCTGCATGCCAAGAGTTTATTGGTATTTAATCAACAGATCTTATTGTATGCAGCTTTCTATTTTTAAACAACTGTAATCTAGTTAATGAAAACAAGCTGAGGCAACAAAAGGAAATATTACGGTTGTACTGCTACCTATAATGAAATTGATGGAAATTTGCACTAACTTCTCTCTGTATAGGACTTTACCTTTAATTCCAGCTCCTGAAACACAGGTATTGGTTGCATATACAAGGACTGGACCTTTCTTATAAGCATCTCTGAATACTGTGTTATTGAGAAATTCAAACACTTCTAAGGATTGGGAATTTGCCTGTTATCCTAACTCAGCAGTTAAATAATGAGGAAAGAGTTTTCTTACTTGGAGATACCTGGTAAAACACAACTGTTAGATACTATAATAAGAGAAGGCAATACGCAAAAAACACCAAACTATATCTAACTACCAATAACAAAATGAAATACAAGTTAGAAAAGCACCAAAATCAAACCACTGACAGCTCATAACAAATTCTTATCTACCATACCTTTCGTTTGATCAATTTGTTCATTACATTACATGAGGTTTGCAGCCCATTAAGATAAACTGTGTCCATTGACCACTTTTCTCTCTGTAAATAAATCATCAAAAGTTACTTTAGTTGGAAAACTAAATTAGTAGAAGTTAAGGTTATTGAATAATATTGAAGAAGAATCTGCAACAGTAATTAAGGAGAATGATCCAACCTGTGGAACATCCATCTTGTCTACCTGGAATGTTAACACATTTAAACACAAACATTGGCCTAGGCGCAGTTTGAGCTTCCTGGGGGAATTTGGATTTTCTGAAATTCCCATCTTTAGAGCTCCTGAAAAAAATGCTTCATTGTGAAGAGGATTAGGAGGTCAGACAACCACCTTGTCTCAGGACAGTTTATTGTCTTTAGCCAGTTCATACTGAGAAGACAATAAGGAGATGACAAGGAAGAAAAGCTTCAGAGTTCCTGGGCCAGGAATTAATGATGTAAGTGTACTAGGTGTACACACAAGATGACCCATAATTATAACTATAAAGTAAACTTAAGATTCATACTTGTAAAATTCAATAGCTCTTGCCTCATGGATGTTTTTGTATTTTTTATTTGAAGACCAGATGAATGGGACTGCAAATAGCTTTTTATTTTACTGGTAGTCCGTAGTCTCTGTTCAGATATAATTTCTTGCTCACAGTTAGAAGAAAAATTACATTTTAATTATTATCTTTTCAAGCTTAAAAGAAAGACTGCTGAAATGAGTTCAAAAATTTATTTGCAATCTGATTAGTTGGGAAGGTGACTCTAGTTTTAATTCACTAATAACTAAAAAGTTCAAAAAAGTAAAATATGGACTGTTGTTTCTCTCCTTTTTAATTAACTTTCTGGAAACCCTCTAACAAATGATTTTATTTCTTTTATTCTACCTTGGCCTCTTACCAGCAGTGTGGGCTCTACACGATATGCTTTTAGTGCCCAACTGAATATTAATAGAATTCATACTCACTGTCTACGGCTGGAACTAGCTATAGTATATTATCAGTCATTAAATATTCTAAGCTATGGTATCAGCTTTCAAGCATAATGGACTCTGTTTAAGACCAGACTAAACAAGCTACTTTTATTAGCGAAGCATAGAATGCATGAAAGACATATAATAATTAATAAACAGAATTTATAGTTTACATGTAATGTGAATTAAGACTTGCTTTGTTGAGGTCAGCAGGGCTAAATGAGTAGCACATTAAAACTGTACCCAAAAGAAGAGGGAACATCTTCCAAACAGTGAAAACAAGTATTTGAATCTTTACCTGAAAATTAAGAATAAGAACAAATGGACATGCTCCAACATGGGGTCCCTTTCACAGGAGAGTCCTCCATGAGCTCCTCCTATGTGAGTGAGTCCTTCCCATAGCTGCAGTTCTTCATTAATTGTTTCAGGATTTCCACAGGATCAGTCCTTCAGGAACAGACTGCTCCAGGATGGGGTCCTCCATGTGCTGAAGAAGGATACCTTGCCTCACCATGGTTTTCCCTATGGTCTGAAGGGGAATCTCTGTTCCGGTGCCTGGGACATCTCCTCCCCTCCTTCTACACTGACCTTGATGATTGCAAAGTATTTTTCTCACATATTCTCATTCCCCTCTCTGCTGTGTAGGATTTTCACCCCCCTCTTATATATGTTATCCCAGAGGTGCTAACACCTTTGCTAATAGGCTCATCCTTGGTCAGTGCAGGGTCCATCTTGGATCCAGTTCGGATTGACTCTACCTGATATGGGGGAAGCTTCTGGCAGCTTCTCAAAGAAGCCCCTCCATTTCCAAAGCCTTGTTACGCAAATGCAACCCAGCATGTTTCATTAAAAATGTTTTTTTTGATGAGTTGAATTTTCTTCTTTAGACACATACATTCTTATACATACTGCTGAATAAGGTTGATCTGCTTACTATAAGACCATGCTAGATCATGCGAACCGTACCAGAATGAATAAATTAATGTTTTGCAATGTGCTAATTGCTAATAACTTGATTGAATGCCCACAGGATATAGGCTCAAATATATTTGCATTGGAAATGGTACAACCTCCGATTCAAGAAGAATAAAGAAACATTTTTTCCAGAATAAGAGCAGACCTTTAGTGCAGTGGTTATTTTTTTTTTATCCCTCTGACATTTATAGATTAAAGAGTAAAAAAAAGATTAATGCAGTTGCTGTTTTTTTCCAGGTGATAGGCCTTTTCCAAAACCAACTGACTGCTGTGATCAAGATGTTTTGCTCAAAATATCTGTGACTTATTTGGTGAAATGTCAGAACAATAAAGCATTTGTCCTCTGGCAGCTGGCCTGATATGATAAAAAACCTTGGAAAACCTAAAGCTTTCCAGCTGTAGCCAAACTGCTCCACCTTGAAGAGCTTATGTCAGGAATCCAACAATTACTGGCTTTCGGTTGGAAACCTATTCTCTAGATCACTAATTTGAATTGGTATTGCTAGAGCTACAAGGATCCTCAACACAAGGCAAAACGATTGCAAAACTGGGAGGAATATGCACCAGATGGTTCTGCTACCGTTCAGAAGGACCTTGTCAGGCTGGAGAAATGGGCTGACAGAACCCTTGTGAAGTTGTACAAAGAGAAAAGCCAAGTCCTGAACCAAAGGAGGAATGACCCCATGAGCCAGTACAGGCTGAGAACCAGGTCTGTAGAGAAGGGGCTGGTGGTCCTGGTGGACACCAAGTTCTACATGTGCCAGAAATACACCCTTGCAGCAAAGAAGGTAAGCAACCTCTCAGTGTGCATAAGGGAGAGTGTTGACAGAAGGTCAAACCACCTAAGCTGATTTTGTAGCACCATGAATGGACTTCAATGCATACTTTTAAATATATATTATATATATATTATACTTAATTTATAACATTTTTACCTCTGCACCCTACAGTCTATACAAAAGAAACTGTCACCAGAAAGAAATAAGTGCTGTTAGTGAACAATTTATCTAAGCAGGTTTAGATGCACATCTTGGAGCAATTTTACTGAGTAGTACCTACCTATTTCCATTACTATGTCAAGCGAAGACACACACACTTGCTCAAATGAGTCCTATGTCTAGAGAATTTATTCAATAAGAAAGTGCGTTAGCTTGGATATAGAACTGCACGACTGCAATTAATATGCTGTCACAAGCTAATCTCCATGTGGTGCTCCACTGAGCTTTATAGGCACACTAGATTGAGCTGCTCTAACTCATAGTCTCTCAAGTCTATGCATTGTTACACAAATATTTACTTTCCCAATGATGAATCCACAAATTAGTTGCAAATTGACATTTTGAGGTTTCTTTGTTTCCTGTGGATATTTCCATTTTAAATAAACATGCCAGGATTCACCGAGAAGTCATTTTGGAGGAAAAAAGGCAGGAACCTAAAGGCACAATTTGTTAACCTCGTATCAGCAGCTGTGTTTGTACAAGATCCAAATTCCCAGGTCCTTGGCTTTCTTTTGTTGATGCTTTGGTTTCTGATGGACATAACCTCAACACAAGACAGGAGAAGGCCATTAACTAATTTGGATAAGGAAACCACACATAGATGGAAGAGGTGACAAAAAAATTAGCACCTTGGAACGCCAGATCACTTTGCAAACTGCCTCCTGTGGATTTGCGCATTTCACTATTTTTTTCATATCAATTTAAGGTTATTTGATGTTGCATGGATCTCAAGTCAGTGATTTCATTACATGCTCTTCATTTTAGTTAACCTAGTTTTCCTTTTAAAAAAGCTGCATTCTGCTTTTGTTATCTCTATTCTCCAGTGTTTGTATCACCTGAACTCTGTAAGAAGAGGAAAGTGAGATGAGTACAGAATATTTAATAGGTTAAAGTCTCTATTTGTGAGTCCATTAAGAGTTTATAGTTTTTAAACAGACTTTACTGGCCATTAAAATTCTGATGCCTTAGCCTGACAAAGATTGTAATGAGAATAGAAAATGGCATTAAATGGAATCCATTCTGAAGATGATTGCAAAAGATACAAGCCTAACTCATTCTCATTATAGCTTTCTGTTGGTATAATTGTGAGTGTTACTCGGATACCTGAAATACTGGGAGAGAATTTTACTGTGACTGTAAAAAGGAGCTACTTAATTTGATTTAAAATTGAAACTGTAGTTGCCTACTTCTGCTGTACTGCAAATGGCACAGGAGCAGCTGACACTGACTTTGTGTAAGCCTGCAGGAATATTTTTCTCTAGCTTAAGACCAGCTACTACTGACATTAAAGATATCTATATATGGTTTTAAGACTCAATTTGCTGATCAGCCACAAGGCCATGTCAGCTGCTCCCATCTTGTACTTTAGGGTGAAACCAGACTGGAGAAAATCCTACAATTTAGATTACATTGAAACACGTTGTTTTTGTGTGGATGATCTTGAGGACATTGCCTTGGTATTCACTTCCAGGAGGGACTGTTTGGGTTTTTCCCTTACTGGTGATGAGAAATGAGTTGCATGCTGAGGGCAAACAAGATATCTAAATGGCATGGGAATTGTTCAGTGCCTAATAAAGCCCTAATTTCTGTGCCTCCTTTATAAGGCTACAAGTTTTAAATGCAGATGCACCTATTTAAATGTATTTATCATATAAAGGTATCTCTAGGGCTTCCTTTGATAACTTTACTTAAACTTCTTTTGGACTGAGACATATATTTGGCCTTCGTGAGTGATGATGGGGGCATATCTCAGACCCATAGAAGGTTATAAGCACGGAGAAATTTAAGCAATCTGCAGAGTGAATCATTTGCTAAAATTCTCCAGCTTCACATGTTACAGTCTTCCTGATATTTTTTTCCCCCAGAAAGGCAAGGAAGAGAGGGAAAATATATTAAAAGTCCTCAAATTCTCTAAAGCAAAACCCTGAATAGAGTGCACTCTAAAATTGACCACACTGGGCAGTATCTTCAAAACTAAAGTTTTGTTGTTTTTTTTTTCTGTTTGTAAAGATAAAATATGAGTTCTCAAATCAACGGTTACTTGGTGTTGATCACACAGCTCAAGGCTGACAATGGACATCAAAGGTGCTAAGAAAACCTGTCTTCATACAGGTCCAAATTGCTGTTAACGTTGCATAAGAATAAGAACTAACCGTTTCAAATCATCTGTCTTAGTTTCTTTTAGCCCAGTATGTTACTGATGAATGCCAGTATCAGCATTTTCTCAGTGGCTATGTACCAAACTTGCTGCAAGAACAAATGAATCCCATGAAAATTCTTGTAAGACAGCTAGAGACACCGGTTAGCAAGTGGCAGTGTAGCATCCTTGGAAAGAAAATGTCATGAAAATATTACAAGTGGCAGGAAAATGTGGAAGTATCAAAGCTGACAGTCAACTGAGAAGAAAAAACAAAAAACTTTCACTTGTAGCCTCATGTTTGTCACATGTCCTTATCAAAGTATAAAACTTAATGAACCAAAGTCATACAAGGTAGGATACCTACAGATTTTGATAGTACTCCCTTATCACAGCCTTGATAAGTTCCATAATATCAAACCAGATGGTTGGGGACAAAAAGAAAAAAAAGAAAAAGAAGGTGTTGTCAAATGAAGAATTCTTGCTTCTTTAATAAGGAAAATGACTTCTTATGGAGAACAGTTACAGTGAAGTTTAATAATAGACACAGAATCATCCCACTGGGTCCCAGAAGTCAAAGGAGACATGGATGTCACAGTAGATGCCAGTGGCTAAAATACTGTGACACTCTATAATGGTGTATGTGTACGTATGTATAATACACATATACACTGGTAAATGTAAAAAGAAAGCCTTGACATACAATATGTGAAGAAGAAAAAAGGTCTTTGCAGCCTGTCACGGTAATCTGATGCCCATATTGTTTTTTAATTGATTAAAAATCAATATTTCATACACATAGAATTGGTACCAAATCTAAGAGAAAGATAGCTCAACCAAGAAGCCATTGATCTGTTTTGTGTGATACATACTGTTTATGGAACTCTGTATGCATTTGCATGTGCACATGTATCTTTGTGTGTAAACACATATTTGTGTTTATTGCTTCTTAAGAAATCAATATAATGCCATGTTTTTGCTTAAACTTCCATTCTATAGTATGGATTCTTAGAAAGGGAGATTCATGGCCTGATAATGTACTGCAAATTATCTTACGAGATTCTTAGCAACGGTCAATATGTTTACTGTTTTAGAGAATAAAACATTGCCCTTGAGAGATATGGCTCATATCCTAAAGAACAAAGAAATGTTTAGTGAAAAGAAAGCAGGGAATACAAATAGAGAATACAATGAACATATTAATTTTAAATGGTGAGGCCACGTTCCTCAGCATTTTCTCACAGTAGTGGGGTTTTTTTACATAGTAGAACTGCTTGTGATTTATATCATGTAAATAATATGAGAATCTTTGCTACCGTTTAAATATGCTTCATCGGAGAACAATGAAAACAATTCTAAAAGCATGCATTTTTGAACAGCTTAAGCAGTTCAATTACACAAGTGAGATATCAGTATTGATCCAAACAAAGTCACTTTAGACTTACTGGGGAGAAACAGAAATAGAGAAAAGCAATTCGTTCTCTTCTTGTCTAAGTTCACTGAATTTTTACTACTACTGTCACCTTTTTAATCTCCGTAATATCTAGGTAAAATGAGTGCAATTAAATGTAAAACACTTTTTTTTAAAGACTACTATATATCTTTTATCATTACTTATACAGGCCTTGTGTTGACATGATCTTTTAAGATTACATGGCTTGTCTGAACTTCTCTTAGCCTGTGCTGATTTAGCTTCTTTCAATTGTGTCAACATTCGCCCAGCCATCAAGTAATTGTCATCTGAATTTGCTAAGCTTTAGTTTAGCTTTGTGGAATTGTATGGTGTACTGCCTGTTGGTAGTAAAGCAAGTACTCTGCACAGGATGAGCTCTCTTATAACCCTAGAATAAAAGCACAGAGTTTAGGTGAGGGCAGGTACAAGACGACACAAGAAGTATTAGGACTCTGTACACACATCGTGGTAGCCAGATACTGGTGACTAAAGGTATTAACAAACAAATACATAAATGTGAATCAGGTGAAAGAGATTTCAAGGATAGCAATAGCAAAACAAGTAGACTGTGGCACTGGAAACCAATGAAGTACTGGGTCACCGCAAGAATGAAAGAGAATATCCTTCTTAAGGACTGAAGCTGATGGCCTTCAGAGGTAAGTGAACACGGACAGGCGAGCATAACACAACAGAAGAATGCACAGATTCTAGAAAGTCTGCTTATCAGTATGAACTGTGTTATTAGCTGGAAGTGTCAGTATCATCATAGCTATATTGTAGTAACACTTGTGTTTTGGTTATATAGCCTTAATTTTAACTGCAGTAACTATAAGTTCTTGGATCTGTATATAAGGTGTGTTTCTTTTGATCCAGAAGAATCTCAGTGTAATATTTTATACATGACTCAGATACTTATATCTGAAGCCAAGTTATTATAAACAGAAGGTATGCTGAGCGATACCAGAAACATGACCAAGGCCATCTCCATCTCTAGAACAGGCTGGTAGTGGCTGGTTAAGGAGAGCAGAGAACATGGGGAAATAGGGAACAACTCCTGTCCCTGACTGCCCCCTAAACGCAAGAACAGGACAAAATGGCTTATACATAGCATGCTACTACTTTGTGCCCTGTTAAAGCCAATTAAACATGAGATGGGTTTTAGACTGAAACTTAATCTCCTCACACAGTTTACGCCCCAAATTCTATGGAAATTCACCTCTTTTCATTATTAAGACATAGCATAAAAACTACAAATGAATTCCTTAAATTTACAGTTTAAATAATTTTCCAAACAGGTGCCTCTGTCTAAACACTGAATATTAGCAAAGAAATTATTTTGATTATGAGCATGGTTTTGAATCTGAAAAACCTTATTTTGTCAGAATGACAAAGATGTCCCTAATAGCTTTGTTTTTATGACTGACATTCATCCCAGGTGAACTCAATTGCTACCAAGGGATTTATAACGGGTATAATAAACAGATCCTGGCATTTCTAAATTCATTCCCTTGACCTAATATAGAGACATAATCATGATCTTGTGTCTTATTGCAAGAAAATTTTTCCATCCCCATCAGTGCTGAAACAAATATTAGTAAAGTTTAGGCTGACATTCACACAGGAGCAAATGTCGCATTAATTCATGCGGCAGCCCTTCTCTCTCTCCAACAGTATCAGTACTTTAGAATAGCTCAGATTTCTTCCTTGTTGGGATTTCTTACTTTTCAATGAGTATGTGAGTGACTCCCTTCTGCTGCAGTGAACCTGAGTGTATATACAGGATTTTCCTTCTAGCAGTGATTTTTTAGCTAGTTTGGTTTTGGCAAGCAGAAGCTTGTTAAAGAGCATCAGATCCTACATTCAGAAAAGCTTTCTGCAGCTCTGTGGAGCTGATTGGCATCCATAGTACCTATATATACATGGCCACAGATCATCATAACTAACTCTCTATGCTCTATTGGTTTCATTACCAGGAAGAGTTTGCTTATAAAATGAGTAGTCAGGTTTTATATCTTGTTAACTTTGTTACATTACAGTGTCAGTGTTGCACAACGGCAGTTAATGTGTTGTCTGTCTTTTGTGACCTCTCTGACTTTTTTACACTCCTCCTTCCACAATTTATTACTTTTATCAATAATGTGGACAGAAGATTGCACAGGATGTACCATGATTGGCTGAAGATGACAGCAAAGAGCTCTGGATAGTATAGAAATACTGTACAAGAACTGGAAGACCAGCTGAGGCAGCAGATGTTGGAAATTCGGAGCATCTTCTGAGGACTGCAGATGCTTAGAGAGGACCTGAGTAAACTTAGTCACTGAGCCACAGGATAATGCTATTAAAAATAATTTACTTCTGCATGTGAACACATTCATGTGCAGTAAAGGAGAGTAATAGAGATCTTTGAATTAGTAGAAATCTGGGAATGTCCATTTGGTTTTGCACTGTGTTTGTGATTTTACCTGGTTGGACTTCTAATTAGACAAAGGGTGTTTGCTGTGAATGGTGTCCTAGCTTATAAATCTCTGTTGGCAGAGAAGCAGTACATCACAAATGCAGCAAAGAATATCTTTGTGGTGCTTTTCATTTTTCCATCTTTCTGTTTCAGATAAGTATGCAGAATTAACTGCTTCTTGTATAAACCCAGCAATGCTTTACAAGGAACAGCATCCAAAGGCTACGATGCTTAGCACAGCACTTCTTCAAGAACATAATTCCCCTTTTCTTCCTATCCTAATCTGGTCAAAGGTGAATTATTTTGATATAATTCCTGTTTCATTTGGTCTTATTATTACTAAGAGCTTATGAAAACAGCATTCATGATGTGAAATGAGCTTCTATGTGTCCTATCCAGAGCCTTGCAAAGCTTCACACTTCCTCAGACCCTTACACTACTTTCTTCTATTAACTGTCATACCCAGCTCCCCTGATATGAACTGAAACCATGATTTAATCAGTATGGATTTTAACAAAAGCTATGTACTAGATCATACGTAATAAATCATCATAGCTCCCCTGTGATATACTGTGGTACCTGTCATAGGCTGAGAAAATAAGGGCTGTTCAGCCCCAAGAGAAGCTGCATGGAGACCTCATAGCAGCCTTCCAGTATCTGAAGGGGGCCTACAAGGATGCTGGAGAGGGACTTTTCATCAGGGACTGAAGTGATAGGACAAGGGGTGATGGGTTCAAACTGAAACAGGGAGAGTTCAGGTTAGATATAAGGAATACGTTTTTTACTGTAAGGGTGGTGAGGAACTGGAACAGGTTGCCAAACAAGTGCTAAATGCTCCATCCCTTGCAATGTTCAAGGCCAGTTTGGACAGAGCCTTGGGCGACACCGTCTAGTGTGAAGTGTCCCTGCCCATGGCTAACCTAAACAATTCTGTGATTCTATGAATTCTTGAGAGGGTTCATGCCAAGAATGTATTACCACGTGTAGTGTCCAACACTACCAATACATGTTAACATTAAGTCTTAATGTTGGCTGAGATGTTCCCTGAAAACAAAGAAAAAAGCCCTGAATATTACATGACCAGAGTGGATTACTTGAGTCATACTATACAACTGAGTTCAGTTACATAGATAAACAAGACTTTTCTGAGACTACAAATACAAGCTTACTGTATTATGAAAAGGTGTTTACTTGCATAATCCCATGATATGTCAATAATCAAATGCTTCAGTAAACTTGACCATTTAGAAATATTCTAGTCATATTTAAAGAGTGCCAGTAAAAATCATTGTCTTTAATTATTATACAGGAATGTACTATAGGGATATTACCTAACAGTTACCCTGATAATAAAATAGAAAGTAGACTGAGGTACTTTGTGGAACATCCTACTAATTAACCACAACTGTATATTCAGTGAGCAGAAACACTGCAGTTCCTGATAACAAGGGATCAGATCATAAGCCTGCCAGTCTTGTGTCTTGCCTGAAGCACTGAGCATTACCAGGTGACTGATGAGAGTTACAGCAACTCAATCTCACAGTTAAGTAGGTTTGTTACATTACAGGTCACCTGAATTAAACCAGACAGAAAGGGGAAAGCTCCTGCCCGCACAGAAATAACAAACTGACTGCTGTATAAACAGACACACTCCTTGTCAGCCCGAGCTGCTCACTGCTCGAGTCAACATCTTCCCACAGGTATCGCCTGATGACTAATGCAACAATTAAGGATCTGTCAGATTACCTGCACTTGGCAGCAATCTTAGCCCTGAATTGCCAGGATTTCAGGCAATTTTTCAGGAGGCTAATAATGGTTTAACATATAACTACCATTTGGCAATGAGGTATAATTTCAAACTGGTATGCAGAAATGAGAATGCTGTGTAGACGCAGGAGACTGTCATTCAGCTGTAATTTGGTATTGAAACAAAATACAAATGTAAATTGGTCTTTCTCCTTTGCGAAAAAAAGTTAAAACCCAGCTAAATTTGAAGAAAGACGTTTGGGACTTCAATTTATAAGTATTTTTTGATATGCGATGTTTCATCAATAGTCTTTGAGATCAGTTTACATTAGGAAGTCAGAGGTGTTTAAGCATGGCTGGCCCACCTGAGGGGAAAAGACTTTATTAAAGAAGTTCTTGAAGTAACTTCTATCTCTTCAGTAATTGAGGCGTTTTCCTCTTTGCTGTCCCCATGCCTGCCTCCTAATTCTTGTTTTAATTTCTCCACCATCAATTATCATAAGTGGAAAATATTCTGGTTTTCTTTTTTTTTTTTAACTTTTTTTCTGTCTAGAATGAATCTCACTGGCAAGTTTGTTTGGTTTATGTTTTCAACAAGGGACTAGGCAGCATTCTGAATCATGTGAAAACAAGTGATTAAACTGAAGACAATACACAGTATGTGAAAAGGGATATGTTGTTACTTGTTCACGCTAATTTGCAAGTTCATAAATCTTACTTTTTTGTGCTGAACTGGTAACAGATGGGGCAGGTAGGCAATATGGTGGGGAAGAGAATAAGAACAAACATTTAAATAAATTGTAAGGATGGAAACATCCAGTGTTCTTTCAGCAAAATGCACCCGAAAGAAATTCATCTGACTGCAAGAAAATTAAGGAAACACCTGGATCTCTGTGCAGCAAGTCTGGCAAGAATGAGCAGTGAGATCTCAAAAGGCTCAGTTGTTAAGCTGAGACAAATCTCCTAAGAGCTATGGAATATTCTACTTTGAGTTGCTCTCATGCAGAGCCTTTAGAGTGAAGGGACTCTTAGACCTGTCAGAGTTACAGGATGCTCACATAAGCTGTATTTTCCATAGACTGCACTATACCTTCAGTCTTGCTGGTAGTATTAGGAGTATAATAGAGAAGACTAAAATAGCAATACTTTCATTTTACATTATATCTTTTCAGTCAGTACATAGAAAGAGGATCCTGGGCTAGCAGGAAAGGAGTATCTGATCTGTATACTTCATCTTTCAGATAGCTCAGTGTATCTCCTGCCTCTCCCGCTTCTGTGTGTTAGTAATTCAGGAGAAAGAAAAGAGCAGAGAAGGCCTAACATTCTATAGGAGTCTGAAAACAAAGGATATCAGAAGGAAAATACTGAGTCTTTAGAACTTTAAAATATTTCCAGTTCAAATCTGGTACCAAAATTGACATGCACTTGTGTAAAGAGGGTGGAAGTGCAGTTTTGGTTTTATCCATTTCACTCATACTATTCAAAACTCATCATTTCTCTTCTCCATACTGAATCACCATCCAAACTGCCATCTACTTGGGAAACTTTGCAATTTATGAGTAGCTGCTATGATATACTTACAAATTAAACTAATCTTCAGTCATAATAGATGTATCAAGAACAATCTGATGGATTGAAATATTTATCTACTCTTCGACCCTCTCTTCGTGTATTAAAATAGTAATCTGCCTTTCCAGCTCAAATGCAGCCTTTGTAGACGTACTTTGCAGTATGTTTCTGATGCCTTCTGCCCTTGTCTGCGTAATTCATGTTTGAAATGCAGCAAAAGATTTTGGAAAACAAGAGAACTGAATAAATCCTTCCTTAAAGCCTTAAATCTTTAAATTAAAGAAAATCCTCACATTAATGTTTGAAAACCCAGTAATGGGACCAGATCCAGTAATTTATAGCTGCATTTGCATTTCACTCCTCTGCTAACATGAAGATTAAAGAAAGAATTAATTTTCAGCCCCAAAAGCCACTGTTCAGTAGCCAAAGTATGCACTGATCAGCAGATGTGCCAAAACATAAAAATACAGGAAAGATCAAAATGGTCATTTCTGATATCTCTTCTTTGAAACAAAGATTAAAACCACTTTAAATGCACTCATATGTTTATTTCATGTATTTTTTACAGGTTATCTGCTTTGCATTCTGCATGGACCTGTAGGACTTGCCAAACTACTCATCCTGACACCATTTCATTGAAGAAGAACATAGACCTGTTGGAGGGAGTCCAGAGGAGTGCCACATAAATGCTCTGAGGGCTGGAGCACCTTTCCTATGAAGACAGGCTGAGTGAGCTGGGCTTATTCAGGCTGGAGAAGAGAAGGCTCTGGGGAGACCTTAAAGCAGCATCCAGTGCTTAAAGAGAGCCCACAAGAAATCTGGAGAGGGACTTTTTACAAGGGCCTGTGGTGATAGGGTAAGGGGGAATGGCTTTAACCTGAAAGAGGGTAAATTTAGATTAGATATAAGAAACGAATTCTTCACTGTGAGTGTGGTAAGGCACTGGCACAGGTTGCTCGGAGAAGCTGTGGCTGCTTCATCTCTGACAGTGTTCAAGGCCAGATTGGATGGGGCTTGAAGCAACCTGGTCTGGTGAAAGGTGTCCCTGCCCGTGGCAGGGGGCTGGAATTGGGTGAGCTTAAGGTGACTTCCAACCCAAACCAGTCTGTGATTCTATGATTCTACAATTCTATGATTCATTTAAGTTAAAAAATAGGAAAGCGCCAATTTTGGCTTCTTTATGCTGAGGGTGATTTGACAGTGTTACTGTAGTGTTACTGTAGTTGAGCTGCTTCTCATGTGCACTGACCCAGTGCAGGAAAATGGCAGTCTGATCCAGCAGATAAACAAGTCTGTGACAAATAGCACTGACATCCCTATCAAAAGAAAAGACATGACTCAGACCCGATATCTATATGCAGGGCAGTGCTAGCTCTGAGTGACAAATGGTTTTAGTCTGACAGCGTGTTTCACTGCTTGAACTTTCATCTATCAAAACAAGACACAGAAGCATGGAGACACAGACAAGAAGAAGGGAGCATGAGAGAAAGTCACAGATACAGGCAGGCAGCCTGGGCTCCCCTCTCATAACAGCACTTACTTTTTTTTTTCCTGTCTTTTAGTACCTTTATCATTTCCCGGTGGGTATTTTACTTCTCCTCCCTGTTTTTCTAAATAGAAAAACAACAACAACAAAAAAAAACCCAAACAAAACAAACAACAACAAAAAAAAACAAAACACCCAAAACAAAACAAAAAGGCTTTCATTTCATTACTTGCAAATTCAAGCACTGGAAAACCAGAAAATAACGTGATTTTTTAAGCTTACCTCCACTTACCTTAAGCTTTATCGGACAATAAATTTCACTTACCCACGAGCAGAGTCTAACCGGTAATATTAGGCTAATGGAACTAACAGATCTTCCAGCCAGTTATACGCTTCTGTTTGAAGACATCAGTAGGTGAAGAATGAATACCAGGCAGATCGTTCTGGAAGGAGGGCACTAAGAACAAAGTGGCTCTGATGATTTTCTTTGTGGTTTCCATCACTGTAGATATTTAGGAAGCATCTTTCAGGACTAGTCTGGATAGAGCTGACCCTACCTGGTGGATGATGCTTTGTGATCCCACACAGCATCTGGGAGCAGCAAGAGATGGCTGCGCTGTGAGGTTGTGTGGTTTGGAAGATGGAGTGACCTCAGCACAAGCAATGCCCTCACTTAACAGTGCTGAATTGACTTAAATGTTAACATTTTTATAAGGCCTAATAGAGGGAGAGGAGTCAGCAGTGAAGGAGTGAAGGTGGCCTGGGAATAAAGAGATCAGTACAAGTGGATTTTTTCTGTGTTTTTTATATCACTTAACATTATGACACCAGCTGTTAACATGTTTTTCTACATTAAATGATTAACTGCAGTGGGAAGACAGACTCATAAGGCCAGAGACAGAAGAGATTTGTTATGCTAGAACCTGAGAGCCCTGATGTACATATACACAGACTGGGATCACACGGCAGATTGATGTCACAGGCCAGCTCCAGAACAACCACTCTTTTACAGCTGATGGTGACATATTTATATCTGAGGGTGAGAATGATAAACATCAATAATACCCTGTCCTGGGTTCAGAAGTAGCAGTCATTTTTTTCCTTCTTAGTAGCTGGTGCAGTGCTGTGGTTTTGGCTTTCAGCCTGGGAACAGTGCTGATAATACCAATGTTTTTAGTTGCTGCTCAGTAATGCTTAGTCTGACCATGCTCTGCCAGGGAGGAGAGGAAGCTGGGAGGAAACAGAGACAAGACACCTGACCTAAACTGGCCAAAGAGGTATTCCATACCACAGCACATCATGCCCAGTATATAAACTGGGGACAGTTACCCGGAAGGGCTAGATCACTGCTCGGGTTGGGCTGGGTATAGGTCGGCAGGTGGTGAGCAGTTGTATTCTCTTCCCTTGTTATTTCCTTTATCATTATTATTATTGGTGGTAGCAGTAGTGATTTGTGTTATACCTTAGTTACTAAACTGTTCTTAACCCGTGGGAGTTACATTCTTTCGATTCTCCCCCCCATCCCTCTGGGAGAAGGGGGGGAAAAGAGGGCGGAGTGACAGAGAGACTGCATGGCTGATTGAGTTTAAACCACAACATACCCTTAATAGTAAGAGAGCTCCAGGGTATGAGGTGACCTAAAAAGGCCTGTGGGTCTTAGAAGCAATCAGAAGTAGAGAAGTTCAAGAACAGAAAACAGCAGACAATGTCAACTAAAAACATCTTTTGGAACTGCAAGAGCAAGTCAAGTGAACTGAGCTTATTTGTGGTGAAGGCTTACTTGAGAGAGCTGATTCAGGTCCCAGTTGCAACTCCAATTTCCAGTTTTAACTTCTTGTCTGCATAAGAATAAATCACTTATTTGTGAGGAAACTAAATGTTCTTAATGAAAAACATATTTTGTGTTTTTTTATGAAAAGGTGATTCTGTCTTGAAAGCAAACAAGTACTCTTGGATTGCAAATATTTCAACTTATGGCCTAATAACTTGAGCTTGGTTAAAGGAAATATTCCACAAAGTCATCCCATTTTTCATTTGAAGACAGAAAGCCATGGAAATGATTTCTTTTGCTTTTTTAGTTTGTCCCAGTAGTTAACCAGCGTTACTCTTAAGAAGTGCACTTGCTTATTCCTCATTTCTTTTTCTGGCTTCAGCTTCTAGTTTTGGGTTCTTGTTATGAATTTCTCTGATACAGTGAGGTGGTCTTTTCTATTTGTGATTTTCTGTACAAGAAGATACCTCTACACTATAAACAAGTTAACTTTCAATATTCTTTCTGCTTTTTTTAACTTAAAACGAGGCATTTTGTAAATTTTCACACTTCTGACTTTACAGACTGCATCTTTTAAAAACCCTGACCTCCAGACTTACACACAGTTCCAAACTTAACCGGTCTCCCAGTCTTTTACAGCATGAAATAAACAAACTGACAAACTAACTAGATTTCAGAGGTTAAGACAGTTTTGTTATTCTTTGTCTAATAATAATTAAGCTTTTTACTTCAAAATCCCTGCAACCCCTGTCACCAGGAGAATCTTCCTTTGCAATGCTAGGGGTCTTTATCAGGTACATTCGCCTTGCAAGTGAAAGAGAGATTTTATTTCCCTTACAATTCTGATGGAGCGTCTGTGAAAGCAAGCTTGAGGAAGGATAAAACACAAGGAGAAAATGTGTAGAAACAATCCTGCAAACATGAAGGTGAGAGGAGCAAGATGGGGTGAGGTGCTCCAGAACCAGAGCAGAGATCCCCTGCAGCCTTGGAGAGAGCCAGTGGGAGAAGAGCACCCATGGCCTCCTCTTGTTCTCGCTGTCTGACCAGGAGGAACGTACATTAGTGAGGCTGTGTCTACACATGTCTACATATACTTGGCCAGGTCCTCCCTATGTCTCACCCTGAGACATCCTTAACTGGCTCCAGGTGGTGCTCCATGGACAAAACATGGATACAGAAAGACACCCGTGTATGGGGTGTTCATGGGGCTGCAGAGTGTCCTCTGTGGGGAGAGGCTGGGGCTGCCCCATGCCAGAAACAGCCAATCCCAGCCGGTTCCAGCCAGCTCCAACAGGCAGGAGCCCATTATCTGTATCAACTGGCATCATCTCAGTAGGTTTTTAGTCATAAAACCTGTAGTCTAGAAGGCTCTTTTTGCTGCTATTAATTACATTGCTGTCTTTTAGTTGTCCACAACATGAAACTTGAATGATAGCTGTCTAACAGGCTTACAGTCACCAAGTCAGCCCACACACACTTTGTTTTGAATACTGGCCAAATGTTTGTATTCTGCAAGTATTTGTAATGTTCTATTATTATATCCCTTAATAAATATATAACTCTATGTCCACGGATCTGCTCAACAAACTACCTAAAATGCTTATGCATGATCCTGGAGGCCTTGTGTTTTAACAAAGACAGATAGCGGCCTATTCAATTACCAGTAATTCAAAGCTATGCATGTGGTGTAATAATAGTTTGGGGTTTTTCCCAAATGTAGAAGAAAACTTCTTGATTTTCTTAACAATTATTTATAATATCACCTGTAACTACTAGCCTTATTCTCAGACCTTGTTTCTGATATGCACAGTCTTCCATTTGAGACTTTCATTTTCCTTGATGTGTTTGGCATTTCTTATCATATCTTACTTTTAACAACCTCCAATTTATATCGATTATTATCTGTGACCCTTTTCTTCTTTTTGATAGATATTGATTTTTATTTTCCAGTTATTGCCTTCATTTTTACACTAGGACAGATTAAGTGTTAGACAAAATGTCATCTTTATAAATATAGAATCATTGCTTCTGACGTAAGTAGCAAAATAATCTCAGGAATTCTCTCCATTTTTCAAAGATATACTATTGTTTCCTTTTCTCTTCTATCTCATCTCCCATTTAATTCTCCTTATCTTGGAAACTGAGCTTGTCTGAAACACCATATGTAATTCATAGAGACAAGCTAATCACCAGCTTGGAAGTTGGTGGTTTCCTAGGAAGTGGTGGTCAGCACCATCTTGCAATCAATGAAATGAAATAAAAGTAGTTGGTATTATCTTTTATCTGCTTATATTAAATATAAGCAAGTTATAATCACTGGTCTCTAAGCAACAGCCAGATACTAATCCAGCAATTAATTCATCTTTATCCATATAATGAGGTCCAAAATAGAGCTTGTGTTAAGTGTAATGCCTCTAGTGTGAGGGAGAAAAAGAACCCACCTATATGAGCATGTATTCCAGAGTTCTAATGACTAACTACTGCCCGTGTGAGACTTTTAATATGTCTCTACAATTGAAATCCTCCTTTGTAACACAGTTTTTCTTTCTCTTACACACAGATATTAAAAATTTAATCCTCTGTTCTCTGCTTTAATTTAAGAATCCTGCATAGACTCCATTTCCATTTTTTGTTATTTAGCCCTTTGTTCTTTAACAAAGATCACGCTGGACCTGTGAGCCCTAAAATTGATACTGACATTGCTGCTATCAAGGGCCACCATTCTTTTCCTCTTCCCCATTGCTTTTCACTTGTTCATCTCTCTCTGTCCTTGCTAAACGCATTATAAGCAGATCTGGCAATTCTAGTAATGTAAATTAGCCCAACATCAATGTTACAATGATTCCAGCTATGCTAGGTAAACTGACATTGAGATTTGTTGATATTAAAAACCTAGATACTATAGAAGTACATTCACAGAGATGTAGAATATGGGGATTGTTCTTGGTTGTTTACTTTTTCAATGTGAAATACGTTTTTCAGCTAATGACCTCTTTCACTTAGTAGGTGCATGAACTGCTTACATACGTTTGAGAATATTTAGCTCCATCTTAGCCAGTTAATTTACGTCCAGAAATTTAGCACTGCTCTCTGTAGTTCCTTCTTTTGTCAGATTCTGATTTGCAACAGACGAAGTCTGAGAAAATTCCGATTCCTTAAGTGAACTCTAAGACCTTTAAGAAATGGGTCTTAAATTACTGAGTTCCAAGCATTTTGGAAAATGGAACCTTATGTAAATCTCATGCATTATGGTTTTATTTAAGTGTAAGCAAATTTTACAGTTTAGGGCATTAGACCAAAATTCAATACATATTAGTATTGTGCATATTAGTGTAATATGAAATCAGGTATCTTTTCCTGATATAAAACATGTGAAACCTATTTTTGTCCCTATAAATTCTATTTCCCAAATGTCTGTTATGAACTAATGCTGCTTTTTTTTCCATTGAATATAAATAGGCTGTTCAAACTGTTTGTATATTTACAAGAGTTTTTACACATGCTGTGGTTCAGTTACAGGACAGGTATGCTACAACGAACATTTTTTAAACCCTATTTGCAAAGGTCTCCACTTTCTCTCTGGTTTGAAAAAGGGAGCTACATAAGTGCTTATCAGTTCAGATTCTTCTGAAAATTAGGGAAACATGTTTTCAGTCTTTCACGTGAATCCACAATTTCACCTGCAGGTGCTTCTACACGTGGCTGTTAGGGAACTATGAAATGGTGCCACGACAAAGGAATGACTAGACTTCAGTGAAATTTCTGCAATATAGCTGTAAAACAACAACAAAATAAATCTGATGTAGTGTTTGCATCAGATATGAAAACGACAACCAGTTGATTATCATTTATTTGCTCCAGAACTACAAAGGATTAAGGATAGGGCTTATCTGACCAATATAGATATATATAATGTAAACATCTAACTAACTACCTGGCTACCATATCTGAATCTAGTTCCACTAGACAGTGAAGAAAACTGGGCATTTTTAGGGAGTAGGCCAACTACCCTGCACTGGTTGTTCACTATACAATGAAACTGAACAAACATTTGAAGTGCCAATTTTCTTCCCTGACTCTGTTATGAATTTAGATAGTAAACTTAGATACACATCTCTACACTGTCAATTCTTACAGCTGATTCCCCCTCAATGGGTAGGATTTATCCCATCAGTTTCAAGTTCTTATTTTTAGACAGGTTTTGTCACAATTTGGCAGAACTGTGTTCTCTCCATTCTCAGCAGAGAGTAATAAATATTCGTCTTTTCCTGGGATCTTAAATTTTTCCTTATTTAAATCTACGGGGAATGAATTCTGCCCTCGGTGACAACTGGAATGCTATTTGGGCTCAGCAAACATTTAGATCTAAACTCCGAGTTTGAACCTGAAATGCAAAGATCTAAGCAAAGAAAACATCATACTGAATTCTGTTGACCAAATAGAGTCGGCCGGAGCATCAGTCAGTGGGTGGTGAACAATTATATTGTGCATTACTTGTTTTTCTTGTGTTTTATTCCTCTCCGTCTCTTCCCTTTTTATTATTATTACTATTATTATTATTATTCTTGTTATTGTTGTTATTATTAGTATTCATGTTAATATTAGTGCTGTTGTTATTAACTTTATTTTAATTATTAAACTGTGTGGGTTTTACCTTTTTCCAGTTCTCCTCCCCATCCCACCAGGGTTCAGGAAGGGTGTTAGTGAGCAGCTGCACAGTCCTTAGTTGCCAACTAGGGTTAAAACACAACATTCTGGTAGGCTTGTTATTCAGTCAGGCACAGCTTCATTTCCTTCTGATTTCATTTGGATCATGCTACAAGGACTGTTATATGATATCACACAGGCCAAAATATGATTTTTTTTTTCCAGTGGCTCTGTTCTCTTCTTATTGAAAACAAAAATTAAAAAGTAGCACCATATTTCTTTTTCACCTAAATGACAATTGCTTGTGTTCACTAATCCTAGTAGTTGTGCTTAGAGGCCATCTGGTGGAAAATGTTTCTTACAGAACAAAATAAGCATTTACAATTTTTTTTCTTCTATGATGTGAGTAAAGTATATACATGTATTATGCAGAGACTGAAGTGCAAGCCACTGAAATATGAAGTTTTGCTTAATCTGATTTCGGTGGAAGTGAGATGAAGTCCATTTAAAGGGGGGGAAGGGGAAAGGGAGAAAAGCACTCAGCAGAGTATCTGTAAATAAATATAAAAAAATAATTATCATTAAAAAGCAAGCAGAAAGTAGTCAGGGACTAATTCATTACCACCATGAATCTCAGACTTTTATTCATTTATGAACAAATTATGATAATAAAATTATTCTATAACTCCTTAACAACATATTCATAACATATAATAATATATTCAACAAAACCGCTGTGATCAGGAAAAGCAATGAAGAACAGAACATTGCAATTAGTGAAATGGTACTTGAGCACTCAAGAAGTATAAGAAACAATATCAGTGGTCACTGTATCACCAAAATACAGAAACAGAGGCTCTTGAATGTGAAGAGGTGTCATCAGTTTGCAGTTGAAGGAAGAGACACACATCTTTTGTTGACATCTTTGATTTATTCTTAGTAATTCTTATTATAGAAATTTTATTTCAGAGACTTTGCCTGTTCCTGATATTAGAAAGTGTTGTTTGTTTAGGCAAGTATCACTCATCTGGAAGTACACAACTGTTTTCACCTGGGTGGGTGTTTCTATTCCCACATGATACAGATGAAAACTAATTATGGCTTGCCAGTATAAAAATTCTTTTCATAAGGAACATGTTCACCTTATCTCTTAAGTTATTTCTTTTGCAGACTTAGTCAACTCATTCTTTTCAACCTCTTTTGAATGGGGTCAATTTTTACACAGAAGGGAGGGTTTAAGAAGATATCACAATAATATGTCCATCTAAGGATGTTTTCATGGACATTTGGAAGGACTTATCTTCAGCTTAATCCATTATTTTTTTTTAGCAAAGGAAGAGAAAAAGAAATGAGAAAAATTATGTTGGAGTACAAAATGAGGAAACCACTATAAGAAATAAACATATTTAGGAATACACAACTTCAATAATAATAATAAACAACCCAGCCATTTGAACTTTCAGGCCAGAAAGTTAACCACACCCTAGGCTGCATGCAAATGTGAACAGCAGGTCAAGGGAGGTGATTCTGTCCCCTCTGCTCTTGTGAGACCCAGCATGGAGTACTGTGTTCAGCTCTGGGTCCCCCAATGTAAGAAGGACATGGAGCTGTTGAAGTGAATCCAGGGGAAGGCCATGAAGATAATCAGGGGACTGGAGCAGCTCTGCTCTGGAGCCAGGCTGAGAGAGCTGGGCTGGTTGAGCCTGGAGAAGAGAAGGCTCCTTAAGGGGAGACCTTAGAGCAGCTTCAGTGCCTGAAGGGGCTGCAGGAAACCTGGAGGGTGACTTTGGACAAGGGCCTGTAGGCACAGGACAAGGGGAATGGCTCTAATTGCCAGAGCAGAGACTTAGATTAGACATGAGGAAGAACTTTACTGTGAGGGTGGTGAAACACTCGAACAGGCTACCCAAAGATCTTGTGGCTGCCCCATCCCTGGCGGTGTTCAAAGCCAGATTGTATAGGGCTTGGAGCAACCTGGTCTAGTAGGTGTGCCTGCCTGTGGCAGAGGGTTGGAACTCGGTGACCTTTAAGGTCCCTTCCAACCCAATCCTATGATTCTACAATTCTATTCTTATTTCTCTTCACAGTACAATTACCCCATCATTGTACATTTCTCTTTATTTTTTCTTCTTCTTTTGTTTTTAATGAAGAAATAAATAAAGAACAGCCTTAGTTGATAGTGGTGCTTCTCTTATTTATTCACTTGCATGTGTTTGTGGGTTTCTTTGGTGAAGACTCATGCAGGGAGAAGGAGATTCACATTGAAATTCAGTGTAAGCAAATTTCCCACAAGATCATACCTTGGTCACCAGACTTTAAGATGACCTGAAGGTGAGCAAAGGTACCTGACAAAGCATCTAACTGCATAAAGGAGGGAACAAGGGACTATGCCATTGAGAATATCACTCCTCCACCTTCCAGCTGGATACTCATATTTCCCTGACTTTTTTTATACCTTTTGCCCAATTACCGTTTATCAGGAATCTTGGTTCTCTGACTTGGGTGACTGCTCCAGCCTTTGTGGTTTTTTAGGTTTTGGGTTTTGTTTTCACTTTGGGGATTTTTTCGTGGGTTTTTCATTAAAAATAAGAGAGTTTGAGTTACCCTCAGCTCCTGCTCTATTTATGCACAGAAAGAGAAACCCTGGTTGGAAAAATCCTGAAATAAAATGCATACATACATAACTTTCAGATGTTATATGTTGCAAACAGATGGAGTAACATTTTAAATCCCTTAATGACATGCCCAATATAGCACTGCAGAGTTTTAGACAGAATCAGGTAACATATCCTGCTGTTAACCTTTGTGCATGTTGTGAGATTTCCCACTGCACATACTATATTCTTTTCAAGCTTGTTTCCAGCACTTATTTTTCCTATACCCTCTCAAAAAGAATAGGTTTTGAGTCCTTCTGGAAGGAAAAAGGGTTATGCAATTTATCAATATAATTTCTAAATTCTTTTTATTTATGCTAATAACATGGTTTCTCTAACTTCACTGGCTATGAAATTAAGCTTTCATTGCCCTACAGTAATGAAATCAATACTTCCTTCATCATGAACACGTCTGATTGAATTAATTAGAAATAGCTTGCTTTGGGATTTGATCCGGGTTCTCTTTCATGTTTTTAATTAATTATTTGCAATCTGATCCTTTTTTTCTAGTTTTAGGGGATTTTTAATTGATCTGTGTTTAACTAATGCCAATCAAAGTGTAAACTTCAGTTTGTCAAATTACATGTCTTTTCTATACACTGTTTTTAATATTCTGTCTTGTTTAAGAATGTACTTTTTTTTTTTTTTTTGCATAGTTTTTGTTTATACAGTTTATAGTCTTTCAGCTCCAGATTCTTTTCATGACTTTTGCAGCATCTGGGTATTTTAGCAATTCAAAATGCATTTTTTTTTTTTTTAAGGGAGAAGACTGATAAAGGACATACATTTGTTTGTATTCCTAGGTTTTCTTCTGGCTGTTTCCTGATGGGATGAATAAGAAAATATTGGTAAGAAAGTATCATATGGTGAAGAGCTCACTTTTTTTTTTTTATGAGGTTTTAGATGGATGAAACTTATTCTAAAGGTCTGAAATATTTGTGAGCTTCCTGAAACTTAATGTGAGTACTCATCAGGTGCTTGGGAAACAAGGTTTGATTGTTGGTTTGGGATCTGTTGAAGCCCGTTCTATTATAAAGCAGATATTCAATTTCTGTGCAAATCATAAAACTCTCAGTTAACTCTTCACACTAGTGAAGTTAATGCAGAAAGTGATTTCTTTTCCTTGATGTGCGACTAAATAAATACGTTACATCAGCAGATTAGGTTTTAATTTTGCTGTATTACAACACATAGGTGTTACCTCTGTGGTCATAAAGCTAACAGGTACCTTGGTGGAGGATACTATGGAAAATGCAACATTAGCCAGATTATGCCAAATGCAATCATAATGGATGGGAGAAAGGACAGAGCTGATACAGAAATAGTATCCATTACCTTAGTATTATGTTCTAAAATTACTAAGTGCCAGGCTGTGCCTAATGCACTTTGAAACTTTCTAATGACCAGTGAGCACGTAAGTCTAAGTAAGTCAATTAGAAAGTTCACATATATCAAATAAATCTCATAATTTAGTATTCACAGATTATTTTTAAAACTTAATTTTAAGGATAATAAGGGAGACTTAGAGAACATTTCATCACTGGGCATCCATGGCCATGGGTGGCTTATAATTCCCTGTAATAATCAAAGACAAATTTTCTTTGGATTTCTAATAATTGCTTGAAGTACTTTGTAGTTTGCTTTCACTTATAATTTTCCATCAGATGCAATGAGACTACAGTGGTGGGACAATTTCAGAACACTGATGAACACAGGTTATGGATTTCACTATTTAGTTGGAAATTATTTGCAGTTAGTATAATTATCTGCAAACATGCTTCAAAGAATAAAAATTATTAAAGGAAAAAAACGTTAAAGAAAAAACTTATTTTCATGTGGGTTTATATTTCAGTGGTCTTTGATTCCAACCAGTATATCAATAGGAATGTTGAAGATTCAAATTAACCTTAGAGCTTCCTGGTTTATTCCTTTCATTCACATACTTTAAAATATTACCAGTCTGGAAAGTAATTGCCAGTTCTAGAGATGTCATATCCTCAAGTGGTTTAAGTTAGAGTATTTACATTAACATGAAAACCTATACCATTTAATATCAGTTGTGTTTCATGGCAAGTTTCCCTTCAGGCTGAGTCTTCAGTTCGGCAAAGGCTATCCAATTCTCCAATGGTGATCTACAGTAAAGACTAGCTACCAGATTTTGCTTTCTCTGTTAAAACAGTGGTTAACAAAATCTCTGCTGCTAAACAGGAATAACACAAACATACATACACACATCTGCACACATAGGGAAGCCTTTCGTTGTACAACAATCTATGGAGTTTGTTTTCATTTGGGATAGGTGTGATCTACCATGTTCTGTTGCCACTCACCACAGCACTTTAGTTGGACAACTGGCACCTTGAAACAGTATAAAATCCTATTACTGACAGATGCCACTGTCATCTAAATTAAGTTCCTGGACTGTGCCTTTCTTTTCTGATACATTACATTCTGAAATTCATCTTTCCTTTATTTCCTGCATCTTCTTTCTCTTTCTTCTTTGCTTGAAAGACTGAAATTGCTCATTATCTGCTATAAATTGGCTTCAGAGTAGTTATCCCAATTCATAGCAGCTGGACCAAAGCAGTGAATGGCTATAAAATGCTGTTAATTTTATGACACAGTTGGCTTGGATTCAACCTATTATTTTATTTCACTGGCAGGTTTTCTTTCTCTCCATCATCTGCAAGGAAAGTATTTAGTAAATAAGCATATTAAGCTGTAATTGTTCTCCTCAACTTAAACCTCCATAGATTTATTGCACAAAGTTCATATCAGTAAGATGGGGAAAAGTATGTTTGAAAAGCTACTGAAGCAAAGAATGTGCAGTGTTAGGTTATGTGATAAAAGACCATATGAGCATAGGGGCACAATGGCAGGGGGAAGCCCTAAGTAAAGACTAAGAGGAAGGGATGACCTAAGGGGAAGGGCTGTCCCAGGAGAACCTCAGACCTCCCATCACAATGAGTCAATGCTAGAGCACCCTTTGCATTGAGGAGGTTTGCTGCCTGGTATGAGGCACACTGTGGGAAGCAGAGGAAGAGCATTTTGGGATCAAGGTCAGGAAATAAGTTAGGTAACTGCAAGTTGTAGTGTGATGTTGCAGCCTGGTTCAGCTATGCACACTATGTAGCCAAATAATATGCATGTTAGTCCTAGAGCTCATTTACTATTGATGTAGCTGTACTCCAGGCATTTTAGCTATTAACTTGGTCCTAGGCCTAAAAAGATCATACAGTTTCTTACAACTGTTTTGTCTGTTTTGAAAAGCAAAATCTTCTTGGGTCGCATTCAGTTTTCTGGTAGGTTTGAATCAGAGTGGTTTCTGTTTCATCGAGGTCTATTCACCTACTTCTGCCTGTTTGCTCTTCTATTAAAATCTCCAAGCCTCCTTTGATAAAAGAAATGCCAGTCAGTTTGAGTCAGGATTATAATGGATCTCCTTAAAAAAAGAACAAATCTGTCAGTGAAGAATAGGTGGGAATAGCATTTTCTACTGTTTCAGTTTAGATTTTCCCCACAGTACTAAGCAATGCCTCCCAATAAATTACCTGGCACTTAACTATAATATTGTTAACCGATTGAAGCAATTATACTGCTTTCTCTAGTGCACAATATAGAAATTCACTGAATGGTATAAAATATGCAAAGGACTTCAACTAAAAGTTCTGAGTTCATTTCAGTGTTGAATTAAAATAAGAATATATAAAAAAATATAAGAGGATCTACTTCCTAAAATCAATCCGTAGAGATGGGACTATCCAGATGCATACAAGTATAGCGGGAGAATGCAAGTGATGAATCAGGACCATAGAATGGTATCAGCGCATCAAGCTGATTTATACCCTCCAGAAATAGGCAGATGAGAGATGATAGATAGACGATAGATAGATAGATAGATAGATAGATAGATAGATGATAGATAGATAAAAAGCCAGTGCAATAGATATAAAACAAAGACCTGTCTGCTTGTTCCAGAATCATTCTCTATAACTGTACCTAGAAATTTTGATGAACTCTAGCACTGCTCTAATTAGAGGGTCATCAGTGACATCTACCTAAAGCTGGTCTTATATGGAATCAGATTCCTTCCTTAAATGTTAAGGGGCTCAATACCATCAGAAAAAAATCAGGCTAAGCATTTAGAGGTTGTGTTGAGAAATATTTTAGATACTGTTTATCAAGTGTTTTCTTGCAGTTTTCTTTTTTTCCATGGCATTCCAAAAATAGCTTCTCCCACCTAATCCTAACACTAGGAAGATCAATATTAATACTTACATTATTGTATAGGTTACTGTGCAAGCAGTAATGGGGTTTTATTATTCTGATCACTTTTTTCATTAAAAAAAGTATTTAATATTTAATTAGCTGTCAGATTATAGACATTACACAAACTGACTTCCTCTCTATTATTGGCTAATTTAAAGAGCTTGCTTGTCCTAAATTTTGATATCATGTTTCATTTAGCTTTTAAAGTATGGTGCAGAAAATAATATTACAGAAAACCTTTTTTTTTCTATCAGCATATTTTTCTCAATGAATTTAAGTGAACTGCTTGGTTAAGAAAAGCTGTGTTTCCAATTACGCTCACCAGAAATACATACAAATATAAATATATAATATATATCTATATACAGAGAGAAAGTGGCATGAACACGTATTTAAAATTAAAGTGGATTCATGGAAAAAAAAAATCAATGTAATTGATTAATATTTTATCCAGGCCTGTTGTTTACTGAGGAATAGCAGTACAAGGTTAAATCAAAGGAAAGAACTGGAGCAATATCTACACATGAGAAATCCTGCAACCAGCACTTCAAAGTGAAGAGAACGATAATAAAGCTATTACCTGAAGCCTTGAACTCTAGACTGTCATTAAGTTGTACACCACCTTTGCCATGCAAATGAAACTTGAGTATATTCACATATAGATATATGTGTGTGTGAGAGCTCCTTCATAAATTCTGTAGAAGAGGAGCCTAGGATTTCCTAATTATTTTTATCCATCCCAATTACTATTCTGCACTAGAATCCAGAATGGCTGGGCATCGTTTTTCCCATCTGAATTTATCTTGTACTAAATATGGATTTTGAGAAAATGATGAAAGTCAGAAGGTTCAATGCAAATCCATTATGCATTAGTCCCCAATAATTTGTTCCTTTTTATAAACTCAAAATGCAGTGTGTACATCAGGTAATAAAGCACATTTTTTTATCATTTTTTTATCTGTGCACTTATTTATATTTTTAGAAGAAAAGTCAAAGATTATGGGTGAAACTAAAAAAAATTACAATAATTAATTCTCTATTTTCTATCTTCTTATTCTTGTTTTTATTCCCATTCCTTCTCTTTTGCCCCTCCCCTACCTTTCTCCCTTGTTCCCTTCCTCCATTCTTTCTTTTACTTCTTTTTGAAATACTAAAAGAAGTGGGGAAAAGCAGGAGGGAGGAGCAGAAGAGAAAAGAAAATTGAATTTTATTTCCATAACAAATTCAAAATTTTTACTTCTTGATTTGGTATGCAAGGAAAAATCCCTCAAACACCAAAATTTTATGTGAAACTAGAATCTTATTTTCATTTATTTTTCATTCATTGACAAAACTAGTGTTATCATCACAGCTATGCAGTATTTGAGCTGGTAGTTTAATACATTTTAATTCTGCTATTGAAGCTTCTGCTGCTGAACTTTTTTAACCATAATGAATCTGAACATTGAGATTTCATAAATCAGATTGTTCTAATCACTTATCTGGGTGGGAGGTTGTTTGAATGGATCCTGCTGTGATTGAAACATTGTGTCTGGTGTTAGGTCATTGATTAGATGTTCAAAGGCTGCAGATTTTATTTTTTGTATAGGTATGCTGCAGATTTTATTTTTTGTATAGGTATAGTACCAGCAGCTAGCAGGAAGGTCCACTTTTCCTATACCTTCACAGAGAGTTGAATATATTGATCCAATTTACCCAGTTTTAACATAAAATATAAATTATGGTAATAGTTTTCATGTGAATTGATGTAAAATAAATTGTATATTTCCTTTCTGGGAAGCAGACCACTCAATGGAATGAAACAATCACATCAACTTTGGTCATACTTCAGAATACATTGTACTTGTTTGGCTGATAGTGTTCTGTTTGTCCATCTTCTGTATTTACATAACAAAGATACTTATTTAATAAGGGTGCCTTCTTCCTTTTCAAAAAATTCAGTATTTAGTGGGAATACACCCAGACATTGCAATCAACAAAAATTGTGGTTGCTAAAATTTACCGTAAATTTTATATGATTAAGAAAGTTTTTTTGAAAGATCAGTTTTAAATTGGATTTTTAAAATAAACATAAACCCGTAATGTAGTGACTTCTATACTGCTGCCAGCAAGCCTAAGACCTGGATTAATATTTATGTCTGAACTATGCATGCACAATTAATGCTGGTCCATGAAGAAGAGGATTCAGACAATTCACAGAAGAGGTTGAACTGACTGGAAGCAGGAATGTCAGAGACAGAGTGACACCCTACAAGGGAATGGTTTATCTTGGTAATGAGATAAACAGCAGAAGCATTGCCTTGAACCCATCCTGAATTGCAAATACTCAGTAGCCACCATTGGGCAGCAGACCTGGGCTGGAGAATGCACCAAAGGCTAGGCCGTGAAACTGCTCATGGGACTGGTGATGGTGCAAGGGTGAATGAGGAATCAGCTCATGACAGGTCTTTGCAGATTCCACATAGAAATGCTTAAAACTGTAGGACTGTGTTCAGTGTTCACTATTCTTTTTCTTACTATTTAAGCACAACCCTGTGTTTCATTCACCTCAAGGGTTACCATGAAATTTCCCCAGCAACCTACAGATGAATGCTTTAATATTCCAAATCATACTTTGTACCTATGCTCACTTTTCTTTGGACACAAAAAGAGAAGTATCAAAACAAGAAGTTCTGCTGGTTTCCTGTTTTACACATGCTACAAAATAGAAATACAGAGCTAAATGAACAACAGCACTTTAGTACTCCTGTGGATCCTCTCAGATACTGTCCTGAAGGCAGATTGCAGGAACATGATATGTGCCACCCTTGCTTGACACTTCCTGAGTTAATTGGACACACACAGCATGAGTCTGCATTTACTTTTTTGCATTTGCTCTTCAGAAAAGAAACTGGCAACGATGGGAGGTAAAGAAACCTAATGCTCATGTACAGAGATGGATACCCCATGCACAGTGCTCTGTGTAAAAACAGCCTTGGAAGCACATGCATTAGTGGGTTTAGTCAAATTATATCTTGACAATTGGGTTTGACCTGCTTCTATTATATAAAAGCAGAACAGTGCAGAACAGCAAATAACTGTGTGTTACAGCATTGCTTACACTTCTGATTATACAAGTATCTGTGATATCGGCTGTCAAATGAAACTAATGTGAATATTTTGCATAATATTCAGTTCACAAGTTAATGTGCCATTCTTCTGAGTGTACTGATTTACACAAAGACATTATGATGCTCTGGTGAGATACAATTAGTGCAAGAAAGTGCAAGGGGTAAGGAGCTGACTACCAGAGGGTATTCAGCTTCTCAGGGAGCTTAAGGTGTGCAAGGGGCAAGTCTGAGATAACTTAAAGAAGTAACTACACTGGCACAGAAGAGACAAAGCAGTGTAAACCACAACCAGCTGGGAACTGAAGTTGGTATTAAACACAGCCAGGTACACAGTTTGAACTCATTTTACAAGTTTCCTACAGCACTGAGATGTGGTACAGTCCCACTTTCAAAATGGTGTACAAACTGAGGAAGTTCACTTCACCTGACTTAAAAATCCAGAAATATAGCCAGTGGTAATCTGCTGCTTAAGCTTCCTTCTATATTCAGAGGACAGCAAGAAGTTTTCCCTGAAAAAGACTTTTTGGATAGACGTCATGAATCACTTTCTTAAGGAAGCCCTCTCACTCTCTAGTGATTATGTATAGAAACTAGATTAATAGCTTCACCACCTAATTTAGAGATGGCTAAAATGAGATAAGATGAATCCCGTGCATTTGAACTGAATCAGTACTGGATAATTAACCTGAATTAGAAGAGGGCAGGAATGGACACTAATTTGTCAGCTCACAGCTTTGAATGTCACTTATGCTATTATGGTTAGGGCTCAGAAGACTCTATAGGAGAGGTAGCTTGCTTAGGAATAGGCTACGCTACCCTGTGGCAGATGAATGCATGTGCTGGTTTCTTTATTGGTATTGTACAGTGACCTGTATTTGGAGGTTCAAAACTTCAAAAGGTTTGTTATTGGCTGTCTTTGATTTTGAAATTTTCTCCTTAGAACATGGTATATGAACCTGTTGAATAAATTATTCCCTATTCATTCCAGTAAACAGTTAAAAAAGAAATAAATACAGAAGCAGATGCTTATTTGGGATTGAAGACAAGTTTGTATTACATCTTTGTGTTTTGTGCTGGGTGCCAGACATCTTTCCACATACTGGATCATTGTTTAAGAATCTGAACATCTGGCCCAAAATCCAGCCAGACTTTTCTCTGGGGATTGCAAGGAAAAGGAGTGATAACCTTCTGATCTTCCGCCTCTCATTTCCATTCCTCCTAGTTTCTCTCTGTTAAAAAAATCATCTGTCATTTTTAACTTCTTTGCTCTGTATGTTTGAACTACCTAAACAGTAAATACAAAATAATAGCTTATAAACAATCTCTATATCCTGCTTCAGTCCTCATCTGTTCCACCCCTTGTCTCCCATGGGACATGTATTTTCGGAAAATGCATCAGCTGTAGATTAAACATCTCTCAGTGCTGCATAGACTCTTAGCAGAATCCTCTAAAGCATCATTTGCTCTTAACCTGTACATTCCTGTGCCACATGGTCATTAGAAAACTGGGTGCATAGCAAGTCTGAGACCAGACCCTTGTAAAAGTTTGTGCAGAGTTAGAGCAAAAAATAAAGACTCTGAGATATTCCCTGAGTTGGTAACAAATATCAGAGTCCCTGACCTTGATGGCTTGCAATATCAAAAGATCTAGTCCAACATTTTCTACTTCGGATTCTCACAGCTAAAACAGATACATACTGCAGGAAATGAATATCACCAGATGGGAAGGGAGAAAACAGAGGTGTGTCATCAAACTCTTTCAGATTTTGCTTTCTGTCTCATGTAGTTTCCATTCACTATCCACCTAACCTTCTGCAAACCCTACAAGTTTTAACAGACCACAGTTACTGTTCACCTTTCCAAGGTAACATTGATTTAAATTATTGACACCTTAGTGTTCAACAACTGTCATGTCTGCCTCCTCTGTTTCTAAACATGAACAGGCTGAATGTGGACGGTGGTTTTAGTTTTGTTCTCATTCTGTTCTGTTATTAATTGGCAAGAAATTAAATTTATCTTTCCAAGCTAAGTTTGGTTTGTCTGTGACAATAATTGGTGAATGATCTCCCTGTCCTTACCTTGACCCATGAGCTTTTTCATTGGATTTTTCCCTCTGCCATGTTAGAAGACAGAATGATATAGTGGCTTGGTGGAATGATAGAATGACAGCCCAGGTGAACCCAACACCCAGAGTTATTAACACTCCCATTTCTCAATCCTAGGTCCTACTTTCTTTACTGAAGATCCCTGTGAAAGGGAATTATAGAAATTAGTAAATATCTCCATTTCTAATTGTGTTAAGGTATATGGCTATAAAGAAACCAAGAAGTTAACATGTGCTTGCCAAAGATTCCTTTCCCCTTTTTAGTCTATTACTTTTTAAATAATTTTGGACAGACAGTTTGAGAGAGTTTTTTGGACTTTGCAAGAAACAAGTAAACTTTAACTAGAAACAATAATGGACTGAAAAATAATCAAGATTATTGGCTTTCAGCCCTGTTCTCTGTGTCTAGAATACAGTTCCCTTTTCTTCTCAGTTATGAAGAAGTTTCACATCTTACAAAACCACAATCATCCACTTTAACAAAATAAAAATAGAAAGAAAGAAGATCTGCCTAATGAATATAAATGCAAAAGACACTGGACTGCCAGATCAGTGAATCTGCTAATTCAGTATATACATCTCTCCAGGCACTCTCTGTTATTGAGAAATTAATTCACTCCTTGTTCGCTCTTTGGATAATCTATTGGTCTATAGAGCTGACTGCACTACAAGGTAAAGATAGTTGATAACATCTTGCAAATACTGGAAAATGTGGTCTTGCTTTCCTCTTCTGTATGAAGGATTAAGTTTTAGACATTTGGCTTCTTTGGAGAACCTCCTCTTCAGAATTATGGCTTTTCTAAGTATATGAACACTGTATCTTGACATGTACAATCTCCTAGACATCAGAATAAATTTAGCCCCAGAAACAGTGAAGTTCTTGGCTAAACCCAGGACACAGCATGAACAAAAACAGGTCAATACTGTGCATTTTTGTAACAACACAAACACTTGAACGTGTTTTAGGGGCCCTCTTCAGTACTTATAGTATATGTACATTCCCATCTCTGTCATACTTTTCCCTTTTAGGTAAGTTTTCTGTAGTACATTCATATCTAAGTTTAAAATAATAACAATAAAATATTCCAGAAAAACATTACTCAAAAGGGGATCTCAAAGCTATTTTTTCTTGTTCCCTCTTGACTTACGATATGTTTATTTGTTCATTCTCTGCTGCATTCTTCTATACACTTGAATGGAAATTTGTATTTGCTAGATTTATTAGTTTTCCAGCTCATTCCCTTTTTTTCCTTTTCATTCTGTAGCTGACATGCTGTCATGGGCACTCTTCATCTTGTGCATCAGTCAGTTCCAGTGAACATCCACCAGGTTGTATTTGACAACTGGAAGAAGTGAATTCATACAACAGTGTGGATCCCAATAAGGAAATTCCTCTCACTGAACTGCTTCAAAAAGGGGCAGATTTTCAAATAATCCAAATCAATACACTTTAGACTCTATATCATATCTTTAGCTGATGTGTCCAGGTAATCAAGATGTCTAAATCAGCATCACACAGGTTAATCCATTACACAGACAAGATGACATAGTTTCAGTGAACTCACTGGGAGGGATCATCAATTTCCTCCTCCTGATTTAACTGTATTGACATAAATAAATTATATCCAAACTCCCTTGGACAAATCCATTTGTTGACACGTGCTTTCAAGATTAAAATTTGCCAGGCACCATTAGTGTGACTAAAACTGCAGAGAGTATCGCTTTAATTTATCTAACTCTGATTACTGCAGGATTTGGAACAAAAGACAAAGACAAAGTAAGTAAATTAACAAAAATAAAACCAAAGACAATAAAAAATGTTATGTTTAGATTATACATTCTAGCTTTCAGTTCTGCGATAGAACTTTCAATTCGCCTTCTCAAGTTGAAAATTTCCCTCATGTCAAGAGTTACATCCATGAAGGTGGCAAAGATCCCTTCTATTTTGGCAGAGCTGTATTCCTCTAAACTGACAAGGGTCCAGAAACAAGGTTTTCCCTTTAAAAATCCTTGAGGTATTCAGTAATTTAGAATTATTTTGGTAACGTCTGAAACTGCCTCTGAAAGGACAGATTGCATAAGAAGAGTGTCATCTGCTCTCTTTTTCAATCTTTGCTCTCTATGAGGGCAGCAAAACCACCCGCATATTTTTCTAGCACCTGAGTGGTTCCAGCACTCTGATTTAATTCCAGCCTCACCTCAAAAGGTTTCAGATTTAAAATTCACCATTGCTATGAATGTATCCTAACCACTCACTTACAAGTTTTCCAAAGACAGAGCACACTTGAGACCTTCAGTTACCACTGTGTTGTTCTGCAGAAAATAATATGGCAGCAAGAACAGAGAAGTATAGCAAAGTTCTCTGATTAAAACAGAACTAGTGAACATACAGGTTTGGAACAGCTCTGCAGTGAGGGCTGCTTCCTGCCTTATAGGAGAAAAGAGAATGTGGGAAGAAAGCAAGAGTACTATGTCATTTAGATAACAGTCTGAGAAGTGCTGGTGTTAAAATGCTAATCTAAAAATAGAGGGCATAAGCTCTTAGAGAAACAGACCTGATATGTTTAGGTGATCTACCAAACAATTATTTATATCCTATCAAGTGAATGAGTAATATAAAGTAGAGAAGCAGTCTGTAGGAGACAAGTCAGAGCAGTTTTTCCTCTGCTTGAAAGCTTGGATACAGTCAAGGTATATTCCGTTTTTCAATGTCTCATTTATCCTTTTCTTTACAACAGCATAAATTAAACAGAAGGGTAATAAAACCCTGTTCTTCCTTCTTAGATATCACAGCAGATTAAAGACTGCTAGCAAGAACATGCTTCAGGAAGGAAGCAATACTCTTTGTTTTGATTATCTGAAGAGAGGGAAAGAAAATGTTGGTCTGCTTCATCTGAAGACACTGTTCTAAGTAGCTGCATGGCACCAAAGTTGCTTCTTCAACATGGATTAAACTAAAGTGGAGATCTTTGTATATTTTGCATGGATTACAGTCCAGTAGTTTTGATGTTAAGGCTTTTGGATGAGACACAAAAGGAAGGACTCAGTCTGACTGCCTAAATTTGAGTATCTGTAAAGGCACTGAGTGTATCTAAATTCTGTTTCAGTCAGTGAACGTTGTCTCAGTACAGTACAGGTTAAAAATCCATTCAGATGATCTAAAATGGAGGCAATTCTGTTATCTGAAAATAAACTCTTGGTGGCATTTAATGTGCCCTCAGAAATCTGTAACATTTGCATAGGACTCTCAGATTTGACACAGGAGGCTCTAGAGATCCTCATATTTCCAGACTTTGAAGAACACATGAGATGCATTGGGTATCTCCAATGGTGTTAGACACGTTTAGTATATGAATCATGTAATGTGTGTCAACCTTTGTGTGATCGGAATAACTCACTATGCTCTGTTGATGGTAGTAAGTAGCACAATTATATAGCCAATGCAGGCACAGATAGGTAGATCAGTTATTCAGCTGCTTAAAGATATGCAACCAGTACCTTATAGAATGCTAAATATCCTGGCTGGCCTCCAGCTGCTCTTGCAGACAGTGCTTCTGTAAGTATTGAACATTATCTTCCACCTAATGTAAATGTCTTAAATACTCAAAGGTACTTTTAACAACTCATGAATCCTCCATTTAGGCAACTGATCTGAGAATCTACACTGAAACTGAGTCACCTTTTGTTACAGTAGCTTGAGTGGGCTAAGAACAAAAAGTTCCAAATCTCTCTTGGAAACAGAATGTTCTGCAAGTACCTTGAAATAAAAGTACAAAGGAACAAACAAACAAACGATGAAATAATTCCAGCATTAGGTGAGGTTGTACAATTTTAAGAGGAGCACAGTTTTAAGGATCATAACTTTGTACTTGGCTATTTAATTCCTTAATTGCAAATTCTTTGAAGCTGGCTGTTATTATGCCTGAATATTACCTAGCATGGTGCCGCTTTCAGATGCAGGCTCTGTGTTTTGTCACAATAAAAACAGCAAATAACAATAGCAAATGCGCAAACTGCTAGAGAATGTAGCTCACTGCCTAGTAATTAAGTTGGTGTATATATATATTATCCACATGGTTTCAAAGCCAAGAGCATATATATTATAATTAAAATAATACTGTCCCTGTTTTACCAACTCATTCCCAAACCTGAGGCTATTTTCTTTGAATACGTATTTTTCTGGGTCAGAATTCAAGGCACGTGTCTGCACACATTTCAGTGTTCAGGTCCAGGTACGGCCTCTGCTGGGAAGACAGCCCCATCTCTTCAAAGCACACAACACCATTGTTTTGGAGCCATACCTTGTCACAGTGCTAGCCATGGAGTGATCATAAATATTTATGTTCTCAGCAAATGGAACAGCCGTGCCAATAAACACTGGTGTTTTCTTATCTTTCAATATTTCATGAGTAGCATGCAAAAGCTGGACCATACTGTGACAGGTAACAAAATCCTCTTCAGCAGCATTGACTTGGGATTCAGAACTATTGAAAGCTCAAAAACCCCACAAGTTCATTGGTTTAATGTTTCATTTTAATTATCATCCTCCTGTGTCATCAGGCTTGAAAGAGAAGGTGCTCTAAATGGTCAGGACATTTGGGATTATTTTTTTCTTAGACCATTTCTAGTAATCATTTAGGACAGAATAGAAGTCTTTCCCAGCTGCAGAACACACATCTCTCAAACATACCCCTTTTACAGTAACACCTAGCAGATTTAGTATAGTTTTCAGGAAAACATTATGATCACAAAGCTGAAGGTAGATCCTGTGGTTATATATACAGACATCCATGTTTAAAATCCTCCCCAGACTCTTTTATGTATTCAAAGGCACAGTGCCATAATGTGACATTTTGATAACAGTGTAAAGGATTCAGTAGTATCCCACTCCTAAGCTTCCCTTAATGTAGCAAGTAGATTTTCATACTAATAGACATAGAAAAGAACAGCACAGTAAGGCTTAGTCAACAAAACTGTGGAGTTTATTTTATTGTAAAGTGATCCTCTTATATTTGCCATAGGGCTCATTTTAAATGCTGCTGGGATCAAGGTTGTGCTTCTACTCTCTTCTGTAAATCGAGGTTGAGAGGAAAGCTTGATCAACTGCTAAAACTGCAATAGGAAAAGCACAACCTTGCTGCTGTAATTTTTCTCATCTTCCCTACAGTGAAGAAAACCAGGAATAAATTATTGAAAGACCAAATGGAGATGAGAAATAGGCTGATTTCTGCTTTCTTTCCAATGCACTAAAAGTAATGTCTGCAATGGTATTTAGAATCAACCTGGAAGCTCGTTTCAAGTACACCAAGACACTTGAGTTGCCAGTGCCCTCCAGTTAAGCTCCAAATGGTTCTTTATGTTGACAATCTATTTCTGCACAAAACACACAAAATTAATTCAGAGTTATTGTAAGGAAGTGAAGCCACACTAAAAATGGGTCCCTGGTCTATTTCTGTCTCCACGTCGTCCACATAGAGCAAATACAGGGCTGCAGAAAAGTTTCTAGTTTTACTAGACATGTTGCACAGTCACTGGTAGAATTCAAATCTCAGACAAGGAACTTGAGAGTGATTTGCAAGTATGCTGCAGAAAGACTTTTGGGAGGCAATCAGAAGGAAACATAAATCTATATCAATTTTCAGCAGAACTCAGCTCTGTGTGTCTGCTGCAGTTTGAGTCTAATGCCTTGCATCATAGCTGGTCAATGGCTGAGATCTGAAACGTGATGTAGAACTTAAGGCTAGTAGTAGTATATGTACAATTACATCAATTTTTTAACCAAAACCTTAGGGAAAAGAACTTTAATGAAAAGTGATGTTTTTATATTTTAATAAGAATGGTTAATAAGAGAAGAGTATTTTAATAAGAGAAGAAATGGTTACAGTATTGACAGTGAAATGAGAGAGAATATTACTTGCATAAATAGAAACACTGGTAAATACATTTATACACAACACACAAAGAACCTACTTTCATCCTTTACCACATTGTATCCTTTATTCAGATGTGTATGTTGAAAGCAAAACTTTCAGTTGATTATTTAGCACTTCTATATTATACATTTTTGTTGAATGAGTTGCTTTTCAATTCCTGTATTACTCTTTAGCCTACAGAACAAAGTCACAACTAAGTCAGCTTAGATGGTTAACTTTAACATGATTCATTGCTCAGAATTAATTAACCTCATTGGATTTATATGCTGAAGACAATAAGATTATGAAGGCATGGACAGTTCCAACAGGCTCTGATATGCCTGGTATCATCAGCACAGTGATACCATGAGGGTTGATCTGCTTAGCCAGCTGTGCTCTCACAGGCCAAGGAAAATTAGCTTTCCTTTCGGTCCCTTGACTTCAAAACCACTTTCAACTCATATTGTATGGGATAAAATAAAAAAGGGTTTGGCTTGATAATTCACATTAAAATACCCTTTAACCACCTGTGAAATTCATGGCATTTCCTAGATCTTTTGTCAGCTTCTCACACTGTTATTTGTCAAATTTGGGGTTGGAACTTGATGATCTTCAGGTCCTTTCCAACCCTAACTATTCTATGATTCTATGAAATTTGGCAATTTCTGATGTCACGACCAGCACTTTCCCACATTCTGTTTAGCTTAACCTGAGGTCAGGACCTACCGAGCAGCCTAATCATTTCCCTGCATCTCCAACAAAGAAGTTGCCAAACCTGAGGCTACAGCACTAACCATGTCCAGAATGAATATTCTTTATTGCCTTAAAATTCTGGGTTGATGCATATGAGACATCAGTGAGGTAGAAGTGCTTAGCTTTTCCAAAAGAAGTAGGTGAATGAAGCTCAGTAACTCTTATATCCATACTGTGGTGTGTATGAACATAAAATGCACTACAGATCTTTAATGCGTTTTGCCAACAGCAGCAGTTACTATAGGTGCCTTATAAATTGTAGATGAGTACATTCTTGGAAATTGCAACGATTGTAGGAATGTACTTAATTCAGTGCTCTTCTCTTACAACTTATATATTTGAGTTGGAACATTCTGTCTTCAGCTATTGTAGCATGGATTTCGCCTGCAGAATCTTAAGAAGCAGCATGCAAATTGTGCAGATAATAGAAAAAAACTCTCTAACAGGATTATTCTACCAAAGTATTTGTCTTTGGAACACAAAGCTTGCAACCCATCAGTCTTTGGATATTAAAGTATGCTTGTTCCTAAGAAATTCACAAATTATTTGACTTGTTCTCAGAATCTAAGTCTCAGAAAGACAGTTTACAATTCACCTTTTAGATATGAAGAAAAGAAATAGATGGTTTTGATCAAACTTAAGATATTAAATCATATTAGGTCTTTTATTTAGAAATAAGAAGCATAATTTTGGACAGCCAATGTTTCTTTTTCTTTTTTTTTTTCTCAACTTTCTCGAAGGTCATATTTGCATAACAGTTCAGATTGCCCAATCATCCAATAAAGATAGATTTCAGTCAGGTTGGAGATAGACATATGGACACTGGAAATTTCTACACAGCTTAGAGAAATATTATCCAGGTAGATTTATTTCTTCACTTTTAAAATTGCATTGATATTTATTACAGTGTGTAATGACTGAATTATATGGTTGGTTGTTTCCAGGTATTAGTGCAATATGAATATATTAATAGTCACTTTCTTACTGCAATAAAGTACAGAAGCAAATGATATAAAACAGATTGAAATGGTGCAATATGTATTTACAACATCCTATAAATTAACACCCAGCAAATATGGAAAATACAGAGTAGTACATAATGCTGCTTGACCTTGTTTCAGTTGTGAAGGGCAGTTCTGCCTTAGCTTTTAAGCTAAGGAAAGCTAATAGGCAGTTTGTTTTTATGCTCAGAAAAAGCTTTATACTGATAGATTAGGAACTTTATATTGAATCCTTTCTCTGTTCGATAACACTCATTTGGTCAATTTATCATTGAAATTAAGTAGTTCAGATAGAATAGATAAAAGGAAGTGCAAGAAAAATGCATGTTGCGGTGGAAAAACAATTCCTTACCGAGTCTGAAAGTGTGAACTATACTGACTTCTTTTAGGAGGTTTGCCATCATTTTTCATGCTTAAAACCAAGAAAGTTGAAAGAATTCTTTTTATGACAGCACAAAAGAAATTTGAGCTGTTAAAATCTGAAGAGAGATGTGAAAGCTAATAGCAATAATTGATCTCTAATTTGATGTCACTATCGACCAATGGGACCACTGCTATAATGGATGAGAACCATCATATTTCTATGATCTTGTCTTTAAGTATGAGTACCTTTTTGTGAGGAAAGTCATAACAAAGGAACAAAGAAACAAAAACTAAAAGCTGAAGCCAGTAAAAAGAAATGAGAGAGAAGTAAGTGAACTTCTTAACAGTAATGCCAGTTAACTACTGGGAGAAACTACTAAAGCAATAAATCATTTCCATGGTTTTCTGTCTTGAACTGCAAAACAGGATGACTTTCTGAAGTATTTTCTTTAACCAAATTCAGGTTATTGGGCCATAGGTTGAAATATATTCAATCCAACAATACTTTTTACTTTAAAGACTGAATCACCTTTCAGTAAAAAATTCACAATTTCATCAAAATGATATTTTTCATGAAAAAACTTAGTTTCCTCACAACTGAGTGATTTATTCTTATGCAAACAATTAAATTAAAACTGAAAACTATAGGTGCAACTGAGAACCACAAACAGGCTCAGTTCACCTGGTTTGCTCTTAGAGTTTCAAAAGATGTTTTTAGTTGACATTGTCTATTCTTTTCTGTTCTTCTTGATCTTCTCTACTTCTGATTGCCTGTAAGAACCACAGGCCTTGTCAGATCACCTCATATCCTGGAGCTCTATTACTCTTATGCTAGATAAGGGTATTATTGATGCTTATTAACACCATCCTCAGAAATAAATATGTCACCACCAGCTGTAAGGAAGTGGCTGTTTTGGGGCTGGCCTGTGACATCAATCTGCCATACAGTCCCAGTCTCTGCATACGTACATCATGGCTCTCAGGTTCTAGCATAACAAATCTCTTCTGTCACTGGACTTATGAGTCTGTCTTCCCACTGCACTTAATCATTTAATGTAGAAAAACATGTTAGCAGCTGGTGTCACAATGCTGTTAAGTCATGTAAGAAACACAATCGCATCCTCCAGCTACTCCAGCCCAGTTTCTGCTGTCCAGTTGTTGTAGTGATGGCCTGTGCCTGGGTCTCAGGGTGTGCAAGATGAGGCTGCTGCTTCGCCAGTTGCTGCTTCATCCAGTAATGAAACAGATACAAATGCACAGAGACACAGAGGACACTGACATGGTTGATCACACTGATTGTCACAGACAAGGCATTGCCTTCAGCAGCACCTACATACAGGACACACAACATAAACACTTTGTCTGGCAGAGACAGAAGGTCACTAGTGCTGGCACACAACCCTCTCTCTCTAGGTTCACAAACCACACATATTTATGAATCCTCTGAGTACTGGTACAGCCCCTCTCTCCACCCAGCACCCCTGCTTGGATCCCAGGCTGCCTTAACCACCTCAGAGGTCCCCTACTTGACAACTAGTCCATCTTGGTGCTCACTGCAAACACACACAAACACATGCAGTAGTCTCTCATGCACTACACACTTGCAGCTCCTCCTGTGCATAACAGCATAGAACCCCACCTGCCTGGTGCCTTGTCCAGACCCCAGGTTGCTGTACATGCCCACTGGTCCAGCTTGAAGTTTGCTGGTGAATACACCTGCATTGCTCATGCACACCAGGACTGAGGATGATACAGGCAGTCGTCACGCTGCAGCAGCTGGCACCAGGCACATGGGTGACTTCTCCAGACACTCTCCATCCACATACTCTTGCAAATGCCATTAGTACTTTTATAGTGGGTGCATATATGTCAAACTGCCAAATAGGGGATCAACTGTCTGTATGAGGGACAGTTCACAACCATAACAAAATTAGATTTACAGCCTTAATAATTTTACAGTTTAGTATTGTAAGAAGACAACAAAACAGAGAACTCCAGGGCATAGAGGAATCCAACATAAAAATAAAACTAGTAAATTTGCTCCAAGTGATTGCAGTTCATTAGCTGTCCAAATGAAGCCAAGTGTAGCAGTATCAGAGAACATGAAAGAATAATTTATATCTCTTCCCTTCCTATCTAAAGCATATTTAAGAGTGAAACTAAAGCAAAAGAACAAGGACCATGCTTTCTGTAGTGAAGGAATCAATAATACTTCTAACTCAATGTGTTTATACATTTGTAGTACTATTAAGTTGGCAACATCTCAAATCAGTTTCTAATTTTATTGTAACCGAAAGAATATTGTCTTTCCTCAAAACCTCTGATAGACTATACTGAAGCCTTATGATAATTTAATTGCTTTATTATATTGCTATTTACATCACAGGCCAACTATGAACCTTATATTTGAACTTGTATAATTAACACTTGACTGATAATAATCTGTGGTACAAGACAGACATCTGAGCGTCTTTGTTAATGTACATTACGAGATTTTTCTTATCTAAAGAGCTGATAATATAAGCACACTTTGACCTGAAATACAGAACTTCATTCTCATCTCCTGATCCCATGAACACAGAACTTTGAATGCTAAGCTTCCCAAAAGAGAAATTAAAGGCAAGTCATATAATTGCCTACTACTTTCATCTAGTATTATTTCAAGAAAACCCTTATAAGATACTCCACTACTATTCATGTAGGCCTAACATAAATTGTTGAATGCAAAGAGGGCAACAGTCATAATATTCAATTATCAGTAACATGTATAAGTTGTGACAGTGACAGACATTAAAGTCATTGCAGTAGAGCGCCACTGGCAGTGGTTGATTAACTCTTATAAAAGCTGCTTGAATAATTAATTGGTTTCCATTCTCCATATAATTAGTGCGCAAATTGTCAGTACCCAGATGCATATCAAATGATATATGCATCTGTCATTAAAAAGCTTTAAAGTCCATTTCCTTCTTAGCAAGGAGGAGACTCCTCTAATTTCAATGAGGAAAGCTCTCTCCCCAAACGCCAACTGACAAAACAAAAGCATCTGTGAAATTCAAATACATCTCAACATCCCACTCTCCAGTCCTACTTATATTTACTCACATTTTTTATTTTACTTCTTTGTCTTTCGTCCCTAACCCAGTCTTCTCTGAACTGAATGGCAAAGTTTTCATAGATGTTAGTGGTTTTCGTGTCCCAAACTAAACATGCTGAGCTGAGATAGCTTCCTACTCAAATGCAGAAATTGAGCCTACTTGTACTTCAGCTGTGTTTTGAAAATGCATAAAATGAGTGCAAGACAAGGAAATATTCATTGTTTTTGTAATTTCATCCTACACCCTGTTTCATAAAGGGTATATCATATCTGAATGATGTAAATCAACTGCATATCCAATTGGTGAACTTCTTATCAAGCTGTTTATCAGAAATAACGGGTTTATATTGCCCAACTTCAAACACCTGTAATCTAGGGGTCTACATCTGAATTAGTGAATATAAGTTCTCTTTAGAGTTAAGAGGCATTTTTAAAGTAAAAGTCAACTTTATATTTTAAGCATGTACTTAGGGATAGCTAGACTTCTATTTCAGATTTTTCTATGTCTTCATTTTTTTTCTGACAACAGAGTAAATAACTCAATTGAAAAAGTATACAAGAACTGTTTAAAAATACTATCATATTTATGAATATTCTAAAGATTTACACATATATATTATGTAATTAAAAATGAAAGTATATGCAATAATTTACAAGTACATGCAGCGCCATTTTTCATAAGGTGTTAAAAAATGTGCTACTGAAAAAAACCCCCCACAGTTAATATAGAAAATGGTACTTGAAGTTTGAGTTCTGGTATAATCGACCAGGATATAATGTCCAATATTCAAATTCAGTATAGCTATTTATATGGTGATATGACAGATCCAGTTCTGATCAGGAATTCTTTAACTGCCACCACTTCTTCAACTTCATTTCTTAGAGAAACAAAATCTTTTCTTGTTGCTTTTTATTCTGCTAGTAGCACATTCAAGCACAATCAGGATTGGCATCACTATGTGAGCAATCAAACAGGTGGCATCCAAACTAGTTTTTGATGTGTGCCCAGAGAAGCCATGATGCAGCTGGCAGTTTATTTTGCATGCCAAGTAAGTCTGATAGAGAAAAGCAATTCTTTCAAAACAAAAACAAAAACCCAAGTGGATGGGGAAAAAAAGGAAATAGAAGAAAAAAAAAAAAAAAAGAAAGAAGGCAAGGAGCAATTTCTGTAAACAGAGGAGGTTTTGTTATCGGAGATTACAAGAAACCAGGCCCTCTTGGCTACGCTTCTCAAATATTGCTCATGTGAAAGAGCCTAGTTCCTGTCTTGGCAAGTTTACCTCTTTGAACTTTGAGGAGCCGCATGATTTTATGGCTTAGAGCGTTCTCCCCAGCCTTTCAGCATCATTATGTCTGTCTGAATTTCCAGTGTAACTCATTATGTTTGTCTGAATTTCTGGAATAACTCAGCCAACAGTAAAGAATTGAGAAATATTGGGTATGATCTTAACAGATACAAACACAGAGGATAGAACAATGCTTTACTTACATGAAAGATTTGGAGTCAAATGTGTTTGGAAGGAAAACAGCCCATCTCTGGTTCATTTTCAGAATGACAATCCCAGTACCTTAAAGAAATATGGTAATAACTTTTGCTTTTTATAAATTTTCTATATGCACTGGAGATCAAAGTGACATCGTCATAGGAAGGAAAATTCCTGTCCTATATTTAATATTTTCTCTAATGTTATGCATAAATATGTTATTAAGAGATCCATAATCCATTACTGCAAGAAAAGGCATTGCAGAAGTGTCAGGAAGAATGAAAATAAGTCGTACTTTTGGGTTGAGATCGCTAAGGAATTGATTAGAATTGAAATGCAAATACCTCCATAATGAACAAATTGAAAAGAATTTTCAAATTACAGCTCTTCTGAGGTTTATCTTGCTTTGAATATTTCACAATAACATGGTAAAAAAATCTCAAATTGTTGGAAAAAATCCTAAATACTATTTCCTCAAAAATATTTGAGCCACTAAATATCAATTTTAATACTAGTAATTGCAGTTTATTTTTATGGTCACAAAGTGTTTTCCTTTAAAAGGAAGGCCACCATATGAATTTATTTAACAATTAAATAATATATTATTTAAATAAGAATCCTAGTTCCTAAGGAAATGTGGCTTTTTTAATTCTTTTTTTATTTTTTTAATTATCTTACATAGTAGACTTAGCTACACTTTTTGGTCTTTTTTTTTAACTTATGAAGAAGAAAAGCACTGTCAGTAAGAAATTATATTATGTTTAGTCCCAACAGTTTAGATACCCACAGAATGGCTCTGAATATTGGTGTGATAAAATGATCTGTTAAATGGAAGCAAAAGAAACCTCTTCTCTGTCAAGTTCTGCTGTTATAAACTTATATTTTGTTGTATTCATAGACCATGGAAAACAGATATAGAAGTCATGATTTAAACATGACTAGAAGAAGCTTCTGTATCATGAATGGTATTTCTAGGGTCAGTTTGATAGATGCTCTTACCTTCAATCCTGAAGCCTCACCTTGTGTAGAGTTATCATACCCTTAGGCTACTGTCAGTCAAATTCTGATACCTAAAGTCAAGTCTTTCTTGCAGAGGATATGACAGCATCCCATGAATGCAATGATAACAGTCCTAACTGAGATCCCAGGGACTGCTACAGAAATAGTTATCTTTTGTAACACAGAAGAAAAAAAGGTCTTAATATCTGGATAGAAGCTCTTTGCATTTCCTTTGCACAGTGATCAGCAATCCAGTAATATACAAAGTAATGGGAAAACAGGCTTAATATTGATGCGTTACTTAAAACAATATTTTCTAAACAGTGACTGAACTTATCATAGACCTTCTATTTTAATACTGAAATACAACCATGTGTATGAAATACTTATTATCAACACATCAGACATATCTCTGAAAATAGCGTCATTAAAGATTGTCAGTGATATTAGGAAAAGTAAATGTTATCAAAGACTCAATTAAATTACATTTTTGGGGGTTTTGTTCCATAAAGAGCACTGTCAACAGGGGCAGGGAGTTGTTTGACACCTTACATACTGATCAAGGGCTCAAACACTGAGCACTTTATTTAATATAGAAACCAATGTCTCGAACACTTCTAACCCCCCATTATTTTCCTTTCTCTTTCTTCTTGCAAATTATTTCTGTGTAAAACCTCACTTACCACATATTTATTATTCAGCATTCTTAGACATCCCATTGAGAGCCATTAAATCTAAGGAAATACAAGCAACTTGCTTCTTCCTTTGTTGGTCCTCTGGAGGTAAAAGGCTGCAGAAGGTGGTTTTGGCTGCTGTCCTGTTATATCAGTTGAAGCTGCTCAGAGTTTTCTGTTCTTCTTTATATTGCTTAGTGGGTGTCCTGGGTTTAGCAGTAGCAGTCATTTTTCTCTTTCTTGGTAGCTGGTGCAGTGCTGTGTTTTGACTTTCGGGCTGGGAACACAGCTGAAAAAAATGATGTTTTGGTTTGGCCAAGGACTTTGTGAGCCTCATGCTCTGCCAGGGAGGAGGGGAAGCCGGGAGGAAGCAGAGACAGGACACCTGACCCAAACTGACCAAAGAGGTATTCCATACCACAGCACATCATGCCCGGGAGGTAACTGGGAGTTCCCCGGAAGGGCTAGGGGACTGCAGAGTTGGAAGAGGTATGGGTCGGTGCTTGGTCGGGCTGGGGGGGGGCGAGTTATCGGTCGGCTGGTGATGAGGTGTTGTATTCTCTTCCCTTGTTATTTCCTTTATCATTACTATTATTGGTGGTAGCAGTAGTGATCTGTGTTATACCTTAGTTACTAAACTGTTCTTATCTCAACCCGTGGGAGTTGCATTCTTTTTGATTCTCCTCTCTGTCCTCTGGGAGTAGGGGGAGGGCAAGAAGGAGGGGGGAGTGAGTGGACAAGCTGTCTGGCTGGGTTCAAACCATGACACTGGGTGGTTCTGTAGCACATTGAATTTGTGATATTTCATCCTGTTTTGATAGTACCCCAAAAGCTTTCAGAATTTTTTCACCATTTGAAAATGGCTTAGGTGCCTTTATATTGAACACTTGAATGGATCAATGTTAATTTATGAGCAAAAGATCTGCTTCATTTTTCATCCATATTATATACAATGTCTGATTATGTTACCTCATATTTAGGATCATATCTATGTGGTATATGACATTCCTGTGAGGATTCATACCTCTGAAGGCACAGGTGGAAATGTTTCAGTGGTTTCTAGACCATTCAGTGATATTAGCCACTCTAAGCTTGCATGTAAATTAGCAGGATAAGAAAATCGGTGAAGGGTTATTTTTCGGGGATTTTCATTGTTTTGCTGGGTTTTGTTTGTTTTTCTTTCCCAAACAAATTAAGGGACAGAGCAATAAAATGGCATTTCAAGGACCTATTAAAAGTGTACACAAAATGGAGTGCAAGTCATTTGCACAGATCCTACCTGTCCTTAACTTTCACTTACTTTTCAACCACATGTAGATTCATAACACCAGAATGGCATAAACCGAACTCTAGTTTACATATTACAGCAGGGCTAGGGGTAGCAGACACAAGGCCTAGCACGCATGAACTGAGGATCTATTAGAAGTGGCCTAGGGGACACTGCTCAAAATTTCATGCTTATAGACATCACACAGCTATCAGGTCATAGCTAGGGACTGGGAATGGGAAACACTTTCACCTAACTTCTGCAGCCTGAAAAAGAAATGCATGGTTCAGTCATAACATCTGGTCTTCCTCTACAGGTATGAAATCCAACCTGCTTAGAGTATAGTGACCCTGTGCATGTAACAACTTTCTGCAGCATCTGCAGAGTTTAGTCCACTAGCTTTGCTCAGATATCTAAGTTTTGACTACAGTGAGATGAAGTTAATCAGTTAATCCATTTCCAAAACACAGGAAGAGAGACAGGCTCCCTAAACCAGGCCTGGTTTAAGGAGCTATAGCTGACTGACTGCATTCCTCTAGTACTTTCAGAGAAACTGAAAATAGATTCAAGTTTCCTGTTTTGGTTTGTCCTGTGGGGCACCGAGATGTTTAGATACAGCTTAGAGAAGGTTAAGAAAACTACCATTGTGACAGTATGCAGGACACAATTTTCCAAGAATATGTGGCTCAGAAGTCAACAGGGGATGAAAATTTATTTTTTTTAGCAGGCATTCTGTAAACATCTCAGGATAAGATTGAAATATTCAGTGTGACTCTTTACTTCCAGAGCCAATGATCTTCCTTTCTTTCCTCTATGCAAACATAATTTTCTTCAGTCTTTTTCAATATGTTCACATTTCTGTATCCTTTCTGATTTGAATAGTAGAGCTTTCCTTAAGAGCAGAAGAAGCTTAGTTATTTGGTGCCACATTCAGAGCTCAGGTGCACCTATATAAATTCAAACTAAACCACCAACATCAGCAGGGTTACTCTGTAAATAACCTCATGTCTCTGTGAGCTATACTGGTGCTCTACATCTAATTACAGGAACACCCTTTGGCTGGTTGGATTGCAATTGCTTTTATAGGGAACAAATACATCTTGTTCTTTCTACTTAAGCAGTGTAATAAAAATAGGATTATTAGAACTGAGTCAAGTTGTTATGACAACCTGAATTTGGGCCCTGAAAAATTGTGTCTGGTTTCACTTGAGTATTAATAAAAACTTTCCAGCTGAGGAATGCTGCTTAAATTCTAGATAGGTGAAGCCTTTGGAGAGTAGCTGGTATTGTAAAAACATGCAGCAGTCATGATTGTGAATAGTAGAGACTGCTCTAATGAAAAACTGTAGGAGAAATGGGCAACACTCAAGTCAGCTTTTGCACTGGCTGAGTGATATATGAGGCCATAGCTTTGCTAGAGGTGGGTTATTCAAATGAACTATTTGGATCTTCTAGGCCTTCCTCCCAAAAAATCCAGCCTTTCTTCCTCCTGCCAAGTTTCAGGGAAAGTTACTGTGTGCCCTCAACTGTATATGCTCTTCGCCATGCTCAACATTTTTTTGCTCAAGGATATATAGATGGTATGAAGGGCCTGGAAGTTCTAGTAACCTTGCAGAATAGAAAGAAGAGGTGAAGATGTAATCCTTTCCATTTCTTCGCCTTGTCCATGCTCGCACTGTCCATGTCTCCAAACCAGTGAGCAAAAAGCCAACTTGTATATAATCCCTGTATCTGTAGTAGGAAGACTTCTCCTTTTCTCTGCAGTGTAATATAATAAGATGAATATGTAGTCAGTGAGCAGAAGGTCTCATATTTATCCCTATCCTTCATTCAAAAAACTGTATGTCTAGATCTAACCCTTAAACTACTGAACATTATTATAAAGTAACACACACCTTCTTCTGCACAAACCAATTTCTTTGTCTTAAAATGTAGTATTAAGGTGTCTAGGTAGTTATATGTATTGAGATTTGCTTCAATTTTTCTGTATATTATGAAGCAAAATAAAATAAGCAAATATGGGGAATATTTACTTCCTCTTCTCAACAAAATGTTTAGGATTAAACACTTTGAAACAATATGCTGCTTCAAAATTTACTTTGGCAGCTATTGCAGATAAAATTGATAAAAACACTTTTATTTCTATATTACAGTGTTGCGTTTGTAAAAAGCACATTCTTGATCTTTTAATTTTTCTAAATAAAATTGTTTTTAGCTGTAGCATAATTTAATTTTTTGAATTGATGAATAACAACAATTATTATTTCCCTACTTCTATTCATAAGATCTAATTAGTAGATTTTACTACAATAAATCCAAATAAAACCATTCTTTCTAGTTTATTTTAAAAACATAATGACCACAGTGATACTGCAAGTATCACCTTTTTAATATCATTTCTGTCATTTGAAACTGAAGTAATTACAGGGATATAAATCCAAAAGTCAGGAGTGAAAAAAATTGTATTTACAGAAAACTAATTTTTTTCACTGAATCTAAAACTGTTTATGGTTTGCTTTTCTGAAACAACACATCAGTTTGGGATATCCAGAGTGACACAGTTTTAACAGGCCATCTTAATAAAAGAGCAGTAGTTGTACTTATAATTCATGCCTCATCAATGTAGAACTCCAACAGCAAAACCCAGCCATGACAAATTCCTGTACTGTCTGAATTTTGAAGATGTGACATTAAACTACTGTATATACATTGTCCTCCTGATTACTGTACCTGTGGAATCCATGGGAAACCATGAACAATTAATTTACTGTGCTTCTACTCAATGCAGCGCAGTAAACTGTTTTCACCATACACTGAAGTTGTTCTGCATATGAATCATCAGACTATGTTCTGATGGGCTGTTAGTAAATCCTCATATTTACCAGAATAGACATGCTGTTATTGTTGCTGGGTTTTCCTGTCATTAATAGAATGAATAATGTTACTATTGCTATATATATAGATGCTTGTGTGTATACATATATATGTAAATATACATATGTATATAAAATATTTATATGTGCATACATACTGTATAGGGAAAAACAGCACTTTTTATATGGGAGTATAGAAAGGTATGTATATGAATGAATATGGTATGTGCATGTATTTCTATATATAATATGTGCCAGTGGGCTTTCCTTTGACTATGTCTGTGTATGCCTTTTGATTTATTGTGTTCTCTTTATACAGATACAAGTTTAGCAATGAAGTAATACAACATTACAAACAGGGCTTCCTATAAAGAGAATATTCCTACCACATCAGTAAAAAATGAGCATATAATTGCTCTCAATCTTCTTTTCTGCTCTGCTCTTCTATTCCACCTGCTGCCAGATCTGGTTTTTGGCTAATTTCAACTCCTAACTATTGCCTTTTCAACCACAGTACAACAGATTGCTAAAACTGTATTTTGGATCCTCTGCTGGTTCAGAGGTGCAGCTGCCCCACAGATCTACATCTTTTCACAAAGAAAGGACTATGTCTATTAGAACCTGCAAAGCACAAGAAACTCAATATATATTGCAGAGTGATTTTCATTCTCCTAGCAAGATTTTGATCCTAGATGGATACAACAGTTTCACAAGCTGAGAATTATAGTGGTTAAATGTAAGATCCAAACCCAACGTATTTCTCAAGTAAAATAGTATTTCTTTGAAACTTTTTTGTTGGCAGCTTCTAATCCTTACATGGCAGCTCAGCCTTTGGAACATTGGCTTCCCAGGCTGCATATGCATCTGTGATACATGTGGTCTGAAGCAGACATCTGCTTCCTGAGCTGTGGGCTGCCAAGAAGTAACAGGCTGTGGAACTGTCACCCAGTGTCACTCCTCAAGTAATCTGTCCAGAAACTGGGCAACCCTTTCTTGAACCGCTTCATTTTTTCTTGTTTTGGTTTTTAAGTTCACTAGAATTGTTCTATCTGATGTGTTTTTGCAAAATATTTTAAGTGATTGCCCTTGTAACCTGTAAGCCTTATCCATTTGAGATCTTCAAAACAGTTCTAGCTATAAAATTATCTATATTTTTATTCTTACATTTTTATTGAAGATCATAGGTAAGCAGGTTGTAATTAAGAAACCAAAAGGAGAATTCTACACTGCTACATTGTGCATCTTTAACCTTGAGATGTTACAAGAGTAAAAGAGTAGGAAATGAATAATCACATTTTCTTGGAAGTAATTTCTTCATTTACAGCTGTAGACTGAGATTTGCTAAGATGATGATTCAGCTGGCAGGGTGGAACGTGATGAGAAATTATAATAAAATGACTGTAGGCCAAACCCATGAAAATAGGGTAGCAATGTCCCACAATCACATTTCCATGACAGACATATGCATAAAAGCTTTAGACTACATGTAAAAATTTATTGATATTTTTATACAGTAATCAATAATTCTCGATGCTGGAAGCATCTTGGGCAGAGGTATTCAAGCAATAACTAAATTTTGTCTTCACTGCATGTTTATAAAAATATTGGCTCAATCAAAGGTAAATCATAAACATTTTCTGCAGGAGATATTCGTGCATAATAAAAAAACAAAAATAATCTGGTGACTCCTCTTAATTTCAGCTCATGTGGCATTAACAGAAGAGTTAAAAAATATGGAAAAAGAATTTCTTTTTTCCATTCTTTCTATCTGCACCCTGAACTCATAACCTTTCTGTTCCTCTAACACAGAACACAACTGTAGACCTGTGTCATGATTTACTCAGGAGACCTGTGCTGGGAGTTTTTAGCTTTTAGTGGAAAAGTTTTAGATGGTTTGCCAGGATGCTACACTGCCATGGAAGATCTTGCAATGGAGTGGGATGAATAATTGGTACCACAGATATTGTCTGTTTTTATTGTCAGTGTCGAGTGAGAAACGACTAAAATCTATTTATGCCTTTCATTGTCATGGTTACTGCTGCCTAACACCTGTTGGATGGGTGTCTTGATGTCTACATAATTGTCAAAGTACCTCAGCGTGGACTGCAGCTGCTTCAGCACTGGGTATGTCACAGTATTCATTTAATCTCTCATCATTCCTACAGATGTTGCTGCTTATCCTTCAGTGAGATGTATTCATTTGCGACTTCTGTGGAATATGTTGCCACAGCTGTGATTTTCTTTAATTTTTCTCCAAATATTCCGCCAAACTAAACACACATAATCAAACATGTAAATGCACAGACATATGTGCATAAATATGCAAAATGTCACAAACACATCAGTGCTTCAGGTTCTTACAAGCTTCTTCAGCTCTATGAAGGTCTTATGAATCACAAAATTTGTGTGATTTGCTGCTGAACAAATGGACAGAGTGGAATGGAAAAGATTTTCTAAACACCGTAAATAAATTACATAAGGTAGTTCTGTACCTCCCTTTAGTGTATAGGTACAACTGTCACAAAAATTCTGCTACAAGTATCTCATAGGCCAAAAATGTGCTTAAACCAGCCAAAACAGAAGATACTGAACTCCCTCTAGGAGCACCCAAACAATAATGATGATGATGATGATGGTGATTGTGATGATGATAATAATAATAACCACCAACCAAGTTACATAAACTTCTTGAATTTTTAATTTTCAACATGAAAAATAGGGTTAGCATGTCAGGGAAGAAGCAAGTGACAGGAAGGGAGATGGCACTATTTTTCACAGTAACATAAAGTTCTGTCTACAGACAGACTGCGCTGATTAAAATTTGAACAATTCTATATGAACCTGAGGAAGACAAAGAAAGAAGGCTGGAACTGAAATTGAAGCACATTCTAGTCTGAGAGATATTTTCAGCACTGTGAGTTATTAATATGTAGATGAAATAACAAATAGTTTGACACATATTCTGAATTTTGGTGTCTACTGTCTTGTGAAAAATTCTGAATTGAGGTTTATAACTAGGGTACAGCTTTAAAATGAACAGGTTTTTTCATAATTTAAATGCATAAGAGGAAAAGATGTGGTCATGTACCCCCATGGGCTCAGGACCCTCAACCCGCCGAACACCACCATATGTGTGGGACAAGAGCTGAGCACACAGGAGCTCTCCTGGGACCTATCTTGAGGGGGGAAGCTTCTGAGGACTTGGTCAGGGCTTGCTTTGGGCTTTTGTCAGGGCTGGTGGATTTGCCACAGTGGGGGACTTTCTCAGTGAAGGTGTTACTCTTCTGATTCTCTCCTTCATCCTACTGTACGTTACTCTTCTGATTCTCTCCTTCATCCTACTGTACGGGGAGTGAGCAAGCAGCCATGTGGGGCTCAGCTGCTGCCTGGGGTGAAACCACAACATGCAATTATATAAATAACAAAGCCATGTGGGGCTTAGTTGCTGGCTCGGGTTAAACCACAACAATGTCCTATCATTCTTCTCTAAATCTCTAAATTTTCAAAAAGCATAAAACTTTGTTCTGCCATGGCACGTTTCTAGGGCTTCTAGCAGATCTCCACAAGGATATCATGGTTGTTTTCTAGGGCTGCATGCAGAAAAGCAGACATAGTACTTCCCCTAGAAATTACTTCTCAGTTGTCAGTAACAGGAAATTCAGTCAGGAAATTCAGCACACAGATCATAGGGGGCAGTAGCTCTAAGAATACTTCAGCAATGATATTACTTTTAACAAAGTAATTATCAAAAGATGATCAGAGCAATCAAAAGCATTCACAGAGAATTTGTTTATCCTAGTTCATTGAATCTTTTGCTTCTGGAGACTGAGCTGTGAAATATCATTAGTATGTCAAGGGAAAACTGTATTTACATTTCTTCACTCAGTCTTTTTTGTCTTTCTCTTACTATATCTTTCTCATTGTTTTTTATTATGGTTTTGTCTGTTCTTTTTCTACCTTGCTGCTTTCATTATTAATGCACACAGCGACCATACAACAGTGAAAGCCAGAAAGCAGAGCTGCTGAAAGATGTTTCTAAGTTTTGTTTTCTTTAATGATGTGAAGCAGTAATGAAAATAATGTCACCCTCTTCATACTTATTGGAATGCAACCTGAAATAGTGTGAATGTTTAAAAGCCATAAAGGATGTTGTTTACCTTGATATAATAGTGTATGTATCCATAAATTAAAAGCACCAGCACTGTGCACTTTTCAACACCCATTTCTCAACTTTCTCCCATGCACATGGGCAGGTTATTTGTTTCACAGGAGTTTAACAGTCTAATCTTTCTCTTAGGCTGGCAATGCAATAGAAAACACACTTCCTGTAATCAGCATTACTTTTAGATTTACAGACATTTAATAATATGTTCCTCAACATGGAGTTCTAAGGTTCTTTGGTTATTTTGGGGACCTTTTTTTGGTGTATTGGTTGGTTGTCCTTTTCTTTTTTGAGGTTTTTTTTTTTTTTTTAACATCACTGCAATGACTGTTACATCCTTCAGAATGGACACAGAGGAAGCAGTGAATGAGGAAACATTAGAGGTCATTGCAGAGGGAGACTGCAGCAGCAAAAATAGGGAGGGATTTTACTCTATTCTCACAGTGTGCCAGGAGCACTGCAGAGACTCAGCAGCTCCGATTATGTTCCCAGATGATGGCATTTTTGCATGTTGGTAAGAACTGAAAGATGCCACAGGTTGGTAAAGACGTCAATAAAGTTTGTTATTCTTTTATTCATTCATTTTCAAAAGATGATTGCAAGGGCAGTTTCACATTTATTTGTGTGTTTCTTTATTATTTTGTACTCATCAAGTCAATCTTGTGGGATTTGCAGTCTGATGCTTCCTTTAGGCATGTCTCTGTAAGTAGGACAGAACATCATGTGACAGAGCGCCCCAAACAGGCTTTAGCAGAACTGCTCCATCCCTGAGACCCAACAAGCTGACTGGCAGAACAATTTTACTAGAAGAAAGGTTTATAAATCTCCTCACAGGCATTTTATCTTATAAATCTCCTCACAGGCATTTTATCTAATAGGGAAGGCCTGTTAGAACATGCTTAGCACCATATTAATGCAACTCTGCACTTTCTACTGCTAGAGTTTTTCTTTTGCAGGAGTATAGAGATCTCAAGCCCTGTTGGATGAAAGCCCTATTATACTAGGCAAAGTACATAATAGACCTGCCCTCTGGCACTCAGTGAGATGTCTTTTGTGGCCCTGTGAGGCAAATTGATTTCCTAAGGGTATGCCTTGAGTGACATGACTTGGTTTTTTCCCTCCACATAAGGACATTTCCTTGCAGGGCTCTAGCCCTGTGGGACTGAATGCTGAATAAAGCATTTCCCATTGTAAGAACAAGAACAGAATCTAACCTTTAAATCATTAGCACATTGGTGCTGAGACAAGTGTCTACAAGAACACAAGATATTTCCTGTGAAAGTCAGGCTGCCTGCTTATTTGGCTGAGAATAAAGCAATGAAAACTTCAATTTCTAGATAAAATGCTGTGTATGGGGCTGGATTTTTACCCCTCCCTCTCCATCTCTTGAGATATGTTAGCAGCTGGGAAGATAATGTGTGTCACTGCGATATCTGCAACATTATTAGAGAAGGCAAGAGAATGGTCACATCCCCATCATGGTAATAATCTGAATCTATTTCTAAAGCACAAGCATCTTCACCCAGTCTCTGCCTGAATGACAGCTCAGAGTCTTTAAAGGTATCGCAAGCTCTCCTGGTTATGCTACCAGCAATCAGAAAGGTTAAGAGATGCTCATAAAAATCATCATAGCTAGATGCTTTTTCCAGTTTTCAACCATTTTTACATCTATGTACTTGTATGTATAATATCAATGTCATAGCCTCATGTGTCCTGTATGAATTAAGGATTTCTGTCTATGACTTCTTGTGGTATCTTTTTTTGTTCTTTCTTTTTTTAATGGAAAATCTGTCCATCGAGGTCACATTGTGTTAGGTGCCATGTAAATATTCACAAAGCAGAAGAGAATGCCAGAAAGGAGAAAAAAAAAAGGCAGGGAAAAACATTACTATCCCTAAGGAGACACAGTAGGGAATTACTTAATTCATATTGTAGGACTGAGATCAAAATAAAGTAGGAAGTCTGTGACAGGGCTCAGGGAAGTCTGAAATTCCTTTGTGCTTGCTTCTCTTAGGACAAGGTTTATAAGACACATTTAAACATACGCTTAAGAAAGGCATTCCCTTTACTAGAATTTTAGTGGTCACACTTTTATTGTTGCAGATTACGGCCGCTTGCATGCTCAGGGCACTGGTATTTGCAAAATTGCAATTATTATTTGCTGATATTAGCAATCCCAGACACAGCTACAGGCTGGGCAGAGAAGAGATTCAGAGCAGCCCTGCAGAGAAGGACTTGGGGGTGCTAGCCGATGAGAAAATGAACATGAGCCAGCAGTGTGCGCTTGCAGCCCAGAAAGCCAACCGTGTCCTGGGCTGCATCAAAAGGAGTGTGACCACTAGGCTGAAGGAGGTCATCTTGCCCCTTTATTCTGCTCTCGTGAGACCTCACTTGGAGTATTGTGTGCAGTTCTGGTGTCCTCAACATAAAAAGGACATGGAACTGTTGGAACAAGTCCAGAGGAGGGCCACGAGAATGATCAGGGGACTGGAGCACCTCCCATATGAAGATCGGCTGAGAAAGTTGGGGCTGTTCAGCCTGGAGAAGAGAAGGCTGCGTGGAGACCTCATAGCAGCCTTCCAGTATCTGAAGGGGGCATATAGGGATGCTGGGGATGGACTCTTCATTAGGGACTGTAGTGATAGGACAAGGGGTAATGGGTTAAAACTGAAACAGGGGAAGTTTAGATTGGATTTAAGGAGGAAATTCTTTCCTGTTAGGGTGGTGAGGCACTGGAATAGGTTGCCCAAGGAGTCTGTGAATGCTCCATCCCTGGCAGTGTTCGAGGCCAGGCTGAACGAGGCCTTGGGTAATATGGTTTAGAGCGAGGTGTCCCTGTCCATGTCAGGGGGATTGGAGCTTGATGATCTTAAGGTCCTTTCCAACCCTAAGTGAATGTTCCTTTTTCTTTTTGAAGGTAGCTATTACAGTAGTCGCATGAGAGTTGTAGGTCATCTAGTCACTGGGAATTCCTGCAGAGAACTGAATGGAATACTTTTTTCCCTTTCCCAAATACACTTACTTGTCCCAGCTTACTTGGACATGGAAGCAGTCTAATAATTGGCTTCAACAGACCTGTCTAGCCATGCTGAACACTAATGTTAAAGCATCCTAGTTTTCTAGCCCTAAGCATGAATTTAGAATCACTGTTGCTATGGATGAAGTTTAACATTGAACAGAATATCAGTGAAGAAAAGTTATCACATTAAATTTTCCTGTTTCACGGGTGAACCATTTTATAGCCAGGCATTAATTCTTGAGAGATAGGCTGTTAATAACACGTAAGATTAAGCTCTTGTTTGCTTTATTGTATATACAATTTCCTGCAATGGCAAAGTAGCCAAAATATTTGCAAATGGTGCACACTAGTGTAGATGAGACTGATGGCAAATAGCTTGCTTTTGCAGGGTTTTGCATACAAATAGACACGCTGGTTCATACATATCCAGGAACACTAAAGCTGGAACTTGGCATTCCCAAGAGATCAAGGAACTTAATTTTATGTTACTAATTGCTATTATGAGAAATCAGAGCATGCTTCTTATTATCATGGAAGATAATAAGGATCATTTATTGTTCTGTTTCTTTTTTAGGGGGTGTGTGCTGTTTGTTTTTAGTGTCAAGATAAGGTGTCATTGCGTCTTATTGTAGGGTACTGATTTTGCTGGTGACTTTGTATGGATAAAAGGGAAAAGGGAGTGTAGTTCAATGTGTAAATCACAGGAATAAGGCTCAGAATATACTATTCTGTCTTAACACTGAGTTGCTTTGTATGCACAAGAACAGTGTGTTGCCTCTTATTCCTTGTCTGCTGATTCCGGAATTCTGCCTTGGGTTTATCCAATGCCTGGAGTATTGGAGACTGTGTCTACATTCACTGCAATACAAATAATTAGTAGACAGAAAGTAAATACTTTTTCAGAATTAAAAAAAAAAAAAAGAAAAAAGAAAAAAAAAGACGTCACAAAACATAGGTTGGTCTTTTGCTCTCTTCAACTTCTGAATATACCCAGAAACAGGCAACCTGAATAAAGGTCTTCTTCCGTATTTTTAGAGTTATCTGACATAATCAGGCAGATTGTGATCCATAACTGTGCTCTCTGAGTGGCTTGGTCACTGCATATTATAGTATTTGAAAAGCTGGGCTAGAATTGCTTATGCCAGTAGAGGGAAATGAACATTCTCCCTATTTGTTCCTTCCAGGTTTTGTTAACTGTCTTCAGTGCAAAGGGATGATTTAAAGTTAAGAAACAGGACATAGGTTTGTATCCTATAATGGAAATCATCTGTAGCATTTTTGATTGGATGGAGTTAATTTTCATCATAGTAACTAGTATGGGGCTATATTTTGGATTTGTGACCAAAACAGTGTTGATAACACAGGAATGTTTTCATTACTACTTAGCAGTGCTTACACAGAGCCAAGGCCTTTTACGCTCTTCACACCATCCCACCAGCAAGTAGGCTGGGGATGCATAAGGAGTTGGGAGGGGACAGAGCCAGAACAGCTGACCCCAGCTGATCCAAGGGATATTCCACACCATACAGCATCATGCTCAGCATATGAACCTGAGAGAAGAAGGAGGAAGGGGAGGATTTGTGCAGTATGTCTTTCTAAGTAACCATGATATGCTATGAAACCTTGCTTCCTTGGAGATGGCTGAGCACCTGCCTGCTGATAGGAAGCAGTGAACATATTCCATACCTTACTTTACTTGCACATGCAGCTTTTTCTTTACCTTTAAACTGACTTTATCCAAATCCATGAGTTTTTGCATTTTTATTCTTCCTATTTTCTTTCCCATCCTACTGGAATGAAAAGTGGCTGTGTACTTCTGAGTTGCCGGCTGAGGTTAAACCACGTCATCATATCAATTTGACAGCATGACTGAGCTGATCACCCTAGGCTGTCGTTGTACTAATTGGAGAGATACAGACATGTATTTTAGGAAGAATTGAACTGCATCTTAACAGGGCCAATTTCCATCAAGTAGATGCAAGTAGATCTTAAGTAATGAAGGTATAGATATATAGACCCATACTGGAGACAACTCATCTGATGAAGTACATCTAAGCAGTACAGGAGCAGTGCAGACTCCTTAATCACTAAGCTCTAAAATTGTTGTCTTTAAGATCAATGCATACTTAATATTCTATTCTAAATCAAACAGATTAAAAAAGTAAGACTATGCTGTTTATTCCAGATCACTCTAAGGTGGTCAGGGCATTCTCATAGCAGATGAGGTACCTGAGTTCTAACACAGGTAATATCTATTTGAATATATGAATGTCAAGTGAGGGAAGCCTGTCTCCATGAAAAATTGTTATCTCGGTGTTGTGGCCACTTCCATACTAAGTGAACACTAAGTAACAGACAAAGAAAGGATTTGCAATCAGATTTCTTACAGTTCATTCTGTGGTAGTACAAGGCTACATTTCAGGAGGGTGGTTAACACCTCAGTTGCTGTGTGAAATAAGGTGCTATCAGCCACGAGTTCTGTGATGCCATTGCAGATACTCTAACTAAACAGCTTCATATATTACTTTGGAAGCAGAACATTTTTTACAGTCTGATAATGAAATAAAAACAACATGAGAGAGAAACAGACTGGTAAAAGTTATGAAATGCCTCAGAAATATCAAATTATTGTTTGTTTTTTTTTGGCCCTGTTGCCAAATTCAACTTCATATGCTACTGTCAGGGACCTGAGCAAGCTCCAGCCTCCTGGCAGTTTAGGTGGTTAAGGAGTGCAGATGGACATCCTGTCCAGAGAAGACCAGTTGTGAAGTAAAGTGAAGAGAGGGCTAGTCAGAGCTGATTTTAACTTGAGCTCTTAGTACAGGCTTCTGCCTGTCCAGCGTTTGCATCTACACCTTGTCTTCTACCTCCCCAGTACTGACATGGACCTCCTGCCTGAGCTTTCTGTCTTGACCTGACCCATCTTGTGGCTACAGACTTGTTGGGTTATCCCTGGACTGTATCTGACTCTGACTGCTGTCTTCACATGTGATCATCACCCTGATTTGCTGCATCTCACTCTGGCTCCATGTGAGTGTGGTCCATGCTTCCATCCACCTTGCTCTACTGTGCTTGGCTACTGGCTCCTATTCGTGATGGAGCAGACAGGCATCACTGGTCCCAAACATGAAGCACAAACCATCATGAGAAAATAAAGAAGCTGGCAGGTCATTGTGCCATTTAGCACCCAGATGTCAATATTATGTTACATATGACGGATGATATTCACAGTCTTGACTGAAACTGAAAACTTTCACGTTGACTCACAAGACATGCTATCCTTTAGACTGTTGGTTTTATTTTTCATCATGTAGATTGGTTTTGGTATTGGTTCTTTTTTTAGTTATAGCACTGATGACTGCCTTAAAGTTGGTACCAACTTTTGATTCTTTTATGTATCTTAAATTCCATCAGAAGAAAAAAAATCTTCCTTAAATATTGAGGAGATATACTGGAATACTGTATTCATCTTGGCTGGAAAAGAGCTAGTTAAAGATCTGTCTTGCACAGTATGTAGACAGTAGACACAGATGATCTTACACTAGCATATTTGACTTTTTTTGAAGACATCTATGCCTATTGACTGCATAAAGCATAATTAAGAACAAATTCATTTAAAACACTCACTGCAAAACTTTTCTGGAAGATGAGTGCTCAGTCAAAGCCTATATACTTCACATCTCCTGACATTTTTATGTGGGACCTGGTTTACCAGGACTTCAAAGAAAGCTGCCAATCACCAAATTGTACTTTGCAAAAGAAAACATGTTGGATTGATCAAGTGAATCTGTTTAGGGACTTTTCTATGGAATGATGCAAGACATGAAAAGAGAGATAATGATAATGATAGGCAGGCAGGGTTGGCTCATGAATATTTGTGCAGTTCTCTGAGAGTCTGAAAATGGCAAAGCTAGGGAAGTTGAGAATAAGTGAATATACTGCACTTGGCAAAGTGTTAGGAAATATGCTCAAATACTTCTAAAAGCACACTTAGAACCTTTTGCAAATTTACAGACTGAAAATGTTGGAAATGCTGTCCAAATGCAGAGGTGAAAACGGGGACTAGATTTCATCCATCTCAGTCATATTCATATTATGCTCATTGAATTCCTCCTCAGTTCCCTACGTCCAGCTGGGAGGGTTTGCAAATCTGGATGTAAAATGCACTGCTACTTTAGAAAGACCTAAATGTGGGGGTATTTTAAAGTTCTTTAGTAACTCTCTCCCCCGTCCTGCTGAATTCATACCTGGCTTGATTAAATATATAGCTGCTTTCTTAGTTTTGCTCCCAGTAGAAATGCAAATGTGACATAGAATTACCACTTTATAGGCCATTTTTTTTCCATTTTCAGAGTAGACAAAGTGAAGGACCCCTTAGCTTTAGAGACGGTCTCTCCCAGAATAAAACAGGGCCCACCAGTAACTGTCAGGGTTCAAAAGCTTTTTTCATCTGTTTTCAACAGGAAAGTTAGAATTCTGGAAATTCATATTGAATGGCAACTTCAGCTGACATATATTTTTGCTCCCCTTTAGGAAAAATAGATGAGAAAAAAATAAGATCTTTAGAAAATTGTTCTGAATGACAAGCTCAAGGAAAAGAAGAAACTCTTCTAGCTGAAATGTAAATTCTCATCTCAGTTTCATAGTTTAGTTTCTCTGAGGTAGGCTTTGATAGCATTTCATATAACTCCTTTAGTTTTCACTTCTTCACTTGGAAAGATAGAAGATGTTTACATTTTCATAAGTGGTTAATGATTTTAAATAATCAATCAGCTTGATGGACTGAGTTTTCCAACTGTGATAATGAGAATCTCCTTGGAAAATAAAAGCATGACAGAAGTGACCAGCCAAAAATGAAGGTACCTACAAGTGACTACTAGCATTTTAAAGTTCAGACCATTGAAGTTATAACATTAGTAAATTTTATCAACAATTCTGTTTGGTGATCATCTGCACAGTCTAGTTCTGTACCTTAGTGTGGTGTAAATTAATAGCTCATAATGCAACAGTTTCATTTTGATTCAGCAAAATTAACGGTGGCTTTAAACGTCTTAAAATCTCCTTGTTCAGAGGGCAATAGAAAGAGAGGAGGAAAATTTCAGGTTTTGTAATACATAAAACTGTTTCTTATCTTAAGCTTTGTCATAGCTACATTTTTTCTCTCTCGTTCATTGATTTTGCAGCAGATCTGATGAGTTCTGTGAAGTGGGATGAGTGAATCTGAGCAGAAGAGAAGCCCTTTAACTGCTTTCAGTTCTCATTTTTGTTTTTACTTTGTACCTAAAGAAGTAGAAACTTTCTCACGCAAACAGGATTTGTCAAAACATGTGTTTGGGGTCTAGCTCATTGTACCTTAGAATCAAACAGTCACGGTCTTGAAGCCAAACCTTTCACTCCCAGCTAGGCACCTGATCATCCTGCCTCCTTCTGTCCTTACTTACCTGACACATCTTTCTCCCACACAGTGTACACAAAGATGTTTGCACGTATCTCTGTGTGAGTTCATATATATATATATATAAAAATATGTATATTTTTCCTCTGAGAGCTTTGTGGAAACTAAAGCAGTGAATGAGTAGCAGATTTGTTTCTGCTACTGTTAGCAGCAATAAATATGAACAGCCCAAAAAACAGGGGAAAAAAGTACTTTCAGTATTTTCTGTATTTAAAACACTATTTTGTGATTTTGGAAGTTCATAACACCAGCAAATTTGTTCTCACTGCATATGTATTCCTCACATCCACATCAACTCAACCTACAGATAATGTCACCTTCAAGTAAAAGTCTGTGTGACATCCTCATGCATGATAGGGTTTTCTGTTTTCCTTACCTCTCAGTTGTTCCATGGCAATTTGAACTTGAAGGGCACAATGACTGAAGTTACTTAAAAAATTCTAAATGGGCCATTCTACCACAGTACATCTCCACAGCTGTATTGGGAATGCTCTGCTCTACATTGCCTCTTGTTAGAAAATGAATGAAGTTCAAAATCTTGCATGTTCTCTTCAAAGTATTCCAGCCCTTGGGTTAGGATACTTAAGGAAGGAAAACATCACCTAAATCTTTGAGATGAAGAATCTGGTTGACAGTTTCAGTCCCTCAGCACAAGGAGCTGTCTGCAGGTACAGGAGAGCAAATGAGAGAAAAATGGAATATTTTCAGGGGGCAGTCCAAGGCTGCAAAGTAATTCACTTCAGAAACTTGGAACTGTCATAAGTGTCACCACTTCTCACTCTAAGTGCTTTATCTAACAATAGCTAGCAACATGCTTCTGAAGAAAAGGAGAACACAAAGCAAAATAAGTCACATCCTTTCAGGTAGTTCTTTCTCAGGGGCGGTTGAGAGAAAAAGCAACAGTTGAGAGTTGTTAGTCATAATTTAAAATGCTGTGGAAGACCTCTAGGTACTAGAAAGACGATCTAGAATAAGAACAGAACTTAAAATATTTAATTGAATATATAGAAAGAGCACTATCTCATGTGTAGGAAGGTAAACATTCTATTTGTTGTATATAGTAACCTTGTACCTGAAGGCAAAACATGCACTGGCAGCACTCCATGATGAATTTCTCTATACTGCTCAGTATTTTCTTGTGTTCTCCAGTCTGTCCATGTGCAGCCACCTGTAATCTCATGCCTTACTCTCGCACTATAATTTCTTCAAAGTGAGATTGTGGTTTTGGTGGTGTTTGTACAATGCCCCGTTTAATAAGCCTTTTTCTTTTTTTTTCTTTTTTTTCTTTTTTTTTTGCAGTGGAATTGCTCAGCCCTGTCACAGTACCAGAACTGTGGCTGCTAAAAGCTGTCAATCCATATCTTGTGTTCTTTGACTGCAATATATAAAAGGCATAGAGTTCAACTGGGTCAGTATAGAGTTCAGTAGGACTTAGGTGTGATCTGTTCAGATCTAAAACATTTACCTCCTATTATCTGACATAAATGTGGACTTCTTCCTTACGTAGCTCCAGCATTGCTTCTGTGTGTTAACAGGAATCATAGACTTGTTTCCTTACTACTTCTTCAGTGTTTGTTTCAGAGCTTTTGTTCACGTTTTCTCTCAAACTAATGAACCACCATTCTATTCCTTTGCCAGAGTGCATTTCTAGCTTGTTTTCTTCACTTTAAACACAAAATTACTTATGTCAATGAGATTTTTTTCTTCTTTTAATTCTATCACAATTTCATTGTACATGCACACATTTCAGCTTTCTCCTCTCACTGACAGCTCTGAAGTGGCTAACAATGCAGGTCTGTGTAAGAGGAAAAAGGGGGAGAAGAGGAAAGTTTAGAATCACTTTGCTTGCTGCTTGACTTTTGGTTCAGTTTATCTGATGTTTATTGCTCTGCCATCTAGGTGTGAAATTCAAGAAAACTAAACATATCTAAGAGTGAAAAGCATTCTTATGAGTAATCTTTTTGTTTGTTCTCAACACCACAACACTGCTCTGCCCTCACTGTCTAAAAAAGAAGGAAGAAAGAAAATTCTTTAGCAAATCACAAACAATAAACATTTCCTGGAGAAAAGCTGAGGAAATAAATACAGTGTTAAGAATGGGCACTGTGCTATCTGTGCTCACATTGCCCTTCTCCATCTGTAAATTAAGGTCCACTGCCAAGGCACAATAACATCATAGAAACGATGAAAGATCCACACTTTGCCAGCTCCTGTACTCAGTCCTCCGTTCAACTAGTAGGATGGTGTAGCACAAAGAATTCATAACACACTGTAGGAAGCAAGCATGAAAAAGGTAGAGGAATACAGCTCTAAAGGAAGACATGCAGGTGCTAAGGCTACTCGTCTAGTAGTTAAGAAGACAGTACAGGACAAATTATAGAAGAACTTTGTGTAGGAGCAAAGCAATATGCTTGTCATGCCTTCTTTCACTTCTGTTTTCCTGTGTTTTCATGAGGAATGCTTTGCTTTCTGTACTCTGAACAAATAAAAAAGAAAACGCAGCAGTGTGCTAAGCAGTACTAAGTATATGCAATTACAGGAGGCCTAGGTGCATGACAACTGTAGTTGCTGGCTTTTCCAATTTTGCTAGCTTTCAAATAGTTGTATTTGGGATTTGGTAAAATATGGATTGGATGCAAATGAAGCTGGCAAAATAAAACATGCTATAATTCATTTACCATTGTATATGATGCTTTCTTTTCAGCAGGATCTGCACATTAAGTACTCTCTGATTGTCCTGGGTTTAGCAGTCGCAGTCAATTTTTTTCTCCTTCTTAGTAGCTGGTGCAGGGTTGTGTTTTGACTTTCAGCCTGGGAATAGAGCTGATAACACCAATGTTTCTAGTTGTTGCTAAGTCATGTTTATTCTGATCCAGGACTTTGTGAGCCTTATGCTCTGCCAGGGAGGAGGGGCAGCCGGGAGGAAGCAGAGACAGGACACCTGACCTAAACTAGCCAAAGAGATATTCCATACCACAGCACGTCATGCCCGGGATGTAACTGAGAGTTACCTGGAAGGGCTAGGACTGTGGGGTTGGACGAGGTATTGGTCGGTGCTTGGTCGGGCTGGGGAGGCAAGTTATCGGTTGGGTGGTGGTGAGGTGTTGTATTCTCTTCCCTTATTATTTCCTTTATCATTATTATTATTGGTGGTACCAGTAGTGATTTGTGTTATACCTTAGTTACTAAACTGTTCTTATCTCAACGCGTGGGAGTTGCATTCTTTTTGATTCTCCTCTCCATCCCTCAGGGAGTAGGGAGAGGGAAAGAAGGAGGAGGAGTGAGTGAACGAGCTCCCTGACTGGTTTTAAACCACGACACTGCTATATAAAGGTACTTACCATAAGTTATTGGGTAATGTTCAGCTGTCCGAAATCACACATTACAAACCTCTCCCTCTAATCCATACTCTGAAGAAATGGAAAACTGGCCTGAAAATTTCTTATGCCCAGACGCTATCATAAACCTCAGCTCAAAGCTGCTGTGACACCTCTGACTTGTAGAGAAGGTACTAACTGTAGTACAACAGGAGGGGAGAGGCTGCTTAGGAAGCATCATCCTTGTGTTTCCAGACCTCAACATTTACTGTTACTATTTCACACTGAAAAGAAAACAAACAAACTAACCCACAAAACCATAACACATTCTTAAGCTGTTTGTGATGGAAAGTAAAATGCAGGGGAGAAAAAAAGAAAATAGAAAAGATATTGTGAAGGCTTATACAACAATCAGCTAATTCATCAGAATGAAATCAGGCTTGATCGCACGCATTGACATGATTCCTCCAGGCAAAAAATGGGTTTCTCCATCAAGGGCAAATCAGCAACTTCAGGCAAATACTCTGTTCAACTGAGCATACAATATTTCTGCCAAATTTTGAAGACCACTCTGTTGGTCACCATTAAGGCAACAGGCACCCACTCAGAGGCTAGTGAGCTGGCATGTGTTTTGTCCCACAAAACTAAGTATTACAAATGTAGCCTCAGGAGATGAAGGTAGAAGTGTGAAAGACATGACAAATGTCAGTCTGGTATCTTTTTCACTCTCCAAGGAAATGAAATGAGTGTGTTCTAGGTTCTGTTTAACACAGGCAGTTTCAACAGCCTCTGGGGCCTTACCTCCGCGGGTCTGATGCTGGAAGGAGAATCCCCCGAAACTGATAACTGTTTTATTGTGAAATATTATGTGTGACAAAACCAAGAAAAATATCATTTTTGTTCATTGTACATTCTTACATTCATCTGGATATTGTCTTTCTTTTAATGGTGCAATGGGCGGCAAATAAATAAATAAATAAATAAATACAACAGAATAGAATAGTTTGGGTTCGAAGGGACCCTGAAAACTCATCAGGTCCAACTATGCTGCCATGAACAAAGGCATCTTTCCTTAGATAATATTACCCAAAGTCCTGCTGAAGCTAAACTTGAACACTTCCAGGAATGGGCATTCACCCCTTCTCTGGGCAACCTGTTCCAGTGTCTCACCACTCTTACTGTAATGAATTTCTTTCTTATGTCCAACCTAAATCTACCATCTTTCACCTTAAAATCATTTCCCCTCATCACTACGAGTCATTGTGTTAAGGAAGGATGAAAGCTCATTCAGAATAGTGTGTATTATTCTGATTATTCTCTATTTGCAAAAAGAGTGAGCTGAAATAGGAGCTTGTGGAGATAAATGCTACTGGAGTAAGTACAATGTGACCAGGTACTTGCTTGTCTGTATTGCATATAAAAATACGTTTTTTGTTCTATCAAGAGAGATTAACAATATTATCCACGTATATATTGGGAAGCAAAGCAACAGAAGAAGCTTTTATATTTGAAGGTGTTGTTACCAAAGAAGATAAATCAGTAGAGTTTGGCTTTGAACCCTACAATGGTGGTTATCCTCAGTCAAATTGAAGCAGTGAAATAATAAACTTTGGTGAACATCAGAAGAAGATTGATGCTACTTTTCATGTTGAATTTTGAAAGCTAATGCTTATTGAGATATTTGAAATAGAATAGCTATCTTGTTTTCTAGTGCACCTTAGAGTTCGAATAATTTCACTGAAGGAAAGGTAGACTTGCAGGCTATCCACAAGTGTATCCACAAAAATCCTTTATGTACTCAGAGCGTGACTGAGCTTTAGTTCTTAGAATCTTTCAGGGTACCTCCATTCCTCAGTTGTGCTTGCCTGAGTGTGTTACCATGGTGATTAGGAGAGTCTGGAAATTAACTTTGGTTTATGATTATTGTGGAACATTAATGTGTGAGCCTATGAGCTGTATTTCAGAACCAGACCTTGAAGAGAAAATAACCAATTGCAGCTTTTCCACTGTAAAAAAATAAAGCAACCTAGATTAAAGAAGACCAGATCTGTAATCAATGAACAGAATCATTAGTGACACCTATTTAAATCAGCCAGAAATCCAACTCAGTATGCTGTTAATTCCCACCAAAATGCAACAGGATGTGTAAACACTACAAAAATGAAAGCAACAAAACCAGTTAAACAAACTAGCTGCCAAATAGCACATGTTCTGCCAGCGACCACTACCCTGCAACACCTTGGTCTGCCAGTGAAAATGCCCCCTTTGTAATTGTTATTTCACTCTTTCAAGTGAGGATAACTATGACAAAACCAACAATAGCATTCTCTGATTATATATAAAGAAGAAGGATTCCTCCTTACTTGAAGTAATGATGACCACTTTTTTGGAACTAAAGTAACAGGAGTTTTGTATATGTTATCCAGATGAATGAACATTTTTCATGATAATTAGACGTTTGTCTTTTCTTTATACATTTGTTACTGCAGTGAAAACTGAAAGAATCTCTAATGGTATCTTTGTAAATGGTAGATACTATTGACATAAAAATGTCTAATTAGTGAAAAGATGGAAAGTTTGAAGAGGGAAATACTGCCCATGAGTGGTTTCTGACCTTGACTGGCTGCCAAGTGCCCACGCGACTGCACTTTTACTCCTACTCAACAGGACAAGGTGCAAAAAATTCATGGGTTAAAATAAGGACAGGGAGGTGACTCAACATTTACTGTCACAGGCAACACAGACTTGGCTTGGGGAAAATAAAATTATTGCCAATTAGAGTAGGGCAGTGAGGGGAAAAAAACCCAATGAAAGACAACACAAAAACACCCCCCCAAAAATAAGTTGCTTTGGCAGCTGAAGCACCTCCTCCCCCTCTGTTGGGGAGGCTTATGAAGTAAGTGAGACCAATGATGTACTTAAATAAAATTTATTTTATGAAGCAAAATAAAGCTCCATCAATATTTGGTGGTTAACAGGTTCAGAATGTCAAATGGAATTGGTACTACACAACTGACTTAAGAATTCTTAAGGGTTTAGAAGGGTAAGACAACAGCATCAAATACTCACCTAAAATGGAGGGCTCAGCCTTGAGAAATTCCCTTAGATGTTGTCTCAACCCAATGGGAGAGTCCCCAACTGCAGCCCCCACTGCTTCAAGGATCACAAGATGGTCGAATTCGAGATCCTCAGGACGCTGAGAAGAGTGTGCAGCAAGCTCACTGCCCTGGACTTCAAAAGAGCAGTCTTTGGCCTCTTCAGGAACCTGCTTAGTAAGGTTCCATGGGACATAACCCTAGAGGGCAGAGGGGCCCAAGACTCCTGGTTGATATTCAAGGATCACCTGCTACAAGCTCAGGAGTGTTGCATCCCAACTAGAAGGAAGTGCAGCAGGAGGGCCAGGAGACCTCCTTGGATGGATAAGGAGCTGCTGAGGAAAATTCAAATGAAAAAAGAGGCTTATAAAAGGTGGAAGCAAGGACAGGGGGCCTGAGAAGAGTACAGGGATGTTGTCCAGGAAGCTAGGGACACGTTAAGAAAGCCAAGGCCCAGTTAGAATTAAATTTGGCTAGAGATGTTAAGGATAAGAGGATGGGATTCTTTAGGTACGTAGCAACAGACTAGGGACAACGTAGGCCCCCTCCGGAAGCTCTCGGGAGTACTAGCTGCACAGGATTTGGAGAAGGCTGAGGTTCTGAATGACTTCTTTGCCTCGGTCTTCACTGGCAAAGGCTCTGACCACACCACCCAAGCCTTGGAAGGCAGACACAGGGACTGTGAGAATAAAGACCCCAGGCCCACTTTAGGAGAGAATATGGTTCGAGACCATCTTAAGAACCTGAACGTACACAACTCCATGGGTCCTGATGAAATCCATCCACGGGTCCTGAAGGAGCTGGCAAATGAAGTTGCTAAGCTGCTGGCCATCATATTTGAAAAATCATGGCAGTCACATGAAGTTCCTGATGATTGGAAAAAGGGTAATATAACTCCCATTTTCAAGAAGGGGAAAACAGATGACCTGGGGAATTACAGACCAGTCAGTCTCACCTCTGTGCCTGGCAAAGACTTGGAGTAGATTCTCCTGGAAGGCATGCTAAGGCACATGAAACACAACAAGGTGCTTGGTGACAGCCAGCATGGCTTCACTAAGGGGAAATCCCACCTGACCAATTTGGTGGCCTTCTATGATGGGGCTACAGAACTGATGGACAGCGGTAGAGCAGTTGGTATCTACTGAGACTTGTGCAAAGTGTTCAACACTGTCCCGCACAACATCCTTGTCTCTAAATTGGAGAGACATCAATTTGATGAATGGACCACTTGGTGGATAAAGAACTGGCTGGATGGCCGCACTCAAAGAGTTGTGGTCAATGGCTCAATGTCTGGCTGGAGACCAGTAACGAGTGGTGTCCCTCAGGGATCAGTGTTGGGACCGGTCTTTTTTAACATCTTCATTGCTGACATAGACAGTGGGATTGAGTGCGCCGTCAGCAAGTTTGCCGATGACACCAAGCTGTGTGGTTCGGTTGATACGCTGGAGGGAAGGAATGCCATCCAGAGGGACCTTGACATACTTGTGAAGTGGGCTGATGCCAACCTCATGAAGTTTAACCATGCCAAGTGCAAGGTCCTACACCTGGGTCAGAGCAATCCCAGGCACAGCTACAGGCTGGGCAAAGAAGAGGTTCAGAGCAGCCCTGTGAAGGACTTGGGGGTGTTGGTTGATGAGAAACTTAAAATGAGCCTACTTCAGTGTGTTCTCTCAGCCCAGAAAGCCGACTGCATCCTGGGCTGCATCAAAAGGAGTGTGACCAGCAGGTCAAAGGAGGTGATTCTGCCCCCTCTACTCTGCTCTCGTGAGACCTCACTTGGAGTATTGTGTGCAGTTCTGCTGTCCTCAACATAAAAAGGAGCAAGTCCAGAGAAGGGCCACGAGGATGATCAGGGGACTGGAGCACCTCCCATATGAAGATAGGCTGAGAAAGTTGGGACTATTCAGCCTGGAGAAGAGAAGGTTGTGTGGAGACCTCATGGCAGCCTTCCAGTATCTGAAGGGGGCATATAGGGATGCTGGGGAGGGACTCTTCATTAGGTACTGTAGAGATAGGACAAGGGGTAATGGGTTAAAACTTAAACAGAGGGAGTTTAGATTGGATGTAAGGAGGAAGTTCTTTACTGTGAGGGTGGTGAGGCACTGGAATGGGTTGCCCAGGGAGGTTGTGAATGCTCCCTCCCTGGAGGTGTTCAAGGCGAGGTTGGACAGAGCCTTGGGTGACATGTTTTAGTGTGAGGTGTCCCTGCCCATGGCAGTGGGGTTTGGAACTTGATGATCTTAAGGTCCTTTCCAACCCTAACTATTCTATGATTTTTTGATTCCACATCACTATATTCAGTGGTTAGAAAACCTCAACCCCTGCAAAGGTGGGTGGGCCTGCGACATCCTCTTTCTTCTCTGATATTGATGTCTGCAAGGCTGTTCCACTCACATACTTCTCACTCCTCTCCCATCTGCAACCTTACTTATGATTTTCTTAAATATACTATCACAGATTCATTACCAATATGCCTGATAGACTCAGCTTTGGCCATTGGTGGGTCTGCTGGAGCTGGCGGAGCTGGTTCATTCTGACATGGTAGCAGCTCCTTATCTCTTCTCACAGAAGCCACCTCTGCAGCCCCCTGTGCCAAAACCTTGCCATGTAAACCAAATACAATGAGTGCTGGTGTCAAAGAAACTACATTCTCTCGGCATTCCTTTTCCTCACAAGTGAGATGCTCCAAACCCTTATTCTAGGTAGTGGCTCCTAGCTGGAATCTGTCCAGTATAGAGTCATAGAATCATAGAATAGTTAGGGTTGGAAAGGATCTTAAGATCGTCAAGTTCCATATCTTGCTTGTATGGGGACCCACGAACTGGACACAGCAATGTGTTCTCACCAGTGTTGAGCAGAGATGAAGGATCATCTCAACCTGCTGGCCACACTCCTAATGCATCCCCAGATACTGTTAACACCACAGGGAAAGTTCTTCCTTTCCAGGCACAGGGCTTTGCATTTATGCTTGTTGAATTTCATTAGATTCTTGTTGACCCATTTCTCCAGCCTGCAAGGTCTCACTGAGTGGCAGCCTCCTACTTTCAAGCATATCAACTGGCTCCTCCAGTTTGGTGTCATCTGCTAACAATCAAAGTTAGCCAAGTCTTACTCAAGATGTGGTATTAAACAGGAAAGATTCCAAGATGGACATCTGTGATATTTCTCTTTTCACTGTTCTATGGGTGAAATATCTCTTAACAACTGCTCACTAAGGCTGAGCACCTAACCAGTGTTTTATTCATCTGATTGCCCAGACATGATAACTTAAATAGAAGAATGTTTTGTAAAACAATGTTAAAAACCTCTCTAGAAGTCAAAGTAAATTACATCCACCAAGCCTCCCTCAGCCACAAATCCAGGCAGTTTATCACAGGAAGCAATTTAGTTGGTCATCCATGATACCCATGATAAATTCATGCTAATTGTTACAAACTGCTTTCTATTTTATGTGCCCAGAATTGTGTTTCAAAAGGGTTCACTCCCTTATTTTCCCTGGGACAGAGGTGAGGGGCCTTTAGTTTTTTGGATTGTCATATTTTGCAGATAGGTGTGATGGGTGCTTTTCTCCAGTCACTGGGGATCTTCCCCAGTCTTCACAACCCATTGAAGGTGACAGAGGGTGGCTTTCAAGGACATTGCATCCTTGGGTACAGCTTCTTGGGTCCAGCAACTTTATGGGGTTTGAGTTCTCTCTAGAAACTCCTAACTCTACTCTCATCCATTGCTAGCATTTCTCCTTGAATCCTTTCCCTAATCATGGATGTCTGACCAAAGAGGGCACTGATACCTTGTGTCTCTCATATGTATGTCTTAATGGTACAGTTGGAAACTTACCCATTCAGTTGTTTTGTAATCATTCACTGTATGAATAACCAATGAAAAAAAACCAGGAAAATTTGGAAAAAAATATAGAATACAATATAAATATTTTTTAATTTTTTTTTAATGTTCTGCATTTTTTCCCTCAGTTTTTTCCTCGTTCTGCCTCATTTTCTTCCATCTTTTCTGTTTTGACATTAAAAGGAACACAGTAAGGCATAAAAGCATACTGAAAGTGAGTTAAAAATACATAATTCCTTCTTCACCATAGTGCATCCAGTAAAATTGGTTTAAATTAACTGTAATCTGACGCTTATTTGATTGTTCTTTTTCAATAATCAGGGTACTTGAACTCTGATGCATATGCACTGCAGTGCTTTGAAGCACACTTGAGGAAGAAAAGAATCCAGACCTTGGTTCATCAAGGCTAAATACAACTCACAAAAGCCAAAAGGTTCCACTTTTACAAATCTCAGCTATGACTGAGAATCTTACTAATTTTTTTGATAAACTGCACAGGGCCAAGCTTTCAAAGCAATCTGTGCAGCTGCCAAAAGCAATTTGTGTTATTAGGAAGAAATTCTAATGATAAGGTCAGTGTTAGTTGTACTTGACCATGAGCAGGGTTCAGAGGAGAGTAACAAGAATATTTCTTGAATCTGTAAAACATTTCTTTCAGTGAGAGAATAAAAAAAGACAAGCTATTCTATTTTTCAGAGTGAAATGTAAGCAGCAAAGATTACTTTGGGATGTTAAGGTTGAAGTTTCAACAGAGTATATTATAAAGCTTAGTGTTCATTGTCACAATGCTGGAATCTGTGATTCACACCAGTGAAAATCAGGTTTTGCATATCAGGGAAAATCAAGGTTTTCCTGTGGGATGAAGGAAATAATTCTCCAAAGAAGGAAGCCTAGGAGCAGAGTAAGAACTAGTACATTTCTATATATCATGGTATAACCCTAGCCAACAACCAAGCTTCACACAGCCACTCATTACCTCCCCTCGCGATGGGATGGAGAGAATTGAAAGGGTGAAAGTGAGAAAACTTTTGGCTTGAGATAAAGATGCTTGAATAGGTAAAGCAAAAGCCACACACACAAGCAAGGTAAAACAGGAATTCACTCATTACTTCCCATCACAGGCAGGTGTTCAGTCATCTCCAGGAAAGCAGGGCTCCATCACACATAATAGTGATTTGGGAAGCAAACCCCAATACTCTGAACTTCCCCCCTTCTTCCTTCTTCCCCCAGCTTCATATGCTGAGCATGATGTAATATGGTTTGGAATATGCTTTGGATCAGTTGAGATCCCCTTTCCCAGCTCTGTCCCCTCCCAACTCCCTGTGCACCCACAGCCTGCTCACTGGTGGGGTGGTGTGAGGAGCAGGAAAGGTCTTGGCTTTGTGTAAACACTGCTCAGCAATAACAGAAACATCCCTGTGTTATCAAAACTGCTATGATCACAAATCCAAACTGTAGTACCATACTAGCTACTGTTAAAAAAATTAACTCTACCCCAGCTAAAACAAAGAGAAAACACTACAGACTGGTATATTTCTATACCTCACCTTTATTGAATGTGTGCTGTCTGGCCACCTTACCTGGCCCAGCTTTTTGCTAAACTGAGCCAGATGGCAGCATGGGCTCTTCTGCATACCTATCAGAGAGAGTGCAGACAGAACCATAAAGTCAGTGGAAATGGAGATTTTAAATAGAGAAATAAAATTAAGCTGCTCTCCTGTACTTTCCATGGAAGAGCTTCTGTCCCTCCTTAGTTTATAGCGAGCTAGATAGATGGGGAAGCATGTAAAGGTGTCATGTTATAGGGATTATGAAGATCCTGAAGGAATCTAGGAGATAAAGACAGAGTAAAAGACATGAACTGGAAATTATTTTCAGAAAAAGTTTAATTTTGTTATTCTTAAGAATGTGTAGGGGGTAATGTTCAGAACAATGACTGTGGGTGCATTTCCATGCTCTGATTCAAGACTAGTAAGTTTTGTATTTTGTCTTCTTCAGGCCTATGGTATTTATCTTGAAACAAGAGCAGAAGTGGATGTTGTATACCAGCATCAGATGCCTACAGAGGTTCGTAAGAACACAGGAGATGTATGTCACTCCCCCATTACATATGCTTTCCCAGCCTCCAGCAATCTGTGGATGATAGATGAATGATTACATATAGGAAGGGTTCTGTTATACTTTAATATACTCAACTGCTAGCAATCTTCACAATTTAAATTGCTGGAGATTTCGGAAGCAATTCCTGAACTGAGAAACAAACCCTGCAGCTCCTTGCATTTCATAAACAAAAATTTTGAAGAAAAGTGTCATGTACAAAATGTGATAATGTTTGAGCATTTTAAAATGATCTTGTATGTTTTCAGTATCATAAAGCATTTAAAACCAGTTGTTTTTCAGTATTATAAAGGATATTTTTTGAAAAACAAGATGATTACTCTTTATTTTTTTTAAGTATTGATTTATTCAGTTTTAAACAGGGAAAATTTATTGAAAGGGTTTTTCCAGAGGAAGAGTTTTGCATAGAAAAAGGAGTATTTTTTGAGGGATAAGTGAGTTTTTGAAAAATTCTTGATAAGGACACACTTCCTGCAGACTGTCACTACTTAATTATTCCATACTTTCTCCCCCAAAAAGAACTGCTGCAAGAGAAAAAGGAGAATTGAAAGGAATATGGGTGAACATGGAAGTAGGACTGATAAAGACAAGAGTGAAAAATTACTTTGATGAGGAAAAGCAGAAAAGAGAAATTGCAGGGTAATGTAATACCATATAAAACTCACAATGCTGTTAGATTGAATTACAAGGAAGTTATGATTATGATGTTAAAGAATAAACAGCATTATGCAGACTACTAAGAAAGAGAAAATTATATGTGACTACTGAAATAGATTCTGTATAGGATAAGTAGTGGTAATAAAAATATATTCATTTAATATTTCTAGTCTAATACATTCCACATAATATTATTTATTAAACCAAAATATTAGATACTCTTGTCTCATTTTTCTGTTCAATTTGTAAGACATAAGAAACCATTATCACTTAAAATAACTTTTAAATTCTTGAAAACTACAGTCCTTAATAATGAATTGAACATAAGGAAATGTCAATTATGATTTTTTTTTTAATATAGAAGTCAGTAGAATTTAGAGGAAGAGGAGATCAACAAAAGCAATTAGAAAAGGATGACATTCATGGAAAACATTGACATACAAACTAACAGAAGGAGTCTGGCTTCCCTCACAGCCTGTTTCCCTTCTGTTTTTCAAGAGAAGTTTTTCATCACCTCTGCAATTTTTACTATCAGAAAAGGAAAAAAGCCTTCATAGGTGAATTCTTTGTGGCCCCTCATTTCAAGGCACCTTCCTACCCTGTATCTACCTTTCTGTGGGATTTGTCAGGCACTTACTGAAAACTGTTACTTAGGTGCACAGTTAGTGCAGCTCCTCTGATTTTCTTTTTTAACTCCCTGTAGTTTCATGACCATATGTTCTTTGACATTCTTTTTAATTAGTGACAGATGGATGAAAGAATTTTAGAACCTAGACTGAATTTTTTGCTGTTGTGATTCTTTTTTTTTTTTTTTTTATGAGACTTTACAAACACTACTCACTTCCTAAAATACTCTTTCACTTCTTTCTGGTGTTGGCTCCCCTCTCTGCTCTATCGGTCTCCTCTGCTGTTTTCAGCAAGCAACAAAGAAAAAATAAAGAAACAACACTATTCCTCATCTGAAATGTGCAATTTTTTATCTTGTCTTCAGTGGCAGCTAATGATTCTATAGGTCTGATCTGCTTCTTACTCTGTTTAGGGCTGTCAGGATTGCTGCAAGAAAAGTCTGGCATTCAACTAAGTAAGTGAATTGTGAAACAGTTATAGAGAATTTAATAATTTTAAAAGTATGTCTAAGAGACAGAACACAGCAAAACACCACCAACAAAAATGAAAAGTAAAGGTTAAGTGAGTCTCTCTCTTATAATAAGACAACTGTCACTTCGCATTTCTCTTTACCTTAGGCCTACACAAATACTCTTTCTATGTCTGTCATTTATACACCTTATGTTTTCTTGGGTTATGCTTTCTTTGTGTGTGTGTGTTTCCCACCCCACCTCTTTCCTTATCACCTGCAACAAGTAATAGAGCCCTTTGGACCTTTGGGTCTTTATACATTTCCTGTACTAGGCTCTCTTTTGCTTATTCAGTAGTACCTTGCTTCCAGTGAGCCTAGCACTGTAAGTGCATTTTACAATAAGGCATTTTCAACACATCAGTTCTACCTTCTGCTAGATAAAAGAAGAAAACCAAAAATAGCACTTAGCCTTTAAAATTTATTCCTTATGGTGAAAAAGACACAAGTAAGACCTAGTTTTGCCCTTAAGAGTAATAGTAAAGAGGCCTGAAATTTTAATCTTTGGCAACAGTGCTAATAGAATCATAGAATAGTCAGGGCTGGAAAGGACCTTAAGATCATCTAGTTTCAAATCCTCTGCAGTGGGCAGGGACACCTCACACCAAACCATCTCACCCAAGGCTCTGTCCAACCTGGCCTTGAACACTGCCAGGGATGGAGCATTCACAGCTTCCTTGGGCAACCCATTCCAGTGCCTCACCACCCTAACAGGGAAGAATTTCCTCCTTATATCCAATCTAAACTTCCCCTGTTTAAGTTTGAACTCGTTACCCCTTGTCCTATAACTATAGCCCTTAATGAATAGTCCCTCCCCAGCATCCTTATAGGCCCCCTTCAGATACTGGAAGGCTGCTATGAGATCTCCACGCAGCCTTCTCCAGGCTGAACAGCCCCAACTTTCTCAGCCGATCTTCATATGGGAGGTGCTCCAGTCCCCTGATCATCCTCATGACCCTTCTCTGGAACTGTTCCACCAGTTCCATTTCCTTTTTATGTTGAGGACACCAGAACTGCACACAATACTCCAAGTGAGGTCTCATGAGAGCAGAGTAGAGGGGCAGGATCACCTCCTTCGACTTGCTGCTCACGCTCCTTTTGATGCAGCCCAGGACACGGCTTTCTGGGCTGCGAGAGCACACTGAAGCCGGCTCATGTTAAGTTTCTCGTCGACCAAAACTGTGAAAGGTTTTATTGTATAGATACATCTTTCAGTCATAACTTTGAGATGTATCTATCCAATACCTTCCATAATACCCAAACCTATGCAGAACTCCAAAACTAAGCCTTTCAGAAGCAGAAAGTTTTAATATGACAGGATGATGGCTAGTGTGTATCTGAACAAACATATTTTCCTAGTCCTCAACTGGATTGGGATATTACTGGCCAGCAACATACTCCAGATTGCTAGATATAGTAATACTTGTGTTATATATTACTTGGATAAAACTACCCATTAGTATCTCTTTGCCCTGTACAGAGAAAAGGTAGTGTTTTCTTTCACTGGTTGGCCAAAAGAAATGGCAATAAAAGATAGATTTCACCATCATATTCCTTGGAGGATTAATCTATTATATGAATCTCTCTGCTTCTATATTCTATTAATCTCTCTACTGATTTATATATCTACTTTTTTTATTCATGTTTACCATTTTTCTGCATTGCTATGGTCCTTTATGATGAGGAGAGGGATTGAATATATGCTTTAAATATTGCTTCAATTTAGTCTGTCAGAACCCCTACTAGCAGACAAGAAATAACATGCAAAGAAGCATATTTATCCATCAGGACATGCAGTGATTGGCATTTTTTATCACCATGATTGCTTAACTTTCTATACTTATTTCCCAAGTAAAAAAAGACATGATAAATTGAAAAGAATAATGTATTTTGCATTAAAAAAAAAAAAAAGAAAGCCTTTCAGATAGGTCTCTTTTACAAAGGAGAGAGAGAAGTTTTTGTTGCTGACCTGTTTCAGAACAGATTGGAGGCCTACAGCAGAGGAGCAAACTGCTGCACCTGTAACTGTTAGAGTTACAAACATCTGTGATGATTAGCACAGCAACAACCAATCCACACAACATACTTCACTCTGATACAGAAAAAAGCAAGATGCAAAAGAACATCACAGACTACAGCCTTTGTTGTTCACAGGGTATCTTAGGGGGGCAGCCCGCTAACAAATGGATCTCAAGAACAGAAATAGTGTGCTGTATAGTTATGTTTGCTTTCCTACTCTCAATTAAGTCAAATTAAGAGAAAATGTAAAAAGGTAACTGACATGACTCTCAAATTGTGCAAGTGTAAAAAATATCATTTTACTATGGAGATCAAAGCTGGAAAATACTTTTTATATGGTATAGTTTTGCCACCCTGACAAAAACTGGTGATTTTACTCTTTGTAGGTATTTTTCTTTTTTTGTATCAAGGATCATCCAAGTTATGCAAGGAGCAGGAAAGTTAAGCTTCAAGTCTCAGTTTCAAGCTTATCCCCTGAAAGCTGTTCAGTTTAAGCTGATAGGGGTCCCCCAGTTATAGCAGATGAACTCAGGCAATGAACTGGTAATACGCACCAAGTACAGTGATCTCCCTGTCTTTGTCTCGACCTGCAAGATTTTTCCCCCTTTTTGTCCTCCTGTCCTGTTGATAAGGAGTGAAAGAGCAGTTCTATGTGTGTCTGGCAGCCCACCAAGCTCAATCCATAGCAGAAAGCTACTGCTGTTCCTGTGGTTGCAATAAAGCCTTTCCATTTACTTGTTCAAACAACGACGTGCAGTTACGACAGAGCTAGGAAAATAAACAATCCCCCAGCTTGCACAACTGAGCCTATAGGTACTGAAGTTTCTTCTGAATTAAAAACTACAGTGCTTAGGTTATCTCTGGTTGTCCAGCTAGGGGTTTTGGTGGCTGAGATCTTTACTATAACCAATGTCTGTAGTAGAGACATGGTCTTTGAAGTATATGTAGAAGTATTTCTCAGGTAAATCCAGTATACAGGATGACACCTTGCTTGAATAAAGAATGTTTGTGACATAAATGACTTTGTATATAGCAAATTACAGAATTGGATAGAAAATAACCAATTCTTATTCAGCTCATTCAGATTCACTTGGCATCTGAAACGTGTTCACCATTGCTGATGCTCATAATTTGCTCCTCTTCTTTGCAACTTTCTCAGTGATTTACAAGTTGTTTACTCTCAAGGATCTCCTCTGTTCTTATAACAAACCTAATTCCCAGTTCTGTAGGGTTGGCTAAAGTTCACAAACACTTCTGTCAATTTGGCCTAATTTATGCTAACTGCTGTTTGTTAATTCCTAATATTAATAAAATTCATAGGTGATAGGCTCTGGGCCAGGACTGAACTAAGCTCTAGAAAGAGTGACAATTTGACTATTTTCTAAGTAGTGTTCTTGGCTGTTGCTCCCAGCAGAGATTGGGTGGGTAGGTTTGACGGATTTTTGAATTAGAACAAAATACATAACATAAAAAAAAAATCATGTAGTCTCCATTTTGCATTATGAACAAACCTCTTGGCCAATTATGCGAATAATTTCTTGAGTTCATGACCAAACTGCAGTCATTTTATTTCTAATAAATCAAAACCTCTGAATGTCCTGCTTCTAAATTGAGAGTAATACTCTAGTGATATGAAGAAATAAGGGTAATTTTTCCCAGCATATCATCTTCAGTTTTGGAAAGGTTCTTGAGTCACTTTGGTTTCCTCTTCTAGAAAATTAAACAAAGGCAATTAACAATTAAAGTGTTTGTGTTTAGACTCAAATCACAAATGAACACATGTAAAACACAAACAAGATGAACAAAACAAGCACATATACAGCCATAAATATCATTTGGAACATGTGATATGGTCTGAGTAGGTGTCAAGTTCAGGTAAGTTGCTGGAGCAGTGGGTTTTAAAATACAGTTTAATAGGTTTATGAAAATGCATTGATTTACTGACAGAATAATAGCATAATAGACAAAATGGTTACATATAAGACCTTGTAAAGAGACATGTGAAGTGCTGCAGTCTTCTTAGTGAAAGACCTTGAAGTGGAACTCCAATGAAGCTGTCAGACTCTGGAGGGCTTTTTATTCCTGAAGACAAAGGCATCACAAGTTCCTCTTGCCAGAAGCTGACTTTAACTACATTCAGAAAAGAAATAAGAAGTAAAACCATACACTTACTGTAACCTGTGTAAGACTTCAAGATGAATAATCATGGAAGAGATCAGACAAAGATATAATTCACTCTTTATGCCTGAAATCTGCAGATTTCAAGGGTGGTTTTTAGAAAGTTTTAATGACCAGCTTAAAGTGTATTAACCTACAACTTGAAGGAAACAAATACTCAAAATTAATATGAAATCCAAACACAGAATGTCGTGGTTTAACCCAACCAAACAGCTTGTTAACTCACTCCCCCCCCTTCTTGCCCTCCCCCTACTCTCGGAGGGACGGAGAGGAGAATCAGAAAGAATGCAACTCCCACGGGTTGAGATAAGAACAGTTTAGTAACTAAGGTATAACACAAATCACTACTGCTACCACCAATAATAGTAACGATAAAGGAAATAACAAGGGAAGAGAATACAACACCCCATCACCAGGCAACTGATAACTTGCTCCCCCCAGCCCGACCAAGCACCGACCCATACCTCCTCCAACCCTGCAGTCCCCTCTCTAGCCCCTTCCGGGTCACTCTCCAGTTACATCCAGGGCATGACGTGCTGTGGTATGGAATACCTCTTTGGTCAGTTTGGGTCAGGTGTCCTGTCTCTGCTTCCTCCCGGGCTCCCCTCCTCCCTGGCAGAGCATGAGGTCCACAAAGTCCTTGGCCAAACCAAAACATCGTTTTTCAGCTCTGTTCCCAGCTGAAAGTCAAAACACAGCACTGCACCAGCTACCAAGAAGGAGAAAAAATGACTACTGCTGCTAAACCCAGGACATTATCCACCCTTTATTCCATACCATTCACGTCATGCTCAGATCCCACATTTTCAATATACCATCACTCTTATCTAAGTGCACTCTCATCATAGTGCATGGGCCAGTCCCTATAAAGCTGCTGAGTCCATCTGGTCCATGATGTCAGGCTCCATCTCTTGTAACAGTCTTTCAGAGCAGGAGAAGCTGTGTGCAGTGTTCACACTTGTGAATAACCTGGGCAATAGTGTCCATTGCTAAGTCCACCCCTCGATCATGAGTCCATCTCGATGTTGCATCTCTGCTCTGTTGGCCTGAAGTGCCATGGGCCCACCAGGCTCAAAATAATTCACTGTCCCCTTCAGCAGTTTCTGCAGCTTGTTGCTGGGGACTCCATACAGCTGCCTTCCATCTCCAATGTTTCCAAAGCACTGGAGGAGCCCAGTGGACTAGGTACTTGCCCATACTGTCCCACATGCCCTGCCACTCATGACTGTCCAGCCTTGGGGGAAACCTCTTGGTCCTCCTATATTGTTGTCTAACCCCAGACAAGACCCAAACCTGACTCTGCTTAAATTTCGGGATCAGACAAAATAGAGGTGGGTAAAACACACTCTGTGTATGTGCCAACATGCTGATCCCCATCACAATCAGCAGACAGGTCCCAAGGATACCCAAAGGCCATCCAAAACCTTCAGAACTCTCAAGCGATGCTGCTGTACTTGTCCCTGGGGCTGGTGTAGCTGCTGTGCTTGCCGGCTCTCCCACCACCAGCTTCTCTTTTCCTGAGTCCAGCTCTTCCTCCTCTGCCTTGCTGGGAAATGCTGCGGGGTCTCCTGCGTCCTCCTGGGGCTCGGCGGGCGGCTTCCGGGGAAAGTTCTCGGCCGTCGCGGGGCTGAGCTCGGCCGCGGGGCTCGGCTCCTCTACGGAGCTCGGCTCCTCAGCCGCCTCCTCCCGCTCCTCGACCGCCCCGACCTCCTCCACCGGCAGCCGTCCCCTCGCGGCCTCCGGCCCCGCTCCCGCTTGGTGCCCGGGGCCGCTCTCCCGGGCCGCTTCAGCAGCCGCCGGCTCCCGGGGCCGCCCCCCCTCGGCTTCCCAGAGCCTCACGCAGACGGAGGCGAGGGCGAGGGCCAGGACGGTGAGGAGCAGCCGGACGGCCAGGGACCAGTCCACGGCCACGTCCGTATTACAAGTCATTGCCATAAAGTACAGTGAGACAGGACCCTTAGCCCAAGCCCCACACTTGATAAACACTAACACAGCAAATACCGGCTCTAAGTAAGTTACAACATTCTGAAGCTGTGAGATCAAGAGGAACAACTCTGAGAGCCAATAAATCAGCATTGTGACGGTCAGATCTGTCGTTATCTCAACCCCTTGTGCCCCACGTTGGGCACCAAAAAGAACTGTCGTGGTTTAACCCAACCAAACAGCTTGTTAACTCACTCCCCTCCCTTCTTGCCCTCCCCCTACTCTCGGAGGGACGGAGAGGAGAATCAAAAAGAATGCAACTCCCACGGGTTGAGATAAGAACAGTTTAGTAACTAAGGTATAACACAAATCACTACTGCTGCCACCAATAATAGTAATGATAAAGGAAATAACAAGGGAAGAGAATACAACACCCCATCACCAGGCAACTGATAACTTGCTCCCCCCAGCCCGACCAAGCACCAACCCATATCTTCCCCAACCCTGCAGTCCCCTCTCTAGCCCCTTCCGGGTCACTCTCCAGTTACATCCAGGGCATGACGTGCTGTGGTATGGAATACCTCTTTGGTCAGTTTGGGTCAGGTGTCCTGTCTCTGCTTCCTCCTGGCCTCCCTCCTCCCTGGCAGAGCATGAGGCCCACGAAGTCCTTGGCCAAACCAAAACATCAGTGTTTTTCAGCTCTGTTCCCAGCTGAAAGTCAAAACACAGCACTGCACCAGCTACCAAGAAGGAGAAAAAATGACTGCTGCTGCTAAACCCAGGACACAGAATCACACAGTTACAGAATGGCTGAAGTGTCAAAGGTGCCTCTGGCAATTACCTAGTGTTATTCCCTGATTAAGGCAGGGCTAGCTAAAGCAGGTTGCCGAGGTCTGTATTCAGCTGGAGATTGAATGTCCCTAAGGATGGAGGTTCCAACGCCTCTCTAAGCAGCCTGTTGCAGTGTCTTATCCAACTCACAGTTAAAAACTGATTTTCTTTCTGTTTCAATGGAATTTCCTGTATTTCAGTTCGTGCCCATTACCTCTTGTTCTTTCACTGAATGTCACTGAGAAGAGACCTTCCTTCTTTCTTTCTGCTGTGTCAATACTTGTATTAGATTTATTTTTGTCTGAACAAACACACAGTGCAATGAGCAAAGAGGAGCTGTTTCTGCAGTTATATTTTTTAGATTTAATTATTGAAAAATGTTGAAGTTGTTAATATCATTTAGATTACAGTATCATCTAGAGATGCCAGCTGAGAATAGTTCTGTAGATAATATAAGACAGGGACCTTGCTATTAAGATGTAATAAATTACATAGGCAAGGAGGGGAAAGAAAAAAAGAAACTGAAGAAAGCTTTTCCTTTGTTTGCATGACAGACAGTTGTCAAAACTAGAGACAAATCCTGCTTTGTTTCATTCAAGCTAGACTTCAACTTTCTGCTAAAAACATCCACACCATTTACATTTCACACTTGGTAATTCTATGCTCTTCACAAATTTGTTGCTTTTTGTATTTTTGCATGAATGTTTGCCTATTAGAACCATTCATTATTTAAAACATTATTTTCATGTACAAGCTCTTACGTGAAATAAACTCAATATATGTTTTTGTTTTAGAATGCATTTATTTAATTTATAAGCAAGATAATGCGTTTGCTTTCAGACTGGTAATCTTTCATATATGTGAACAAGCTAATAAAATCTCATGGAAGTATGACTTTTATATTTAAGCTGATGAGACATGGTGTTTGTTTAAAAATAAAGAACAGGTTGCTACTTCAGTATTTATGGGAAAGCAGACCTGCAGTAACTACACTGTTATCTCTCCCATGTACTTCTTTCTAAAAATAGGTATCAGGCTTTTATTTCCAGTGCTTAGAGTTTACTTAATGCTTATCATATACTTTTAAAGACCTTTTAAATCACCATAGCAGAAATGTATACATCTCCTTTTACATGTATGATATTTTTACTCATATCTTCAAGACATTAGGTAAAATCCTGGCTCCAGCAGTGTCCAGAGACATTTTGATCAACCCATTAGGATGCATGGGTGAAGTCTGGTTGCTGTTTCACCCCACTACATAGTAACAGTGTCAACTAAAACTATTTTTGCAAGCTCTTGACCATAAAGTTATATCATATTAGCTACAAATGCCATGAGAAACATAATTCATTCTGCTAATACTATAAAAACGCCAGGGAAATTCAGTCTGTATTTTGGGCTCATAATGAAATTCAAACACTGAATCTTTTATCATCACCTCCTGAAGACAATATCTATCTGCTATGTAAAACTGGTAAGCATTTTAGGAGAACATTAGCACATCTTTTTACATTATGTAAATGAGAGGAAAAGCAACTTCATGTTTAAAACCTGGGTGTTCAAGTCCCAAATCTGTAACGCTGTAGTTGTCTGAAATAACATCAGAAGTTCAGAGATAAAAATATTAAAACATTTGAATTCTTTGTTGATACTTACTTTTATGTTCAGGTGTGCTCCTGATGCATAAATGAACTTTCCATTTCCATTACTGGTATTTTGCTATATCCTTTTATTTCAGGGGACACTGAAAAGGTAATAGATTTAATGTTACAGAACCTGTGGTTTAAAAAAAAGTCATAATTGGAAAATATCAACACATTCACTGATATAATCACCCATGGAAAGAAGCAACAAGGAAACAGGATTTTTGTCAGATGATAGGACAGACTAGAAAAGAATGGTTCAAATTAAAGTCTCCAGAAGAATAGCAACAAATGAATGGATAAAGATGAACATTTAGTCTTTCAAGGGTAAAATTGCTCTGTTTTGTTCCTTTGGCATTAAATAGTTGATATTTCTCATACAATTTTAAATTTTTACTGGTCTTGTCCATTGTGTGAAAGGAAAGATTTTCCCTTCAATTTTAAAAAATGCAGTTTCATAATTCTCTTCACCTGGTCCCTAATCTCTTTGCTCCTCAGTTTCCATGATATATATAATGCATGACATTTATTCCCTCACTGAAAGATTTTTGGAGCAAGTTCATGTTTCATGAATTTAGCTCTGATCAATACTGCAGGCTTGCTTATGTACAGGACAAATATAAACTACATCTGCCCAAGGAACTTTGACCAGGGACCTTCGGCATTCGTAATACTCTACAACCGATAGGTCACAAACCACAGAGCACTTACTATAGCTAAGTAAATGTGAAACACTTTCTTGTTTTATTCTGTGCTGGTTTGATACATTTATATTTTGTTCTTTACAGAAGCAATTTAAATAGCTTTGAACTCTATATGACCCATAGCTGAGCTTCCTCTTACTGAAAAACATCAGGGGCAGGAGAAATGAAATTCAAAACTGTGGAAAGTCCCAGAGCTTACTTTGATCACTTTGTCTTGTAGCTTTCACCTTGAACTCTTCACTTTGTTACAAATTTGTGTTTTCAGTATGTAAACTGCAGGAAGAAGGGAAGGCAATGCATGGCAAGGCAAGGTAAGACAACGCAGAGCAAGGCAAGGCAAGGGATTCTTCAAATTGAAGTTATCTTCTTCTACTTATAAAACAAGTCAGGATGATAACTTCAGAAATCTCTTACTAAAATTTTTTACAAAAGAGTCACACATACCAGCCACACATACCAGCCAGGTGGTATATTTTATTGCAATCATTTCAAATCAGCTATTCTTATAGAGTGCACCTTGCTTCTAGTGTTTACACAATGCATGTCTTTCTCTTCAAGGTTAGAAAATAGCTTAAGATGAATTTTGATCTCATTTGACCTTCTCTTCCCTTTCCTCGTTCTTTGAAATGCATGCTGCTTCAAAATCTTTTAATTGCACATTAGGTAAAAACCTGACAAGATTTCAGAGCATGTCTTATTTTCTTTAAGAGAGAAAGCAGGTTTGTGCAGATGAAACGAAAGTGCAGTTTTTTCACCTGTTGCTTGCATTTTTAAGCCTCTGTTTGTTTCTTTGACAGAAACAATACCTCCGAAAAGCTGTGCTTCATGTCCTAATCCTCCTAACCGTTTTTATGTGTACCTCTTCTGGAAGTCAATGAACGCTCCGCTGGCACAGAACCAGCCATCTCTGTCAAATAAGATAAAATAAACATATTTCAGCTCTGAGGCATGCAGAATAATATGTACCTGGGCTCAGCTGACTTTGCTTGATTCATTTGAATCTTAGAGGTTTCAAGAAGTAACTGCCATATTGGAGCTCTTTCTTAAGTGTACCTAAGTCCTAAGTGGATTCTAGCAGCAATATATTCTCCTATACTATCCTTCTGAAAGCTTAGTCTTTCAAAGGATATTTTAGATGTGAGGGGTATATCTTCTGCTTGAGTTCAGAATATGCTAGAATCAGAAATCTGTAGGCTGATAATCTCTAAAGAATTCATTTCTTCATTCAAACCTATAGTTCAGCTTAAAGACAGAAATTCCTACAGCCTTCCACAGAACAAATTGCAAAGTGTGCTACATAGCTAATGGGATTCAGATACTGTTGTCACCTCCAAAACAGCCTGTATAGAGTGTTGTTAGGAAAGGAACTGAGAGAACACTGACTTCATAACACAGAATGCATTATTTGTATTTAACCTGACATAAATTAGATGGACACAGTTTGGAAATCACAAGTGAAAGAAAATGTGAAGTGAGTCAACCATTCATGATGCATGCAATAAAGCATCTTGATGGAAGAAGCTGGTTCTGCATAGCACCTTGAAACTAGATGATCTTAAAGTCCTTTCCAACCCCAGCTATTCTATGATTCTATAATGCTATTAAGAAATGCCTTATGGGTGTAGAAGGCAAAAAAAAAAAGGCAAAAAGATAGAAATACTGAACCAAAAGCATTAGGAATCAACATAGGACCTGAGCAGCACAGGGATTTGAGAAATCACACAAGAATCCAAACTCCCTTGAAGTGACAATTAAGATCTCATTGATCATGTTTAATTGAAGCTTTTTTTGTGACAGAGGTTGAGTACATTATCTGTAGTTTTCAAAATGAAGTCACACATTGGATCCAAATTCACCTGTGCTTAACATGTCTTACCTCTTGGTAAGACTAAATACTGAGGTGTCTTCCGCCATTCAACCTCTTTAAGAGCCAGCTGCTGAGCGAACTGATGTAATCTTTCAGTCTGTTGGTTTGACTGGTGTATGGCACATAGCAATCCTAGAAACACTGTATGGAGCAGTATTAATTTTCTAGCTGGTCTAATAAGGTGTTTTTTCCTCATAGATTTCTTTCAGTTGAAAATCTTTCTGGGAAGATGATGCTTGCGATGCATATTGGCACTAACGTGCAGAGAGGAGAGTGTTTCCTTTGTGAATGGGGTATACAGTATTAGGCAGTGGATTAGGCTTTGCACAGCTGCTCCCTCATTGCTTCTAGAAAAGCAGAGCTTTGCCTTTGAAATGTCTATAGTATAATAGTAACATTAGTAACTTTAGGATGTGCCAAACAGTAGACATCTGTGTTTATCCTCTACCAAAGCAGGAGATAAACAGTGAGAAGATAATATCTTTGTGCCACAGTCAGAGAGTAGATTTGACCTATGAAACATCACAACAATGACTTGAGGCTGTGTGTCACTGAGGATGCGTAGACACAAAGATCCCCAAGGCAAGGTTAGTTAACACAATTATAGCAGAAATTGAGGGAGAAATTTAGACTGCCTGATTCATTTGTTAAACTAAATGAAATGGTGAGACTTCATATGCGTAAACAGAGAAAACATGAGGGCCATAACAGGGCTTCCTGCATTGTTCTTTAGCATTTGGGACTGTACAGAGTTGGGGTTCTGGAGGAAATAAACTTCCTGTCCAATTTAGCATGATTATATGACTGTTAAAATAATACAGTTTTGGAGATGCTCTGGACATTTTAATTCAATCTTTGCTCAAACCAAGACTAGTTCTGAGGTGAGATCAAGTTGCTATAGGGCCAAATTTAGTGTGGAGAATCACAAATCATATTCAACATACTCTCCACAGACTCTCTGGGCAACCTGTTTCTGTGCTTGCTCATTCATATTTGAGCACAGTCTGGCTTCAATTCCTCTATAACACTAATACAAAACATACATTAGGTGCTCCCTGAGCTTTCCCTGCTACAGCCTATACATGCCTCAACATTAAGTTTTGCTGAAACAGTAACCTCCACACACACAGTCACCTTTCTCTATTTGCTTTCTGACCTTCCTTGATCCACCTTAAACCTTCCTTTTTCCCATCTTCGGTCCTTCTCCTAAACTTTCTGCAGCAGGTTTCTTAAAACTTAGAATAATGAGTTTTGCACAGTCCTCAGATTGCCCCTATATTCCATAGGAAGTCCTAAAGCCATCTAGGCAATAAACAGCATGGCTTCTGTGGGGAAGAATTTTCTTTTCTGATTGACCCTGATGGTTTTCATACTAGGGACAATGGTGTAATCTTTGTTCTTCAATAGTCTTAGAAGCAGCCCATACAGCTCACTTTCATTTCCACTGATCAGGTTTCTGAATGATCAAATAACAATGGTTTCTCTGCTTACTGTCTCTCCCCCCATCCTTTCCAGGTCTATGTTGAATTTGCTTAGCCTGTGCCCAAACAAGCAGGAAGTATCCATTAACTCCAGTATCCATTACCATTAAGTCTCTACCGCTATGCTTTTGTTGTTGATATTCGTGTAGAAGCTGTTCTTGTCCTTCAATTTGTCACTATTTCAACTGCATCCAAGTTGAGTTTAATAACTTTAAGCCTGGATGCTTAGGCAATGTCTCTGTCCTCCTCCTGGGTAGCTTTAGCATTTGTGCTAGCTCAGGAGCTATGTTCTCAGCCAATCTGGCTTTCAACCATGCCAGTTCACCTTAGCTGCACATGGAAAGGACAGACTTCATGTACCGAAGAAGCTGTCCTTAAAGATCAATGAGCTTTACTGAGCTTTTTATCCTTCAGAGCATTCTCCCAATGCCCATGGACTACCAGTTTCCTGAACAAGCCTGCTTTACTGAAGTCCTGGCTCATTTTCTGTTACTGTACTGTTCTGCTTATGTTAGGGTCTTAAACTCCTCCACTTCATGGTCACTGTAGACAAGTCTGTCACTGACCACTTCTTTCTTACTCATGAGTGGCAGGTCCAGCACCTGCAGCTAAAATCTCTCTGTGTTTTCCAGAAATCTCCTGGATTACTTATGCCCTGATGTGGTGCTCTTTTAGCAGATCCCAATTTAACCATCTACCATTCTTAATGAGTTAGCACCATTGCTGAAAGTGAAAGAGAAATGGTGCTTTATTTTTAAATGCAAGAGTAGTGTAAGGTTCCTAAAAAGAATAATTATAATGACCCTTCATAATCCACTTAAATTTAAAGAAAACATTGTCAATAAGCTTATATTATACATTATTTTGGTTATAGACTGAGCAAGTCCCTTCTCTCTCAGCTGTTACTTGAGCTTCCATTTCAGCAGTTTACATTTAAAATGCAGATGATTCCTTTTTCATTTTGTTTTGGTTTCAAAAGCAACCTAGCTAAAGAGTAACGTTTAAAAGAGAAGAAAAACAGTCCCAAAGGGCTACCATGAGTAATGTACCAATTATTTTCTGTGCTACAATTATATTTTCTGCCCTGAGAGAATGCAACAAAATATTGCTGTATAAAAAAAAAAAGTAAAAAAAAAGTAAAAAAAAAAAAAGAAATATAAAAGAAAGAAACATTTTTGTATAAGAGAAGTGTGACTGCAAATATTAAGTGTTCAATTCTGCTAGAACTGAATTACAGAACACCCACATTTCTAATTAACACTCTGTAGTTTCAGGATAAGTTCCTCCAAATAATTACATTTACAAACATAAAAATGGCCAAAAACATTCACCCACAAGTTACCACAAGTCTGTGGAAACTCCTGTGTCTAAAAGGCCAATGTCATTACTACAAACAGTTGCATCATAAAATTATTCTCTGAGGCTTATCAAATAATACATTAAATACAAATATTTCCTTTCTTTATGCTATGTCTTTCGGAAAGGTCCAGAGTCCAGATGTTCTGGAAGCTGGAAACCATTCCTCTCAGTTCCTGTTAAAGCATGCTTAAAAAATCTTAATCTGATGTGAAAAATGTTCCTTTTATATCTTCCTCTGTCACGTTTACCTTCCTTTTTACGTTTACACAGAGCACCAGTGTTTTGTTTCTACCAGTGATGTTGGAGGACTTTTTATTCAATAATACTTCTTTCAGCTCAACTCAATCTGAGCTACTACTTCTTTGTGTATCAGTTATTGTCTACACTCCATCATTCATAGATTAATAAATATTTGCTTCTATAGTACTGAAACAAATGCTTTTCTTTTCTTGCCCAGAAAATCATGAGCTTTCTAAGCGTAAGAAGTGAGCACATGATATGATCTGTCTTTATTTAAAAAATCTTCTATTTCACTCGTGGTAAACCAGTTGCCTTACAGTTGACCTGATAACATGTTCTTGTATTTTTACATATACATATAGAGAGAAGCAGGCTCTTTAGATGTGGAATTGAGATTACTACCACTGTGTTAAAGAAGTTACAAATACTCATATATGTTCCTTTGAAAGACATATTGATTGAGGTGATTAGTTAACTATACCAAGGGTGTCATATCTCAGTGTTCCAGGCTCTTACAGTGAAGGTAAATGAATGGGGTCCTTCAGGTTCTTCTCATTTTAATCAAGTTTATGATGTAATTCAATCTGTAATCCAGAAAGTCTTAAACTCGTTATAGATTATATCCATGTTCCTTGCACTAACAAGGGCCTGTTACAACAAAAGTATTTGAAGAGATAATAAACTTCTGTTTGAAGTGTGGGGAGCCATAGAAGCATCAAATAGGACCACAAAGTGTAAGCTTGTTTTGTGCTGCATAGATGATTTGATCTTGCTTGATATTAAGCACTGTATTCTCAATCCAGAAGAATACATAAGCATTTGATTAAATAGGCAAATTGTTCAATGGATTGAAACTTTCCTTTAAAAGTGTTACTTATATGGATTATTGGTGTGTTTCATTGTAGTAACGCAAAGACTAAATGAAAAGAGAGAAGCAGCAGACAGTGGATCTAGTTAAGAAGTTCTAGAAACACCAGGTTTAACTGGAGTCCCACGAAATGGTAGAGCTCCAGGCAAAAATACATATTGAAAGACATTTAAGACATGTCAGTTGAAGGAACCTGCCTTGTCCTTTCTTTCGATATTGTTTCCATGGAAAACTGCATTGTTAACAAAACTGTGATAAACACATCCAGAAATGCAAATCAAAGCTTTTTTAGGATTCTAAGTAATAGCTTATAGGAAATATTGGACAGTTAACTAACTAACTAGCTCTGTTAGTATCTCTGACTAATTTTCTAAAATCAATTAGTCTGTTAGCAGAAATCAATGAGTTTTTTTTTTTTTTCATTTGTTTTCAGAAATGGATCTAGGAAGAAAAGTCCTCATATTCTGGATAAAGCATACATTGGAAATCAATAAAAATCAGTGTTTGTCAGAAATACATTCTAGACCAGTTAGTTTGATTTTTTCCAATCTCCTTAGAGAGTTATTGTAATTCTGATGGAGAAACAGAGAGAAAAGTGATTAGAAATTCTTTCTGCTAGCAGTGGGATGACAGAATAAATGTTGCAGTAGTCATTCAAAATATTATTGCACCTCTTTAAGTTTGTTTTGACTAATGTAATGCAGGTAAAATGACTTGTCAGGAATGGAAACTGGAAATTTCATACAGGTTTCACTGAAATTTCCATATTAAACACAAATCAAGACTTTGTAAATATATCCATCCTCAGGAAAATAAGAGCTTACAACTCAAGGTGGTGTGAAAACTCATGCTGGTTTTTATAGAACAGTAGCATCTTTAGGGAGCACAGTATGAAATCTCTACCCCAGGCTAAACAGTTCACTTCCAAGCTGTTCAGAGTTAGCCCTCTCTGGGGATGACTTGTGAGTCTGCACTACTTAGCATTTCGTCTTACTGTCCTTCAGGAGCCCTGTAGTGTTTCTGGGACACAACCTTTATGTGTGAGTGTATTTGTTTTTCCACATAAGGAGATGCCTATAGAATCATAGAATAGTTAGGGTTGGAAAGGACCTTAAGATCATCTAGTTTAAACCCCACTGCCATGGGCAGGGACACCTCACACTAAAACATCTCACTCAAGGCTCTGTCCAACCTGGCCTTGAAAATCACCAGGGATGGAGCATTCACAGCTTCCCTGGGCAGCCCATTCCAGTGCCCTACCACCCTCACAGTAAAGAACTTCCTCCTTAAATCCAATCTAAACTTCCCCTGTTTAAGTTTGAACCCATTACCCGTTGTCCTATCACTACAGTCATTAATGATGAGTCCCTCCCCATCATCCTTATATGCCCCCTTCAGATACTGGAAGGCTGCTCTGAGGTCTCCACGCAGCCTTCTCTTTTCCAGGCTGAACAGCCCCAACTTTCTCAGCCTATCTTCATATGGGAGGTGCTCCACTCCCCTGATCATCCTCGTGGCCCTCCTCTGGACTTGTTCCAACAGTTCCATGTCCTTTTTATGTTGAGGACACCAGAACTGCACACAATACTCCAGGTGAGTTCTCACAAGAGCAGAGTAGAGGGCAGGATCATCTCCTTAAACCAGCTGGTCACACTCAGTTTGATGCAACCCAGGATACGGTTGGCTTTCTGGGCTGCAAGCGCACACTGCTGGCTCATGTTCATTTTCTCATCAACCAATGTGCTGAAGCTTAAGAAAGTATTTCTTTTAAACCATGTAGTTCAGGTTGCATATTGCTTACCCTTGGAAGTCCCACTGGTAGTTAAGTGGTGGCATTGTTCTTTGCATGAGGGTACAAAGCTTATCATTTTAGTGTTGTAAGATACATAACACAGAAGTCAGCCTGCATTTGTCTCGTTTGCGCAGCCCTTAGTGAAGTATCCTATCATCAGAGATACTGATTTTTCTTTGGGACAACCACTTTGCTTCAGGATCCAACCTGGAAGAGAACTGGTGTTCATGGAGCTTGGGTAATGATGGAAATTGACCACACAAAGAAAAGCAGAGCAAGCCAAGTTGATGGTGCGTACCTATCTCCTTTGAAACCTGATAAGGTCTTGTGCAGGCTTATGAAATAATCAGGGAGCCAAGATAGGGTCATGCTAAAGTACAGTGCCATCGAACAATACCATGTAGGATTAAGACATCCTTTAGATCAGCAGAAAAAGTTCCACCAGAAGCTACATCAGCCCCTGATGCAAAGTGACCAGGATTGGGATATTGCAATATTCTGACCTTATGTTAAGGAACAGTTTTAGTGGAAGAAATGTGGCATTATCAGATACTGTAGAAATACTGATACAGTTCCAACAGGGTAGCCTGGAGGAAGAGGAAAAATGAATGCCTACAGAATGAGTCCAGTATACAATGAATTTACACCTGATTGCAGCAGTGCTTTTAAACTCAGACATAAAGACGTAACAATGATCATAGAATCAGCTAGATTGGAAAAGACCTTTAAGATCATCAACACCAATCATTACCCGAGGACTGCCAAGGCCATCACTAAGCCATGGCACTGAGGGCCTCATCTAAATGTTTTTTGAATGCTTCCAGGGATGTGGCCTGGCCAGTCTGTTCCAATGCCTGAGCAGCCTCCCTGTGAAGAAATCATTCCTAATATCCAATCTAAACCTCCCCTGGTGAAGCTTGAGATCGTTTACTATTGTCCTGTCCATTGTTACTTGGGAGAAGAGACTGACCCTGAACTGTCTCCATCTCCTGTCAGGCAGTTGTAGAAAGCGATAAGGTCCCCCCTGAGCCTTCTCTTCTGCACACTAAACCCCCCAGGTCCCTCAGCCATTCTCCGTCACACTTGTGCTCTAGACCATGCACCAGCTCCAGTGCTCTTCTCTGGCCCCGCTCTAGCACCTTAGTTTCTCTCTTGTAGTGAGTGGCCCAGAACTGAAAACAGGATTCGAGGTGCGGACTCACCAGTGCCGAGCACAGGAGCTAAAAGAAGACAGTGGAGAATGTGGGCATCGATCCCACTACCTCTCGCATGCTAAGCGAGCGCTCTACCATTTGAGCTAATTCCCCTCATGGCAGTGCATCCCTGTAGGAGAAGGCTGCAGCATTCTCTTGAGCAGGAGATGCAAGTAAGATGAAGCAGGAACTGCAGACTGGCTCAAAGACTGAGTGGCAGAGTGAATGGTTGTGAAGTATAAGGGTCTGCACAGTCATCTAACTGCATACTGTACATGACTCAGTTAAGATTGCTATCACGCTGCTATTGTGAAAGGCTGAAAACAATGCCAGCTGTACAAGCATTTTGGCAGTGGTAGTCTGTGGGAATGTGAATTTAAAAACAACAAAAAAAGAAAAGAACCATGGCTTTTTTAACACTAAAGGTAGAAAAGACTGTAAATTTGATTTTTAAATACAAGAAAAAAGAAAAGAGCTAATCTGGCTAGAAATGAAAGCTGGTTCACAGGCTTTGCCATGAAAGATCATTTGCCATGCCATTTGAGACTGGATCAATAAACCATTAGACCAGTTCCTTTTTCTCATCTACACAAAAAGTACAGTGATTTGAAAGGCCAGTTTGCATGCAAATAGAAATACAGATCTAGTCCTTATGCAGAATCAGGGCAACAACAGCCTTAGGCTTCTCAGGTTGACCAAAGCTGGTTAGGAAGCAGATGATTAACTGTGGCAGGTTTTGTGTACTTGTCTCTTCACATAAGGATGAGAGTGTAGGTTAACTTTCTGATATTTATGCTACATTCCAGCAGGGATTCACATCATTCCAGATCTCCCTTCCTTACCAATGAGACAAGAAAAGAGAAATGACCCGTACCTGTGCTAATACATTCCAGATGTCAGGAGAGTCAGATCAGTAACTGTGGTTTTAATGTGTCAGAGAGTTTGAGGCAGCTCAGCTATGTCCACCTGCAGCCCTGTGCTTTGAGCTACAGGCTGCTACAAAAGAAAGGAACTACAGGGTTTGGCAGTGTTCAGAAAAGATAGAACAAGTCTTTTTTTTTTTTTTTGGACAGAAGATGGAGGTGTGCTTCAGCTAAATTAATTTTAAATTAGACATCTATAGCTAAGCTAACCACCCAAGTTTCTCATTCCAGCCAGCAGAGAGAGTACATTTTTCAGAGAGTCATTTTTCTGCCCTATTTTTAACCATGTACTTTGTCTTAAGCTGTATTGCACCAAGAAGGAACTGTTCTCTCCACTGACTATAAAAGAAGCTGAGATACTTAGTTTGGCTATGCACATTGTTCAAGATGAAGTCTCTTACGTCCCCAATTCATTTTTCTAAAGTAAAAGCTAAAAATAAGAAGTTAACATCTAGCCACAAATACATCCTAAATCCAAGTGTAAGAATTACATTTAGAGAGCTCTGGAAATGAAAATGATGAAGCTGGCTCAAGACAGCAGATTTGTCACAGTTGGCAGTGGAAATGGTTATTTGAAAGAGGCAGCCAGCATCCTAACTTATATCTTAGTGGACAATTCAATGCAAAGGGAAAGAAGGGTATCAGACTGGGTGCTTACAGAGGTATACTTTAAACAGCAGTTGAAGTCATTAGCTAATGAAGACAATTGGGTTGTTCACAATGTAGTGGTGCTCCTAGTAATATCCCTTCCATAACAGGGCCAGAACAAGGCACTAAAAGATGTTGCATTCAGAACTCTTAAGGAAATCATCCAGCAACGCTTTGATCTCTAGTCTTATTTCAAAGCTATCAGCCTTCCGCTAAGTCTCAGCATCATATGAATCTCCTACTTGATGTCAGCCTGCGACACACTGACTAATTGGTTTTGACTGCTTTTAAAAGTCTGTCACATCGTTACTCTTGGAAATGTACATAGCTCATGGTATTGCCTTCATAACAGCTCTGTACTTCATCCTGAAAGCCTTAGAGCTCACTTGTTCCAGTCTTACTGGAATATATAGACTGATCAGGTGAAGCTAGCATCTGGACCATGTCACTGTTAAGAAGAAGCCAGTTATAAAAGATATGGGGGATTCAAATAAAGGCACTCAATATTGCTGAGTAATGTAAGACCTTTAAATATTTGTTAATTCTTCCATTAAAGTTACAAAAAAAAGAAAGGAGAATCTGTGTGCAGAAGGGAGAAAGGGCGAGGAAAATAAAACATTAAAGTTTTGAAACATAGACTATCAAGTAAGGATGTCAATTTAACAGTGCCCTTCAAATGCTTTTCTTTTAGCAGAGAGTAATTTTAAAGGAAAAACCTAAAGGGAGAGAAACTATTTAATAGTTTTTTTAAATTATTCCACGTAGTAATATTTACCCATCTGGGAAGAAGTTATGTTTCCATTCCTTTAACTTATTGGAACTACTAGTTTTTCCTTCTTTCTTTTTTTCCCCCTCAGTGTATTTGATGGCAGTACAGGGCACATAAAGTGCCTTATTTATTTGTTATAAATTAGCTGAGATTGTCTGAAGGTTTTGTTACTGCTGTTATTAAAGCCTGATGTTATTTTCTTGAAGACAAAACAGTAATAACCCATGAAAGTGGGGAACGAGAGGAATGGTGCAGTAGCAATGGTTCTTCCTGCTGCTGCTGCTTTCTTGTAAATCTCACTGATAAGGATAAAGAGTAATACATACAGTTTTATTATATACTAAAAAACCAAATAAAGTTCTGTTACCATCAGGATGTTTAAAAAGCTTTTAACTGGGTTGGTGGTATTTTTGTGTGTGTTTGTGGCTTTTTCTTCATTTTGTCTTTCCATTTTTCCTAGTCATGGGTTCACAGCAGAATTGTAAATGAAACAGTCCTGCGGACCACATCTTTCTAAACAAAAATGTAAGAGAAGAACAAGAACAAGGAGGGAAAAGGTCATAGAAGGAGAGAATCAAGGCAGGGTCAGGGTTTCCTCATTTCTGGCATGTCACTGTCTGGGCTCTAGGAGCCATTATGGGATGCATGGGAAGAGCTTTGAAATAGTGGTGGTCTGGGCAGGGTACAAGAGAGATCTCTGTATTTGCACTTGCTACTGGAGTAGCCAGGAGGTCCAAGCCAGCTACTGAGGAGTCCATGAGGTCTAGGGATCAGCTGAGGGACCATTCTCCGTGTGTATGTCTCTGTGAGAGAGGTATCTAGAGGGCCACAAGGGCCCAAGGGCCAGCTTCCCAAGGGCCAGCCTCTGAGTGGATTTAGTGTCTAAGGACTATTACTGCATGGTCTATATTGTGTAGTGTTGATATGTGTAAGTGGGTCTGTGTACCATTAACTGGAGTGGGGATCTTAAATCCCAGTGTTGGCAACTTTGAGGGCTTGAGATGCAGACTCAGCTACTGGGCAGACTGAGCATCTGAGGTCATTTACTGCAGTAATTGCTTATATGTATAAGCAAGTTTTATTTCTTGTATATTATAAATATATGTTATATATAAATATATACTGCTTATATGTATATGTATTTTTCACTGAAGGACTTTTATCCAGATCAGAGAGGAGAATAGGAAAAGGCCTTTGGTGCTGTTTAGGCGTACACATTTGCTGAGCAGGTTTGTTTATTTTGATCTGTGTGGCTAGCTGTGTGTGTACATATGTGTATGGTATATGTCTGTTTGTGTATGTGCTTACTGTAACACACTCAGCCTCATTGCTGGCTGAACTTGAGACATGTACATCACCTCTGTTAGTTGACCAAATCTGACCACTCCCTAGCAATTAGGACAACTGGAATCAGGTTGGAGATGCTTTCCCTACAGCTACAGGGACCTGGTAGGAAGTGGCAAGAGAGTATTTTTGTCTATTTCAATAGTTCATAAAGCTTCAGGACTGTAGGAGTCTCAGCTGCACCAAGAGGCAAGATACAACCCTAAGCAGCAACAATTCTTCTGCTTTGCAACTGGTTTTTGGCTCCAGGGAAATTCTTGTCCAGGCTGTGGAGTAAATCTTGGAACTGCTGCCTTATGGGAGGTGAGTCGCCACTGCATTGACATTCTGTGCCTGAGCTGACAGCTTTTCCTAAGGTCTGAATTCTAGAAAACAAAACTATTAATAATTAAGGAGTGAATAAAAGCCTGTGTCACTCCTTGGCTATTTGGTATTGGCATTTGATGACAGACACATTTTTAAATGTGGCTTTGATGCTGGGCTTTCCATAAAACAAAATAAAATATATCTGTCTAACTGAATTTAAACAGTCATATACTTTCCACTGTTCCTGATCATTCTGCATGAAATATTTACTCCCAAGACAGCCTTCCTGTCTATTCCCATGCTTTTAGTCTCATGTGGGTGACTTGTGTCAAGCTTGAATGCCCCATGATGCCTTTCTCTTTATTTTTTTATTATTTTATTAATCTATGACTAATTATTTTGTTAAGTGGTTGATCCGAGATTTTGGCAGCAAAATCTGGCCCGATGAAACCACTCCAGATTCTTGGAGTTCCCCCAATATGATCTATAAAGATGCTCATGGTGTATCAGTAGGAGACTAATTGAACTGTTCATGTCCAGAGCTTGCTTATCAACAGCTTTACGTAACAGTTCACTTAGGCTTCTGCTTTCCAAAGTAAAAAGCTGTGTGGATCTCTGCTGCTTGAAAACACAAGTGCAAAGAGTCAAAAAGAGCCCAGCACGTGACATCTGTGATTTACTCCTCACTGAGTCAGACCTGAAAGAATGTCTGGAAACACAGGGAGTGAGGATGCAGTTACTCCCTTCTGGAATCAAAGACAAGACATGAAGTTTCATTTCTAATGCAAAACATGAGAGCAATGCTTGGAACCCACACTCCTTTTCTGCCAGAGGAAAACCCAGGCAGAAATTCTTTCTCACTTTTTCTCTCCATTCTCTGACCTGATCAATCCTGAGTTCTTTTTGATAAAGTGAAGCCAATTCAAAAGCAACTTAACCTCCCCCTTGTTATTAACAGCCTTCTTGTCAGGGAATATGTTGCAATGAGGAAAAGCTGGGTCTTTGAAGTTATTCAGGTGCAAAGGTTTATTCTAAGTGCATTCCCTAAAAAGAAGTTGATCTGTTTGCCCTTTAAAATAAACAGTCATTTTCTCAGCAGATGAACAAGGCTTCCTTTACACATTCCCTAAGAGCCACCAGATCTAACTGCTCAGAGGTGATGCATCCTGCTTCCAGATCCTGTTTTAGCTTGGGTTGTGGAATCTGAGATGTTTCTGGGCTGGTAGATTTTTAACTTCTCCTGTACGAGAAGCTGTACAGCCAGAGATAATTTACCCACAGCAAGTCAGGGGTTGACATCAGGCTAGGGGAAGCCATGGTTGTCCTGGAGGTCAGGGCCACTGTTCAGATAGCTCTTGACATGCTCTAGAGAGATGGGCTGACAGAAAACTCATGGAGTTCAACAAGACCAAATGCAGGACCTGGGGAGATGCAGAGCACAGTGTCTGATTTAGCAGCTCCAAGTAGAAGAGCCATATTAACTAACTGGAGCAAGTACAGCAAGAAGTTCTTAAGAAAGTTAGTGATTGGAATTTGAGGGTACCAGGAGAGTTTCAGTTGATTTAGGGTGGAAAAGCAAAGGCTCTGAAGGTATCTAATGGCTGTCTTCAACCTAATGGAGCCAGTCTCTGCTTAGAACTATGCAATGAAAGGACAAGAAACAACTGTCAAAGATGTACAAGTGAAGTTTCTAGGAGAAAAAGATAAAGCTCTTTACAATGGGAGTGGTTATCCACAGAACAGGTTGTCCAGAGAGCCTGTGGAGATTATTCTTGGAGACATTCAAAACTCAGCTTTTCACAAACATGAACAACCTGATCTGACCTTAAATTTATACATGTAGGAAGAAGGTGCAACCTCCAAGGGGTCTTTCCAAGTTCATTGTTTTCATATTTTGGTATGTATACACAAAACTTAGACCACTGGAAACCTGAACTACCTCTGAGTGTAGATAACAGTTAAGGAGAAGCTTTGTGGATCATAATTCTGTTATTTTACTACTGCAGACCTACATTAAGTCCTAACCCCATGACTCTCAGATCACTTATCCACCCACCATGGTTCTAAGAACTGCAAGACACATCAGCAAACACACTGAGTAACAATCTAAAAGAAATGGATAGAATCATAGAATAGTTAGGGTTGGAAAGGACCTTAACATAATCTAGTTCCAAACCCCCTGCCATGGGCAGGGACACCTCACACTAAAACATGTCACCCAAGGCTTTGTCCAACCTGGCATTGAACACCACCAGGGATGGCACATTCTCAGCCTCCCTGGGCAACCCATTCCAGTGCCTCACCACCATCACAGTAAAGAATGTCTGCCTTATACCCAATCTGAACTAACCCTGTTTAAGTTTTAACCCATTACACCTTGATCTGTCAATACAGTCCCTAATGAACAGTCCCTCCCCAGCATCCTTATAGGCCCCCTACAGATACTGGAAGGCTGCTATGAGGTCTCCATGCAGCCTTCTCTTCTCCCGGCTGAACAACCCGAACTTTCTCAGCCTGTCTTCATACAGGAGGTGCTCCACTCCCCTGATCATCCTCGTGGCCCTCCTCTGGACTTGTTCCAACATTCCATGTCCTTTTTATGTTGAGGACACCAGAACTGCACACAATAGTGAGGTCTCATGAGAGCAGAGTAGAGGGGCAAGATCACCTCCTTCAACCTAGTGGTCACACTCCTTTTGATGCAGCCCAGGATACAGTTGGCTTTCTGGGCTGAGAGTGCACACTGCTAGCTCATGTTCATTTTCTCATTGACCAGCTCCCCCAAGTCCTTCTCCTCAGGGCTGCTCTGAATCTCTTCTCTGCCCAGCCTGTAGCTGTGCCTGGGATTGCTCCGACCCAGGTGTAGGACCTTGCACTTGGCATGGTTAAACTTCATGAGGTTGGCATCAGCCCACCTCACAAGCATGTCAAGGTCCCTCTGGATGGCATTCCTTCCCTCCAGCGTATCAACCGAAGCACACAGCTTGGTGTCATCAGCAAACTTGCTGAGGGCTCACTCAATCCCACTGTCCATGTCAGCGACAAAGATGTTAAACAAGACCGGTCCCAACACCGACCCCTGAGGGACAGCACTCATTGGTCTGGTCTGGAGACACTGGTTTCCAGCTGGACATTGAGCCATTGACCCTAACCCTTTGAGTATAGCCATCCAGCTAGTTCTTTATCCACCGAGTGGTCCACCTATCAAATTGAAGTCTCTCCAATTTAGAGACAAGGATGTCTCGTGGGACAGTGTCAAACGCTTTTCAGAAGTCCAAATGCAATATACCTTGATTCTTCTACATATGGTGCTCTGGGGGCTTCTCTTCTGACAAAGCAGGTTGGGCTGTCTCCTTCTTTGTATCAGAAGATCAATAATCAGTTTAGAATCTCAGACTGTTGACATTTTCTTTTCTCCCTCAAAGATAGCTTGGCCTGAAGAAAATTCAATCTGGTTTTAACAGCAAGGAAAAATTTAGCAGAAATAAAAGCTGAGGGTTTACTCTGGGCCTTGACAGGAAAGTGAAGGAAGATTTGAAATCATTTTCAGAAGTAATTCAGTTCCGGAATTTGATTAGGGATCACAGTCTATTGTCTGAGCTTAGTATTTATTCCTTAAGGTATTTCAATTCACTGCAGAAATAAATGCTAGGGAATAGAAAAAACTGTCAAAGTACCTTAGCTTTAAGGCCCACGTTGCTAATCATGACACCCATGCCCCAAGGCCTTGAACCTGTAAGTTCTTGTTCAACAAGGATAGCGGGTGGGAGAGGAAGCTGTACAGAAACACAAGTGAAATTAAGTGCCAGATTTATTTCTCTGCACAAAGTGGAAGTGAAACATCAGTTTTCCACAAAACTGCTTTTTATTTCTAAGAAGGAAGAAAGGGCTGTTGTTCACCAAAGACTGTTGGATCTGACAAATTAGTGTGACACATCCACAGCATGTTTATGCTGATTTACATTCACTGAGGGTCTGGCCTGAATGCTGAAATATAGAACTCAGCTTGGTAATGAGGTATTTACTCATGTGGTCCTGTTAGCCCCATTACAGCTATTCAGGATTAAATTGGAAGCTGCACAGCACAGGTTGCTTTCCACTCTCTGTCTCCTTTTTTGCTTCATGCTTTCACATGAAACAATTGGCATCTGCCCAGAAGGAAGCATCAGCTTGCTAAATCCATCGTGCATGCTTTTGTTCTCTTGCCAAAAGAAAACTTTCTGATCTTCTGGATTGATCAGGCTATTCACAGCCTCATTTGCTAAACAAAGGAAGGCAAAATAATGCAAGTGTTACCTGGCTATTGTCTCGGGCAATATTCTTGCCGATTTGGAAAATTTGTCTCTTTTTTTTCCATGTATTTTTTTTCCTTTTCTTCATTGCATTTGGAATTTTACAGAGGTGCATGCAGTATTCTATTTGTGGCTTCAGTGAATCTCACAGGCAAATCTGCTGGTCCATTTGTTGAGTTTTTTTGGGGTTCTTTCTTATCAATCAGATCTAGAGCTTGTACAACTAGATCCAACTTCAATGAAGCTCATAACTTTAAATGATTTAGTGATATGCAACAAAGCATGCTTATAATATATCCTGGTAGGGGCAGATTTTGAAAGAGATTCATGTACTTTAAGTTAATTCCCAAAGGAGCACTGCATATCAATGATATCCTAAGAAAGATGTTTTCAGGGACCTCCAAGGGGTTATACCATTTTCCCTGGAGAAGCCCGGTTTCCTCACTTGAGCACCCAATCTGCACCTAATTATATACATCTCATAGCATCTATAATTCACAAATTCATCTTCAAGTAAAGAAACTATTCATGGCATCAGTACCAGGAAGTACATTGACTGAATATTTGTGAAGACTCATACTAATCACTGGTACCTAAAATATGGAGGCATAAAAATGCCTATCAAAGCTAGGTTGTACAAGAAATAAATTATAAAAGCAGCTCTGAAATAAGTTTATAAATCTTTTATGTCAAGAAGAAGAGATGAGACTTGAGATTGGATGTGAGGACAATTGCTCAGTTAATGACCCATGGAAAGCATATCATTTAATTATAATGTAACTGTTTTATGGAATTTTCTGGTTTGCATCAAAACTTATTGAAACAAAAGTCTATGAAAATGAGATTATAAAGTAACCTGAGGCCCTTCCAAATCAAACTCTGTAAACCGAATTAAAATCAACATTGGGCCTTTTCAAAAGCATTTGTTATACAGCAAGACATGTGCCTTCCCAATGGTGGTGGAGTGGAGGAAATAGCTAAAGGCCCTCATTTGATTGTGATTTGTCAAAATAAACTTTATTTTTTCACCTATCTGTTGGATAAGTTTTCTCAGTGGTTATGGAAAATCAATTCACTTCCTGGAAGGCAGGATTTAATTTCACAACTTTGAAAACAAAACAAACCAAAAAGCATATTTATAAGGAAACGAGATGTTCACAATCAAATACATTCAGTGATTCCCCACAACTGGACTTCCTCTTGACAATCTAATTTTATGAGCCACCCTAGGCTAGAGGTGTATCTTTGTCTCTTCCCATATCTGGAGTATTCTCTGGTGCTACTCAGCCCTTTTCTCCCATGTAGGAGTAAGAATGCATAAAACAATGTATGGACCTTTTCATGTTGAATAAGCCTTTTAAGAGCCAGTGCTTTCAAGGAGGGAAACCCTTATTTTTCATTCTCTAAGGCTACGTAACCCTCACAGCTTTTTTCCCTTACTATTTTTAAATTAGGCTCTATGAAATCAACTATTCTTGTAACTTAGGATTACTGTTTGTTCTTATCTGTATTACAACTTTTCTTTTTTTTTTTTTGAGTTATCCAGTAATTTTACATTTACTTCAGACATTTAATTCTGATGTTGAATAACTTACTTTTTGCACAGTCCTGCTAACATAAAATTCAGCATGACCTGGATGTTGACTTACTGAAATGTCAGATGGATATTCTTAATCTTTTAAACACACACATTATGATTTCTGTGCTGATATTTTCAGTTGAAATATCATGTTGGGTTAAGTGAAACCTCTGTGCATGTTAGATTAAAGCAGATACCTTCACCAGTAAGGCTTCCTATCGGAGAGAGACTTGAGGGGAGGAAGGATATAGAATTTGTTGACTCATTTTTGTGGCTTATGGTAAGGCTAAAATATCTGAGTATTCAGAAAACTAGCAGGTACTGGTTTTTCACTGCAAACTGATAGCATAATCAGCTTGTGACGAATTTTCCCACAGAACTCCCAGGTATCACTGATGTTCTTCATTACAAATTTATACTTCTTTTTTGTTATACTCCTAAGTTTACTTCCTTGGGGTAAAGTATCCCCTTTGTTATCATTCAACCATCTTTTTTTCAGAACATGTTCTAAATATGAGATCTGGATCACTGATTCCGAGAGGATGGTGAACCTCTTCACAGATGGGATGTAAGCAGCAAGCTAAGACTGTTCATCTGGGATCTGTCTGATGCTGTATGAGGCTGTGGTTCCCAGCATCTGAAGGAACATAAGATTTATTTGTTATCTGTATTTGTCTTCCTAATTCTTATGTGTTGTTATCAATACTGTTATTACAACAGTTTTGCTACACCACTTATGCTGTGCCTTACTTACTGAGATCTGGAAAGAGCTCTGCACCTTTCCTGGTGCAGAACTGAGGGCTAAGGAGTAACAGACTTGCACAACCTCCATAAACTGAAATTCAGATTTGACATTCAGATTTATTTTATGAGAAAAATGTGTTTATAAAAATAGACCATCTTAGGATGTGTCTGTGACTTCTTGCCCATTGGTCACATCTTAATTCATCAGAAACAGGTCAATGCTGCAGGTTCGTATCTCAGTTCTTTAGCTCTGCAGTACTATGTACACACAAGTGTATTGTCTTAATTACAAACCATGTTTCTTAGCAGATCTCCACTGCAAAATGGAAACAGACTACAGTGCAAGGAAAAAGTGCAGAGTAAATATTCCAGCTATCATGTTGGCCATCAAACTAGAATTCTGATGTGCCAGACAAGGCAATATAGTTTCTTACAAAGTGTGGGGAAAATTGGCTTAGCTGGAGCATGTATATTTTATGTGGTGAATAAGTCAATTTTAGAGCAATCTTAGCTTGTTGTATGCTACAAGCAATAGAGCATGTAGGGAAAGAGAGTTCCTAGCCTAGAAAGCATCTAACCATTTTTGCTTTTATGAAAGAGGAAATGATTCTGCTGTTTACAAAGTCTCAAGTGTGACTAATTTATCATTTTACTTATGCATGGGTGAGCTTCATACATAGTGTTCTTAATATGTGCAGCAGAATGAGAAGCTATGGTGGTGTTAAAAATAGAAGAAATTAGTGGGAAGTGAACCAGTCCCCCTAAATAAAATATTTTAACCCATAACTAGTCAGTGGAGAGCAAAATAGTATCCCTGACAGCTTACTTATCATCTTCCAGTTTGACTAAATTAGGTCCCTGAACTAAAAAGACTTGCGAATATAGTTGAAGGTTTACCAGTCTGCAGAGAATTTGAACAAATTGTGGTGAACTCAAGCTATTCTTGCAGTGAGAACAAACTACAGCGTTAGCAGGTTGGGAAGTAGACATGCCTGTAAAATAATACATGATGTAAAAAGTAGTGTGGTAGGGATAAAAAACAAAGAAGGAAAGAGAAGGAGCAGAATAGAATAAAATACTTCACAAAGATATATACATCAAATAAAAAAATGTCTTTCAAACCCTTGAGCATACAGGGAACTGTTGTCTATGGCATTTTGTTTGCTATAGGCACTGCAGAAACTTACAGTGATTTTTAAAAATATGTATTATTCTTTCTACTCTGTTATTTGATGTAATTTGCATTTTGACAGCATTAATATTTTCCATATAAAATATTCGCCTATAAGTTTCTGGGGTACTCACTTGGGTTCTAGTTAATGGACAATTTTGCACTGAAAAATCATTACATAAAATACTATTAAAGACTTCCCTAACCGCTAGGCTAGACATCCATGCCCACACTTGCTTTCATTTCCTGTCACAATACAGAAATGTCTGTGAATTAAAATTAAAGAAGTAATAGAATAAAATTAAATGCATTAAAATTAAAAGAATAAGAAATATATACTTCTGCTGAGCAAAAGAGCTTCCATGATGTCCTAGATCTAAGTATGACATTAAGGATCCATTTTTTTATCTTCTTTAGAAAGTGCTCTACATTCTATGTTCTGTTGATGCATATAAGGCACTTTCCCCCCCCTCCCCCATATATTTTGTTCTTTTTCTATCTTCTGTATGAAAAGACCTGGTGCTCAATAAGTTGAAAGTCTTGTGGAGTCCTTAAAGCTGACCTCCTGGTTAAAGTCCCCCTGTAAATACAAGTAAATGCTTAGTTTGTGGCTCTGTATCTTGGCATAAAGATCCTCTGAACTGCCAAGATGAGGCAGCTCTGGCCACTTGCCTCAGTTTACAGTGAGACACAGGCCAGGGACAAACCCACCTATGTGATTATAACAGCATGATGTGATACAGGGTCTATCAATCCATCTGGCACTAGTGGAAGCTAAAGAAAAACACTTGATTTTTTTCTCTTCTACACTAATTATTTAATGTCCTCAAGCTGGGATTTAATGTCATCTATTTTCAGAGCCACAGGGGAGGTCTAGATTAGGCTAGGAGAGTGTTTTCAGATGGCAGTTTGGTACCATGGGATCATAGGATAATTCAAGCAGGAAGGGGCCTCACAGACTCCAGTCAATACTCCTGCTTGAACCAGGGAGCACTACCAGGTCACAAGTCACTCTGGTCTATATCTTCAGCCTTGAAGTGTCTAAATGCCAGTTGACTTTTTTTTTCTTAATTTCCTTTTTCTTTTTGTTTTGGGATTTGCTTTTTTTACTCATCCTTTTCTTTTTTCTTTTTTTTCCTTTTTTATTTCTTTTAATGTTCAAATTCCTTTATTTGATTAAGCAACTGTAATATGCAGTGTTGTCTACCCAAAATAGCATAGTTAGATATATCTTTATGTCCTGACTCTGAGCCTGTTAGATGCGAGGTGTGAACAATCTTACCACTACACAATTCCATTAGCTCTAGAATGAGTTTCACTATGTACTTTTAACCTCTGTTTGCCCACAATATCCAGTGTTGCTGTTTCCTAAATAATGTTGCATAAAAGCTCCTTACATGCAAACTGCTTTCATGCGTAACTAGGAAAGCACATGGGAGCAATTCAGAGAAGAGCATCAATGCTTTTGTCTCTCTCCCGAGCATTCAGGAAATTATTCAAAGTGCTTGGAGTTCATGCTATCTTATGCTGTTGTACATCTCCTGCTTGGAGAATTCAGTGAAATCCTGGATATCTGCACGACATCAGGCAATACCTACATTTCCTAGTGTTATTAGAAACAAAATGTCTCTAAGAAATGCCTTTCTTTATTTTTAGCTGGATTTGTGTTTATGTTGGTTTTTTTCCCCATTGCACTGAATTTATCTAAGACAGCTGTACCTTTAAATATGTAATTACTTTGCTTTGCCTACTGCTGCAGAGCTTTCCTTGGGGAAAGGCATCAGAAGAGCAGTTATCCTCACCTCGGATGAAGTGGAAAATTTAGTTGTAAGTGGCATTTACTGCTCTCTTCAGTAGCAATAATCCAGCCATTGAAATGTTACTCAGGTTGCTTCTTTTGACCCCTTTTAACAAGATCACAGCTTTCAGCATTTCAAGTACCCTTATCAACCAGACCCAGCAGTGACTTCAGGAAAGGCATTACCTGATGTGGGAAGCTCTAAGGTGTCAGAGTCAATCAGCCCCAGTACAAAGCAAATCTTATCAGAAATCCTTTGCTCTTTACTTTGTACGATTGTTCCCTTCCTTATTCATGCAGGGGATGGAAGGTTGGTTGAAGAAAGAATTCTGTGAGTAGTGTACAGGCTTTTTCCCTACACAAGTGTCTTTTATGAAATATCAGCTTATTAAAGTGGTTACTACAGTGGGTGTGTTGGAGGTGATGTGAGTGAAAATCCTTCAGAAATGAGGTTTTTTAAAACACTAGGCAACCTTTAAGACAGTCAGAGTAAAAATCAGCAGGTCACATCAGCATGGATTTCTGCTGTGGTACCAAAGCCACAGAAAATGTCCTCTTCTCATATTCTCAGTAGCAGTACATCACTGGGTTCAGGGGAAAGAGAAGTTGATAGTTTGATGTACAGCAGCAGATGATGGTACACCATGATGGAAGATAACCTTTGTCAACATCAGGCATTAAGGGCTGGAGAAGATGCAGGTGCTGAGCACAATTAGTTCTTTGGGATAATCGGGCAACACTTTCAAAGTCACAGGGATCTTTTGGGCTTCCAAAACTAGTGAGAAATTGAAAGAGTACTTATGGAAATATAGCTTAAATTTTACATTCTCTGAAGATCTCAAAGGAAGACATAAAGAAGACATTCATCTTCAGGGTGATGAGGCCCTGGAACAACTTGCCCAAGGAAGTTGTGAATACTCCATCCCTGGTAGTGTTCAAGGCCAGGTTGGACAGAGCCTTGGGTGACAAGGTCTAGTGTACGGTGTCCCTGCCCATTATAGGGGGTTGGGACTAGATGACCTTAAGGTCCTTTCCAACCCAAATCATTCTATGAGTCTATGATTCTATGGTTCTATGAACCACTCACTCTTTTTTGGTACGTTGGGAAAAGAAGTAGAAGTGATTGGGTTCCTCTGTCTTCATTTTTTCTAGGTGTCACCACTGTATTTGCTTTCTGTGCTGCTAACTTGCAACTTTTACATGGATTAAATAATTTTAGACTCCATTGCAAAGTATCTTTGGATCCATTGCCAAAAAAAGTTAGAGAAACCTAAATATCCTTATCATATTAATGAGAAAATTATTGGTCATTAAATTGTTAGATACTTAGAAACATACATTAATATTTTTTATTTTTTATATTATTATTATTTAATAATAAAATATTAAAATAACAATAATAATAAAATTCAAATTTAACTGAAATATTCTTTCATCACATGCATAGTCCACTTGTATGGTTTTTATGAGTAATGGAAATATATATGAGAAGTTTTGTAGCATGAAAAAGTAGCTATTGAACTCTACTAATAAATGTAATAATTTTGTGAGGAGCTGGTGTATTCTTCATCCTTAGAAGCTGCTTGATGCACTGGGAATGCAATTCTACATAAATGGCAAGGGGTAATCAATGGAATCGATGCAGAGATTATGGAGTAAAATTGAAAGGCTTGGGGATATCAGACTTAAGGCCTGTCCAATCCTACAACTACTGTTGTGAAGATCCATTAAAAAGCACTGCTGCAGATGTCATATTCAGCTACCTTTGATTCCTGGGACTGATTCTATGTTCTTGGTTTGCAGAAAATATTCTGGGCGTCCTGAAGGACATCAAGTAAAACATGAGCTAGCAATATGCCCTTGTAACAAAGAATTGTCTTCTGTAAGGTGAACCTGGTACTGCAAACCTGTGTGCTAGAATTGTGTATGACTTTCTATACTCCTGAATCTATCTATAGAGTCTGTTAGTGCTCAATACAGCAACATTCAAAGGATTTGTTTATGCCCTCAGTAAAGATCAATATATTTTCAATATGCCTAGAATAGCTTAATGAGTGTCCTGAAAACCTCATGCAAGATGAAAAATTGATTGGATGTGATTCTTGTTGGAGACTACCTATGAATTCATTGATTTTTGTTAGATGTCAACTTTGCAAACTTCTTAGAAGTTTTCAACTCTGAAATATCTGCAGTGAAATTAAAAGCTCACCTATGTCAATAAATAGCTTCGATATCCTTCTAAGGCTTAAGACCTTCAGCAAGCATACGTATTTTGTAAAAGGTATAAGACATCAGTATCCATTGCTCCTCTTGTTCAAAGCATGCATTTCCTATTGGATGTTAGATGAGTTCATGGCACCACTCAAAAAAAAAAAAAAGAGAAAAGAAGGAGGACACTTCAGATTTTACTTGCAGTAAGAATTAAAGCAATTGCAGTAGGGATTAAAGGATTTACTTGGGGAGCAGAATTAGTTATCCATACTTAGGCTTTCCTATAGAGTGCCAGAGGAAGGGTATGATTCCCAACTCATGCTTTTCAGAAGACAGGAATTTTAGTAAATGCTTTCTGAGGACAGAGGCTTTTAACTTCCAAGTAGCTCAGCCCTCTGAGGATTCATAAACTGTTTCTTCTCCTGAAGTTAAATTGCTAAACCCTTTTCTGAAAATAAAAAAGAGTGAAAGAAGAAAGCCAGCAATTTCCCGTGGAACATAGCTAGGTGGGAAAAGAATTCTCTGCTTTTTGCCTTTTAGTCAAATAGTTAAAATAGCCTTCTAGAGATGGAAAAGCCAAAGTTTTTTCTGACTAAGCTATATCAAACCTATCCTTTTTAAGTAAATGTTCTAACAATTAGAGTATAAGGTATCTGAGGACATATTTTTCCCATTTGTCTCCTGTAGAGATTATTGTAAAAAATATATAGGTAAATAAAGATAATAAATAATAAATATATAATAAATTTATAGATAATCTAAATATTTGTAAAAATATATAGATAAATAAATAGATCTACAAATAATTTTCTTCAGATAGTTGCTGGTTTAAGAACAGAAAACCAATCTGATGTCCTAAATGACTGCAGTTGTTTCCATACTTACTAACTTACAAAAACTGAAACAGCTTCAACAAAAAAATATAAGAAAAGTCTGATATCTGAATGACCATGTCCTGTCTCAAGTGAGTTTTCATTGGTTATTTGAGTGCACATACTTTCAGGTAAAGCTCAGTATTGTATTTGTCTTTATGAGTTTCATAGCCCTTAAATTATACACTCAGTCTCTTTTTGTTTTGTGCGTAGCCCAGTTTATGCTTCACTCTTTAAACATGGCTAGATATTATGAAAGAAATATCTGAGCATATTCTCTGATCAAATGTTCTATGTGTTCAGCTGGGATGGTGATGATAAGGATGCAGAATGAGAGAGCAGGTTTGATTCAGGGTATCATATATTTCAGATGAGTATTTTTAATTACTGTCTACTCAGAAAAGCTGACCCACACCACTGTCTCAACCAAGAAATGGACTCGTTATCTACTTCGAGAAGATGGTAAATTGTAAGGGGAATGATGAACCAAAATTTCTGAGAAGCATCGTCCTGCTGATAGCATCTGCAATTAACCATTTTAGAGGATTTCCAGGGTCAGTATTACAGTTTTTACAGATTATACTCTTAAAAGCCTAGATGAGCGATAACACCAGCCTGTAGATCCTGTCCTCAGAAAACCACTAAAATTAAGCACTCCAGTACTGACCTTAAATCCCCTTTGAAGTTAGCTTAGAGTTCCTTCCATAGGTACGGAATATCTCTGTTCCACAGTTAAATATCCACTTTTGATTTAGCACAATGGTAAAAGAGAAGACAAGGTCAGGATGAAGATCAATTGAGAAAAAAAGGCAAAAAGAATATTTTGAGAATAACTAGATTAAGGCACTTTTAAATACCCCTTCTAAACTTCCCCACTGTTTTTTCTTCCAGGCAACAGAAATGGGCCTAAGGCCAAAAAAGTGTTCTGAATGGCTTGAAAAGTTTCTGCACATACATGTAATGGCTCCAAAGTCAGTTATTCTGATTTATATAAAGCATCAACACACTTGTCTGTAATCACACATGGCCGTGAGCAGCCTGTATACGTCTGGGCTCTGTGCAGGGATATGAAACTGCTATCTCTGTCATAATTCTTCCACCTTACTCACTGCCTGCTTTTAAGCACTACGTCTTAGATTCAGTTTTGTGTAAAAGGCTCCTCCTTCCCATCATCACTGTACGCAGTGAATCAGAATGTTTAGAAATACCTTTAAATTGACAATATATTAGAAAAAGCACAAAGACTAAGTGTATATGTCTTTTTTTTTATGAAATATAAGCTATTCCAGAAGATACAATTGAAACAAAATGAAAGAAAAGAAAAACAAAAACCAAACTAACAAAAAAGAAAACAGCTTCCTGAAAATCAAGGAACTTTCATTATCTCAAATTTGAGACAGAAGATCCATTGCGACTTATAAAGCCAAGAATCAAACCTTTTTATATGAAGGTCTAATATAAGGAACAGAGAAATTATTGTGTTTTCAGCTTTATTTGTGTCTGCAAAATGGGGAAGAAACTGGAAGGAACTTCAAGAAAATGAATAAATGCTATGAATTCATCAAAACACATGCCTCAGGTCTTAAACTGGAGTCAATTAACTGCAAGTGATTGTTTTCCTTAGCTGGTACACATTTAAAAGCTATCTTTATTTTCCTACCACTACTAATAGAATTCTCTCAATTCCATCTACATTTCTCATAACCTGTTGCAGCACTTCCTTGAAATGCATGAAGCATGAGGTCATATTCCCCACACTCTGCTTCCCAACAGGATGTCCTTTGAGCACATCAGCTCTGTAAATATGATTAGCAATGCATGGTTAGTCTGAGCAGCAGCACTTACTCAGAGAAAAAAAGGAAACTAGTCTTGCTCATTGTTTCCTGAGAGTAGTCAAACCCAGTGGATTCATTTGTTTCCATCTACTTCACTAGTTTTGTTTCTGAGTAAAGGAAGTATTTCAGATTGGGTACAAGATGTGCAGGTTCAGTTCTGGATGTGTTCATCTTTGATTTAGCCTCTTGGGTTCTGTTGGGTTTGTTTGTTTGTGGGTAGGTTTTTCCCCCCCTTGTCTGTTTTGAAAGAAGCAGCTTTCGTGTGATTCTCTCACTGGTAAGGAGAAAAGGCTGTAAGGGAAAGGTAAATCATAATCCCATATGAGGCTAAAGTGAGCATCAATTGGTGGTCAAAGAGCAAAAAAGGGGAATGTTTTTTTGAGGGGCAAACTCTTCCTCCATTTTTCATTTCTCCATATAGCATGTAAATCCATATCCCTTTACTACACTTAAAAAAGACATTAGGAGTGTATTTAACTGAGGCAAGAAACGATGATAACTCTTAGTTGCAGTATCCAGGGCGTCAGTGCACAAGTGTCATCAGGAGGGGTCTTCAGTGCAACCTACACACTCAGGGGAGAGAAGTCCTGGTGAAATGATTGAATCTGGGCCTTGGAAAGGTGAATGTGGAGAAGCGTCGGCACAAAGTCAAAGGGCTAAAGGTATACGACCTCCTCAGAGCAGTGAGTGTCAATCTATCATCTTCCTGGACTCAAAACTTAACATGTCACGTTCATGCATAAAGTTGTCCTCCCGGTAAGGCTGTGGAGCATTTAGGATTCCCCCTGTTCTACTGAGTTTGGCCCTTAGCCAGGACTAAGCCACCAGAGCAGGGAAGATCTTATACCTTTTCTGGGGCTCCACACTGAAATCCCAAATTTGACCAATGTTTCTGCCTGTAACTTTGTTGGAAATAGTCAATAATAATGATGTCTGCTGTGTTTGTCCAGAAGAGTGACAAAGGGATTTAAAAATGTCTTGGATTATATGGCTTGCAGAGCTTCAGTCACTGCTCCATTAAATTAAATGAAGTGTTTATATTTAATCTGAAATAGAAAGCCCAGGGCACCTGATTTCCAGTAGCATAGAGGAGCATCAATTCTGAACTAGCATGGATAGATACAGGCCATAACACATGATCCACTCTTTACAGTATACAGGCACTGCCTTTATGGACCCCAATGCTGCCTTGGGTTCGTTTGTATTAGGGTTTGATCAGAGTTCATAGCCAGTTTTGGTTAGAAATAACAGAATCCACGCACGTGATCAACTCCTTCACACAAGGTCATTTGAAGCAAGGCTATGGCAGTTTTGCCACTCACAGAACAGCTTTTTAGGTTCTTGTTGGATTTTAATGCGTGTATTTTATATGATTGTTTACTTCCAGTGTAACCATGGGTTTTTTCCTTTTTTTTTTTTTTTCATGGTATTTTGTTCTTTTTCTCATTTAAGTACTTTCTTGGAAAGCTTAACTTCCATTCAGTTCAGGCCTTAAAATCAATGGAAAAGAACCTGAGAGTCGGCCTAAGTCCAGGTCAAACCAAGGATGTTCTCTGAAAAGGATTTAAGTTTTATCATACAGCTACATTTCCAAATAATACATTATGGAGAAGTTTTCCTTCAAGTTTAAGCACTAGCAGACAGATTGCTATGAAACTATAGGCCTTATTTTTTTACTAAGCATATGTCAACTTAGATTAACCTTAAGTTTTGAAAACATGTCAAATAAGCATGCAGTTTAATATGTGATCTAAGGGCAGCATCTTTCAAAAGTAAGTATTTTATTACACACAAGTACTTCCTTACAATAAAGAAATAAATTAAACTAAACTTGACATTGAGAAGATCCCAAAACGCTTGAACTGTGTCAGGGAGAGGAAAAAAGTCTTCCCACTGCTTCTGTCTAAAACCTGATTGATCAAAGAACCCCATTCTGATCTGTCTCAATTGTACTGCTTAGCGGACTTTGAATGAAAGCAGGAGAAAAGGAAACAAGACACCAAGGGAGAAATAAAACAAAGCCAAAGAAAGAAAACCCCAAACTTTCTTGATATTCACTCTGTGTGTCACTTTGAAGGAATTATTTATCCATTTTAGTAAGTTATTCTACTTACTAAAATGAAAAGGTTTAATAGGAACAAGAATGTTCTGAGGGCAAATTAATTTCAAGATAGATCCTCAGCAGCTGTAAATTGGTGTAATTTGATGGAATTCATAGCCTGACCTCGAGCTTCCCCAGATGAATATCTCGTTTATTGCGTGTTGTGTGTTTTAGCAGGCTAAGTATTAAAATTAAGCCATTCTAATAAGCTTTATTTTTCTGTGATTTTCTGTTCTCACATCGTGGCTGGTAGCTTGTTAATAGCCCAGCAACTTCAATTAATTTGTTACAAAGTCTCTTCTTATATTGCACTAGACTAAACTCCTTTAACCTTTCTCTATGACACATCTCAAAGGATATTATGCTTGCTGCTCTGCTTCTTAGCTCAAGGGCAATTATGTTCTTGCTGAGGTATTGCAACAAAAGCTGCAGAGAGTGCTCTGGGTGAGGCATAACAAGTGGCTCTCACAGCAGTAATACCACCTCCTAAGAGTTATACTACTCCCTCATAGCACACTAAATGTCATGCTCTTAATTTTCTCTTTGGGAACCACGTATTTCATGGCACATTTAAAGGACATTTCCAACATTTCCCCCATTTTTTTTTCCCTGTTTGTGTTTGGCCTCTTTTAAGAAATTTTTATTCAGAACACTGTTTCCTATCTACCTGCATCATTCAGTCTTTTCCTCATTAACTTTTTTGATATAATTTTACTATGATTAATAATTTGAATTCAGGAGTATTCAGAACACTGGTAGCTAGGTGCTGTTATGTTTGGCATATCAACATAACATGTTCCACAGATCTTACTGCAAAAGGAGGGAAGAAATCAAAGCCTCTTGGAACTCACTATCAAGACCTGGCTGAACACCAGTTAAACCAAAGTGTCACATGGAGACATTAAATCATCAATTTCCTATATGGCAGCATTCTGTGCCTTAGCTACTAGCTTCTGTGTATACAGATTAGTCCTCTTTTCTCATCATAAAAATAAAAAGCTTAGAAAAAAAAATCTGTTAAATGTCAGATAACCCCCTAAAGTATCATATTGTCCACCATGGACATTCCATTTGTCAAGTCAATCAACGGCACTCTTAAAAGTACTATAATACATAATTTCTTGAATAGTATCCATCAGGAGAAAGAAGTGTTCTCTCATTTCGTATTCCCATCTCTCCATTTTGAACAGTTTAATTAACTAATTCATTCCATAGATTTTTAATATGAATGGACAGATCCAGTAATCTATAAATTCCATTTTAAACTGCATGTATATTAAAGGCTTTCAGTCATTCCATGAGTTATCACAGTATCACAGTATGTTAGAGATTGGAAGGGACCTCAAAAGATCATCTAGTCCAATCCCCCTGCCGGAGCAGGAACACCTAGATAAGGTTACACAGGAACGTGTCCAGGTGGGCTTTGAATGTCTCCAAAGAAGGAGATTCCACAACCTCCCTGGGCAGCCTGTTCCAGTGTTCCGTCACCCTCACTGAGAAGAAGTTTCTTCTCAGGTTTAAGTGGAACCTCTTGTGTTCCAATTTATACCCATTTCCCCTTGTCCTTTCATTGTTTGCCACTGAGAAGAGCCTGGCTCCATCCTCGTGACACTCCCCCTTTATATATTTATATACACTAATAAGGTCACCCCTCAATCTCCTCTCATCATTGCATTCTTAAAGGAACTTTTTTGACAACTGTAATTATGACTAACCATAATCTCTTTTATGAATGTATTTTGGAGTTACTAAGGGGGTCTTCTGTGGAAACAATGTCCTCATTTCATCAAAGTTCTATTCTTCACCTCTCTTTCCATTTATGTTGGCTGATGGCAATTATTTAATACAATTGCTTTTTTCCTTTGTCCTCCACCTCTTAATTCCCTATAATCATTCTTAAGAGAATTCATCTTTCATTTCACTATTGTTTACTTTCCCTAGCATGAAATCACAGTATTTGTTCAGTATCCTGTTATTCAATGATCATTATACTTTCCCTCTCCAAATAATTTATTTACATTTCCTCTCAGAGCAAACCCAATCCACAAATTATTAGATTCTGAGTAACTTTTAAATGCTTTTGATCAATCTTTTATATTCTTGTTTACATCTTGGTCTAATCACATCAGCTGTGACTCATGCTGCCTTTTTGACAATTAGGACACTGTTTATGAAACAAATGGTTTATTTACATGACAATAACTGGGAACTAATGGGTGTTTTCTTTATAATTTGTTAGGTTTCATGAGTTATCAAAACCTTTTCCTTGACAGCTGTCTCCTCTACATGATAGAGGAAATGGGTGCTTTATATACACTGTGATTATTTCCTGTTAGCATGCATTACAGACTAATGAAGCCACAACAAAATGAGTATTCCTGAAAATATATGAAATAGGGAAAGGTCAGGCATAAATTATTTTGAAAAGGGCCAAGTTGTGTTTGATCATAAGAATGATGCCTAAACTGCTAATGCAGTGAATTCAACCATCTCATTCATCTTTCTGCATTAGTACAATGAAGATAAACAGTGACTCCTTCTCAAGGAACTTTCAGGTCCAAGGATCAAAAATATGGTACAAGAACTTAACCAAGATCATTGGAGAAAAGGTATAAGAGTGTTTTCAACTTAGGTAAATTAACTCAAGGTCCTTTGAACATGTACTTCTGGTAAGAACAGTACTTATATATGGGTTCAAATAAGCTTTGGCTGAAGTGTCCTGCAAAGATAACCATTGTTCCTGTCATGGGATTATTCTGATCATCAGCTGCTAATGACAAGCACACACAGGTACAAGCCTGTCCTGCTCTTCTTTTCAGCAGACTGCAGTGAGAGGGGCTCCCAGTCATTATGTGTTGCTGTGCTTCCTGACTACACAGAAAGGTTGAGACTGTAATGATTCTGAGATCTAACCATAGCAGGAAGAGTTTTCCTGATTGACCTTCCCAACCACTTCTTGGAAAGCACTCTCATTTGTATCACCATGGACTTTACTGATGGTTCACTGGAAGCTGAGGTACCTTATGGGGCTGCTGAGGATCAAAATGCCATTATCTGTATACCATTGCCAGTTTTCATTGCTATCACTGGCATGAAAGTAACTGGCAAGTTCTTCTAATTGATCCTTTATCTCACTACCATCAAAAGTGGTAGCGGTTGGCTTCCAGTTATCCCCCTTCATTCCTTTTTCATCTAACATACATTTTTTCAAAGTATAAGTGCTTTGCTCTTCCCTGAGATTCTCAAAACTCACTGGTTTGTCCCAGTGCACTGTCAGTATGTAGCAGGCAGATAGCTTGGTGCTCCTGTCAGCTCTTTCATGCTAGTATACTTTTTCTTCTCTCCATCACACTTAAGCATTTATGGAAACCCTGAATCTCACCTAATCTAAATTGGTATTTACCGGCTTCCTGTGCCTTGAAAGTGCACCCATGAATGAGTATCTGTCCCTCCAGGTAATGATACTGTTATTAATACCTGCATTTCAAAGTATATTAACTCGTAAGGTACACGGTACGTAGGTATTGTGACAGCCCAGAAGGCCATGGAGCATGACAGGATATCTTTGGAATGCTGGGCAAGCATGTGAATCTGGAAGAGGGGTAAGAGAAATCCTTACTGCATGAAGGGGTTCAACACCAGTGTGTTCTGTCCACATACAAATTTGTTTGACCCATCTGAGCTCTGTGTTGAAAATGTAACAAAACTTTAACCTCTTCCGAATTAGGTTACCAGCTATGTTGGAACGAACACCTGAGCCTGTATCAACAAACTGGGGTCTGATGCAGTGATAAGAGGACAAGCTTCCTCTGCTAACCCTTGTAGTAGTGGTAGGTCTAAAGGCACTTAAATGGATTCTTTTACCTCCTGTACCCCTGAGAAGACCAAGATAAAGGCACTTGAAGTAATTTCTGCAGAACGTACGTGAATCTGCATGCATTTATGTATGTGCATATGTGTATTATTCAGTGGTGAATGTCATGACCGTGTATATATCAATTTACCGAAGCAAGTCCAGGGAAGAACCATGATGAAAAGAATTAAGCATTTTTCATAGGCAGGAGAGAGGCTGAAAAAAACAGGATGCTGTGAGTCAGGATGGCCGAGCGGTCTAAGGCGCTGCGTTCAGGTCGCAGTCTCCTCCGGGAGGCGTGGGTTCGAATCCCACTTCTGACAGCTTCATTTTACCACCTCGGTATCTGTTATTTCCAGCTCACCACCAGGAGGGGCTGGTGCGGAATGGGCTCAAGGCAGCCTCGGCTGCAGTGGTTACGGGATGGTGGAGTTTGAGATCCTCAGGACTGTGAGAAGTGTACGCAGCAATCTAACTGCGCAGAACTTCAAGAGAGCAGACTTCAGCTTCTTCAGGGAACTGCTCGGTAGTGCGAAGACTTTACATATCAACGGGAGCTTAAAATAGTTCCACATTCGTATATAATTTTTAGGGGAGAAAAGAAATCGGTTCTGAAAGCCAAATTAAATATGTCAGAAAGCCTGGGTTTGAATTTAAAAACCTGTTCTATTTATCAACACATTAAATGAAATGGCACCAGAGGGGACATACTGTGAACACCTTGTAGTAAATACTGCATTTCTGTACAAAGATGACAAATGTGATATACAGCTGGCTAGCAATTGAAAACATCCAGTGTCTTGTGTCACTGCTGTTTGGTTTTCATTTCTTCCTTTTAAAATGCACCCAAATGCTGGCACTTCATAGAATTGAATCACCATTCTTAGAAAAAGTCGTCATTGTTCTAAAGTGTTCTGGAAAGAGTAGTTAACATTTTTTTATTACCACGGTGGAAACATCCTTTTCTTCCTTTTTATACACGTTTGTCTCATGCATCTCAGGCTAGAATATCTGGAGTGTTTAGTAGAAAAAAAATCAAAACTGAACGAGTTTTGTTGCCCCAGAAAGAACAGAGATTCACCAAAAAAAAAAAAAAAAGACTGGGATGAAGTGAAAAAAAAACAACCCAGAATTGAGAAAAAATGTTTTTAAGTTTTTAAATAGGGATAAACAGTAATAATAAATATAATTAATAAATAAAATTAAATAAAATTAATAAAAAATAAAATAGTAAAATAAAAATAGTAATAAATAGTAAAATAGAATTTCCAATGGATAAATAACAAAGAAAAATGTAGCCAAGTGGTAGTTAAAAATCAATCTGATCTGCAATCTAGCTGCCTTTCATACAAAGACACAAGTAAAACTGCAAAAAACCTAAAAATAAAGAGAAAAGGTCCCCTACCAAGTCATATGTTATGCACACACCAGTAAACAGCTATATATATATATACTATAAAAAGAAAGTGAAAAACAACATTCCAGAAATCAGCAAAAGTTTTGATAGAGAATTTATACCCTGACTGAATGATGCTAAGTGTTCTGCTGTGATCAAAGAGCAATAAAGGTGTTGGACCACATAACAGAGCTCTTAGTATCAGTGTTGCCCTCTAATGAACAGCACATGCCTGTAGAAGTTTACGTTTTGAAATATGGGGAAAAAAATCAGGGTAACATGGGTGTGGCACTGATTTATCTCTGTATCTGTAGCTCTGCTTGTTTCAAAATGAACTATTCCAGCACTCTGTGATAAAAGTAAATAAATAAGCAAACAGCCTCCAATTCCATTGTCACAAAATCTGTATGTAATACAAACCTAGTTCTTCATGAGCATGAGCAGCTCTGTGGGTTTGGCCAGGGTTTTAAAAGCAACCGCAGCACTAGTGCTAACCACATACTCTGGTTTGTTTTATGTTTGAGCCTCAGCTGTAATTGCTCTGCTACATTTTGAAGGCAGGCAGCTTAAGCCCAGGCATACGGACCCTTTTCCCTTTCCATCTGCCCTTACCCACCCTACTTACAATGGGTAAGAGGTTGTATACTCATGCACTGAAGTACATTTTGACAGCACCACTGTGATGGGCTACCACATCACGTCCTTGGGTATATGTTTTTATCTGCACGTTAAGGGGAGTAATTTTCCAAGCCATTGTTCAAAGCCATGATGCAGTTATGCGTTCTTTCTTATGCGCCGATGATATTCCCTGTGCCATCATTGTATCAAAGAGCCTTTTTGTTACCCGAGGAAGAAAGCAGCAGCTGAGCATGAATGAGTTGTTTGTGTGTCAATCCAAATGGCTGATCATTGTATGGCTGTAATCAGCTCACGGCTGGCAGCTGCTGGGTGATGTCACACATAGCCTTGGTTGACATCATGCAACCAGCCAGGAGCAGTTTTGTTGCCAGGCAGCCCGTTGCTGCTCAAAGAGAAATGCAATTGATCACTGCCCTGCAGAAAGGCTACACTTGAAAAACACTGGCTCAGCTGACTGAGCAGCAGCAGGTCTGACTTCAGGCTGAAGATCACCCCTGGTAGTGTTAAAGGCCAGGTTGGATGGAGCCTTGGGTGCCATGGTTTAATGTGTGGTGTTGCTGCCCATGGCACAGGGTTGCACTAGATTATCTAAAGGTCCTTTCCAACACAAGCATTCTATGAGTCTATGATTCTATGAAGATGAAAAAATAGCCTCTCAACTGGATTCCCTGTTCATAGTCTGCCGAACAGCAGAGGCAGATAATTTTGCCTGCAGAGCTACTTTGCTGAATTCTGCCTCAGTTTGCTTTGATTGCTGCAATCTCCTAACACCATCTCCTTGACCCAGCTCATGTATACAGAGCCTTTTTGATTTGCCGGTCAGATCCCAGGCTCAGTTGTTTACTCTTGCTCTATTTGAAAATGGTTGAGTCAACGGAGACTGACATGCTCTGGACCACCTCCATTCCATCCCTGCTATGAATGTTGTCATCAATTGGGCCACTGCTCCTATTCAACTTGCAATGGTTAAGAGCCAGGCTTTGATAACAAAAGCCCTTTAATTTATGGAGTAGGCTTCTGCAGGAGTTGAGGGCAGCATATACAGCCATGCCTTCACTGCTAAGGGCAAGAGCAGTCTGATCTTCCCAGGATTTTCACTGACCCCTCATAACCGCTCACAGCAGTGAAAAGCAGCAGTCCACCTCCTGTCAGTCAAAGGCTTCTTGAAAGGAGAAAACAGTTATTGAACAGCATGAGACACATGCATGGGACAGAGAATCCTTTTAGCAGGATCTGTGTGAGGGCTCCTCTAACCCAATACTTAGTCACCTGAAGTGTGGTGAAACACCTTAATTGTCTGAATGAAGCGGTAGCCCTAAAGGGTGTTAGAAAAGCTCCTCAAACTATGTTAGAAAAAGCCTCTCCATAGGAAATGCAGCAAAAGATAATGCTGGGTTGTGCCATTCAAGGGGATTCTCCCTGCTGTCAGGATAAGAAGAGGCACAGCCCTTTTTTCACCAGAAAACAGTAAAAAAAAAAGATTCCTCATTTTCTACCCTGAGAAAACTCAATAGAGAACTTCCTGAAGGTCTCTGTGAAAGAAAGGCTTTACTTACCTTTACTGCTTGAAGTTAGGCTTGGCATTCAGCAGGGAGTTTAAGAATCTCTAGGGAGTTTATATATAGTTAAGATTCATCTCCAAATTAAGACCTTAACTTCTGGTGTGAATATATTGCTATCATGTTCATGCTTCCGTTATAGTCAGGGAAGACCGAGGACTCTCCTGTGTTGAAAATCACAGGCAGTGATGACTGTTTTAAATTCTTTCTAGTATCTGATTTTGTTTTGTTGGGTTATTAGTTACTCACATTCTCTTCTCAAATGAGAGCTTGAGGCCAGGCAGGATGCAGAGAAGCTAAAATGCACAGGCTAGGTTTGGAGAGCTGACTCCAGTCTCACATGTCCAGCCAAACTCAAAGCTATCGACTACCAGTAAGAATAAGTGATTCCTCAGGAAAATAGTAGCTTAAAGTATTTGATCTCCAATTTTTTCTTCAGCACATACGAGATGATCCAGGGATGACAAAAGAAACCCACAAGACACAAAAGCTGTGATCTTTCCACTGCCAGCAATTCCTAATCAAGAACATCCCAGTCACAGTTAAATATGCTCCAAACATCATATTATGTTAATATATTAATAACATGTAAATATTTTCAGAATAAACTACACTCATGTAAATTTGTTGGCTCTGAACTTACTTCATTCTGACAGAGCAGTATACTTGATCTGGGCACAAAGCAAATTAACATTTTCAGAACTCATTAGTATATGTGAACATCAGGCAAAGGTGACAAATCAGTTTGGTAGACTTCCATTATTTTAGGCTAAAAAGCCAGTCGTTTGGGTGATTTGGGATGCCTGGTGCAAAGCACACTCTTGTCTTTGAGAGTTCTGCCAGGAACTAAAAAGGAATTTAGGTCAGATCCTTGGACACAGTGCCTAATGCAGAGACAAAACAGAGAATAAAGTTTAGACTTGAACTATGCTAATAGGTATGTGGAATTACCAGCTGGAACAGGCTGAGTGGTATTAGGTGGTTTAATTGTCCCTTTGTGTAACTCACTGTAGGATTGTTCCCTTTGGTATAACAAGTCTCTGGTGCTTTATTTTAATTGTTCAATAAATTTCTGAGATGCAGTAATTAACATGGTCTATTAAACATAATCAACTACTTCCTTCTAACCAACTGGAAACAAAGAAGAAATTTCAGTCAGGTGCATCATTAGCCAGTACTTACAACTAATCCACTATTTGCTAAATCTTAAGGACTCTATTCGCAAATATTTGGTTATGCAGTCAGATCTTGATTTCTTCATTATTCTAGTAGAGTATATTGATTCATGTGCAATGAAAAATTATATCACAATATTTGGTACCAAATATCTGTGTTGGGGAATGAAATCAAACAACACAATTTACATTGGCAAGAAAAAGTATTTGATTTACTTTTGTTGTTGATGCACAGGCACTGATGCTTATTTGAGGTTCCTTGTGTGTGTGAAATAATAGATAAGAAGAGGGCTAGAGGAAATAATACCAAAACTGCCAGAAATTGCTGTCACCCGATTACAGGTATCTGAGATTTGGAGCAGTAAGATGGTTGACCTTATGTATTTAAAGTGAATGACAATAGTTCCAGTCTTTCATTAAGGCTGGGATAAAAATTAAGCAATCGAAAATCAAAGAATAAGATATCTTTACATTAGTCTGGGCCAGCCAAATACCTCATGTATGCTGCTCAACAGAGCTTACGAAGAAGTCCCTGAGCTACCAGTGACCTGAAGTAGCCCATCCAAAAGAAGCAATGCAGTATATCTTGTGGGAATACACAGCTCTTGACATGTGTTAAGTATGCTGAGACATCAACCAGTCCGAGCACTCCTGGACTTGAGATGGTTCCTTTGGAAGGCACTGTTCTGAGCCCAATCTGTCTTCAGATGCAGAGTCAAGCCAGATGTCCCCATATCACCCTCCATCGCAAGATACCAATGTGTCTAAAGTCACTGTTACCTGCTACTCTTACCTTGTTTATTTCCTTCATCTTTGCTGTGTGATCACTTGCACAGTAAGATATGTAATCCTAATTTTATTCCAAATGAATGAGTAAAGCTCTTAATTGTGGTAGGACTTAAGGCATATTTCTAAGACTCAGGACCAAAACTTATTATCTTGTTTTTCCCTGCATCCTGTTTTCAGATAAATTCCAAGCTGTTTTGAGCATATGCCTTCTTCCGTCAAGATGGCATGTCCCGTAAGGCAGCATGCTTGTGTGAGCATGTCTTCCAACAATTATGGGACTAATAAAAATAAGAGAAGAATAATGACAGGAATCATATCTCTATCTCTTTCCCTTTTAGCTCTTCCATCTCCTTACGTGTTCTAAGTGATGTTTTTAAATGAGAGAATTTTAGACAAACATGAGGCTAATGAAACCTTAAGTCAGCTGTTCAAGAAAGCCTTGGTCCAAAAGAATGTGATCCTCATGGGTAGCTTCAATTACCCAGATATTTGTTGGGAAAACAATATGGTGACTGCTGTAAATCCTGATTTATAATCCTGCTGACTAGGCTAATATGTCATGAATGACTGATGTAGATTGCTTAAAGAATCACTGCCAGAGGTATTAGGAAAGTGGTTTTAATATGATGTTGTAAAAGTGTGACTTAACAAGGTTCAATGGCAAGGTTCATTCTATTACTTACTGCATGGACGAAACATACCAAATGGAATTAGGATCAAAATTGAATTAGAATCAAACTAGAATTATTTATACAGAGACTAGAGATACAAAATGGTAAGGATGATGCTCCTGTTGAATCACAAGGTTGAAAATAGACACCTTGCTTTCTGAACTCCTCCTCAGAGAAAGTTTAGATGACCAGGATTAGACTTCGTCAATGGCTTATGTCTAAAGGATTATATATGCAAAGTTTATAAGAATTAATATTGAGTATCGATTTAATTAGTATTTATTCAGCATACAATAAATCACAAGGAATTTAAAACCTTGAGAGGCCTCCCAGCTCTGGAGGCTATGCTGCATGTCTCATGTCTCTCCTAACAAATGACATTTTACTCCATCTCTTTAAAAGAAGGAAAGGATAGAAGAAATCTGATTTTTTTCCAACTCTGTGAATATCAGTCTTTAAAAGAAAATACACTGAATGATTTAAAAGCCTGTTTTCTGTTATTGCGGGAAATGGATGGTTCTTTATAATCTGACGATTTTATCTCAAAGGAAGACAAAATAATAGCAATAATTAAAAGAATTTTAGGTACCAAATTCATAATTTCTAGATAACATTCCTTCACCTCTAATTCTAGCGGATTATTCAGAATGTTTATTTATATGTATATATGGCAACTTTGTTAAGAAATCCAGCCAAGTTCAGTGATTAAAGTCAAGTAATAGAGGTATGGCATTCATGCCTTTATATCTGAGGTTACATCAGCATTTCCACTAAAAGCTCCTTAAGAAGTTGCTGCAGAACTATCTTTAGTTTGTCTTAAACATAAACACATTTTAAATGTTTAAGATATTATTAAATCATTTTAGTTTATGAAATGAATGTGGTCTTTCACACCCCTGTAGCATAAAAGCACATTTGCATCTTCTGTGTTCCTATCGTCATGTTGCTTTTCTGCCTCAGTTTATAATGTCGTCAGCTCTAGCAGCTCAGGATAGCATCCTTCTTGCTTGGTCATTGGCATTCCCATCTCACTAGCATTTGGTTTCAGATAAAGAATGCTCATTTGAAAGGAATGTCTCGAGATACCCCTTAATACGCTTAGATTCATACCAATATGTTTTGGTTCATATCAGAAGGTTGCACATTACATTCTTTTTAGATGAAACTAAACTGGAAGATCTGCTTTAGGACAGTTTTCAAGCCACAGACACATATTCAGTCCATGAATTAGTATCAAGACAGATTTATATAAAAAACTTTAAAAACAGGTTGTGTGGATCTTAAACTATCTTCGCAAACTGTTTCACTTTCCAGACTTTCCTCTGGTGCACCACACTACTTGTTAGCATCAAATCAGTCCTTGGACAAAAGCACACAATATACGAAAGATTCTTGTCTAACACTGTTTTCCTCTTGAAAGCCAATGCGGATCTTGCTATTTCATATCATGCTGCCGGATTTTATCAGTTCTAGGGATACTGCTGAACTCTCTAAATAGCAGATAGTTAAGACCTTACCTTATTAGGTCAATACATATAAAGGATCAGACTGTGTTCCATTTAATTCAATAAACACTTTACCATTGATTTTCATGCATACAAAACAAGACTGCAATGTGAGAATATTGTTGATTTCTCATTTAAATTTTAATGAATGATTAAAAATAGAGAAACTCAACTGAAGGAAAACCAAATGAAGGTATAGTGCCCTGTTTTATGTAAAAAATCAATTTAACTGGGTCAAAGAGAATCCAGATAATCTGAATATTAAAAATGTATGAGTATTAACCTTTGTTAGAAAGTGACTACACGATAAAGTCATTTGTTGGAAGAATAAAAGCAGAACAGCAGGGGTCTGCATAAAGGCTTCCTTTAGGAAAGTACTTAACCAACAGCTCTATTTTCAGCTCACGTTTAATCCTTTTGAGTTCAGCAATTTAAATCTCTCCCTCAGCAAGGAACAAATTCTGACTTAGGGCCTAACTGCCTTAATTCTGTGACTAGTTCTGGCTTAGGCCAAAACCCACAACGGACAATACAAGTGTTTTCTAGCAGTATCAGCACATTTTGGACAAGGCAAAAGATACAGCTAATCTGCATATTTATTATTCAGGGGGTTTCGCTTCTCTAAAAACAGAAACATAGGATAAAGGCAGATATATTACAAACTAGAATATGTAAAACACACAAACTATTGAAACAGATAATGGAGGTGGAATGCAGATATCACACATCAGAATAAAAATACTGTGTAATATGTTGTAATGTTTAATGAAATAGACAACTTGTTGACAGAACAAGAATGATGAAGGGAAAATGGGTAATATAATGACTCTCTCATATTTCCTATAGGACCACATCCTCTACCTGTTTGTCAGTAAAACACAGCAGTGGCCAAGCACTCTGGCTGAAATTTAAAAGATATGAAAATCTGTATCCATTAAGACACATATGAGAAGATCAGGAGTTTGCAATATAGTTACTGTCATTCATTTGCCCTTTTCAGGCTGGGCCTGCTCTTGGAATTGATTGCGTTTGCTTGGTTTCTCTCTTGAGAAAACTTCAGATATTTAATTTTTGAAGAATAAACCCAGGAGTTTTGAAGGAACAGTTACTTATTTTAGGACATGAGGGCATTTCTGGAAGAATCTGTGCTTTAAAGTATCAAATCAGAAGGTCAGATGACTGCATGAGTGAGCACTGCACATAGCCAGGCCTCAAGCAGCCCAACAAGTTACAAATGCTAGCCTGCAGAATTCCAGACAAATAATTGAACCTACCCTTTTGAAACAAACAGGGAGAAAACTGAACTGCTCATGCTGTTTAGTGGTTCCAATGTTCATGGGATTACTCAAGCAGGTACTACTCAGTTTACAAGTGATAGGTGTGAAGTAGTATTAAATTATATCCCTGGCCCTCTGGCTGTGCACACTGGAAATAACAATTTATGGAGTTGTGTTTTACCTGCCTGGCAGCATTCAGTGTGATGCTGAAGGCGGATCCATAAACATCTATCCAAACAAAAATTCTGCTGCAAAATATTGCTTCTGGGCAGATATCTCAAGTCTTGACTTATACCTTTATTTGGCTAAGTGCATAACAGTATTTTTTTGGTCTCTTGAGTCTGCTAACAAACTATACTATCTCATAGAAGAATCTGATTGTTACTCAAAATAAGAATTAATTCTGTAAAGGCACCTATTTCTAAATTAAAAAAAAAAAAAAAACGTAAACTTTAGGGAGTTTTCTATTATTCTCTAAGAGTTTGAAGGTTTTTTTTTTCTTCATACACCTTTGTAAAACCATATCAAAATAATCTCTGCAGAGATTCAGAGCAGCCCTGCAGAGAAGGACTTGGGGGTGCTGGTCGATGAGAAAATGAACATGAGCCGGCTTCTGTGTGCGCTTGCAGCCCAGAAAGCCAACCGTATCCTGGGCTGCATCAAAAGGAGTGGGACCAGGAGGTCAAAGGAGGTGATCCTGCCCCTCTGCTCTGCTCTCCTCTCCTGAGACCTCACCTGGAGTATTGTGTGCAGTTCTGGTGTCCTCAACATAAAAAGGACATGGATCTGTTCGAACAAGTCCAGAGGAGGTCCACGAGGATGAGCAGGGGACTGGAGCACCTCCCATGTGAAGATAGGCTGAGAAAGGTGGTGTTGTTCAGCCTGGAGAAGAGAAGGCTGTGTGGAGACCTCATAGGAGGCTTCCAGTATCTGAAGGGGGGCTACAGGGATGCTGGGGAGGGACTCTTCATTAAGGACTGTAGTGATAGGACAACGGGTAATGGTTTAAAACTGAAACAGGGGAAGTTTAGATTGGATATAAGGAGGAAATTCTTTCCTGGAATAGGTTGCCCAGGGAGGTTGTGAATGCTCCTTCCCTCGCAGTGTTCAAGGCCAGGTTGGACGAGGCCTTGGGTGATATGGTTTAGAGTGAGGTGTCCCTGCCCATGGCAGAGGTGTTGGAACTTGATTATCTTAAGGTCCTTTCCAACACTAACTATTCTATGATTCTATGATTCTATGATTTCTGCAGGACAGTCATCTGGGGACCAGTTTTCACCTGCTCAAAAAGGGCCAGAGGTAGATTGCTTGCCCTTCCAATTATGGATGAATTAATTGAATTAATGATCTTAAGGTCTTTTCCAACCCTAACTATTCTATGATTCTAAGTGGCTGGGGGAGGAGGAGGAATGTTTTTGGAAATATGAATATGTTGTAAATCCAGTTCACCTTCCACTGTAACGTCTGATAAGGAAACTTCCAATAGTAAACCAATGTGCGAAACAATCTTTAGTATAGAACATCAGCTGAAAGAGCTGTTAGAACAATTTAGCTGCTTTACAGTGACAGATGTAAAAAACAAAAACAACTCCCCCCCGTCGTGGTTTAACCCCACCCAGACAGCTTGTCCACTCACTCCCCCCCCTTCTTGCCCTCCCCTGTTCTCGGAGGGACAGAGAGGAGAATCAGAAAGAATGCAACTCCCACGGGTTGAGATAAGAACAGTTTAGTAACTAAGGTATAACACAAATCACTACTGCTCCACCAATAATTATGATAAAGGAAATAACAAGGGAAGAGAATACAACACCCCATCACCAGGCAACTGATAACTCGCCCCCCCAGCCCGACCAAGCACCGACCGACACCTCCTCCAACCCTGCAGTCCCCCAGCCCTTCCGGGGAACTCCCAGTTACATCCAGGGCATGACATGCTGTAGTATGGAATACCTCTTTGGTCAGTTTGGATCAGGTGTCCTGTCTCTGCTTCCTCCCAGCTTCCCCTCCTCCCTGGCAGAGCATGAGGCTCACAAAGTCCTTGGCCAAACCAAAACATCATTTTTATCAGCTTTGTTCCCAGCCTGAAAGTTAAAACACAGCACTGCACCAGCTACCAAGAAGGAGAAAAATGACTGCTACTGCTAAACCCAGGACACCCCCAAACCCAAAATTCCATGGAATTAGAAAAAAGGGGTTTGGGGATGAAAAACAAAACCAGAACAAAAAGAAGAACTGAAACATAAATCATTGTAATGTGAGCAGGATAGGAGGTATTAGTAGCTGAAGTAATGCCTCAGTGGCAGACAGATGGGCAGTGGAGCTGCTTTATGCCTCTGAGGCCACCTTGCAAGGTAAAAAATGTTCCCACACTAAGCATTTCACCAAGAGGAATAGCAGATGGCCTCTTTCTTACTCTGTCCAGAGCGCTGTAATTTGCTTGGTGAAAGGATGACTGAAGACTTATTACTACCTGGTTCCTGTAGGTTGCTTCGGAGACAGCTGTTGCTGTTTTCCTAAGAGAAGAAAATGGGCCTGCTGGTGGATTGTCAATCATCTTGGGTTATAGGGTCACAAAGACAAAGTCAGCATCATACATTCTGAACCTCAGTCACAGCATGAGTAACCACTGCTCTGTTCCTGTTTAGATGCACTAATCTTACTCAGCACAGATTTATCAGGTATCTTGCCTTTGCCTGCCAGATCCTCTTCATCCATATATGACTCCCAGTGCCTCACACATGCATTGATACATGATGTGCTACCCCTGGATGATGATAGATACAAACAGAAGTACCAAAACAGTTTTTCTTCCTTCCTCTGAGGACAGGGATCTACCTCTGTTTATTATTAATCAGAGGGAGCATCAGTCAGGCAGTGGCTACAGAAACTAGCTTGAGCTGTTACACTCAATATACCTTATAACAATTCAGATGGGGAGGAAAAATAAGACATTGAACAGTTAACTTTGTCTTGTGTGTCATGTACACAATACCATCCTTCTCCCCATTCTTTTCTGTTTCATGTGCGTTCAGGACTGGACTCACCATCAGCACCCAGCAAGGAATTAGATGACTGGACTCACCACCACGCCTAGCATGGTACTAGAACCTTCTCTCCCACTATTCTCTTAAATGCTTACAAATAGCAATAATCTTGTTTTACAAAAAAAAAAAAAAAAAAAAAAAAAAAAAAGGGGTATTTAGTCTCTTTGGGAGACTATAGGATAAGAGATAGTCACAGACAGGTAGAGTTAGTGAGGGATGGTGGTTACTGTGAAGGGTTTGGGATATTTAAACTCAAACTGCTTGGTCAGTTTCATATCAGTACCCTGCAAGATCATGGAACAGATCCTTCTGGAAACTATGTAAAGTACAAGAAGAATAAAGAGGTGATTTATAACAGTCAATATGGCTTCATTAAGGGAAAATTGTGCCTAACAAGTTTGGTGGCCTTCTGTGATGGACTTACAGCACTGGTGGATAACTGAAGAGCAACTGATGTTACCTACCTGATTCATACAAAGCATTTGACGCTATTCCACACAACATCCTTCTCTGTAAACTGGAGCAACCTGAATTTGATGAATAGATGGTTCAGTGGATAAGAAATTGGCTGGATGGTCATACTCAAAAGAACAGCTGTCAACAGCTCCATGTCTGAGTGGAGATCAGTGACAAACGGTATCCCTCAGCAGTTGGTATTAGGACTGGCCCTGCTTAGTACCTTTTTATAAACATGGACAGTCGGATTGAGTGTGACCTCAGCAAATTTTCCGATGACACCAAACTGCATGGTTCAGTTGATACGCTGGAGGGAATGGATAGCATCCAGAGGGACCTTGACACTCCTGTGAGGTGGGCTGATGCCAACCTTATGAAGTTTAACCATAACAAGTGCAAGGTCCGATACCTTGGTCAGGCAATCCCAAGCACAAATACAGGCTGGGCAGAGAATGGATTTAAAACAGCCCTGAGGAGAAGAACTAGGGGGTGTTAACTGACAAAAGGCTCAACATGAGCAGTGCTGCACTTGCAGCCCAGAAACCCAAGAAGTGTGACCAGCAGGTCAAGGGAGCTGATTTTGCACCTCTACTCTACTCTTTTGAGATGTCACCTGCAGTACTGTGTTCTAATCTGGGGCCTATAATCCAGCATAGCACATGGATCTGTTGAGTGAGTCCAGAGGAAGGTCCTGAAGATGATCAAAGGGCTGGAGCATGTCTTCTATGAAGACTGAGGGTAGACCTTCAACCAGCGTCCCAGTACCTAAAGGGGGCTACAAGAAAACTGGAGAGGGACTTTTTACAAGGACATGTAGTGACAGGACAAGGGGAAATGGCTTTAAACTGAAAGAGGGTAGATTTATATCAGATATAAGGAAGAAATTTTTCACTATGAGGGTGCTGAGGTGCTGGCACAGGTTGCCCTGAAAAGCTGTGTCTGCCCCATCCCTGGCAGTGTTCAAGACCATGTTGGAGGGTGTTTTGAGCAAGCTGGTCTAGTGGTAGGTGTCCCTGCCCATGCTCCTGAAGGTCCTTTACAACCCAAACCATACTATAAAATTCTATTCAAAAAGCTGCTTTCAGATAATTCCTTTCACCCCATTTTCTCTCCTATAATTTATTTTATTTTTTTTAGAACCCCAGGAAATACACTGAAAAAATATTTTCTTTTTTTTTCCTCTTCCCTTAGTTAAAAGAAATACAAAACCAAAGAAACCAAACAGCACACTCTCGACTGACTAAAGCATATTCAAGAAAACAAACAATAATGAAATTGCTTAGAAAAAAATGAAGCTTCAGGTAGCTTAGTGTAGGAGCTCGTCTCCGGACCACAAGATGCCTGGCTCAAATGCTGGTGTTTATGTACTACAGAGCTAAAGTTAATTGTGATGAATCCCATTGTGGGTTCTTGGTAGCATAAGATCTTTTAATGAGGGCCCATCTTATGGAGTATTATCTGCTTGATTTACTAAGTAGAAACAGTATGAAGGAAATTTGGATGAACAGGGAGAATGAAAACTAAGGATTAGTTTTATTAGTGCATTTCTAGTAATACACAGAGGGCAGAAGCTCATTTCAACAGCTTTCTGAGAACATTTTTCCCACTTTTTTTTCATTTACTGTGGATTGCAGGATGCCATCATGTATCCTTACACTTACAAACTATCCACCACTTACAAACAAGATTAATTCAATGTATCAGGCATTTTGGAGGGGCACAGTAATCTTAAGTCAGCAATAGAGGAAGGTGGAATAAAATTCCCATTCTGAAAAGGACTATGATTTCTATAATCTTCTGGACAAGTATTTCTGCCATTTACTTGAAAGGCAAGTTGGAGTGATCGAAATTTTAATTCCGATATCTATGTTTAAGTTATACAGATAAATCTTGGAAACAGACATGAAGGCACTGTGAGAGTCCTGCTTGTCTACATCTGCATTTAAGGGCAAGGAGAAAGGTTTCATGATATTGCCTTCTTGACCTTATTCATCCATAAAGAAGGAGTTGGAATACAGTCCCCAAAGACAGCAACCACTTGAGATGTCTCCTTTGTTCAACCTTCAGGGTTTCCAGGACAACATCCCCTCGACATGACATTTTAAGGAATAGCAGTGAAAGTCCATCCCTCTGATTTTATTGACTTTTGGGGGTTGGTATCAGGAAGATAAAGGTATTTCATGAAAAAAAAATTCTGTGGAATCAGCTGTAAAGTTTAAAACTATAAGCTACACAAAACTTGGGCCATATTGTAAGTTACAACTAATTCACAGAATCACAGAATCAAAAAAGCATTGAGGTTGGAAAGGATCTCTTGAGATCAAGAATCCCAACTCTGCTCAAGCAGGGTGAGGTAAATCATATTGTGGGACAGCATCCAGTTGGGTTTTAAAATATTTCCAATGACAAAAACTCTGCAGTGTCTCTGGACAACCTGTGACAGTGCTGTCACCCTCTTGTGGTTCAGATGTAATTCCATGTGTTTTGGTTGGTTGGAGTATTTTGAAGTAATTCTTTCTTGTATCACTTGGTCCTTCCAGGAAAAGTCTGTCTCCCGCATCTTCTCTTCCTCTAATCAGGTGTTTATATAGAGGGATAAGGCCTTCCTGAGCCTTCTCTAAGCTAAACAGTCCCAGCTCTCTCAGCCTTTCCTCATATGAAAGATGTTCCAATCCCCAAATCCTCAATCATCTCAGCCTCTAGGGGGTTTTGCTTTTGGGTTAGGGTTTGTTTGTTTGTTTGTTTGTTTGTTTTTATAAGACACACAATCACTCATGGAACACCATCAGTGGGAAATGATGGGTCCCTCTGATAACGCATGCAACATTTATGTCTGTGAGTGTATATATGGTACCACTAAGAATTTAGACTTGGGACTTGGGAGGAAAAAATCCATGTATTTATTTACTTCAAAGTCTGGCTGATGCAGTTTGGCCTTGTCTCTGCTCATCTATTTTCAGACCTTCCCAGTTTTCTGATGGATTCCCTAGACAAAAGGTGTAGTTAGATGTACTCAAAGAAACCACTGCTTTTCAAGAGAAGGCTGATTTTCTTTCAGGTAAGACCTGGCAACTGACTGAATGTACAGCTCTAAGTGAAAAAGGTCAGCTGGAATAATTTATCAGCTGAGGAGTGGGAATCTCCATCTGAGAGGAGAAAATCTCCAAACATGTATTTAGTTGCTTGTGATCCTTTAAACATATGCACACTTCTTCATATTGAGGGTTTGGGATTTTTTTTCAGCTGGTTAATCTTTATCTACTGATTCACTGAGAAAACAACCTTTTTCTGTAGAATGGAATATCAATTTCTTAACCCCCTGGAACATTTATACTAAGTACTCTAGGAATGAATTTTGAGTCAAAACCAAATATATTTAGAAGAATAGCTTCTTCACCTGTGTGGTACATTCCATTACTTCTGATTACTCTGGACAGGAATCACAGAATCATAGAATGGCTTAGGTTGGGAAAGACATTAGGGTCATCCAGTTCCAACCTCTCTGCCTTGGACAGGGACACTTCACACTAGACCATGTTGCCCAAGGCTCAGCCTTGAACACTGCCACAGATGGAGCATTCACAACTTTCTTGGGCAACCCATTCCAGTGCCTCACCACCCTCACAGTAAAGAACTTCTTCCTTATATCGAACTTCTTCCTTATATCTAACTTGAACTTCCCCTGTTTAAGTTTTAACCCATCACCCCTTGGCCTATCACTACTGTCCCTGATGAAGAGTCCTTCTCCAGTATCCTTATAGGCCCCCTTTAGACACTGGAAGCTCCCCGAGGTCTCCAAGCAGCTTCTCTTCTCCTGAACAGGCCCAACTTTCTCAGCCTGTCTTCATATGGGAGGTGGTCTAGCCCTTGGTCATTCTTGTGGCCTCCTCTGGACTTGTTCCAACAGCTCCATGGCCTTCTTATGTTGAGGGCACTGGAACTCAAGAAGTCATCTTGGCTTTTAATTACCATATATATATACAACTTTCATAGTTCTAACCATGTACAAACTCAGTAATATACCTATGAACTTTTACGAATAAATGTCTTCCTGTTAGATACAAAGAATAGTTGTAACCTTTAATGTGAATGCCCTTTTTACTGGATACATGCGTCATGGAAAACTCAGATTAAGTTATTTAATTAAATTAGTTAATGAGTAAATATGAATTATCATCAATTCATTTACTCTGAGACTAACTGTACATATGCAAAACCACCTTAAAAGAGAACTAATTCTTTGGAGGAAAAAAGTAAATTATGCTTTTGCTAATAGAGTTTGCCATATTGTCTCAAGCAAGGCTAAATTGCAGCAAGAGAGTAAGCCTGAGAGTAAATATGATTTATGGTTTATTTTATTAGTGTTCAAAGATTATCCTGTTGGGAGGAAAGTATTTGGTAGGGAAAATGGATCCTGTTAATTTATCTTTGTTTGTAAAACATTAAAGATGATGTTTATATTTTATATTAACATACCATCCATAAGATGGAAGAACCAGATGCTCATGTTATGCTTTTAGCTGTGATTATTTGCTCTTAAAGCCTCTTCTTATGCATTTTTACTTTTATGGAAGGTGACAATTAAACTTCTATTATAAGTTCATTCTGGATTGTCTTTATCTCCTTTGGTTTAAATTAAAGGCTTTTTTTTTTTTTTCCTGTAAAAAAATGTATATTGCTTTCTTCATTTGCTGTGCCACATGTGTCACTGCACATTGCTCTCCTAGTCTGCATTCTTCAAGGATGGAATCTGATCTCTGCTGAAGCTAGTGGTCATTTGGTAACTCTCACAGAGCGAGTTACTTAGCATAGGGATATATGGGACATCTCTTGGGAAACGGGGGAGGTGCCTGAGGACTGGAGGAAAGCAAATGTCACTCCTGTCTTCAAAAAGGGCAAGAAGGAGGACCCAGGTAACTATAGACCGGTTAGCCTCACCTCCATTCCTGGGAAAGTGATGGAACACCTTATCCTTGGTGCCATCTTAAGGCATATCAAGGATAAGAGGGTTATGAGGGGCAGTCAACATGGCTTCACCAAGGGGAAGTCGTGCTTGACCAATCTCGTAGCCTTTTATGAGGAAATAACACGGTGGATGGATGATGGTAGAGCGGTGGATGTGGTCTACCTTGACTTCAGCAAAGTGTTTGACACAGTCTCCCACAGCATCCTTGCGGCTAAATTGAGGAAGTGTGGTCTGGATGATCGGGTAGTGAGGTGGACTGTGAACTGGCTGAAGGAGAGAAGCCAGAGAGTTGTAGTCTATGGGGCGGAGTCTAGTTGGAGGCCTGTATCTAGTGGAGTGCCTCAAGGGTCGGTACTGGGACCAGTATTATTTAATATATTCATCAACGATTTAGATGAGGGAATTGAGTGTACTATCAGCAAGTTTGCTGATGACACTAAGCTGGGAGGGGTGGCCGACACGCCAGAAGGCTGTGCTGCCATCCAGAGGGACCTGGACAGGCTGGAGAGCTGGGCGGGGAATAACTTGATGAAATATAACAAGGGAAAGTGTAGAGTCCTGCATCTGGGCAGGAACAACCCCAGGTTCCAGTATAGGCTGGGGAACGACCTGTTAGAGAGCAGTGTAGGGGAGAGGGACCTGGGGGTCCTGGTGGACAACAGGGTGACCATGAGCCGACACTGTGCCCTTGTGGCCAAGAAGGCCAATGGCATCCTGGGTTGTATTAGAAGGGGGGTGGTTAGTAGGTCGAGAGAGGTTCTCCTTCCCCTCTACTCAGCCCTGGTGAGACCTCATCTGGAATATTGTGTCCAGTTCTGGGCCCCTCAGTTTAAAAAGGACAGGGACCTGCTGGAGAGAGTCCAGCGCAGGGCAACTAAGATGATTAAGGGAGTGGAGCATCTCCCTTATGAGGAAAGACTGAGGGAGCTGGGTCTCTATAGTTTGGAGAAGAGGAGATTAAGGGGTGACCTTATTAGTGTATATAAATATATAAAGGGAGAGTGTCACGAGGATGGAGCCAGGCTCTTCTCAGTGGCAAACAATGAAAGGACAAGGGGTAATGGGTACAAATTGGAGCACAAGAGGTTCCACTTAAACCTGAGAAGAAACTTCTTCTCAGTGAGGGTGACGGAACACTGGAACAGGCTGCCCAGGGAGGTTGTGGAATCTCCTTGTTTGGAGACATTCAAAACCCGCCTGGACACGTTCCTGTGTAACCTTATCTAGGTGTTCCTGCTCCGGCAGGGGGATTGGACTAGATGATCTTTTGAGGTCCCTTCCAATCTCTAACATACTGTGATACTGTGATACTGTGAAATGGGCATAAATACACATTCAAGGCAAGGTGAGGTGTACCAGCAGACCTACTCCAACATTGTAATAGCATAGCTGTGGCAAGCTGAAGTAGCCTGTATTTTCTAATTCAACTCAACACCAAGCAGTTTCGTTTCTCTTTTCATCAGCACTGCAATTGAATGCAAAACCCAGATGGTGAACCGTGCACTCTTGTTGACAAACCAGCACCTCTGACTGCCACACACTGCAGTTATTTGCAAAACAAATGTACTTAAGCATCACCAGGCTTACTCCTTCAGGTTTTATTCTATGAGTAGCATTGTCGCTCTTGACAGGTGAGCAGAGCTTGGGATTGGTTGGAAAATAAAATTACAAAAAGTAAGAAAAGATTAAATGGGTGATAATGGTTTCTTTTCACTGGATAGTATCAGACCCTTCAGCTTGAACTCAACTATACAAATGAGTGACTCAGCTGAGTCCAGGAGAGCCTGTGGCAGACAGGAATCAGGAATGGATACAGAAGGCATCTTTTCTGTCAAACACCAATGCAGCTTGAGAGGTTCCCTGTTCCTGAGGCTGTGGAAATGCTGCATCACGAGGTTTGTGTGGGAAATATCAACACAGGGTACAGAATGTCTAATGACATTGAAAGGAGCACCTGGGAAAAAGAGAATGGAAACATCTTCAACATATCAGAAAGAGGTAATCTGATGTATTTTTATTATTATTATTATTAATTATTAACATAGCCCTAGCCAAATGTAGAAGTACACTGAAGATTGGAGAACTCTGTAAGGGAATGGAAGGTATTTTTTCAGCCATACTACCAGTAAAGGAGAAGAATATCTCCTATGGTAAAAGCTATTTGTTAAAGCCAATAGCAAAAAAAATTAATCTGCCATCTGCAAATAGCTTTATCAAATCATCAAAACACTGTTTTGATTTCCTGCCATTGGCACAACCCTTTTAGATCATACTGCAATTGGAAGTGGATGTGAAACTCCACTTTCCTGAAACTCCTCTTGACATGATACAGGACCAGGGGAATTGTCCTTAGACACATTGCACTCTAACTCTCAGTGCGTGCAGTATTGCTGTCACATTGATGAGGCTGAGAAAAGAGGAAGAAAATTAGAACTCATACAGACCTGGAAATAAAATTAAACATATTATCTTTTTTTTTTTTTTCTGGCTCTAAGCACAATTTTTATCTGAAGAGGAAAAACACATTAAATTAAACTTAGCTATACCTTTAGCTGTTCTGAGTGTTCAGAGCCCTTACTTAAGGAGCTCTGTGTTGTCCATTTGTGCACAAATGCACTTGAGTTGATTTTAATTAAAAAGTAGTTTTAATAACTTGCTTATGCTGTTTGAAAAAATAATTGGGTTTTCAGTAGGATACTCATGTATTAAACTTACTGCTTTATTAAAATGAGTGTATCAAGCCTGGAACAACTTTTGCTTAATTCTCCAACATCTTTTAGAGCCAGGTCTTATGATTACTCAGGTTTCTAAAGCCATTCAATTTTAAGGAAATATTTGTGAGAAGTTCACAGAATGGAGAGCTCATCTAGTTTCTCATCTATTTAATATACAGCAGTTTTCTTAGATAGGAAAGTGTTATTTGCACTACTACAACAACCAGTGCCTTAGTCCTGGAGCATGAAGACTCTCTCCCAGAACTGAAAATGAGCACTTCTCCAAAGTCTCTCTTTTTGTTTTATGCAGAAGAAAATTAAGTGGGATGATGGATTTATTCAAAGATTGCCCTGGAAACTGAAGCCAGTCATCCAGGCAAACAGGAAGGCTGGCAAGGTAAAAGGAGTGACAGACAGTGCTGTAAGAAAGACTGAACTCCTGTTATTCTAGATTCATCCTTCAGGATCTCATGACTTCTTACCTTCCTCATCTTTGTGCCACCACACTGCTCTGAACCCATCTCATTCCACAGTGCTGCTGCCTCCACAGTACAGACATTCAGAGCAGAAAAGAGATGGAGTATCGGCTCTCCAGAGTGGTTGAAAGCATCAGAATGGCTGTGCTCTTGGTGCAGAAGAGGATGGCAAAGGATGGGAGATGTAGAGGATGGAAACAGGAGATCCCTTTATTGTGAGGTAAATGACACACATCTATTTAACATGCAGAGGATTGTCTTATTTCTTAGTGACCTCAGTGTAAGTGGAAATCTAGGAAATCTTACAGCACATTTTAGTGTGTAGAAGTTTAGTCAACAACTGATATTTTTGAAGCATGAACTCCTGCCAAGCTCTTAAACAATTCCTCTTTTCCCTAATGGAGAAGAAAACATGCATTTTGGGGTTTCACATATCATCAGGATGAAAATCTATCCTACCATGACTAAGAAAATGTAACATTGCTCTAAAATCTTTCATCCTGAGATTCTGCAGCTATTGATAGAATACATGAAATCATCACGAAGGTAAGTTGATGCAGAGATCTGATATAGCAGGTCTTCTGGTCACTAAGCCAAGACCTTTACAACCCAAATTAAAATCTCTAAAGTAATAAAGTGTATAAAACACGATAGCAATCTCCTTGGCTCCTGAGACCACTAAAACTAGTTGCTATTACTAGGCAATTTTCAGAATTCCTGTATAGTTTCCACTCTCATCAGTCAGAAGTAGAGGGGAAAGTGTGAAACCATAGACCATAACGATCAAGCCTTTTCATTTATTTCACTTGGTGCCATTTTCTCCTGTGCTATTACAAAATCTCACCTATGAAATTACGTTCCTCTGATTTGACAGCAGATTTCTCCCAGGTTCTGTTTTGGTGAATGAATCTGTTAGGTAGGAAAGGTGTTTGCTCCCTTTATAATCAGTGCAGCATTGATTCTGTACATTGATGACATAGTTAATCTGATTCTGATTTTTTGGATAATTTTATAAATTTGCAATTTTATCATACTAAAATGTGATGTTGCAATGTCAACATGATGATTTGAGATTCCCAACTAAGTTAAGGCTCTGCATTTGTGATGGCGACGGGATTCTCTTCAAGAGCATTCTCTTGAAATAAATCAGCTGAGCTTTCAGTATGCTGAACCTGAATAAAAGTAACCAAATTTCAAGTATTACAATGTCCTAAAAATCTTGATTCTTGATATTTTTTCACTCTCCTTTTCTCAAAAAGGGTTTTGTTTCAGTTTTCCCTTTTTTCCCCCCTATAGTTTAAATTACCAGACAGTATTTCAAAAACAGGAATTCTCTTGGGCCCCTTTGTCCTTCTGTAGTTCTGTATCACAGCAGAGCTGTTGCTTTTCTTCTATTCACAACAAAAAAAATATTACAGCTCGTCATGGCATATCTGAGCTGGGTGTTGATTTCTGAGGCTTCTGCCAGGAGATGTTTAATAATACTGTCACTCCAACAGAATCCATGCCATGGCAGGTTCTGACAAGGTGCAAAATATGGGACAGGTGTGAATTTACCATCTGTACTGCCCCTACAATACTGAGACAGTGTCACTAGGAATTAAACTAAAGGAAAGACCTTGGGAGAGAAACTTACAGCATACCTTGTGCAAAGCAGGCATAAAGCACTGGTAGAAGACTGTAAATCTTTGCTGCCCTTATTTATAAACCCCATGTGCCAAGGTCAGGAATAAAAGCTTGGAGTTTGTTTGTAGACATACAAAAGATACATATTTTTTTGTGTAGACATTTGATAATACATAACCACATAACTGTGCTATCTGAGAAGACAGCTGATGAACTTTCTCATTTTAGCACTGCGTTTCCAACTGTGTCGGTTAAACCTGAGCCAACTGTTTTGTGGTGGAAAGGAACCTTTAAAAATTGATCTATTCTTGCCTAAGGGGATTTGTGGCTGGAAAAAATGGTCTGAGAGTCTAGCTATTTGTGTTTCCTTCTGGCTTTGTGAATAACTCACCTAATTTTAGGGCTGTTATTCTTAAAAGATATTGCTTGGCCTGAGGAATATAATACAGAGCACCTAAGCTATATCAGGCTAAGTATATCAGGATTCTGTAAAACCTCACTTCAAGCTACCTTTTGCTGTTGCATTGACTTGTAAGGTTAGCATGATAAAAAAGGAAATGCCAAAGGACTTGCAGGCAGATCTACAACAGGCAAGTGTTAGGTTCATGTACCTCGTGTATCCATGGCAGAGATGCACTTGACTTCACCTTGTGTCTGCACAATGGTGTTTCTTCAAAAACTTGCCCTGTTTGTGGTTCACATACCAAGTTTTCTGTGTTAACCACTGCACCATGTATCCATACCTGAATGAAAGTAACTTTGGTGCAAGAAACAGAAGTCAAGCCTAATAGTGCAAAACTTCATAACTTTCAAAGGAAAACCCTCACAAAGAAATTAATACACTTCCCAGGAGTTCCTTGATGGCATCTGTGATGGTTTAAAAATAGTTGTTAACTGACATGTGCAAACTGCACCTTTCCATAGCTCCCATTTCTACAAAAAGAAGGTGACAGTCTCTAAAGCTCACCTGTATTTCATCTTCTTGTACACTTTTTGTCATTCTGTATCACAGGGTAATTCCACTGTGTCATATACTAGAAGGAATCCAGCAGCTCCCTATTAAGGTTTCAGAACAATTTGGAATAATACATGAACCAATAATTTTCCATTTCTCTTTAGAATAACTGAATTGATGCTTCATTTTAACAGCCCAACTGTGCACAGGCCAGTTTAGCAACAGCTTAACCCTTGTATTGAAAAAATAAAGAAATACAATATGTTTTCTTGATTTATTTTAGGAAAACACTGAGCAAATCTCATTTTTTCAGAGCAAAGATTAATAAAATAATTGCAATAAAATGTCAAGTTCTAACTCTTTGACCTGTATCTGATGGATAAAATGGGTAAGCTTTACTGCCTTCTTCAGGCCACATAGAATTATTATTTTCTTAAAACATAAATACACCCTACAGCATTTTCTTCAATGCTGGCTTCATAAACAGGCTTTAATTTTAGCTATGGCATGGAAAGTGACAGAACATCCATTAGCTGGAGAGAGGAACTGAGCCAGTGTTTGTATGTGTTTGATCTTTTTAATGTGCTACATGTGTCCCCAAAGACTTCTGGTCAGAAATTAAGGCATAGATGGGGAATTTACTTACCTGGCTGTTGTCCAAGACCTGCTCTTCCAGTTGAACAGTTTTGATGATTAGTTGACTGAAGTCACGCCATTGAATCTCACTGCTTTTAATTCCTACTGCCTTGTAGCTGTGGAACAAAATGGAATCTCTACTATCACACTGAAGCTGCACATAACTCATTCCAGGGCTCTTTGTCTGCGTTTTTCTTTCATATATACTTATTGCAAAAAGAAAAAAACAAAACAAATAATATTTGTTTGTGCTTGTTGCTTCATTCCTCAAGCAGATGTTGTGGCAGAATTTTCTTTGACACCATGTGCAAACATCCCTCACCTTTGGTTTTTAAGTCATGCAGTAAATGAGTGTAGAGCTGGACTTACGTACTGTATCGTGATTATCTTCAAAGCTGACAAAGTTACCAGGCTTATCAATAGCATGAAGGACACTGAGGAGACTCTGGAGAAGCTCTACATGCTTTATGTGTCTCAGATATTAAAAATCCTGGTGGAGTAGTGAACTGAAAGAGAAAGTGTATCTCACAGCCCATGGGGGGAGTCTGCATCACCTAGGCTTAGCCATCAGAATGCTAAGATACTCATCCAGGCTCTTTTGATGAGAAAGTTATTACCAGACACTTCTAATCGAAACATATGATAGCTAAGATAATTAGAACAAATTACCCTATAAAGGATTCTATTTCTCTACACAATCAGATGGAGTTCAAAGACTAGCTTAGACTAGATGTTTTAGAAAAATTACCTTATATCAGATAAATCCTAATGTAAATCTACAACCAATAAAATATAGAATTTTAACATATTGGACATATCACTATGCCTAAAACAATTCCTTTGCCTCAATAAAAATGGTACTTTTTCAGAAATAGAATATAGAGTCAATTTAGCTTTATTGCAATGAGAAGAATAGTATAAATATCAAACTAACTAACCATTCACCAGCAGAAATACTGCTTGATCGTAAAGGGGAACAGTGTATGTTGATATAGAAAAGCCAATTAATATTAGACCAGGTAGTGTAAATAAGGATTATTATTAACAATTGATGAAAGTGTATTCTTTGTACATCCTAAAGAGGTGTTCTTGACATTAAAATGGAACATTGACTTCGTTATTATTTCTACATATTTCTATTATGAAATTGTGGACAGAGGAGGGGGAAATATAAACACCCCTTCCTCCACCCAAAACCCACCCGAACCAAACCATAAACACAAACCTGAAAATGCTTTAGAAAGTCTGTGTCTGACCTATCAGGATCATTTTTAAAGCATGTACTGAGTTAAGTAATCAAGCATTCTTTCTTATCCTACAGTAAAATGCCTCTTGATGCAATTAAATGGCTCAAGATTCAGAAATCCAGACCTACCAGTCTCTTCAGCTTGTGACAGCCAGTCTTGTGTGAGAAAGGTCAGTCATGTAAAAGAAATTAAATGAGTTCTGCAAGGACTTAACTGGAATTGATGCAAAGCTCTCCAAACCGCAAAGGTGATGAAAAGTTCAATCAAAGTCAGATGCAAGGAAAGATGCTCATTAATATCCACATCACTGGGTCACAAACACCCTGCTCATCTGTATGGCAGAACTGTGTACTTAATGATGTGATCAGAAGCGATATTCGTGAGAGAACAATGCACTCCATCCCACCCCAGCACTGTATGTTGCATATCCTGCCTGTCCTAAAAAGAATATGAAAATCTTCATATCTGCTTGAGGATATTACAAAAGGAAGAAGCACATTTATACAAAGCCAAATATGAATAGTTCACTCAATGCTGAATTAAATGCAGCTATGACTATTTCAGTGTTCAAAATCAAACAAAATATACTTGAGGACCTCCCTGAAACTTTGTTAGAATTTCTAGCATAAAAAGGTATTTTAGTATTAATTTAAATATTAACGATCATTCACTGATCTGAAAATGCATTTCAGTAACATTGTATTTTTGCATAATAAATGTATGTTCTGACTACAATAAAGGCTCACACTTTAAGTTCTCAGAACTGCAGACAGCCAAGCTCATTTGACTGATTACAAAGGAGATCTCTTCTTTTAGCAATTTTTTAAAAACCCAGGAGTAAAAATCAAGGGGTTCTCCCAATACTGCTTTAATAATTTTGAACAAGACCCATTTCTGTTTTAACAACTTATTAAACAAATAGACTTGTTTATGTTTATTATTCTCTGCTTTGAGTATTTTTACTTGTAGCCATAGCCAGCTGAATCAGAACACATGGAGGTGAAACTTTTCAAAGCCAAAGGAAGGTAATACTGGCCTGTCTATAACTTGAAGTCCTTACTTCCCAATACAGCTAAAAGTATGTACAGCGTGCCTCCAGATCTGCCAGGGGAGAGGCACCCTTGTTGGTGATCCATGCAATACCCCAGATTGCCAAACTGTGCTGCAGACACCACGCTACAGAGACACGTGTTGTTACTGATTGAGATATTCAAGAAAACGTAAAAAATTACCTCCTTTTGGCATGTTATTGAATTCAATACAGTTTTACTCCATGGAAACAAAGATGAAAATCACTTCCAAGGATCCAAAATGGCTGAAGAAATCTAAAGGTGATACCGTTTTATCACTGAAAGATGACTCTCCAAAGACAGAGATCTGAGAAAATACAAACATTCCTTTTGTGTGGTGCCTAATACAACACACCCCAAGTTTATTTCATTCCCCTCATTTTTACCCCTTTTTCCACCTGTGCAAAGGTCCATGAAATATTCCCCCACTCTGTTAGAAACAGTAAGACAAAACAAGCAGCCTCTGAAGAATTAGGTACAGAATCATTCCTAAATGGCAGGTCCTTTTCATTTGTCTATGAAAACATAGGCAGTAATAGTTTTGCATGTCTAATGGCACTAATATGAAGCTGAGTACAGAAGCCATCTCATGAGCACTTGTTTATATTATGCTGAAGTAAGTGGAAATATAATTTATTATTAATGTAAAGTGATTTATTTCTTCTTCTGCATTTGCTTCATTATTATTACTACTTTCTTTAAGGTTCTGCTTGATTTCCTCGCAGCATCTCTACCTACAGCTTGATTGGAAGACAAGAACATGTAATTATTTGATCACTTCTCATTTCAGCTGATTAAAAGAAAAAGGAAGTTTTTGCTTGGGCCAAAGGTTGTTACAATGCATAATTAATTTTCCAATATCATCTTAATCAACAACTTCCCAGTTTCAGCTTCTTTGCATTTATCAAGGGAAAGGTGGGGTTAAATAAAGGTATTTAATCAACTATGCATGAATTGCCAAAAATGGATTTCTATAAGGGAGCCTTCAACCAGTTATTAGGAAAGGTGCTGAAGTGAAACAACCCTCCTCTAAGAGCGGTGGATTGCACTGGTTCGCAGGAAATGAATTTGAGTATTATTGAACAAAATATTTCAGTCACATGTTCCATCTCCATCTGCTTAATGAATTGAAGTGTCAAGAAAATTTGAAGAGGCAGCCCAGGAAAACAGAAATGTAATTTAATGCAACATGACTCATTTGCTGGCCAAATGTACAGTATTGATGGGATTCCAGACAAAGCATTCAGATTATGGCTATTGTTAGAGGAAAAGGCATTTAATTTGTCCAGCAATTCATATGTTTAAAGGCTGATTACTTTTAAAGAATCACAAGAAACTAAACTAGTCACAGTCTTCTGGAAGAATTAATTGGCAAAGCAGTAAATCTAATTACTTTCATAAATGCAACTTAAGGCATCTCTGCATCTTTAATGCAGTCAGGAAAACATATCCTGCATAACTTTCTCAAAACTACATAAAACCCGAGGCTGTCTGATAAAAATGTACAAGCTGGTTAAGCTCTATCGGTTCCTGTTATCTGCCTCATTGCTTTGAGTGTCTGTAGTTCTGGATGCAATAAGTCCATTTACTGGACCTGGAATATCTCAGGGTACCATTAAATGGACACCTACTCTGTTTTCCTCTTCTTGATTTCCCAGTGCAGATATGTTTTATATAAGATAGTGATGTAGCTTCTCTCACTTTTTCCCTTTTTCTTCTCTAAGCACAACTTACTAACTGTTAATTTATTATCCTTTACCTGTGCATTAAATGCATTTTGCTCCACTCACAGTACAGTGTCCAGCTGCTGAAATGCAGAAGGAAAAAATTTCTTCTCTGAAAAGACTGTCCAGTATTGGAACAGGCTTCCCAGGGAACTGGCTGAGTCACCATCCCTGGAGGTATTTAAAAGAAGAGTATGCATGGAACTTAGAGACATGATTTAATGGTGGACTTGGTAGTGTCAGGTTAACAATTGGACTTGATGATCTTAAGTCTTTTGCAGCATAAAGGATTGTATGATTCTAGATGGTCATTGTAGGCCCCTTCCAACTAAGATCATTCTATTCTATTTTGTTTTATTCTAGTCTATTCTAATATGGTCACTTGGATGTTAATAATAGTGGAAACTAAAGCACAAGAAGAGGCTGAGCACAATGAAGACAGGAGCTAAAGATTAGAGAACTGCTGAGTACGTTACAGAAGACACAGGATTTAACTATCTGGGACGGCAGATGAGAAGATTCACTCTCTGGAGATGATTGTTTTCCCCAGTGACTACTGAGAGACATATCAACATTTCTGTAAGTTGACATATACCTTTTGACAGCTAAATATGTGAGATTAATCTATCACATTCCCAGTTCTTGCAACAGTAGCTGTACACACAAATCTGGATTTTCATCATTATCAAGTTAGATTCAAGTTCCCAGTAAGACAAGCATTAGCAACCTGTCTTCCTGAATGCAAATATTTGTTCCCATACCTGGCATTTCTACTAAACTTAATGGAGACTACCCATACTACCTGTGATGGAGAAAAAGCAGAACAAGACATATTTCTGTCTTTTGAGTCAAAGCTCCAACTTCAGGAAAAATTACATATGTTTTAAAGAGGTCAAGAGGCCTTAGAAGTCAGAAAGCAGGGCAAATCAATTAACAGATGAAAATAAAAACAATCAGGATATACATGCAGATCCTGAGGATAAAGATCCCTGTATCCTTTGAGCAGAATGTTAAGGTTTGAAGGTTTCCTAAGTAGCTTCTAAGCTATTTAACAAGCTTCCTCATACTTCTCTAATTAATTCATTAAGTCATTTTTTGTATGCATACTTGGCTATACTTTTGGTGAAGCACTGACACTCAGATCTATTGGCTATGGCAGGGTATAATGTGCCGGGTTAGCTGAGGTCTGAATCTACCATGTTCTTCCTTGATCTGTTACTTCAAACTGGGGCAGCAGTTAAGTACCATTTGCATGAATTTCTAGTGCAGTCAGAACACAATCAACTGAATTACCAGTAATAACAATTATATGCTTAAAATTATAAACATGCTTCAGTGATGATCTAGCTGAAGGCAGTCCAGAGCTAGGACCTTGGCTTCTGTGTCTGCTGTTCAGTCTGTCTACATTGTTTTACTCATTTAGAAAACAGAACCTTTGCCTAGTTGACAGACAGGCTTATTCAATTAATATTTTGAGCTGCAAGGCGATTCTTGGATGAAAATCATTATAATGCAAAAATACTGAAGTTTTTTAATGGGATCCTTTGGTTTTCGAATGAACTCTGAAAGAACATTTCATGTTCAGATAAAAGATGAGTTATAGTAATTGTAGAGGGCCAAAAAAAAACCCAGTATTACAGAACAATATCCTTAGTGTGTTAATACCTAACAAAGCTTCTGGAATCTTTCAATTAACTCTTTCCCGTAGAGAATACCTGAAGCTCAATATAATGAGTAACATTATCTTTCTGCAATGAATACAATTTAAATCTTAGCAGTTTAGTTCCTGTTCAGATATCTGGAGAAAGATTGAGGGAAGGTTTGTTTGTCTGTGGCAAGATCCATTACAATTGTCAGGATTTAGAAAACAGACAGACATACCCCTCCATGCAAATCACTTTTCCATTTAAAAGTTTCCTGCTTTTTAGGACTGAATATAAAACCAAAATCCTATATATAAAAATAATACTCATGGGTTTATGTAATAAAAATTAGAGAGCCTTTATAGATTCTGTTAAAGCTATCATCTTATTGGACTGGCAGTTACACCGCCCAGATTTCTGTTTGCAGGTAAAAGACATTTCAACTATTCACTAATGTAGTCAAAGGGTGAAATCTTGCATTTATTCCTATTTTGTCCTGGAATACAACTCAGAGAAGGTCATCTTACCTTGCCATTCTGGAAAAAGCAGTCTTTCTATGTCAAATACCATAATCTCTGTTATATATCTTTAATGATTTAAAGAAAGGAAAGATTCTTAAGTATTGTTAATTCTTATTTATGAAATCAGTATGATTTCCCAGAGATGTGCAATAATTGAACAGGAGTTTATGGATGTTTACATAAACTGCAGGGTGGAAGTTTTTCCCATAGTAACATTTCATTTATTCCTTTAACATTCAGTGTTTCTGTAAAATTTCCCACCTCAAATCAGCAGGTTCCTGCACTTCTCCGTTTTTTGTGCTAAGAGTGTCAGACAAAATCAGAAAGCCTAAGCTTTTCTCTGGAAAGGATGCAAAGTCACTACACACACTGTATGGAGAAAAGTTCAGAACCTACACTGACATCTGTTCATGCCTCAAGCTTTTATAACTTCATTTTCAATATGTCACACCTCTATTGGAAACAATTTAAACCTATGACCTTAACAAGGGATAATTTTTGATTGAACTGAATACACATAACAGTATTAGCAATGGCTGTATAAAGTGATTCTTCTGCCCTGCCCTTGAGGGTTTCTTGCTCAGTTGAAGAAATAAAGTGGGAATATGAGTTATAATTTCCTTAATTTGTTTTCTTACCTGTTTTCTGACAAGCAACTTCATATAAAGCAAAACCAGGCAAATAACTAAGGTAATGATTAAGGCATGAATCATATTTAATACCAGCATCTTAATATCTAAGTGGAATTCACAGTCACATGTACTTTATGCTGTCCTTAAGGGATTAGCCAAAATAATCAGTGCATACACAAATTCCCAAATAACAAAGCTTGGAAACCACTGTGAGAGTCATTAAATGACCTTTCCCAACAGGCTGCCTAGTTTTAGACATTCAGATAATCTAGTAGTAAAGAAATTAACTTTCTTTTGTATGGACTTTAATGTCTGAGACTGTTTCTAGGCATGTCCAATTTACTATCATAATCTTCGAGACTCAGATTCTTCTCTTACTCATATGGGCTTTTGAAGTAAATAAACTGTTAGGGGATCCTTCCAGAGCAGAGACCAACCCTGAAATATGCATGTCCTTCATGATTTCAGTACCTGATCCTTGTCACTGACACGATAAATTCAAACTAGAGCAGATGAAGAGCATGCCTGTGAGATGAGGGGAGATTGAGACCATGCCTGATAGAAGGGGAGTAAACCAGCTCTGCTCCCAACTGTTATGAAACCAAGGTTGGTGAATGGCAATGATAATCAGAGAAAGAAGAGCCCTAGCTATACTAGAGTATAATGTGCACAATGCCAAAGGGCCGCATTACTTTTCCTAGTATGAAGGTGAAAATTAGAAGGTGTATTTTTGTTTGTGTTTTATATTTGTGCAGTGAAATTCTGGAACAACCTTTAAGACTGCCTAAGGTTCTGCTACACTGAAGGAACTGAAACACAAAACATGGGAAAGTCGTTCTTATCATCAGTCCTTATAAAACCCACTTTTGGCCACTATTTGATAGTGAGTGAGCATTGTGAGTGGTGTTTTCAGCAAAACTACTGCAGTGCAAGGATCCTTTCATAAGCACATCACCTCTTAGCAGTCAAAATTTGTTCCCATGTAAAAGCAATTTGAGACTTTCTGTGAGCAAGGGATCAGCATGTAGCAATTTACATTTACATCAGCAAGGAGGTGCTTCATCCTTTAACTTATGCCAATTTGAAGTATTATAAAAGGGGGTGATGTGTATAGATAACATTAGGCTGTGATACTGCTTAAAGAAGAAACCTTACCTGTTTTTGAATTACAAAGCCATTCAGAATCCTTTACAGCTGATAAAGCCAGTGTCATTTATCAGTTACATTAGAACAAAGAGATGGTGAACAGCCTTAAGATGAATATCCTTCTTTTTTATTGATTCAGAGGAAGTTTTATTTTACTTTTTACATATGGAACATGATTGAAAAAATTAACCACAGGGAAAAAGAAAGCATTATTATTGGCTAATATTGTTGCTGGTTTTATTACAACAATATACAATGGAATAAAATGATCAGGACTTCATTTTTCTAAGATCACTGCAAAGGACTTGTAATCTATGTAGGCAAAATGTACTCAAGCTGGTACAATTCAAATACAGGACAGGCTACTGAGGCACACAACGACTTCTAAATGGGAATTGGGGTTTTTTACTTTCCCTGATTTCTCCTTACCCCATCAGATTCAAAAGGGGTTGCAGTGTGTTTCCCAAAGAGCAAAGCACTTGGGGAGTTCTGATTCACACTTTTGAAAAGATGCGACACATCTTCCCTGTACACAGGGAATTATTCTTCTTTTTGGTTAAATGTTTCTGTATTTCCTTCCTTTACTATGTCAGTATGGGATCTAGCTGTTTACTACAAGAAAAAGGTTATTGAAAGCAATATTAATGATGAGGACTTGGAAGGCATCCAAATCACTCCTGTGCCTGAGGACAATGTCTTCAATGTTAATGGAAATTCATCTTCGAATTTTTTGTTCTAGAATAAAACCTGCTTTAACTTTGGTTATCTAAAAGTAGTCTAGTCTAAGCTAATCATTCATCCATAATCAAAGGAGAGAAATACTTACTTCTAAGTGATGAGTCATCCTGTCCTAGGACAGAAAGATTATTTTCTAGATGTGCAGTGTTTTCCCCTTCATTGATTATAATGAGATCCTAGAAATAGATTATATCTGTAACTCACACATAATCAAAATTAAGGGAAATTATTACTGCATGAGATCAGAGAGGGCTGAAAGGTGCTGAACTAGTTGTAGTTCTACAACTGGGATAGGACAATCTCCTCATCTTTGACTTCACTAAAAATGCCAACTCATTTATACCAAATCATTTAGAGATGAACTGTGAGGAACTTGGAAACCACTACAGAACTGAGACCTGGGAAGCTTTTTGGGTACCTTTTCTATTAGATAACCTTCTAGTCTCTCTGTGCCTTTGAGATGACAGAGATGTATTTTTTACCTGCAGCAGCAATAGCAAAAAGATGTCCTGGTGAAATGGTTTTTAGAGAATTACAAGATCTTCATGGAGCCGGACAGTTTGTGAACCAGTATGAAGATTTTCTTCTTAAGGTAATAGCTTTAAATTGTACACATTTCAAAATCCCTCCAGACTGATTGGCAATTGGATGAGTAATAGCTGGCTACTTTCACTGCACTTCATGCTAAATTTAGTGTAATTATTGGAGTCGCGATTAGCCCTAAAGGCAGAAGTGAGACCAAGTTTACATGGAAAAGAACAAAAGGCTTGTTATTTCCATATTCCTCAGTTGTGTAATATGGAACTAGATGATCTTAAGGTCCTTTTCAACCCTTAACTATTCCATGATTCTATAGTTCTATGATCCAGTAAAAGTCATTATTACCCACAGGCATCACCTTCATAGAATTCAACCTCACTAGTAGCCATTCCTACCAAGAGTAGCATTACAAGCCCACTGGAGCCAATGGAAGGACTTTCAGAAGTTACAGGAGTAATCTTTGCATTCAACATACTGCTTCTGTGCTGCAGGGGATTTTCACTTTAAGCAACTTGTCAGAAAAATCCTCAAACTTTTTACATGTCTGAATGCTGAACTCCTATTGCAATGTTCAGTCAGGTTATATATCCAGATAAGACATAAGGGAGTAACATACCAACAGAGGTGATTGCCTCAGCAGGAAGCCAACCTAAAGCAAAATGCAGAAGACAGAGCTATTTAACCTTGATGTAGTAGAAGATCTGCTTCATCTTCTGATACAAGTTGTACCCTTTAAAAAAGAAGGTGATCAAGAACTTCAGCTAAAAGGTCTTGAATATATATGGATGCTGAAACTTTGTGAGCTTTCTCATGAGCTGGGCTTCACCTGCTTCTTGTCTTTTTTTTAAAGAGAAAAAAAGAATTTTTCTCTGTATTTAGACAGGAAGGTACCTCTAGACAGTCTAATAGTACTTTAATAGTTGCTATGCCCCCTTTTGAAGCTGCAAAAAATTGAAACTATATCCTGAACTCTTGCTTGCACTATGGGTTCTCAGTGTGCTCATGGTTCAAGTATACATGTGGACCTTATCATGCCTGATAAGGTAGAAAGGCCATTTGATGTCTGAATCCAGAGACTTGGGCACCTACCTTGGTGCTCCTTGGGCTGCTTCTGCTAATAGACATTGGTAGTTATTGGCAAGGATGGCTTCTATTCTCGGTATATAGGAGAAACGATTTGCCTGACTGCTCAGGGATCCCCAGAAACTGAACCAGGCATGTTATTTTCCATTACTTATGACTTCCGTTCTTGACATAGGCAGCATGCCATGCTGTGAAGAGATAACCTGATTCAGTGATTTATTAGAAATGACTGATATGAGAGTCTTACTGTGAAAATATAGAGGTACTTTAAAAAACATGTATTTTCTGTAACATTTTGCCTAGCTTCAACTTTAGGATTTGCATTTTTAATGATTTCAGTTGTGACCATAGCTCACTTCCACATTGTTCCTGGCTCTTGGAAGCCACTGATGAACTCTGCTTATAGCTGCATTTTACCTTATTTGAGAAATTTCTTTTTGCTCCCAACTTGTTTGACTAAAACTCCAGAGATGCTCTGCCCTCTGGGTAGGTTGAGGGAAGGTTGGACTGAGGCTTTTTCAGGACAGAGGGTGCATAAATTTAAATGGAATGACTTGGAACTGCCTGAGGTACCTGTCAGTGTGTTCTTATGAGGGAGGGTCTAATTACTGATGTCAGCTGGTCTCCAAAATGTTTTGCATGTGGTCCATGAAGCAAGGAGGAGTGAGCTGAATCTAGACCAAACACAGCAGATAATCGCTTTTACGCTTTCATATGACTTTCAATTTTTATTGCTTGGCAATAAAATGGAAGGACTGTCACTGGTTCCATTATAAAAGCACATTTTCTCAGGGATTTATCATGTTAAGTCATTTAATTTGCATCAAACTAGAATCTGGCACTTAGTAGTCCCCCTCCTCTTCCCTTCCCTTCCTGAGGTGATTATTCTCATTTAATTTAAATATGCTTGACTGCCTTATAGAAGGAGTTTATTATATTATCATGCTAGCAGTCGATACGTTGAGGTTGTGTTACAATGAGACTTTGCACTCAGGTGTCTGTACCTTCTTAAACTCACGGGTCCATGACTTGAAAGAATTGCTTTGGCAACTGACGTGATGCTTGGGGAGTTTCTGCGGAAGAGTTTTGGCTCCTCCACAACTCAGTTCCTTTCTTCAACCTACGCTGTAGTAATTGCTACAAAAGGATGCCATACACTCCATCGTCAATATAATATCCATTATGGAAAAGGAGAAACTATTTGGAAAGTATTTGAGTTCAGTAAGTTCTCTAATTCACCAAATAAGGAGAACAGTGAAGGCCAAATCAGAAAGAAGCAGCTGGGAATATGAGATGTCTTAAATCAGCTCCACTACTGAAAGGAAATATATATTGATCCACTCCCTCAGCATTCTACATACAGGGGAATATATAAACATCCTCTGCTTGAGAATATTTATTCATGTTCTCCAGGTCAAACTGTGAAATAGGAAGACAGTTATTGAAAGACAAATGTTCAAATGTTTAATTGAGTAATTAAAAATAACATCTCAGCCTTGGAAATCAGTTTTCTGGGAGAAAGAGAACAACATGCTTTCCAATTAAAGATAGGAGCTGAAAACCTAAGGATGTCCAAACCAGGAAAACAGAATGAAAACTTAAAAGGTAAGTGATTACAATTACATTTAAAACCAAAGCAATAAACAAAATACCAAAAAATCCCCAAACAGTTATGCAGCACTGTATTTTTAATTGCTTTGACTGACCTTTAGGAAAATATATAAAACTTCATAACAACATTTGAAGGTCTGAGGTGAATCTGTGGGAACCAGAGCAATCCTCCACAGGACTAAGGAAACAGCCCACAGACACTGCCTTCTGCCAGTACATCAGTGGGCATCTGAAACATTTATGCCACTTTACATCAATTCCAACAGCTCTGGTAGACACCCCAAAGTGAGTTAAGGACAAGGTAGCAAGTTTGAGTTGGAATTCATTTGCTTTTGTCAGTTCACATCAGATCGTTCATGTCATCCTCACAGAGATTTCATGTTTAATATTAAAAATCTCTGGAGTCTCACATTAATGTATTCGGGGGGTTACTTTTATAATTTAAGACCATTTCAAATATCAAAAAAAAAAAAAAAACCCAAACCAAGGCATACTTATCAATGCAAGAATAAAGTCTAGTGCAGGTATCATTAGAACTTTGTGTAAGCTCATCATCACTGCATTATTGATATTAGCATTTCATTAGGGAAGGAGCTGCCATTTGAGTAGGAACTGTATTTCTTAAAGCATTACAGTATTTCTGGTTTCCTGATGCTCAGGGTGATCAGTTAGGAAATTGCAATAGTGGATTCCTTTTTCCCTTGACTACAGTTCTACCATGGGCAGTCTAACTTTTGCATGGAATTTGTAGCTCCAACAGTTTATGCTTTGGCGGGGTTTTTGTTGTGCTGGGAGAGACAGAGACATCTCTAACTCCTATGACTGGAGTGTTGGAATACATGCTCTTTAGAAAGGACTGGATATTCCTGGAATGCATTGATGATTAACTTCTCCAAGTGACAGAGGAGCCAGTGAGGTGTTATGCTGGATCTTGTTCTCACCAACAAGATGGGGCTGGTGGAGAATGTGAAGCTCAAGGGCAGCCTTGGTTACAATGCCTGTGAAGTGGTGGAGCTCAAGATTCTCAGGGTGCAGACCAAGTTTACTGTTCTGGACTTCAGGAGAGCAGACTCTGGCTCATGAAAACAGGCTGAGAGAGCTGGGCTGGTTCAGCCTGGGGAAGAGAAGGCTCCAGGGAGATCTTAGAGCAGCTTCCAGTGCCTAAAAGGACCTGCAAGAAATCTGGAGAGGGTTTTTTTATAAGGGAATGTAGGGACAGGACAAGGGGAATGGCTTTAAACTGAAAGGGGATAGAGTCTGAATAGGTATTAGAAGGAAGTTCTTCACTGTGAGGATGGTGAGGTACTGGAACAGGTTGCCCAGAGAAGTCATGGCTGCCCCATCCCTGGAAGTGCTCAAAGCCAGGCTGGATGGAGCTTTGAGCTCTGTCTTCATACTCTGTGTGCAGACAGATCTACATACATAGCTTTAACCATGAGGACTGCATCTGTTCAAGAAGAATATAAAAGGAAATTTACACATGGTAAATTCTACTATTAGCACCCATTGACAGTAATTTTTAATAAATTGTACAGTCTCAGATTAAACGGGCTTTTTATTCTAAAGATTGAATTAAAATTTATATTAAAACCTCAAGATTGTAGAGCATTTATTGTAAAATGGTATTATGTTACTGGGGTGTTTTTTTTTTGTTTGTTTCTTAATATCTTGTTCTTCGTATCTCTCAGTTTAGAAAAACTTTGTTATATGTGACTTTTAACCATTCTGAGTTTCAGCCAGTCCCAAAGAGAGCAAAAGGAGTTGAAAAGTGGTTGATACAAGAGAAACATAAGTTATAAGGGAAATAGGGAAATAAAGGAATGACATGAACATAATGTGTCTCAACTGGGTGTTTCACACCTATTGTAAGTTACTGTGTCTTCTTGCTGACTAGAGAAATAAAAGAGCACAAGCCAATGCACTTGCTTCTCTCACACCTCTCTCATTCCCCAGTAGGATGGGCTTTAAACTATTCTTGCATTTGATTTCTGTTGCTGCAATGAAGAATCTTGTCCTTGTTGTGTTTCCTCCAACAGGGATTGCACCTGAGGGACTCCAGCATTTTCCCATATAACAGAATGACTTAATCTGGTATGTTTTTAATTAAACACTTCCAGTGATACATTCGGAGCAGGCAAGGTCAGAGCAGACCCCATCTGTTTTGCAGCTCTGTCTACAGTATTATCTCCCAATCAGGCAAATGCATTTTTCTTCCTACCATCAGCTCCTTTTTGTGATACTTACTCTGATGTTGCAAATCTGAGGGAGCTGCTGATCTCTTCTTCCTTGGTCCTAGGAAAAGGATTTTGGCTAGTCCTAACTCTTCTGTTACTCCTGATGAATTGACTGAAGAAGTATAATGACAACATAAAAGAACACGCCTGGCCGTGTCTCCCAGGCATCTAGATACTGGTAAGTGTAAGGAGATGGCAGCTGGTTAGTTGCTCAACTACATACTTAATCTGTGCTTAATACCATGCTGTTATGATGCTATATTGCAACAACATACGAGCTACCTCAGCTAAAGGCAGTACATGCTCCAGCAACTTTCCTAATACACGTTATAAACATCATTTAATGGAAGTCTATAGAATCATAGAATCATTTAGTTTGGAATAGACCCTTAAGATCATTGATGCAATTAATAACACTGCCATGTCCACCACTAAACCATGTCCCTATGTGCCATACCTACATGCCTTCTAAATACTTCCAGGGACAGTGACTCCATCACCTCCTTGGGTGTTACTAGGAGTTTCAATGACAGTTAGGTGCCAAAGCCCATGTCTGAAAATAAGGTGAATCTGTACGTCACATTGTTTTATTAGATTCTTATTAGTTAGTTAGTTTGGTTGGTTTTTAAGTACTCACAGTTACCACATCTTATAGTGTCAACACTGTATAAACTCTTTTAAGTACTCACAGTTACCATATCTGATAGTTTCAACACTGTAAAAGTGATATAAACATATCAATATATGGTGTCAATACATCATAAGTGTACTAGAGGTTGTTTGGTGTATGGTCACAGCAAATTCCACACAAGGGGAATGGGCATCAGTACTAAACATTTGTGACAGTCTGCAGTTTCTGAGACGGAAGGGTGATTTTTTATAGTCACTCCTCTGTCACAGTGACACCACATAAAATTAAAAAATCTATCAATCTCAACTAAATCTTTGGGAAATGGAGTAAAGAATATAGCATAATGGTTGGGGTGGATTTTTATGGGCATCCTCTGAGGAACATCACAACTGAGAACCAGTTTAACTTAATATTATTGTTAATTTCAGTTATGCCCTTTCAGGTAAGTCTGTTGAGTACAGATGAGGAATCAAGGTGGGGTAAGAGAGGACCAAAAGTCTAGATAAAAGGTACTAAGTAAGTGTCATACATACTTAAAGTAGTTAACTGTTGAGAGAAATGAATAAAGCATGAGCGTATGAAGCTTTGAGAGTGTGATAATAAATAATAAAACTGTATGACTGAATTGGTAGGTTTCCTTTGAAGTCATTTATACAGGCAAATATTAGAGGATACTTACACCTGACTACTAACCAAACCTTAACCTCTGTCTCTTTATATCTCTTTGTCTTATTTGTGTTCCTGAAATTTAAATTTATAATGAACAATTGTAAAGATGTGTATAAAACAACCATCTTGTTTGAAGTAAAAGAAAGAATGATGATGATGCTCATGAATATGGGAACAACAGAAGACTGGGCAGAATTATTTCCTCCCATGTTATGATTTTTGACATTTTCACCACCAAAAATGATAACTTGCTGCTTGATCAAAACCATGTGGAGGATCTAAGGGAACGTCTGGTTGCAGAATTGCCTTAGAATTGCCTTCCTTTGCCAAACTAAAAGTTTGAACTCCACAGCATAAAGACTTCTTTGGATCACATTTGGTCCTTGGCACCACTGTTGTCAGCTATACGATCAAACAGCACACCTTAGCTGGAAACCTGCTGCCCAGTTCATCCTGTCCTTCATAGGCATGTATGAACTCAGGAATTACTGACAAGAAAATAAGAAATCATGCACAAAACTACCAGACTGACAGAAGAATTCATTTGGCTTTGGTGGTCCTGAACCCTCTTCTCTAGTGACATTATTCTTACCCTATTTGAGAAAACATTCACAAATGAATCTGAACCAGTCCATTTAATAATCCTTTATTATAGTTTATATCAGCCAAAGACTGCTTATATTTAGACAGTGCCAGCATAAACCATTTTTGACAGATTCAAGACTTGTTCACTAACTTGAAGAAGTCATAACTAACCAGAGATACAAGTAATTATTATGAGGGTTGGGATAACCTATTTTTCTTCATTTTAAATGTATAAACAGAGCTTGACTCTAAGTCAAGCACAAATGTGTTCGTGTTACACTTGAAAAAGAGGCTGTTGTAAGGAGCAGACAGTAAACAGCCAGAGGGAAGAAAGGATAGAGAGATCAACCAGAATGTCAAACACCTACAGAGGAAAATCATGAAAGGTGCATAGAAAGGTAAGAAATAAGAGAATTCAAAACAGTATCAAAAAATACATAAGCATGTGTGGAGATTCAGACTGGAAATGGTTTAAGTTCAGAGGTGACAGAAGAACCTTGTGTGGGTAGGTAATTTAAAATACTTGCTATAATATGTCTATCTATGTGTACATGCATATTTAGAACATTTATAGATGTATGCATGCATAACTATGGTATAAGTCTTGTCCGGAACTAATAAGGGCATCCAGAGTCAGCATTTGAATATATAACATGTACAGTGGATGCACAGATTTTGGCAAGTGCTGATCAGCTCAAAATATATAGGAGCTAAAATAAAAACAGAAGGTGGCAAAATGCAACATCAGCTTTATTGCCTTCTGATTCATAGAAAAACTCTAAGAACTTGCCAACAAAGTTTAAGTTAGTTTAAATTGCCAAGCAGGTATTCTTTATTGCAGCACCGGGAGACATGGGGGATAGCTCCTCCGACCATGTCTCACTTGAGCACCAAACAAGCCATGATTATATTGTCATTAATCATACATATTCATTACATTGATGCATATTCATTAAGGTACTTATACATTGCATCATGCTTCTAAAAAATTCCTGCATGCACACTGAAATGTTGTAGTGGGCTTTGGGACCCCTGCTGGTCATTTCTTCATCATCTTCCTCTTCATCACTTTGTCCTGTGGCTGAACTTTGGAGTTGGCCAGCCTTGTTGTCTGTTTGCCATCTCCTTAGCTGGTTCTAACTGGTTTCCTTAAACATTAACTGAAGAGTTCTCTTCCTTATCATTGTTACAGAGTCCACCTGGGGTCCAGGTCGCTTAGTTACAAGCAAAAGGTTTGTTCTATATACACTGAGCTATCGTTCATTCTTTCTTGTTCTTTCCCTATCACACTACTGCTTGCAATGAATATTCCCAAGTACCCAACAGAATGTGAGCATTATTGTTAAGAATAGGCAGTGGTATATATTCTGAAAGTCAGACTAAGCAGAGTGTTTCATAGGAACTCCTAGATATGTGTAACTGGGACAGTGAGTCTCCCTGCTGAAGTTGTAATCTACCATCTCCAGGAAGAGAATTGGTTTAAGAGGAAATGTGGAAGTAAAGAAGTAAAAAAATGTAAAAGCAAAATGAAAACTGCACTGCAGGATACTTAGTGAATATCATATCAGCAAGACATACACTAGTGTTCTCCTACCCATTAGTTTATATTTTGGGTGAATGATGATTATCTATTTTCCTTCCCCCCCATAACTGAAGATTTGGTCACAGGTAGAAAACTATGAGTGAAAAAACAGACTGATCCGATCATCTGGTGGTAGAGGCACTATAGTGGTTTAAAAGCCTTTTTTTCCCTATACTTAGTTGTACACACTGCATAGAAGAGTTTCAATAGGAGATACTATGGGGTTTGGTACATCAGTACAGAAAAGCTTTGTTGAAGGTGACTAAAAAGGAAGCATATAAAGCAGCCTTTTTTAAAAGGTCTCAGTTAAATCAAACATGCTATTTTTTCAGTCTTCACACCTGAGTTTATGATGCAATCATAACAAACCCAGTATTAATCTGGTTTTTTTGAAAGCTGAGAAGTGGTTTTATACCCCAGTTAGCTCTCTCTAGTATTAGAATACTGACTTTCAACACAGGATAATACAAATATTGGGATTAAGATCATCTGTTGCAGCTAACCTTACCCTTACTATGACTTACAGTTCAGATACTGTGATGAAATCCAGTCATGTTTAGAGAGGAACTAAAGTCTTTGAAAGTTTTTATTTTATATGGTTTATGAAATATAAATTGATCATTTAAAAGGAATATTTTTACTCAAAAAAGATGGGGGGACAGAAAACCTGATTGGTCTTTATATCATCTTTCTCTCCTTTTCAAGGAAAAACATCATCATGAGCCTTTATCTCACTGCCTAGCATCCATTTAGTATGAGCATGAAAGCACAAATAGGGACACTTGGTATCACTTGCTAGAACAAGTTTTTTTCTCTCTTTCCCCCTTTTCTTTCATTCCAGGGAAGAATGATGCGTTTTATTTAAGGGTCGTTTGCTAACCTTTACAGGTTAAGTACTTTTTTTCCCTAAGTTATCAGTCCTGAGCAGCATACATGTGAGAATCAAAAAAAGCAGTGTTCTGAAGGCAAGGCACGCAGAAGTGCTTCAGTTAAATTATGGTCCCTCTCACCTTCTGGTTTAATTCACTTGAAATGACTCAGTACTAAGCATGTCATGCAGTAACAATCTTGTAAAACAAGGGCATCAAGAGCTAAGTGTCAGCCTGCTAGAGCTCAATCCACTGCATGCTGCTAACATGTTCTGTGAGCTATCACCTAAGCAGTCAGGGATTTAGTCATAAACCCTGCCTGAGGGTGGAAAGGAAGGTAACTTCTCAGAATATCACTGAACATTTGATCAAGCTAATCTTTACCTTCCCACTGGCTAGGAAGATTTACCAGAAATGAAACAGTAAAGCTGACAAGGTGCTGTTTAATCAGTATGTTTACTATCATTCTTACTGTATTATACGACTGGTATTCTTTAGGCCAGGCTTAAATTCTGCACAACTAGGTCACTAGAAATTGCTGTCTTGAATTAGCAGTTTGGTCTGCCATGGCTTCGTAGAACACTGCCAATAAAATAGTAATAATGCAGAGTAATCAATGAAGTCATGTATTTATAATTCATTTGCAACGTACACGCACACGAAGTCTACCATGTCTTTGACAAATTAAAAGTACAATCATCAGAAGTGTTGATCTGGGCTAATCCTTCATCCCAATGTTAATAAATGCTCAACCAAAGATGAAATCAAAACCTAGTGAATAGAAGTGATTCGGCTTTTATCAGAGGGCCTGGCATCAAGGATTTATTTCATGGGTTGCTGAATAGACTTCCTGCCAACTCAAGGAACCACATCATCTATTCATACTCATAAATTCTTGAAGCTCCACATAAAATTAATTAAGCCCTCAATGTCCCAGAATTCCAATAGAAGTGATATTCTAAATCTCCTCTTTTCCAGCTGCTGGAACTTACCTCTAGTTTCCAGCCTAAAACATTTTACAGCCAGTTTATGATAACTCTTACCCAATACCACAATTTGTCTTGCATTATTTGCATAATACAGTTCTCTACCAATCAGTTAAAAATCAGATCAACCTTATTTAGCATTTAAATATAGCAATGCAAGCTTCCACTCCAAGCACTGTGTTATGTCAAGCTGGTACTATATCATGGTTTTGGCCATAATTGTCAGGTGTCTTTTTGATCTCCAGATGGTATATTTAACAGTGATAGTCCCCATCATCAGATGGAAATTTAAAGAGGAACTAAACTTTAGTTCTCTTATTTGTCTTTTATTTGATTCTAACTGTCCTTTGATGAAAGAGAGTGGCTTGGGAATGTAAATAAAAGTCTTGTAATTGGGAAGGACAAATATTTACCCTGTTTTTTTTTTGCCTGTGAGTAGAGCAAGGTACGTGGTCTTTTGGTCTTTGTCTCTTACTTGGTTTTAGGTTCTTTTGTCAGCTTGAAACATGCAACCCAATCTTAAGAGAAGCAATGTGTCCTCTAGTATGGGCAGATCAGACAGAATATACTGTGAGCAGGACTCAAATGTGGTAAAGATATATTCTGGAAAAAATGGTGTTTCATTCCCATACTAACAGGTGAACCTTTGGACTCTATTATTTGTGCTTACTGGCTTACTGAAATATATCTATAAAATGTATGGCATTCTCTGTGCTTGCGCTAGAGCAAAAGAGACATCTAAGACTTATCTTCATCTTGGATTTTACTTCATGGACAGTATCTTTTTCATCTTGATTACAATGCAGTTTTGACATATGCAGAGGAAAAAGTTAAAAGCTGTAAGGATGCACTCAACATTTCAGCTGGTCCTCATGCTGCCAGCAATGCAAAGTCAGCAGTGAGGGTAAGGAAGCCTAAGGGAAAAAAGACAGCCAGATAGGGTATATTTAGTGTCTATCTGCTGTATATTGACTATTCCCTTGGAACACCTCCTAGAAGACTGGAAGGAGTGAGAGATATAACGTTGTTTAATTTAGTCTCTTCTCAGTGTCAGAACCTAAATAAGTTTTGACATTGAAAAATGTTTAAATTCAGCATAGGTATTTTTAGTCATCTTTTTTGTTTATCTCAAAAAACAAAATCATAAAAAATAGTCTGAATTTTAACCTTTGCTAAGTGTTTTTAAAGTTTTTCATCATCTGAAGAGTCACAAACTAAGTCTCCTTTCTGACGCTGTCCCCTCTAGTTTTTCACCTGCCACTCATTCATTACTTTCCATTGTGATTTTCTGTCAGTAGAAAACTATGAGCAAAACTGGTCCCAAAGATAAAGATTGAGCTTGAAAATAAAAACCAAGTTTTTTAAAGAAAAGTAAAAAAAAAATCTTCTGAAGAGCAAAATTTATCAATATTACTACATGCCTAAACCCAGTGACTTCAAATTAAGCACATTGTTAATTTTCTTACCTATCTGGTGAGCTGTGAAAAACATCCGCCGCAACTGTCCACAGTTAACTTTAGCCAACTTTTTCATAATCAGAAAAGAAAAAGAAGAGCCAAATAATTTTATTTCCATTAACAAATTGAGATTTGCTCACTGGAATTGCTGAAATCTAGTAAAGAAAACCCCAATCCCAAAGCAACCAAACCACAGACTGTATTACAATACATAGAAAGAGTGAACTTAAAGCAAACTTCAATTTTACAATCATCTGTTTATGCTGAAATAAACTGAACACTCATCATAAATATGGAGCAAAGAAGGTTGTTTTATAACAGGGCTTTTTATTAAACAGAAAGGTTGTTTGATGGATTCAAATGAGCACTCAATTTTCTCTTATCTACTGTTTAGCACTTATAGGCTTAACCAATTGTTTGCTCATGTAGATTCCCTCTCACCCCACCATGAATGAAGCACTGACCTCACCCTGTTTTCTATCCAGGACATGCAGGTCTCTGAGCAGTAACACTACCCTGGTTTTCATGCATCAAGCTCCAATCTGATGCAGTTTTCAGGTCCAGCAACAGAAGCATATTCCAGTTGATTGGCTCTTCTCAGCAGAAGGTACCACTGCTGCCAAGAGCCAATGAAAGCTATTGTGGATGATTTCATGGGACCTGGGGATAATTCACTCTGCCTTAAAAGACACAAGCTAATTTTGAAAGAAATCCTCTTGCTGTCATTTTCTGTAACACATTTAAATAAATCCTTGAACTGGGATTCTTTATGCATAGTATATGATGTTAAACAAACAGAAAGCACAACCAGGGCATTAAGAGTGTCCAAATGATTGCTTAGGTTTAGCACCCTGGCTGTCCAATTTCTTATCTAGACTATTACAAACAAAGCCAGAATCAGAAGATTTAGAATTTTTCAAGTGAGTGCTGAAGTTCAAAGAGTGCTTGTATTTTAATAACAAGTACCGTACATATTTCATGGAAGTGTTAGCCAGCTGATCTATATGTTAATTAGGCTGCCATTTGAAAAGCAAAATGATTCAAGTGCTTTCATCTCATTTCCAACACAACCAGCCATGCCAAGTATATTAGGAAGCACCATTCCTGCATATGCTGGAGTCAGCTAAGCCCCTTTTTAGGCATTAGAGGAGGGAGAAAGAAGCAGAGCTGACAGTCAATTTTATGGCAGAATGATTTTCAAACAGAGAGCAATCCATTCAGAAAACAAAATCTAATCTAAATTCTCCCGGGGGGGGGGGGGGGGGAAGAGAAAAATCTGTAGGATTTCTGTTTAAAAAATGTGATTATGCTTTCCTTTTCTATTACCTGTCTGAGGGAATAAAAGAAGAAAACAAGATTGTCAAAGACTCTTCATGTGAGGAATTAGGGAACTGAAAGTAGGCTTGGTCCAGGTGGGGATGCTGAGAACTGGAGAGGCAAGGAAAGCAGGTGACCAGCATCTGGCTCTGGCTCCCTGCCTGGAACATTCTCATTGGAGTCACTTTCTGCCTTCTGGCACAAAATGAAATGGACAAGAGATCAGGAGGTGAAACTGACAGGAGTGCTCAGTTGGCAGGAAGTTGACAAGATACAAACTCCTCCATTCTCCTTCCCCAGACCAAACTTCTTAAAACTCTTTAGTTCTGGAAAAAAAGAAAAAGAAAACCCAAAGCAAGCCAAGCAACCAAAAAAAAAAAAAAAAAAATCCACAACCTTAAAGAATTTCTTGTTTCAAATATACTATTTTCTGAGGACAGAAATTATTTTCCCTGGTCAGATTTGGGATGAAATCCTCAGGCTTCAGCACTGTTAACAGTATCAGCTTCAAATCAGAAATGGAGGGGAAAGCAGGGATATAAATGCAAGTGAGTGTAGCCTCATGTCCTTCCCTTTTTGTGTATCCAAATACAGAAATAGGCAATGGAAGGAACCCTCTTCAGAAGTGCTCTTCAGCTAAAAGTGTCCACAAAGATCTAGGCAAGAGCCTGTTGTATTTCAAAGGTACCATATGGCTCCTTGTGAATTCTCTTTGAGCTGGAGTCATGTGCCATGCAGCTGGGACTTGAAATGAACTGAGGGCTTGTGACCCTTTCTGCCAAGAGCTGTGTTGCAATACAAGATGACGTGCACTTCATTTTGTCCTATAACATATTGTTTTTTTAGTTAAGTATTATTTTTCCAGCAAATGGGGTTATTAAAGAGTCTGTCTTTTCTTAACTAATCACATACAAGATCACCTTAGAGAATACACACAGCAGCCTATGAGCTTACTGTTCAAAGAGAAACACTGAAATATTCCTTAAAAAAGGGGAGCTGATACTGCTATGGAGCAGCAATAAAAGAGCAGTACTAAAAGCAGTCTGCATGGAAGTCATAAAACATATTCACTTTCCTAAAACATATTTCTACACTGGATAGTTCAGAACAAAGTTGGAAATGAAGCTGTGTGCAATTGAATATTTCAAAATATTAGATACACATTTCCATTTTCCTCACTGTGTAAAGTTCTGGTTGGCAAAATATTTGACATTATTTCTCACATTCAGCGCTAGCTTTTTGCTGAGTGCTGAATGAACTTTTCAAAACATTTTTCTTCTGATATCTTGGAACATGTATTACCCAGCAAATTACAATTACCCAATATTACACACTACTGTAGGAGTGTATGATGGACTGATGATAGACTTTCTATGAAAATAAACCAGCTGATGTCCCTCTTTATAATACATGTATTCTAACAGTCTGACGGAAGTCAACGAAGCTGAGATAATTTACATCAGGTAATGATGTAGCACCCTGAGATTACATTTACTCGCATTGCTTTATGTATAAGTATATATAGACATAAATTTTAATTTGCAACTTCTCTGTGATTTACTCAGATGTATCCCCCTAATCTGTTTGGTTCTCCAGCGGAAAATTCATCTCTTTAAGCTTTTTCTTCCTTGAAGTCACTGCCCTTGAGTTTCAGCATTGTCTCCAAAAGATCAGTTACATCATCATATTGATTTAACCTTAAGTTTCTATGACTTTGATTTAACCTTAAGTTTCTATGACTTCCTAGAAATGCAGATGGGTCTTCTTCACAGTCTAGTTGGGAATGCAAATGAAGATGCATTACTAGATGTTGTCTCCAGCTACACACTGGTCTGGTTTGCTTTCTATATAAAAGAAGTTCCTGACCTTGCTTAGATTTCAGATCATTCTGTCACAGAAACAACTGCAGACCCACACTGAAGAATGCTGCATTAAATGTTCAGAGCCATCTTTGCTCATTCCCTGAGAGTGCAAAATAATATCCTACCATATCAGTCAGGACATAACTTTTCTGGGGGCTGAATTCCAAACTGTTCTGAGAGGGTTGTATCCATATTCCGTTTTATATCACTACATTCAAGGACAGTTCTCTGAAACCTACAGAAAGGGAAGTCACAGGGAAGTGATTATGAGCAGATGAGACACCACAATGGTAGAGAGGGATCAGTCCCATAAACAGCAATAGGGTAACAGTAAAACTACTCTTACCTGACCAGATCAAAACTGCTTTCTGTTTACAGTACAAGGCTTTGATATGGAAAAGAGAAGAAAACTTTTCATTTAGGAGTTGAAACAGATAATCTTTAAAGGTCTCTTCCAACACAAATGATTCTATGATTTCTATGATCTATCTTTTGATTCTGTATCTGTCCTTCTTTCCACTTTAGAACTGTCCTAAAAAATGTGAAGATAGTAACCCTGGGTATCAGAATGCATTATCTTCTGTTTGATGTCGAACTGAGAAGACAAGATTCAGTACCACATTTACACTTGCAAGAGCAGCTTTTTATAGCACTCATCTGCACAACAGGATTGCCTCACCAGTTTCCCTTGTGAAACCACTCCAGACATAAAACCTGTCACCTTCATGTGCCAATAACAAACAAGATTTAATCTAAACTCACCACTAGAATATCCCTGACCTTAAATGAAGAAAGTGTGAGAAAGAACATTTACATGCCATCATCCTAATATCAAGGGCCAGTCTTTCGACTACATTTTGACAAATGTTCTATTCTTTTTAATTTAATTTACATTCATCCATTACAGCACTTTAAAAACAATGGCATAAGGCCAGTTGTTGCTAATGCTGGACACTCCAAGAGCAAATAAAGTAAAAAGGGTTGCTTTCAAGGGTTGCAGGCTGGATGGCCACACACAAAGAGCTGAGGTCAATGGATCAATGTCCAGCTGGAAAACAAGTAACTGAGCAGTGTGCCTCGGGGGTCCGTGTTGGGACCAGCCTTCTTCAACATCGCTGTTGCTGACATGGACAGTGGGATTAGAATTATAGTGTTGACCACGCCCTCAGCAAGTTTGCTGATAGCACCAAGCTGTGTGGTTCGGTTGATACGTTGGAGGGAAGGAATGCCATCCAGAGGGACCTTGACATGCCTGTGAGTTGGGCTGATGCCAGCCTCATGAAGTTTAACCATGACAAGTGCAAGGTCCTACACCTGGGTGGGAGCAATCCCAGGCACAACTACAGGCTGGTCAGAGAAGAGATTCAGAGCAGCCCTGCGGAGAAGGACTTCGGGGTGCTGGTCGATGAGAAAATGAACATGAGCCGGCTTCAGTGTGTGCTTGCAGCCCAGAAAGCCAACCATATCCTGGGCTGCATCAAAAGGAGTGTGACCAGCAGCTCGAAGGAGGTGATCCTGCCCCTTTATTCTGCTCTTGTGAGACCTCACCTGGAGTATTGTGTACAGTTCTGGTGTCCTCAACATAAAAAGGACATGGAACTGTTGCAACAAGTGCAGAGGAGTGCCATGAGGATGATCAGGGGACTGGAGCACCTCCCATACGAAGACAGGCTGAGAAAGTTGGGGCTGTTCAGCCTGGAGAAGAGAATGCTGCATGGAGACCTCATAGCAGCCTTCCAGTATTTGAAGGGAACTTGTAAGGATGCTGGGGGAGGGACTCTTCATTAGGGACTGCTGTGATAGGACAAGGGGTAATGGTTTAAAACTTAAACAGGGGAAGTTTAGGTTGGCTATAAGGAAGAAATTCTTTCCTGTAAGGGTGGTGAGGCACTGGAATGGGTTGCCCAAAGAAGCTGTGAATGCTTCATCCCTGGCGGTGTTCAAGGCCAGGTTGGACAGAGCCTTGGGTGAGACGTTTTAGTGTGAGGTGTCCCTGCCCATGGCATGGGGGTTGGAACTAGATGATTTAATTTCCTTTTCAACCCTTACTATTCTATAATTCTATGGTTCTACGATTCTATGCACCATTTCTTAGAAAGAGCCTAATTCTTGAAAAATCTTGGTAAATGTCTAGAAAATTTTGTTTGTACATTTGGATTTTGTCATATAGATTTTGGGCTCCTAGTGTTAAGTTTCAGTCTTTGATCGAAGTTCCAAAATTGCTTACTTTCTGGGTTTAATCTCATGCTGAAGACTCCTGAGTAACCCACTAAGCTCTCCTTAAGTTCAGCGACAATCAGGCAGATAAGCAATAGCTGCAGAATCTCCAGAAGGTCTGCCAGCAGATTTTAGGCCTCCACTGGGAGGCAATTATTCTATCACCATTTGAAGAGAATGACCTATCTGCTTCTTGCACGTGTTCCAGTTCCAGGCATGAAGTCTGGTTCTGAACTTGCTGCACATCACCTGTATGATGGACGTCCTGGTAACCAGTGCCGTTAGTGCACTGAGCTATCGCATGCCTGCCAAGAGCCAACCTTTAAACAAAGGATCCAGGATGAAAAATGCCTTTGTCTGTTCCAATTAGGATCAACACTCTTGCTTTCTTCATCAGAACCTGCTTGCTTCATTGTCTGAGGCTGACACTAGCACATGTGCTGAAAAGGAAAGCAATTTGTTCAAGTTTCTTCATTACCTGATGCTTTCCACTTCACATGTATTATCTGAAAAGAAAATAACAAATATACTCTCCCCATGTCATCTTGATCAAGTGAGCTAATGCCTTTTCGTTTGTAAGCAATGCTTTCCATGCCTTCCAAGCAGGTTGAATAGACCGTTTTATCTTTTTTACCATCTGGACACTCTTCTCGGAACTGTGCTTCCTGATCAAGAGGGACATCAACAGGTTGTTAATAAACTCCTATATGTTGTTTTCAGGTATTTTCCAGCAGTGACTATCCATCCCTTTGGCACATTAAGAGAAACTGTCATTCCTTTGCAAGATGTTATCAGATCTGAAATGAGACACACTAACAAACGATGTAAATATGCCTAATTAATTGCAATAGAAAGCAAGCTGGTTCGCCTTCTTACCTGCACCTCGGTGGTTGACATTTTTTCTTTATACGTGCTCCAAATTCTTGTTTGCAGATATGCATAAAGAATGAGGTGAGGATGACCACAGAGGAGATAAACCTTTTTAATGGAGCTATTAATCTGATATGATTCATGATGAACAAGAGAACTACGCTTTGGGTATTGTCAATATAGTTCATGTAGATTGGGATACCAATGTAAATCCACCACAAACTGGCTATTAGGGACAACTTCTCTGGTCTCTAGGAATGGCTTTGAGAGTTGAGGGGGGTTCTCAGTCCAGCCTTCAGAGCACAGGGGAACTAATTGACAACAGCCTTGATCTCACTTGGCCAGAATAAGCATGCTAGGTGGAAGGCAGAGGGGGAATACAGCAAGAAGGAAATAATTCTATGTTCTCTGTGCCTGGTGCACAAGAGTCATCTCACCCAGACATTCAGTGAGATCTAAGTTTTAACCTTCATTTCTTGTCAATAATCATGACAAACAAAATACATCTTTTGAGCAACTCTTGCGTTGTCCTTTGTTTGCTGCTCACAACTGACAGCAAGAGTGAGAAAATATATTCCCTGGAAGTCAAACAGAAAGAGCAACGAGGAGACCTAAAGCACCAACAAATCCTGGAGTTCAAGCGGTATTTACAACTACTCACTTGTTAATTTTTTTTAAAGGTATTTTTCGATTCTTTGATGGTTCCAAACAAATTCTAGTAAGGAGAAAGAGATGGGATGGTTCTGCCTGCCTGGATTCAAGTACTAATGACTCTTTCATGATTAGGAACAAAGATGGATGAAGGGGAATTTGAGAAACAAACACAGGCAATTCCTTTCTTAACGAGGTGGTTGACAGAAAGGGTATAACCTGCTCCTCTATTACAGAAGGATGCTGAAGCATGGAGAGCAATTCACTATTGTGCAATGACATTCATTCTTTTCTTAATGGGCACCTTGGTGTTTCTGATTTCAAAAGGGAGTTCTCCAAAGCAGTGGAAAGGCTATTTTCCTGGGTTTATGACTCAAATCAAATTCTGTGCTTTATCATTTCAGTATACCTAAGATGAAAATATTCATAAAATTTTAATTGTTTTTATTTTATTTTATTTTATTGTAGAGTCTATATGGGCGCACAGAATTGCATGTGCAGACTCCTCTAGACAAAACTTCTTGGTGCTAAACTACAAGATATATTTGACATCTGTACACTTCTGAGTGTCTGTACATACATACTTGTGCTTATACACACAGACATTTGCACAGTGTTCATGGCACTAAGGCTCTCCATGCAAATATACAAAAATATAGGCTTGACTCTGCTTAAATGAGCCGTGCATCAGTGTAACTGAGGATCCAGGGAACTTCATTCTAATTATTGTAATAAAAATGAGAGGGAAATAAAGGAACTCTTGAGCCATTAGAAGGTTGAAATGTATCCCAAAGACATGTTCCATATTACCCATTCACTTAGTTGCTTTCAGTTCATCAGTACTAGAGTTCTGTGGCTGTATAATGAGTATACATCATTAGTGCTACGCTCTTTCAATAGTGTTTGAAATAATGTGGCTTTTTTGTGGTTTAGCTGACAGCATTGGGAACAGCACTGTATGTAGAGTGGAACTGTACACATATCAATGAGTTTAAAGAAAAACAATGTCAACCCCAAAGAACACCTTACCCTATACAAAAAAAACTGAGTACCACAAGTTTGTTTGCCCTACAGAACTCCATCTCAAGATTTAGTACCATCACTATGGCTATGAAACATTGGCAAGAAACAGCAGGATAACATTTTCCCTTCAGCCTCCTTTACCTGCCTTTCTGAAGTGGTTGCTTACACCAACAACATCTGTGCTCCCTTCTTCTTCATGAGATGTAGTCAATGCATCTTGAGGACAACTGAACAAGACAAATGTTTTAATATAACTGATTATGCAAGGTGATGGTTTTGCCCGGCCTGTTCAAAACATGGTGGGTACTAACTGACCATACAGTTGGTAACTGCTCTGTTTATAGTGATTGCATACAAAAATATATTCAGAACAGCAATTAAAAGAAGGGAACACAAAGAAGAAAATTTGAATCCATTTGCTGTATAGGCCATGGAAGTCTGGCAGAGCTTGAAGTTATGTCTACCCCTGTTTAAATGAAGGGTTGCCCATTTTCTGTCATTCAATCTAATGTATTCACACTAAATCACACTAAAGGAAAATTAAAAGGTCATTTTATTTTCCTGATTCAAGGTAATGCAGTACCTTACGCCTTTAAAGGCTTCTTTGAATCAGCATCTAATTTGTTAAAACTATAAAGTCCTGGAATATCTGTACATTAGGATCAACACAGGAAAGACAACAAACCAGTTTTCAGTTGGAAATTTACAAGTTTCAGAGACTCTGTGATGTAACTTCGTAGACTACCTGATCTAAGAAATAAGTGATGAGGACTAGGTGGTTCCAAGTAAAGCTTGAGAATCTATTCCTACCCTGAAGATAGTCTGTTCCCCCACCCTGTGTTGTGTTTGAAGTACTTAAATACTATATATTTTAGAATACTACTTGGTCTTTCTTTTCGCCAACAATCTGTTTATCCAATAAATATTATATATAAATATACAATATATGTATTTAATAGTACATATAACATTACATGTAAACTTAATGTTATATATCATATTAATATATATGTGTAATATTGGCAGATACAGTCTCCTTCTATGAACATAACTGAGTAATTTCATGGACTCAGATCCTCTGTTTTAAGAACAAATGGGAAAGCTGTAGTAAGCACATTTCATCTGACCCCAGATCATATACTAGCATAACATAGGTTGCATATTTTGAAGTTACATATTGGACTAGGTATTTGACTAAAAATACTAATAGAAAATCTCCAGTATGAAATTGAAATAATTCATTGTTATAATGTAGACAACAGTCATATTTGTAATATTCACACTCATCAGGTTATACTGAATATAAAACACTGTCACAAATTGAAGGAGTAAGCATGTCAGCTCGACTAGTTCACAGTATGTTAGAGATTGGAAGGGACCTCAAAAGATCATCTAGTCCAATCCCCCTGCCGGAGCAGGAACACCTAGATAAGGTTACACAGGAACGTGTCCAGGCGGGTTTTGAATGTCTCCAAACAAGGAGATTCCACAACCTCCCTGGGCAGCCTGTTCCAGTGTTCCGTCACCCTCACTGAGAAGAAGTTTCTTCTCAGGTTTAAGTGGAACCTCTTGTGCTCCAATTTGTACCCATTACCCCTTGTCCTTTCATTGTTTGCCACTGAGAAGAGCCTGGCTCCATCCTCGTGACACTCCCCCTTTATATATTTATATACACTAATAAGGTCACCCCTCAATCTCCTCTTCTCCAAACTATAGAGACCCAGCTCCCTCAGTCTTTCCTCATAAGGGAGATGCTCCACTCCCTTAATCATCTTAGTTGCCCTGCGCTGGACTCTCTCTAGTTCAGGTATGTCAGAATTATAACACGTGAGTGGTAAATATCCGTCTTGCCTCCTTCATCAATTTTTTTGCTAGTACTGACAATGCTTCATCTCTCAGCTGTCTTCCTTTTATTGGGACTAACAGATCCCCCTCCTTACGTCTGTGGATGCACCTGATGTTGGTAAAGCCAGACTTGAGCTAGTCACTGCCTTCTCAATACGAGCCAGCTGCCAGAACAGGGTGACCAAGATCCTGAGGTAATTTGTAAAAAATTAACATGGTTTCTGTAATTCCAGACTAAATGCTATTAACAAAGGCAGTGCCATATTCTGAAAACAACTTCTGCTGAGGTGATTCATTAGTGCTGGCAATGCTCCTTCTCTTCTGGTAAGGTTGAAGTACTGCTTGGTAACTCCAAAAGGACCATAAAAATATCTTACACTTAGAAAGCAAAGCGATATTTCAAGACATGACAGAGATACAGGAAATGCCCACTAGACATAGGATAAGCAGGAATATCCTTCCTGGGCAGATATGCAACTGGCAGTTATCACTGCTGCCCTGACATAAATATGTGGTGTTTCTTGCGATTTACCTGATATGAACTTAATTTTGCAGAATGTTTCCTCTCCACAGCCTGGCTTGTTATCCTTATTTAATGTTCCCATACTGACTTGCTTCCTAAAGAAAATAATGGAGAATGAGGAGGAAGAAAATTCTGCACAACTTGCTCAGAAGAAAGAGCAGAAAATACTGTAATAGAAGATATGGCCACATTTGCAGGTGAGGTACCAGCAGTGCCTTATCAAATTCAAACCCAATTTCACCAACAAATAATACAATGAGAAAAGCAGTAGCTCTTCCCCTTTGTCCCACTCCTGAGATGCAGTACAGAGTGATGCTGATGTTTGGCTAGAAGTGGGTGTACAGCTCTCCTTGTCCATGCAGTCTGTGACTGAACTCCTGTACTGGCAGGGCTATCCTCTGGTTCTGAGGCCAGCTGGCATTCAATGTCTTCCACTAATGCTATAAATTATCTTAGTCTCCAAAATCACAAGGCCACATGTGAATTGTATTCAGGGAATGATTCCTGGCCCATCTTAACTCCCCAACCATGTCCAACAGTTTTGGGGGAGACTGTTGGCTGACAAAGTTCGACACTGTCACAGGATGCATTTTAATAGCATGAATAATTATATTTTCTTAACTTATAAATACTCCTTGGCACTGTTTGATGCACTAATTTTACCAGCACTGGTATTTGTGTCCAGAGCCACTGCATATAAAACACTGTCTCTGTAGTGAGTTAATTGGATTTTAGCACTGCCTGAAGTATAGCCAGCAAGCTTGTTTTTATTGAGATAAATTTTTGTTTTTCTTGAAAGCTCAGATTTTTTTTGATGTAAATAAAGTGGATCACAAATTCACTTGATTTTATGAGGGAAAAGTACTCAGGCAGTGTGAGAAAGAGCTGCAGCACCTGCAAACCTCATTATCGGTGAGAGATGCACAATGATTTCCTTGTAGCTCCTTTCTTAGTGTTAATGAAATGTTTGGAATAGGAACTGCATTTGTCTCTGCACCACACAAAAGAAAAAACGTGATACAGCAATGAACATCACCTTAAATAACGTGACAAGAGCAAAAACATGCCACTGCTATCATTAACACATCTACTATGTGACAATTCCTGTTTAAGTAAATCTGCTCTTAGATCCCTGGCTTTCACTGAGGTTTCTTTAATTTTCAGTGGCATAGTGAAGTTAAACAGTAAGTTATACCTGTCTGTTTTACAAGCTTTAGGATACAGCAGGAAATCTACTGCCCAATGTTAATTGTGCTCTCATGCACAAACTCCTCCTATAGCTAGACCCATACAGCTAGTCAGTGAAATTCCTTTATGTGGCAACTGTGATGCCTGGTGCAGGTTGACCCACGCCAAATTTAACAACATGAAAATAGGATGTTCTGCATGGACAGATTTCAGTGCCAGTTGATGGTTTGAATCTATTTTATTTATTCATAAAGACACAACCCATGTGTTCAAATAGCAGAAGTCAGGTAATAGTCCACGGATATATTAACTAGAAACCTATTCATCTTAGACAGAGAACATTTATTCTTAATTTACTGGAAAGAAACATTTTTGCAATGCTGTAATGATCTAATGTTTGTCCTGAGTACAGGCACCTCATCAGGCTGTTGTAATTAAGACTGGCATCATTAGCTAATAGCACACTAGGAGACAATATGGCTAGCACAACGTAATGATTCCAGTTCCACCAGACTATCAGTTAACTAAGCAGAACAGGAGCATTTTTAGCATGACTCAGAATTAGAGTTGAACTCATGTGTGTCATACAAGATTTTATCCATTTTGCCACATGGATGTAGGGGACACATTTTTCAGACCGTGAAAAAAGGAGGTAATTTCTTCTTCGAAATATTTACAAACTAAAATGAAGGAAAAAATATTAACAATAAAAGAATGCATTGGGATAGATATAACAAGCCCAGAGGACAGAATTTTTTTCAATATTAATGGACATTCAGCACATAATAAATGGAGAACTGTTTAAGGTGGTGCTCAGTCTGGATGGGACAGAAGGAGTTTCAGGTAGCCAGATGGAAGATGAAGATGCACAACTGACAACACAACTTTTCATTCTGTTGGTCCCGAACTCTACTGACAAGTGAAAGATACAGAAAATAAGAGTACTTTGATTCTACAAATGCTCTGGACTCTTCTCTATAGCTGTCTATGAAAAACCATGCACATCTCAGGAAATCAGCTCATCCCTCTCAAAAGAATGACTTAAGCTTCCTTTCTAATACCCTTGCAGATGTACAGATCAAAAGTTCCCTAAAACAAGGTAGCATTTTGTAAGCAAGGTGTCCACAGAGCTTTGCCAAAGCAATTTAGAAAATGGTCCTGAAAGGGGTATTCAGGGAGATGTGACAGACCTAACCAAACTGCAATTGTTCATATTTATATTGGCTTTGGTTGCTGCAACTACTTAGCTGTGAGAGGGGGATGATGGAGAGATTTGCATGGATAAAGCACTGCACAATACAATGCAAACAGAAGATTTACACACTGGAACAAGAGATAAGCTTAAGCCATACACCATTAGTGGTGTTTTTCCACAGGTTTTGTGGAAAAGAAAGCTTTGGGCATGGATGTTTTTACCCATTTAAATATTACAAAAATAGGCACACAAAATAATTAGAACAGACTGTAAACAGATAGACGATCATGATTTCCTAGTTTGCAGGGACTAAAACACGCTGCCCATACTGAGGTATTTGTAGTCCTGAATTAGGAAAACAGACATAAGCCCATGCATGAATATATGCTTAGAGCTGTAAGCAGTATCAGAATCTGGTTGAAAACTGCCTTAAAACTTGGCTTTAAAGATATCTGGGCACTGGTTATGCATTTCACATCATTCTTAGTTCTCGAATATAATAAGCTATTCTTGTTAATCCATACACACATGTTATGTGGAGTGTGAAAGTTACCAACCTTTCCTTTTGTCACAAACCTGAAGTTTATCCAGCATTCAAAATCTCTGTGGTAAACATGGACCAAGTTCTTATTCAGTGCTTTGGGAAATTTCTGACTTACCTATCAGGATTTTTGTATGTGTGCAAGAAAATACATGTAGGGTCAGGAAAAAAGAGGAGTTTCATTAATTGGTGAGAACTTTTTTTACCTGTGGCTTTTGGAAAATGTCATAGTGTGCTATCTTCCACGTTATCAGAAAATTATAATGCTCTGCAGACCAAAGTAAGAGCAAGGGAGATGTCAAGAGTTTGCTGCTGTGATTTCCCATAGAGATAGTAATTCCTGGCTACTATGAACAGGAGCAACACAGCATGCAAAATTGCAAGCTGTAACATACTATATAACACCTTTGCACTAAATAAAATTAAGAGTGACTGAGTCAACACACTTGATGTGTCACCACTGAAGAGTAAATGTTTGTGTAACACCAGTTGTACCAAAGCCCTGCAGCTATGAGAGAGAACTGGAACTATCTGTGAGAAGTTGGGTGGGAGATACTAGTTTAGAAACATTGGTCAATGTTTTTAGTAAGTTGTTTGAAGGGAGTTCAGTTACTACAGGAGATAAAGAGAAACTGTAGTCTGTCATTCATACAGAATGCCAGTCTGCACGTACTCTGCTAAAAGAACACGCATCCTTCTTCATAAGCCAATGTCTGAGGGTCACCTCAGTGCCAGTTTCCTGCCATAAGGCAGTTTTCCAATTTTAAGAAAAAAATATTTGCAAATGCATCAATTTTATCTGCATGAACAATATAAGAAGTTCTCAAGTGACTTCCTCAGCTCTCTAGACCAAAGTGAAACTTAATATGAAGATAAAGAAAGCAGCTTCAGCCCACTGAAACTCTATGAGCTTGTGTCACAACAGGACTATAAGAATGGATGAATTGCATTTCTACTCCACAGAAGCAGAATAATGATGCACGTAAGCCAATTGGCACCGGGAGAGTATATGTCTGGAAAGCACTTCCTGAAGGAGCTGTGATAAAGCTAAAGGTTATTGCTCTGCAACAACAAAACCCTGCAGAACTGATGCAAAGCTTGTTGAGCTTTGGGATTCTTGCTGTCCTACAGAGACCTGGTTCTGGCAGGAATGAGGCCCATATTTTTCAAAAGGGATTTCAGCACTATTGAAAGAAACTATTTGCTGTGAAATCAATGGGTGTTGCATACTCAAAGACCTTTGAGTATCTGGGCTGTAGTCCAATATGATAAATAAAAACTGCTGATGACAGAAATGAATTTTAGAACACCAATTCAGTTTCCTAATTGTATTCAATCCCACAGCTCACGGAGGAGACACAAAGTGAGAAACCTGAGTCCTGATACTTCATGCTACAAGGTTTTTGTTACCTTCAAAACAAAATTCAAAGTGAAAAGAACACGCTTGGAAATGAAATAAATGAGTTAAACTCAAGTGAGGATTAAAAAAAAAAAAAAAAAAAGAAAGTCAAAGCAACTTGATTTCTGAATTGTATCCTAGGATAAACTACAGCATTAGGATAATGAAGGATTTTCCCAAACTTTTCTACATATGGCTTGGCTGGAAACATGCATCCTCCTTTCACACAGAATAGAATCAATCTCTGTCTTTCCTCTGCCTCTCCAACAAGTGGAAGCACCTTTCCAGGTGTTCAGGCTACACTTGAATATACTAAAACTGCTCTTCGGCCTCCTTCAGAATGACGATGATAATTGGATCATGAGGCCTTATTTAATCTTTGACCTCTTTTTCAGTTTGCATAAGATAGGAGGAAAAATCTTAAGTATTTACTCAGTGAAGAAATGGACTTTTAAAGTTTGCAAATCAAACTGTTCAGAAAATTCACAACAAAATGAGAAACCTGAAAATCTTTGAAAGAAAACCTTTTGTATAAAGCTCGCTTAGAAAAAAGTAGAAAACTTGATTAGTTGTTAAAGGAAATGAAAGGCTTCTTTTTCCTGATTTTTTTCCTTAGAAATTCCCAGAACAGAGTAACACAATTGTTATTGAGATTTTCTATGGGCAAAAAAAAATTGTAATGGTCACAGTTTACTTTTTCCAGTCCTTTATTTTAATGGGCATTTCTTGATTCTGTATTTCAGTAAAAGAAAAAAGTCATGTCATAGAATGCCTTAGCAAGTTAAAGATACTTCTGTTCATCTCAATTCTGGCAAATTTAGTTTGTGACAATACCCACATTAACTGTACAGCAAAAAATGGAAAACCCAAAAAGAATATTTCATACAGTATTTGACATTTTCTATAATATATGGGGAAGGTTACATGTTCTTAATGGTTGTCTTCAGTGTTTAAATTCACATAATATATCATTCTGAATCAAAGAATGTAAAACTACCCAAAAAATTTGCATTAGTTTCATTCTTTACTCTGTTGTTCAATTTTCCCTGAAATCCAGTAAGAATATACAGGTATTAAAAGAAAGGGAAGATTCACAGAAAGGTTAAGGATCTTTATTTCCACTTCTTCTCACTATTTATGCCCACTGAATGCCTTTCTTGTCCTGTGTTTGCCTTTACCTTTTTCTTTATCTCTTTGCACCCAGTTCTATAGCTGTCAGCTTTGTATCTCACCAGCTAAAACCATGTTGGAATGTGTGAATATTCACACCAAACATTTCACCATTTTTTTAAACAAGGGAAATGTTTCCCGATTTATGCAAATTGCATTTGATACCAAATACACCCAGTTTTAGGGCCTTAAACAGATCATTGGCAAAGGAAAATTAAATAAATGTTTTACTAAGAAGTATTCACTTGGATACACCCTCGCTTTATTCTTCCAATTCCTTTGAAATTCCATGTGTCTGTGTGCACCAGTTCTGTGTCTTTCCTTGTCAGACAAATTATTGGATATAAGATACACACTGAGTATCAAAATATGAAGTTTTGTATTGTTTTATACAGTATGATGGTTTAATTTTCATCCATATCAGCTAGCATTCAGATCTGTTTATACTGAATAAAGCTGGTCAATTGATTTGATCTAGATTTATGTCCAAGTAAGTGAGGTCAGAATTTAGCCCAACTCATAAATGTTTCCCTTATTCCAGGAACTTTTAAGACCAGAAGTAAAGCTGAACTCATTGATCATTTATGTCAATAGACTAACATTTCACAAAAGTATCATCAACATGACATACAACTAACACTGAATCATAGAATGGTTTGCATTGGAAAGGACTTTCAGATCATTTAATTCCAGCTCCCCCTGCCATGGGCAGAGATACCTTCCACTAGACCAGGCAGCAAGAAGTCACATCCAGCCTGGCCTTTAACACTGCCAGGGATAGAGCAGCCACTTCTTTGGGCAACTTGTTCCAGTGCCTCACCACCCTCACAGTAAAGAACTTCTTCCTTATATCTAACCTGAACTTCCCCTGTTTAAGTCTGAACTCATTCTCCCTTGGCTAGTCACTGCAGTCCCTGATGAAGAGTCCCTCTCCAGCATCCTTGTAGGCCCCATTCACCCCCTTCAGATATTGGAGGGCTGTTATAAAAAGGAAAAAGCTATGTGATTTTAGATTATGTAGTTCTGCAAGCAGCTAAGCCAAGGTGCATGTGCAGCCTGATGAGAAATTGAGCCTAAGATAAAGGGTTGAGGTCCGTGAACTGAGAGTGCCAATTCAGAAGGGATACCTGAGGACTGCTTACTGGAGACCAGCAGCACTTGCTCCATCAAACACCTATCAAAGTAAAGAGATGCTGCTAGTACTGTTTGTGTCTTTTAGCCTCTCTGTAACTTAAGGGTCTTTCATGTTCAGTACCTGCTTTCAATAAAGAGAATAAGACCTGTAATTCCTTTTCCTCCAAAGAATACTGTAATTATAAAGGAAGTTGCAGAATTCTTTATAAGGGAAAAAGGGAAACCATGCTGTCTCCAAATCAAATTAGGTGACAGCAAATCAAAAAATGTAGGAATCATTAAGATGAAATGAAATGCTACAGTTTACATCTGATCTAAGTATCTAGCTTCCCATTACAACCAGGTAAGATCTGGGTAAGGAAATCAAAAGCATGTTTCCTTCTGAATGAGAGAGGGGAAAAGTGCTCTGATCATTGTGGTTCTTTGATACTCCCTTATAAATTGTGCCCTTCTGATCTCATGCCATTTCCTACAGTGTCCTTCCTTTGGTAAAGTGACGAACAAGCAACTTCCTTCTGTCTGCTAAATAAAAGGATGTAACCTTATGTTTAGTTCACTGCCAATAAAATATATATGTGCTTGAGGCAGGCAGAGAGAGAAATCAAACTTAGATCTTGTATGTTCTCAGCCAGTTCTCAATCATAAGGTGACTATAAAAAACACCTGGGAGCTCATTTTTGTGTCTGGTGTAAAAACTTTGGAGAGTGTTCATACAGATCCACAGAAGCCTTCTGAAGATGAAGCTGTATAATAAACTTGACCAAGACAAAAAAAGTCCAGCTAGCTTAGAACAATTAGGTCGTTGCTTTAAATACAGCCAAGTGTTTTCAGCGTGAAGTATTTTGGGTCAGTCTTCAGAACTGTGAGCCTATTTTGTCAAGTATTTAAGTGGACTTTGACATTGTCACCCTTTGTATGGCATTCTATGTCTGTCCACTAGGACATAGATGGATGTTTGATGAACACATCACATATAAGGAAGAGGGCCTTTGATGACGTTCTGCTACTAGGAAGTCATCTTTCAATAAGCCTGGCATGTATCATCAGTTGCTGAGTAGTGCTTTTCACAACCTTGGAAATACCTGAGCTATCTTGTCAGCAGATTGTAATAGATCCATACCCTTTGTCTTGCCATGGGGTTCTGAAGAAGGAAGGAACTCAATGAATTGCAAGGGCAAATTGAATTATGAGACCATTTTTAAGGTGCCTGATAATGTATAGAATCTATGTTCTAGTGTTGTGTCTGTAGAACAAGAGATTATAGTTTTAAACTAAAAGTGGGTAGATTTGGACTAGATACAAGGAAGAAGTTTTTTATGATGAAGGTAGTGAAATGCTGGCACAGGTTGACCATTGACGTGATAGGTGTCCCATCGCCGAAACCACTGGAGGCCAGGCTGGATGTGGTTCTGAGCAACCTGACCTAGTTGAGCATGTCCCTTATCATTGCAGGGGGACTGGATTAGATGACCTTTAAATGTCCATTCCAACCCAAACCATTCTGGACTTCCATGATTCTGTATGTTGAATGCCTACTCCTTCTACCAAGAAACTGATTTTTATAAAGGGAATATCTCAGATGAAGTCATCTAAGTAGCTGATCAGAATTTTGGCAAACTGAAGTGAGAGAAACCTGGCCCAACTGCAGATGCAGTCTACTGTTGTGCATCAAAAATTGTGGACCATGAACGTATGCATGAAATTGAGTTTAATTCTGAGCTGCAGAGGTAAACATTTAAAATGACAACATTCTTTATTCAAATGAAAATGTCAAATTTCAAATTTCAAAATTAGGGGGATTTTAAGGGTTTATTTATTTTATTGGACTGGGCATGTGTGCATTGGTTCTTCAACATGTTTATTCTCAACAGTAAAGTAATATTTAAAAAGAGAAATGGAGGGGAAAAAAAAAGAAAAAATAGAGAACTTGCCCATTTCTGTGATATTTTGAGTAAAGATCTTCTCTCTACACTTCACACTTTTGTATAAAAGTCATCAAAAAAGGCTGAGGTATGCTATTCAACAAGCTCTTTTCTACAACACTTGCAAGTACTGTTTTCGAAAGCTAACATCCATCTGTTGCTACCACATGCCAATCACATTTATCCTTTAAATACATCTTTCCAAGGGGAGTATTTTGAGAAAAAGCCTCTGACATTGATTGATTGACTTTTACACAACAGCTAGGTATTCGGAGAGTTTAAATCGAACGTATTACCTGGGTTTACTGCCCTTGTCATTTTTATTCCCCTTTTAGACTAGATTTTATTTATTAAGTAAAATTAATTCAATGAGGGATCAATTTGGTGCATACTAGCTCTCTACAGTCATTTTATTCAGTTAACATTGTGGTTTAAAGGTTATCCGTGTGCATGTGTGAATCACAGCTTTTCCTCTGCACCATGCAATGTACTGCAAAGAGGAGGCTTGAGAGATTAAGGGCAAAGCTGCTGAGTACTTTTGAGTGAGCAACATGACACACCATGCACATAGGATCTTTGTAGGACTGATTTAGTTATAACAGATAACATGAAGCCTGCACATGGAGTTTTTCAACAGTGAAAACCTACTCTGGGCTAACACACAATTTTTATTTTATTTTTAATTTATTAATTGAATATTTCAAATACAAATGTATTAACAGAAAAAACTCATTAATATCTGTAGCCTCACAAACCCTTCCCACCTTCCCCCCCTAATATCATAGACATCTCCTAGCTAGGCTATTGTTTTAGCTACTCATTCTTGACAGAACCACTTTGTAGCTCCTCCTAACTCCCTGTATTTGCTTCCCTCACATACTTGGGACTGCCTGGATTTACACTTACCATTTAAAGATATGATACTTCCACAGAGGATCACCTTTGGATGTAAGGAGTCACATGAATGTCCCTCATCTCAGGGTTTTAAAGTCTATGAAATGGTTATTTAAATAAACACATGCATAACAGCTCTTCCTCTAGAAACAGGGTAACAAAGCAAGCTTACTCATCTGTGCTTAATAAAAGCATATCATACATAATTTTAGGGACACCTCTGGGAATCTCTAGGTTACAAATGGGCAGGAAATGACTCCAAAATACAAAGCCTGAAAACCTGCTATTCCAAATCAGGTGAAAGTCACATCTTTTAAAGGCTGTCACAGAAAAAAGTGGAGAAGTGCAAAGTCCACACACACAAAAACCTGAATAGTGTAACAGATTCAGACACAAAGGACAAGGAAATAAAGCTGTAGTCTTCCTTCTGCTTACCACGAGGCCAGAGAAAACAGATCTGACAACTATATAAATGAAGTCAGTCATTCCTTTGAGATGAAAGATCACCTTGGAAAGTGTTCAGATGGCACAACCAACATTAAAATCACTGCTCAGCACTAGGCAGAGTGAGGAATGTATTGAGCCTCTTACATCCTAATAAAGTAGCCCCTCTACTCTAGTGTATGCATGACTCCTTGCTCACTTTCTTTTGAAGGTAAGCAACTTTTTCCTAATGAAGCGTCCTTTGTTTTTTGTTTTCTTTTTTAAAGCAGCTATTTTGAAGTGACAACACACAAGAAAACCCTCCAAAACAGTTCCTGGCCTTAGCTAAGAACCATTAAAAAGTGCATAGGAGACTGAAATTTCCTGGCATTACTGATTCAGAACCTGACTAGCTCAATTACAACAAAATCAAAGCAATCACCACACTACTTTGTTTTGACTTAAGAATACTTAGCATGTATTCCTGATTAATTAAAAGCACTCTTATTATTCCTGATGTTTAGCTCTTTCACAATGGCTTTAAGTTAAGAATTCTGGTATGTTCTGTTGTGATCTGATGCTGCACTGCATTAGGGTAAAGAGCACCTCTTATTATGCATGTGTATTTACATATGCAATTTTCATCTTGTCTATTTTACTGTGGTGAAATTGACTTCAAGAATGTAATTTTACCTGTGTGTCTATTATTCCAGATTTCCTTAATATTCCTAATAGTTACTGAAGTGCCTTTTTAAGCTTGTCTACACGGACTTTCTATAAAAATAGTCTGAATTAAAGGTGTTATCTGAAAACTGATTGCTTAAGCATTTGAAATTACTGTAAAGTTGAAAGCAGCCTTAACTGCGTTTCCCTCTTTCACTTCCAAAGCGGATAAAAACCAAACCAAATTTATCAAATTAGGCTGTAGTTTCATGAGGTATTTAAATCATAACTCCTTAGATGGATGTGTGCCATGACCTATTTGTGTTGCTGTTTGGGCCTGCAGGATTTGAAGATTATAAAAAGATATAGAAGTGACAGCAGCAAAAAAGCCTGAAGTCTAACCATTTACCATCACATTTCACATACTTTTAATAATATTTCTCTGTGTACAAGTTAAACTGATTGTCAAGATATTAATTTATTACATGTGTGTAGTAGCAGAACAGTTAAAAAGACATACTACAGTCCTATAGAAGTGGGAAGATTTAGTGACGCAAAAATTTCCTTTCTGAAGCTAATACATGAACGGAAGCCAAATGCCAACATAGGTAGCCAACCAGCACTAGTATTAAGTACATCCTAATTACTCAAGTACATCTGAGTTACCCAAGAATGCCTGCGTAATTGGTCCAAAAGTCAAAATGAACTGCAATAGCAGTGGTACACACCTAAGACACTGAGGACTAGATGAGGAGTTGTAAACCTTCCATTAAACAACCTCTTAAAGCACTATAATGCTTACCATTTTTTGAAGATTAAGATGAATTCTCGTTCTCTCATCCTCATGTGCTGCTCCATCACCATGCAAGGTCCATCACCCCCATACAATGCACAAAATATCTCACAAAACCATCTTAACTATGACTAACCATTCAGGGCCTGTGAATGGTAAATTATATTTTGAGATAAAATTTACTCAGAGAGGATGGGTGTAGGAAACTTGTGCTAAATCCTATCCTCAAGTCAATGACCTTATGGAAAGCTTCAGAAAGCTCTGTCTGATGAAGGTGACAGAAAGCAGATGTGTGCTATGATCTGTTCACATACTTGACACAGTCAAAAGGAAAGAGCACAGGAAGGACAGAAGCATTTGATTAAAGAAGGAAAAAAGCTGTGCAAGCCTGGCCTGTATCCAGTGCCCTTTATACCCTGTTAATAAAGTTTTTTCTATACATGAGTTCAATTTATTTGTTTAGTGTTTCATTTCTTACACGTGTACAGTGAACAGCATAACAGTAGACATGTCTATAACTTCACAGATGTTAAAACACATTGCTCCTGGGGATGTGGAAAACTTGGGGTTCAAATCCCCTCTTTGAAGCAATTGAACAGCAAACTGATGGCCTAAACAGAAGCAAAAGGGAAACCTGGCTTGGAAGGTGAGACAGTTAAAGAGTTCACAAAAGGTGGTAAGAAAATTAAAGACAAGATTAGCAAAAAAAATCTTTACTTTGCAAACTATTGATGGTTTTAATATATTTATGGCTATTGAATGTTTCTTATAAATGACATCTTCCTCTTTTTTTTTTTTTTCAGATTCTGATCACCATATAAAAATGTCATCACTTACATACTTAAGGATATTTTTTATCTTGTCGTAAGATGGAAAAGTAAGATTTAAAGTGATTTTGGCCTGGATCATTTATGATGAATGCAGGGTCTCAAGTTTTTTGCATTTTGCTTAAACAATAATAGAATATTCTTTACAGTCATACTGTTGATTTTATGAAGTTTGAAGTTTAATTGTTCAGCAGGTTGAACTGCCTAAATGATATTAGATTGGATACAAGGAGGAAATTCTTTCCTGTTAGGGTGGTGAGGCACTAGAATGGGTTGCCCAGGGAGGTTGTGAATGCTCCGTCCCTGGCAGTGTTCAAGGCCAGGTTGGATGAGGCCTTGGGTGATATGGTTTAGAGCGAGGTGTCCCTGCCCATGGCAGGGGTGTTGGAACTTGATGATCTTAAGGTCCTTTCCAACCCTAACTATTCTATGATTCTATGATTCCAACTGAGACAACATTTTTCATTAAGGATACAAGAAATTTACTAGGGAAATGCAAAACCATATAGAACATAGTTTAATTATTTACTTATTTTACCTTCATGTGAACCATGATATCTGAAAATGGATCAGATATCTGGGCTGCTGTGGAAGACAGCAATCCTGACACTAAGGAAGCTCGAAGAGGTTGTTCTTTAGTTACTTACTTTACTTTTGAGGGCTTACATTTTTTCCATTTTTACCTGCAGATCTTTGGGATTATTCTAATGGTTCTGAAGCAATTTTCCAAGTTATCTTGATTATCTGATGATAAAGTGGTTGAATAGTTTCTTTTCTTCCAATTATTTTATTTTCCAGCTGCTCCTACCAGAATGTAAGGCTGAAGATACAAACATTGTGTGTGTTTTAAAAGTTCTATTTCAGTGTTTCATATTGTGTGAAACATGGAATATGATATACTCATGTGCAGAAAACAAGGTTCTTCTTGTGAGTATGAATTCATTGAAAATGTCTGATTCTTGCATAGCCCCATTTTCTTTTGAACAGCGTGACTTTCTCGTAACAGTGATTTGGGGAACTGAACTTGATTTCGCACTGATCATTATGTTGCTATTCTCAAGAGAGAATCAGTTGCCTCTCCCAACCATAAATGCTGAATATAAAGCTTAGATGAAGATCTTTATCTCGTGTCAACTGAAATCTCTATTACAAGATTATTAGCCAACAAGGTGGCCCTTGATAAATATGCAGCAGGACATTGAATGAAAAAGCATTATGACAATGCAGAGAGGCTATTTAGAACTTTATTTTAAAATTAAATAAACCCTTTTACCCATTACACAATCTTTTTTGTTTTTCTATCTGGGTTAAGCCTTTCCCTTTCTCTCAAACTGCTTTCCCAACTTGTCTCAGTTACAAATGGATGATGTAAGGTGAATATCACAGAACGAGATAATGGGAAGGCACACCATGTAGCTCTTCAGAATCCAATAAAAAGGACAGGTAGAATATGAAGATTGGGTCAGACTGGAATTTATAGATTAAAAGATTGCATAAGAAGTAGTGAGTTATAATCTTTTTCATAGCCCTGGGCCAGGAAAGTGGAAAGTTTGCATAACAAATTACTGAAATTCTATGGAGCAAGACAGAAGTGAGGGAGACTTTTGGGAAGAAAAATTATGCCTTGTATAAAGTAGCTGTCATTTTTTTCCCCAGCAAGCACCAAAGTGCTGATGGTGTATGAGAAAAGAGAAACAGAACTCTGATATCTCTCATAGATCCAAAAAGACAGAGAGGTTTATCACTGGTATTTTTTTTTATATGAGAGAATTTACATCTATTGTAAAAACACACCTATGTAATTCTTTGTATTTTCATATAAGTTAGTACTTGCTAGTTCAGAGGAACTAGGCAGCAAATCAAAGGGTGTTCTGAGATTACATGGCTGTAAGCGTTTCCAATTCCCCACTCCACCACCTTTTATAAATAAACACAGGCTTCTAGATTATCTGCACCCTCAGGCTGCACTGTGATAGAAAAGATAAAGGAATAGTTTAGTGACTCCTAGCCATACTGCTTTTCCCTTTGCCTTCTGTTGCCCAATGCATCCACGGGTTGTTTCCTTTGTGACAGCACTTGCATAAGTGTGATCCCTGTGGTCATGAACCCCCCAGGTGACCCATAAAATAAGTACAGTAGAAAAGCACACAGCTTTCTCTGAGCTGCTGCTCTGAGACATCAAACGAGCCCCAGAGCTGGTGTGAAGGAGGAGATGAAAATGAAAGTTACTCAGGGCCATGAAGAGAAAGGCAATGAGACCATCCTGTGGCAGAAAGAGACCAAGCTGTGAGAGCACTTTCACTGTGATACAAAACTGCAACTTTACTGTTCACACAGAAAACACCCAAACTGGTAAATAAAGCAGAATAAAGTACATTCTCTGGCACTGAGGTCATTTAGCACAACAGCTTTCATGAACCTGCTATAAAACCATCCTTTTGTTAAAATAGTGATGCCCTGTCCTAAGTGCCTAGCTGCAGTAATCCATGATCTTAACTAACTCCTGACTGTCCTCAGGCATTACTCCTCAAAGTGGTAGTTGACCCAAGCCATTGACCTGGCCATTTTTAATTTATTAGTAGGGGCACAGTCATATCTGTTCACTGCAATAATTTTTTAGTGTCTCCTTCAAGGCTCTGATTAACAGTCACTGAGGGTAGAAATCGGCTTCACATCAAAATAACTATTGCACTAGCATACAAACATGGGCAGTTGCCTAAACATTGGTATATAAAGCCATGTGAAATGTCATATATATTTGAGAGTTAAGGAGCTAGGAAGGTATGTCATAGGAACTCTGCATTCCTGCAGTGGCATCAAAGGGAAAATAAACCAGAGCAAATCAGATCACCATAGCTTCAAATGTTTAAAGTGTAAGTCTAGCTGTAAATTTCAATTATAGTTAGTTAATGAATTTTCATCAGATTGGAAATGTAGTTCTCTCTACAGAGGAGTCTAGCACCATCTGAAACACCTAAAACTCTAAGAAATCTTCACATGGGACTAGCAAATATAATACAGATCCTGTGCCCTTCTGGGAATTAGAAGCCAGATGTCTTCAATTACAGTAGGAACCCCAGGGTCAACAAACTGAATCACGTCAATAGTATAGTATGTATGGTAAAAACCAGTGGTATTAAGGGTTTGTGGCAACCTGGGGCAGCAAAGCATCAGACAATGATTTAACATAAATTTTATGAGAATTTTTTTCTGCCACTACATTTGAGCGGAACTCGGTGAGCAGCCTCTGTCTATTAAAGTATCTTAGCCTCCAAATTGAGCAACTGCATCCAAACTGCCTATTGGGAATGATTTCAAGCTTATGCAAGGCCTAAAATACATAGGTATCACAGATTAAAATCATACCCAAGTTAATCACAATTTCACTTTAGGTAGAATGAAGCTTCAGAAGTACTTAATTAACTAGAATGGACATAGTGAAGGGGTTTATTATAAAGACAAGTAAATGGCTTGCTGTACACAAGAGATAGTTTTACTCCTTCCACCTAAAGTGCATTAGGAAGAGCACTGCAAGCAGGTCAAGGCTGGTAATCTTACCTCCCTACTCAGCCCTGGTGAGGGCTCACCTGGAATATTCTGCCCAATTACATGCGCCTCAGTGCAAGAGACATGGACATCCTGAAACAAATCCAGCAAAGGGCTGCCAGAATGTTGAAGGATCTGGAGCATCTCTCCTGTGAGGAAAGGCTGAGCAAGTTGGACCTGTTAAGCCTTAGGAAGAGAAGTCTTGGGGTGGGGTTCTGATGAATGTAAGCATCTGAAAGGAGGCTGTCAAGAGGATGGGACCAGGCTCCTCTTGGTGGTATCAAGCAATAGATGAGAGGCAATGGGCATGAACTAAAACACAGAAAGTTCCACCTGAACATGAATAACTTCTTTACTATTAGAGTGACTGATAGTTTGCCCAGAGAGGTTGTGGAGTCTCCTGTCTAGAGATATTATTCAAAAGAGCCATCTGGACACAATCCTGAGTAATGTGCTCTAGGTGACACTGATCAGGGCCTTCCTGGACTAGATGGACCCTAATGGTCCCTTCCTATCTCAGCCATTCTGTAATTCTGAGTGCCACTGGTAGCACAATTGGCCTAAGACTGGAGTTTCTTTGGCTGCTAAGAAGATGTAAAAGGCAGGATTGCAGAAAACTCATCTGGACACTCACTTGCAGCTTCAAGAACATTAATGCTGGAAATGAGCCCAAGTGCTTACTTTTTGAGTTAGACTCCCATGTTCTTGAAAATTTCTCCCAACCCTTTTCTTCTTTTTGACAACAGAATAGATTCTTTTCCACTTCACTCATCACCCTAACAAAAGTGTCATAGTAAAAGTGTGCTGCTTTTTCTTGCTACAAAAAGCTCCTGCTCAGACATAAGCCCTATTTAATCTTAGGCCTGAGCAGTAACACAAAGGTTTTTCTCCCCTCAAGCAGAGATTAGAAACCATTTTGTTTAATAGGTGCATATCAGGAAAGACTGCAATTCCTCATGTGTGAATGAAGCTATTAAACCCCAAACCTCATTACACAAATAATGTCCACTTTGATATTTCAAAGTACTTTTAGCAAGGTGCTCACAAGAGTGTTGTAAATGATCCGTAAACAGTGGAACACTATAGGGACAAATTGTAGATTGGGCAATTTATTTTCACAAAAGTTTACTGCCAAAGGAGAAAGCAATCACCAGGATCACTTGAGGGTCTGATCCTACAAAAAACTCCTGTCCTGAGTCTTCCTTGCTCATGCTGTGACACTGTAAATCAGTAAGACTAGTCCTCTGCATGAAGTATTCTTAAGTGACTAAGGCTTGAGGTACTGTATTTTTACTATATAATCACACATAACAAGTACCTCCTTTATATGTTTGTAAGCAATTCCCTCACATTTCTATGCAATTTATCACAGAAGCACAGACTGGCTTGGGTTGGAAAGGAACTTAAGATTACCTAGCTCAAACCCCCTTTCCATGGGCAGGGACACCTTCCACTAGACCATGTCTCCCAAGACTCCATTCAACCTGGTCTTGAACCTTGCCAGGGATGGAGCATTCACCACTTCTTTGGGCAATCTGTTCCAGTGCCTCACCACCCTCACAGTAAAGAACTTCCTTATAACTACACTGAACTTCTGCTTACGTTTGAACCCATTCATTCTTATTCTTTTTAGCAGATATGCCATCATAACGAGCGTGAAGTAGTAACACTAAAAGGAGGAACTACGCAAGAATTTCACATGATACTTGAGCATCATTTGTCTTTTCAAATGAAAAAAAAAAAAAAAGTCACTTCTTGAATGTGTAGATTTCTCACTTATACCTGACTTCCAGGAAAGAGGATAGGCTGAGGAAAAAAAGCCTTTTTCACTGAAGTGTACCATGTGCAAAGCTTTCAATTTATCCCAAACGAACTAAAATAGCATGAATTTCACTGATGCTTTTTCTGCATTAACTTTTTTTGCATTAACTTTTACTATGTATTGAATGAATTCAAATCCAGCATGTCACCATTTCCTGTACCTAAACTACGAAGCTAGTATCCAACAGCTAGGAATAATAGCCTTTAAAACCACACTACCTAGCACCAGCTGAGGTGACAGGACTGGTGATGAGACTTCAAGAGGACTGTGATTTCATGACATTTTTCGTGATGTTATTTTTGAGGTCAGTCAGGGGCTGATTCTGAAGACATCAGCGGGTACAGCTTCACCTTAATTTATGCCAGCAGTCTACTCTCTCCTTGAAGTTTATTTCAGTGTCTGTGGTGGGTTTGACCTTCACTGGCTACCTAACAGCTCTCACTATTCTACCTCAACAGGACAGCAGGAGAAAATAAGATGAAAAAGCTGGGTCTTTTCACATTTTCACTCTTCTCCGATCTGCTACAGAGTGGGTTTTCCCCTTTTGAAAATAGTAATCACAGAGACACCGCTAGCTTTGCTGATGAAGCAGGCTTTGGCCAGTGGTGGGTCCATTCAGAAACCATCTAGAACCAGCTGTGTCCAACAAGGGGGCAGCCTCTGATCTCTACCTCTATCAAAACCTTGCCATATAAACCAAATGCACCATCATGTCCCATTACTCTTTTACTAGCTTCTAAAACATCCTAACCTGCATTTTTGGGATTAACTACTCTTCAATCAGGGCTATGAAAGAAGGTGACATTCTGCTCTTCTAGTATCTAAAAACACTCGTAGTGTGCCTTTATACTAAGTCTGCAATGATTCTCAGGCTGCCAACATAAGCATTTCTCATTAAGAGTTTAAATGACATAAACTAGTTTTGTTAAGAGGAACCTTAGGCATCATTATCTCATGCTTCAGCTCTGTATGCTAAGGATATCAAACCCAAACTCAATAGAGAAAGGTTTCCTCAGGACTCTAAGGACTCATTCTAGATTTCGTGCTCCTACTCACAGGTTGTTGTTTAGAAGGTGTGATACAAGACTTTTCCTTTGCTAAGTACAATTCTGAAACACATTCCAGAAACAAATCTGGCAATTCAAAAGCCAGAGGTGCAAGTTATTCCAGACTTTCCAGCAGCAGTGCCCCTTACAATCAGTTCTCCATATCCTTTAGTGAAGGCTGACTGGATACCAAACCAAAGAAAATTTTATGTAGATGAGTCTAAAAACTGGAATTTGACCCAACGACAGTTACAGGTCTTTGACAGATGCTTGGAAGCCCTCAAGCTCTGATATTTGGATGCTGTGAATCCAATTTTGAAACTAGGCCAGGTTTGAGATGTAGGTTGAACCATGACATTCACCAGAGATCCCTTATATCCAAAGTTACTCTGTGTCTCCACGACACTGTGCTCATCTTAACCCTGATAAACCATTAAAAACTATTTTTTAACTAAAACAATAGCAATGGGAACACAAACAGAATTATCTGCCAGCAAAGGGGTCAGCTAATTCGTCTGTTGCTGAACACTATTTTCAGATGTAATCGCAATGTTTCCTGCTTAGAATTATTGGCACTGAGCTTGTAATTGTATCCCCTAAGGAAGGAAAAACTGTAAATAACTTGCCTTTAAAGAGGGAAGCTTATTGGATTTTTACACCAGACAACACAAGCTCTGGTTAAATGCTGAGTGATATTTATGTCCCTGCACATCCAGCCATAGCTCAGCTTCATTTTTTTAGTTTCTTTTTTAATATTTCCGCTTTAATGAATATAACAATTATTGGTATGCACTTCCCGAGTCTTTCTAACATTCAAAGTATAGACATGTTAAAGGAGCTTGAACATGGCAGCTGAAAAAATCATGTCTTTCTTTTGCCACCCCATGAACTAAAAAGGGGCAGAGGGGGAGAAAGAGATGAAAACACAGGTTAAAATTATTCTTCTGGTATACACGTCCAACAAGACAGTGTGGTCTAAAGGGAATGTGATCATAGTTTTTCAATATGCTCAGTTGAACTCAGAGTTGTTATCAGGTTATCAGGTCATGCAGTTTACACAGCCCTCAAGGGATATTGGGTATGGATCAATACAAATGTCACGGGAGCACAAATACAGCTTAAATCTGCCATACAGTATGGCATAGAGTGTTGAAGTATTTGAGCTAAGGGCTTGACCCTCTACTTGCCAGATATGATGTGCTACTTCAGACCCTTGGATCAGGCCATCCCAGAGCTCCCTACTAATATAATTACATAGCAATATTTTCAACCTATTTATTCCATAGGCCTAGACACTGTAGTGCAAGTTAAAGTTAACCTGTTGGAAGTCATCCTGCCCTGGTTTTCTAAAGGCAGCTGCATGTGTGTGTAAACCCCTTATTTATCCCTACTCCAAGGGTGGAAAATTCCCCCTGGAGAAGTCACAACAAAATGTGTAGCTTCTTTGAGAGTAGCCTGACCTCAGATTTTCATATGGCCAGTCTGTTTGTCTGCAGAGAGCTGCAAGGTTTAATTTCTCCTAATTTATGTCTCAAGTGCCATCTCTTTTTCCACCACACTGCAGAGGTGTGATTTAGAGGCAAGTCTTCTCTGCCTTTACAAGACGAAGAGAGCAACCACTTCGTGATCTGCTTGTGCCTATCAGGCTGGGTTAAGCACATTTTTTGGAACATTTGTAATGCAGACTTCTTCAGGATTCATCTAAGTGTGGGTGCTGATGTGCATTTCAGCAAGTTGCTTTTGGTTCTCTTTACTGTCAGGGAAGATCTAGCAGTACATACAACGGAATTTAGAGTGTGATTCATCTCACCCTAAACAGATGCCTATATTTGTTCGGAGGAATTGCATCCTAAACTCCATTAACTGAATTGATCAGGTCTCTACTGATGACAATGGCAGCAGAGATTAGCAGTTCAAACACAGGTGCCTGTGCTGGAAGTCAGGTGAGATTGATGAATCCTACCCCTCATTGCTGCAGCCTATTCAGACTGAGGCATATGAAACATACCTAGCTGCTCCATCCAGTGAAAACTGAGGTCCTTCTGTGGAGGATCTTACCTTATGGCTCATGGAAATCTCAACAACCTGATGCAGCAATAACCTGATGTGCCTTCAGGTTGTAGCAGGAGATGAATGCGGAGCTGCTAGTATCAGAGGCTTGCAGCTACAGTACCTAAATTTCACCACTACCCTTTTTGGAAGTGTAAATTCAGGGTTTGGGTTGTTCTTTTTGAATTGATCTAAAATAATCTGCTTTAATTATTAAACTTTTACCTTCGCTGAAACAAGAGAAAAGTGCTAAACCCAAGATACTGCACATATAATGAAAGCAATCCTCGTAGCCTGGGACCTCTTTTACGAGCATTATAGGTTTTACATCCAGGCAATGTCCCATCATTCTGACAGCACAGTGCAGACACCTTATATAAGTGAAATTTACATCTCATTTAGTTAACTTCATGTAGGTAGAAAAACATTGCCTAATCTTTAAGAGTAGAGTGTCAAGCAGGAAAACAAGACCGGACATACTTCTTTCTCAATATTGGCTTGTTTTAAATACTTCACCTATTTCCTTTGATAAGGTATAGCTCCCTCAACAGGTTTTGTTCCTCTGCTGATAAAAACATACGTGAAAGAATAGTGTACATCTCCTTTGCCTACAAGTCTTGCATTTCTGTCCATAGCTGGTAGTGAAATGCAATACTTGGACCATTATATGAAGGTCCCAGGTAAACCTTTTAGCACTTATGTTAGCCTAATTTTAAGATGCAATAAGCAGACCTCTTCATGTTTGTTTTCTCTGTAGCAGCAATACAATATCTGTGTTCTGCACTTTTGATGCTTCTTTTTGCAAGAATGACATACGGATGCCCGTAAAAAGTGGTTTGCATGTCTGAGTTTGCTATTCCTGTTCTTCTCTCCCTGAGATAAGCAGATGGAGATTAGGTAATTCTGTAGCACTGGAAGTTGTAAACAAGTTGGTATAAATATCACTGCCTCAAATATTATGCTGAGCTTGCTCCATTTGAACTTCTGCATCACTACAGCTTTTTCTTAGGGTTGGTAGCATATGCCATGCGTATTTGGTTGGTTATTGTCTTCATCCTAATCAATATACAGATTCACATCTGTTAAAGTGGTCTGCTAAATTCTACTTGTCGTTAGACTAGAACTGACTTCCGTCTTGGGAAGTGCATGCCAGGATTCACAATAAAGCCTACCTTTTTCATTCCTTCTTTGCTTTGATGAACAAGTTATTTATAAATGTCATTATCCCCAACATGTGGTAATTGCCAATGGAAACCATTAGGATGGTTTATACTGCCACATGGCTTCTGACTTTTTGCAGCACTGGAAAAACCTTTTGCATCATTTGCAAGAGGGACATAAATATAAACCCAGATCTTTGAAGATATTCAGGTAATACAGGAACAGCAAAAAGAAAAAGGAAAATATAAGCAAATACGTTGACAGACATTTCAAAGCCTGGGAAGAAATCTCAGTCAGAACTTATCTCAGTGTGTCTGTTAAAAACATTAACAACCTTCTGATGAGCCTTTAGCAGCTCATCAGAGAAAGGACAGCAAAGACCCTGAAGAATTCATCCGCTCGGGTTACTCATTGAACAGGAAAAACCTAGCACCCTTCTGTCGAGACCAAAGCCCACTACAGCCTGGAGAGCACAGTCTCTCAGTGTACGGGTTTTCAACAGCCTTTAAGAGGTTGTCCTGTCCAATCCTGGATGGGTGTTGGGACAGCTGATCTTATACCACACTGCACGGTTTGGGAGAAGCCACAGGACCTCTAGAGGCTGAAAAATGAAACAGCAGTTAATTGTGTTGTAAGCATCCCTAAAACTGTGTCAGGTGGTAGCAGGTTCCTATTCTTATGAAGATACTAAGAAAAAAAAGAGAAAGAAGGAAAGAAAACAGAAATAAGATCACTACCCCTTGGATCCAGTGATGTTTTCTTGGATTCCTACCACAGCTGCAGACTTACATGCTGCACATGTGCAGTGAGCAGTTCTGGAAAGTTCCTGGTGATATCAGAGGCCTTTGATGAACCCCAGACACAGTTTACACTGTTCCCTGAGAGGCGCCGCAGTGTCCGCAGTGCTGGCTCTGTGCAGGTGATGTTGGCGATCTCAGGGCAGACACCACAGGAAACCATCCCTCACCGTGGTGCAGCGCATCCCTTCCGTGCCCCTGGCTGTTTGCCCAAGCAATAAGGACCTGTCGATTCCTTCTGTCTTTTGAGTTTTGAGACAAACACAAAAAGCTCTCATCACAGAGATCCTTGACCTCTGTGCAACAAATATTCCAAGCTCACTATCCATTCCCACTAGATCCTCCCTCCCCACTACTGATGTGTGTTATTATCACTCCTTTTACCCTACAGCACACACATTAGCTC